>NC_092695.1:12633610-13257110 GCF_964275005.1 Diadema setosum
ACTTATGCCAGCAGTAGTAATTGTCATCACCATTGCTATTCAGATCAGTTTTAGTCATATCCTATAACATTCAATACACGACTATCATCATCATGACATGAGAGAGAGAGAGAGAGGAAAAAACCGCCACCCGTTCAAGGCCGTATACAAAGCAAACGAATCGCAAAGTAGATCAACCGGGGGGGGGGGGGGGGGGGGGGGGGGGGGGGGGGGGGGGGGGGGGGGGGGGGGCGTTTCATCAACGAGTTCGTCGGAGGTTTTCACCGACAAATTTGCTATCAGCCAATCAGACGCAAGGATTTCAGTAGCTTTTAACAGTTGTCAGTGTAAATCACTGACAAGTTTCATGAAACGGTCCCCAGGATGGTGGATTCATGGTACAATATTCCGTATGGCATACCAGCAATACAAACAGACACGTTACTGCAAAATAAATGATAGAACACAGCAAGCGAGCAGGCTAGAATCAAACCTCCTTTTGTAGGAAAGTCCAACAAAAGTCTTACAACATACCTGTAATAGGGGGTTCACACGTACACAAATTAGCATGTTACAGAACTCAATTTTTGTTACCCTTTAGCAAACTCCAGTCTTTTGCACATGTGGACACACACACACACACACACACACAACAGAAAATTAGTGCGAACCAGTAGCGCGATGCATAACCTCAGAAATCTTGCTGATATTTCTGAATGAGCGCGGTATTTGCCCGGCAGTACTTGAACGGTCGGGTTTAGAAACTTGATTGAGTTCTTTTATTCCCATCATTACAACAGCGTGCTCTCCACACCACTGTGAGGCACAAGAACAATAGTTTCATCGATTGGCAATTAGCGGGTTATTTCTGTACGTGTGAACGGTTGCAAAAAAAAAAAACTCAAGTTTCCGAGGGTGGCTGGAGCGTCTGAACCAAAAGTGTACAATCCTCGCGTGTACGCTCTTTTGTCTGAGAAGTTGGAAAAAAAAAAAAACCTCGAGTATTGGAGCATGTTCAATAACGCGCTATTTTGCACATGTGAAGGCGGGTATTGATATATCAGACTCAGCATGGGGGGGGGGGGGCTGATGAAATCTAGCATTAAAAGAATGAACTACACTGACATACTAAAAATGATAAAACTGGACATGAAGTTCATGACCTCTATCCGAGTGCCTCGGACACGGGAAGTACTATGCATGTATCTACAAGCTACATTAAAGTAAAGCATAATGATATAGTCATAAACGCTGCGATTCGAAGTGTTCTTCTGTTTTGCTTTCAGCAATAACCAAAACTGTATTTTACGCTTGATTCACAGTGGAGCACTAAATAAATCGAGCGTATAATATCAATACTAGGCTAACTCTTTAAGAAGCAGGCCTGTGATTTCTCTATTTAGTCTGTTGAAGTATGTCATTGATATGATTTTTTTTTTTCAGTCAATTGTGCTCCCCTGACTAAGCTATCAAGAGTATAGCTTTTGTGTTCGGAAACTAGATTTACGCAAAGCATACATTCACCATGTATAGTACAATGCTCCAATATTGATGAAAGCGGTTTCGTGTGTGATACGTATTCCTCTTTCGGGTGAGTGTGCTGTGAAATCCGGTCATTTTGTTTTATTTTTCAACTACATCTCCTTATTTTGTAACTGTGGATGAGACTTTATTTCATTTTCTAAATCATGCAGGATGAGCCATACGTTTATTTTTCGGCATAAATAGATAATTCGCCTTTTTGAATGACGAACCTTCGTGTAATTTTTGGATTAACAGATTTGTTACAGCTGCACTGGGATGTCTTCTAAATTATATTTTGAGGCCACTGAGATCAAGATGATCATGCGTAGGCATATATAACTCTCTACACTTTAATGTACATGAAGTTGTTCAATTAAGAAAAAATAACATATTTACTCTTGCTTACAATCCAGCACATTACAACGCATCGCACATTAACCTGCCAATGCCCAATAATCTTGGTAACAGCTCGTTATTCCGAAGGTTCGTTATTCACAAGACTCTTTAGTCCGAAGATTCGTTTTTCCGAAGCTTCGTTATTCCGAATTTCATTTTCGAATTAACGAATCTCCGGAATGGAGTGGAGGGATTGGATAACTGGAGTAATTTGGTCAGATGTTTTTGTCAGGGTTACAAGCCTTGCAGCTGTATTTTGAATTTTGAATTTGGTGCAATACTCGAAGCAGGGAGACCAACAAGTAGGACATTGCAGTAGTCAAGATGAGAAGTAACAAATGCGTGAATTAGACGTTCGGTGGAAGACTGCTCCGTTAACTTACGGATATTAATAATTTATTTTTACAAATACCCCTGAAGCAGCAGAACGACATGAGTTCTTAATGTGTGTGTTATTCTATTTGTTCGTTTGTTTGTTTTTTAAGTTCAGATGCTTATCTACCATAACTCCTAGATCTCTGACGGACTGGGAGATAAATTTTTGTGAGAAAACTAGCCCGCCTGACAATTCTGATTTAACAGAATTCAATTTCAAATGATTATCGCGAGACCATCGCTTAATATCACCAACACAACTATGAAGTTTGCAGAGCTCTTCGACGTTGGGTATTTGGTAGTATGATTATGTAAATTTGAGTATCGTAAGATATCTTCACGATCTTTCACAAATATTTCTTAAAATAATGATCAATATTGGATGCCCGCGTTCTACAGCTGATCTAAATTACAGCGAATTATGTGTCCCGTCAATTGGAAACCTTCACAATACCGCAATTTAACCGTCAAACGCAATGGAAATGCCACAACCTAAGGATTTGAATCCTCGTTCATCATTATGGTTTCTATTAATGAAAAAGAAGGGACAGAACGAAATGAGATTAAGACTTTTATGTTAGTGAAATTGATCACTCTCAGCTGCATATATTTTGAAGGAAAATTAATGATTTCGGACATGTGTTAAAAGCATCGTCGACAGCGCGATGCTGCTCCATTTGGCATGTTTGGTAAAGCCTATTATATCCCCTACTCCATTCCCCCTTTCTTTATGAATTTTGGGGATCACATAATAGGGTACGCGCTCTTTTGAATTGAGTCAAGTCTTAGTTAGGCATGTTACCTTTACAGTGATCACACTAAAGAACCCGATTCCACATCATTCTATCTAATCAGAGAATCGAAAAAGATAGCTTTTCTTATTGATGTTTGTTGATAGACCAAATCAGTGTCTCCGTCCCGTGATTACCTATCAGTGACGTAACAGCGCGAATACTATGCCCATACAACTGCTTGTGTTATCATAGGCCTAATCAGTTACACTAAGAAGCTGTCCGTGATGTGTGGTGTTTGCACCAAAATTAGTATGTAAAATTCATACAAATTTTACACTATTAAAATGGCTTACATGATTTCTTAGCTAGTTGGCAAGAGGGATACCCCAACTCACAAGCGAGCGCACCCTCTGCGAGCTGTGTCTAAAACATGTCTCGTTGTGTGTGGTGTTGAATCAGCGTGTCTTACTCGATTCTTCTTGTATTGTTCCGCCAGGATGGTGTCTTTCAAGACAGCTGGACACTGCTTTCATTGTTCCTGGGAAAGGGTCATCTTTCTTTTGACGGTCAAGCCTTTCATTATTATCGTGGTGAACTTCACTAATCGTCCCCACGCTAACGTACAAAGGAAGGAAATGCTTTTAGTATGTATCAATGCACGCGTAACACCATCAGTATAGGCCTATAAAACGAAAGTTTGACTCTATGTCCCGAACTGTAGGCCCTGTAATAGCAACTATACATGAAGTCAAGTATGAAAACGATGGATTCCCACTGCCAATCAAATCTCTCTCGACAAGGACGCGATCGGAATCAATCTGGATGTGATCGATCTACCTTGATCGACATTGGTTTTGGCTTCCTCCTATACACGATATTTTTTAACACTCTGTCGGACTATAGATCATAACAAGCAGATTTGATCGGCAGTGGAACCCAGCCCTAAGGCGGATTCTTGTTCGAAAAGTAATAGCAGAAAATATCCTACACGAAATTCAGCATTGCATATACCGAAAGACAGATAGAGAGGAAAACATCGAGAAAGTAGTTCCAATGTAGGATTGAATGGAAGGTATATATATGTAACTGAATGCCATAAAAAGATAGATAAATAAATAAACAAATACAGCTCCAAAGTTATTCGCTTTGCGACGACCGCCACGTACACAATCTGAAAGTGAAGTTGGCTGTATGATTACATATTGCGCATAATGTCCGTTGGTCTGTCGAGGCGGTTGCTCAACCAAATTTACGTAGCATTACGCTCTTAAAAAGAAAAGGGTAAAACAGTGTTTTAAAAGGGGCGAGGAGCGACAATAAGCGTTTTCAAAATGTTGTATTCACCCTTTTTCTAGCTGTATCTAGCACATGCTAACGTTGGATTCAGCTGGATAGATAGGGTGAATGCAACATTACCTTAAAAACGTTGTCACTCCTCAGCCCTTTTAAATGTTGATTTACCCTTTTCTTTTTAAGAGTGTAGGAGGCTAATTTCAATTTCAGATCGAACAGCTAGTCACGAGTTGTTTTGATCGATGCCATGCAATTTGCCGTAATTCGCGATAACGGGTTCGGTTCAAATTTACGAAGGTGATCGGAAATTCTATATTTAGCGTTCTCGTCATTTTGGTGCAAGTTGGTACATTGTTTAATTTGATAAGTCCCCATGGGTATGAAAATAGGCCCCACACTAGCGCCTGATTCTCTTTATTCGATACAGTGTGTATATTGGTATTGTGCCATCATCACACTTGTGCTTGTTTTGTTCAAAACAAACTGTCTTTTTCCATCCTTTACAAGTTACTTTCAATACGCAGTAGTTCAAAGGATGTTTTGATATACAGGAAGGTAAACGAGTAATTGCTGTTCGATCACCGCGATCCCCTGACTTTCAGCTAGAGCCGCGTTGGCCAGCACGCAATGCTAAATCCCTCTAACCAAAGATTCTACGGAACAGTATTACCCAGTGATGAAAAAAAAAATCCAACAAATCTTTATTTCCCGTTTTTTGTTGTTGTTTTTTCTGTCTCAAACACTGTCATTTCTCGTTGTAAAGTTATCTTTTGACATTATTGCAATAGTCCGGTAACGGGAAAACAAAACGTAAGGATTTTGTGTTTGATTCCGCACATATTCTCTTTATTTTACATATGTAGAGAAAGAAAGAAAGAAAGAAAGAAAGAAAGAAAGAAAGAAAGAAAGAAAGACAGGTAGAAAGAAAGAAAGAAAGAAAGAAAATGATCCCATACTCGTCTAAAGAAGTTTAAGCTTTTCACGCTGCAACCTACTAGGTGACGTCTATTCGGTGCACATGGCGCTCTCTCAAAATGAGTACTATGTCGCACGTGGAGTTTTCCTGTAATGAGCCAGAGATGAAGGGGATGCACTACTCGGGTCAAATAGGGAAGTTATTTTATGACGGATAATGATTCCTTGGTGTTTTATTTATCTGTTCAGAAAAATTCAGTGTGAAAAAATTAGTAAAAGTGTCCCAAATCACGGTTGCTTTGAGACATTTTTTTTTCCGTTACAATTTCTTTTTTCCAACCATCGACTTTACGGTGCTGTTTGCACCTATTGTTCTTGCCCGATCGTAGCCTTTTGTCAAGGCCCTCTCGCTGTAATGGGCGAGCGAAGTGAGCCCAGCCGACCGCGCCAGCGCGCAACCCCACTCAGCTACATTTGGGCTTTCTTCACCATACAGCGAGAGGGCCTTGACAAAAGGTTAGCCCGATCGAGGCTCCGCTTCCGTTGTAGAGCATAAGATGCTAATGAGCATTGCTCTTGACCCCATTGAAGACAAAAGGCATAGAGCGTGCGGCGGCGAGGGCTTTAGAATTGCGCAATACTGATGAGCTGAGCAAGACTCTGATCGGCGATATACACGCACCACATTTCATGAAGTGGTGATTGGCATGACGCACAATGGCGTTTGAAAAGTGTAGACGCAAAGTACGATATATATATATATACTCAGTATATATATATATATCGTACTTTATATATATATATATTGGCCCATATATATATATAGTGTGAGATATTTTATAACAGCTAAAACACAAAATAGCGAACTTACGACAACTCTCCGTGTGTACATTTACAAAGGTTATTGGCTTCATCAATAGATAATTCATTCAAATAATGATAATAATCAGCTGTTCCCTACTATGTGACAGGCTGTTCAAAGTTTATCTTTGGAGATATACAAGGTTAATTTCCTTTTCGCAAATACAATTCGTGTAATAATTCATTCGCTGATTCGCCAAATGAATATATGTGTACTTTTCCCAGTCCAAAGACTTATTGAATAAATTATTGCCGGCAGGGAGAGAAATCGGAACAATAACTGATGCCCATTTTTAACCCGTGTTCTCTTTGTGAAATCTCTTCATCTGAGCACTTTTAGAAGTAGGGCCTATTTGAGAAAATGACAGAAAGCTTTGTCGCTACACAAAATGTGTTTGTTCAATAAGAATGTTTTTCGTGTAGTACGTGTACCTGACAGTTCAGAGGTCAAGTGTGGAAAGAATTTGCCTCAACAGCTTTGCGAAACTCGAATCAGTTGCCTGTATTGAAATGTGTAATCAGAATGAAAAGACTCGGACCTTCACGCCTTGTAACTGAGTACCGCAGAACCACACACAACGAAACACACACACAAGAAAGGTGAGCTTCCTGCAATCTCAAGGAATGGATAATCAAGCAGCCATCATCCTTTCTTCGCCATTGATAGCAGGAAGTGACGCAATGGAGCGATGCTGTTGGAGAATCGGCATAAATGTCTGCTACAAGTACTATGTACAAAAAAATTTCAGACCCCCTTTGTGTTCATGTTTTGCCAAAACAAAAGAACCACAGTCAGTGAGACGCTAACTTACTTTATGTCCTATAAACCAGGGCTCCACACTAACTTTTATTTTTGGTGGCCCAAAGGCAAACATCCGTCCTTTTTTGGTGGCCCGATCAGGCCACCAAAGTCTTCATTTCTGAAATTTTGGTGGCCCGATGTGCGTTTTTGGTGGCCCCGGGCCACCGGGCCACCGTTAGTGTCGAGTCCTGGATAAAATATGGTTACTATAAGTTGAACGTTGAAACTGCCTTTTGCCTCCAGGCTTTTATAATACCATACAATGCTTTTATTGTTTGCCTGTATAAAAAAGGCGGGAATACATGTACACCCTTCTCGCAATCATCCTGATCTGATAACAGAGTGATACGGTTTTTTTTTTGTCATCTTTCCCCCGACCAAGACCGATGCCATTAAAAAAAACAAGATCAATGCCATTAAAATAATGACCAAACAAACAAATAAACAGATCCATGCATATAACGAACAGAATATGCGTGTGTTTCATGTTTGTATAGGTTATCTCTTGATGTATAGTAGACAATTGTTTTTATACCGTTTCCTAATAAGTACCTCTAGAGAAAACCCGACTTTTTTTTTTCTTTTTCTCAAGGAGGGAAGTTAACTTCAACGTAAAGATAGCTTACAGCTACATGCAAATGGGGCAATCATACATTCGCATTGTCAATTGTAAATTTGTCGGATGACGCTTATAAACGTTTGATGATTTTTGTCTCCTAAGGCATTTTGGTTATGATTACAGACGTATCTATTTACAAGACATAGGTGATGGTTTAAAGAATTGATCTTCAATTTAGCAAGGATTAGTCTTATAAAGTCATGAGTTCCCTTTACCCATCATGGTTAATGGAACTGCGACATCGTTGAGGTAACCACACCTTTCAATTTTCATAGTTCAAACCTAAATCGTAACATAATCAAAACACAAGCAAAATATCTCAAAATGCTCAGAAGATGGCATGAATCAAAACTTTTTACGGAGATTGGATATGGCAATCTTTATTGACCTATATTTAAAGGGGAAGGCTAGTAACTGATCAGTGGGAATCAGTGGAAATGCTGGGAGATGATTGTTCCAATCCTTATGGGATTCATTCAAGAGTACATTATATATCTATTGTTGTGTGAAAATTATCTGCTTCAGAATGGTCTCATATTCAAGTAATGTGCAGTTTAATGTTTCCAGGTAAGCGTCCCTGGTCAGTGACGGGGCATTAAACTGCACATTACTTGAATATGAGACCATTCTGAAGCAAATAATTTTCACACAACAATAATATATACAATGTACTCTTGAATGAATCCCATAAGGATTGGAACAATCATCTCCCAGCATGTCCACTGATTCCCACTGATCAGTTACTAGCCTTCGCCTTTAATACAAGTTTTCCACAGCTATAAGTTCCGCCTATGATAGCATTCTGATGATTTCGATTGCGTTTTGAACTCGTACCGAGCTATACTATCGAAACAGCTTTGACCTTTATACATGTAGTTCAATATGAACGAGTGTTTCGGACTCATAACCAACGTTCGTAATCGTAACCACACAGTAACAAATCAAACGAATATTGAGTAACGACTATCTTTATACATAGGCTGCCTGACTGATCACATGGTTTGACTACTACTTCAAGCAGGCTGAAAATAAAAGAAGAATAAATACACTTTTAATAATGATACGATGCTTTACAGCGTATTCACAGTATAATGTTTGCTTGCGTTTCTGTGTGCAATACGGACGGAAAATAAAATGCAGATGGATGCTATTAAATGCTAACACCCAACGCATCCAAATGTTTTTGAAATACATATTATTGTTTTACTATATTGTTTGAAACGTCGAATTTGCGAGTCCTTTAAAGGGTTACTACTCATATTATCAGGCAAAATAAAAGTATTAGGATTTTGATTTGCTCGCAAGACTAACGATGCTATGGCGATCGTTCGCAGCAGTGACAATCCGCTTCAATAGATCTATTCAATTATTCTGTTTTCATTGAAAGAGGAAGGAGAAGTCAACTTTAAACTTCATTAGTTTTCTCGCCTTTTAAACATGTTTTCATGTATCATGCGTGGTATCCCTATTCCTTCTCATGGTAGTGCGTGAGATGGAGCGTGAACGCCGTCGCTAAGCAGGACTGCTATAGCGTTTCGTCCGAGAAAAGAAACAGGTTGTAAGCTTCTCTGATATACAATTCAATGGTACGCGGCAGTTTCTTTTTGAATGGACTCCTATATAATACTAGCTTCTTTCAGGAGATTAAGATGGCCACGCGCTTAACGTTTCACATAATAAAAGAACCTTCTTCATCCCCATCCCGACAATAGAAAGCGTCGCCTAAGCAACCACATCCTGTGTACCACCGATGCTTTTCGTCCCGTCTCTTTCGCGTATACTACTGGGAATGTCTAGACCATAAAGTCTTTATAGATCCGAGCATGAATCATAAGAGGGCTTGCTCCAGTCGATTTGAGCGACATCATTAGTCGTCTTTAAGATGACAATAGCCTTTCAAACACAAAGTTCAAAATTGATGCGCCCCTCTAACCTGAAATAACTATCATTCTCATATTCTATATACACACTGAGGTGTCCACCGCGTACAAAAAAGAGGGAAATTTGGCTCTTGCATAAAAATGGGCAAATGGTGCAATTCTAAGCATACTAATTCTTAGTTGTAAACTTACTAGACATGATAGAATGCATGGTACTGAAAAAAAAAGCACTTTGAATATGTTTAATGTAACAAACCGTTGTCAAGAATAACTCTATTTAATATCTAAAGTCAAGAATAACTCTTTTTAACATCTAAAATGGCGCATGTCCATTTTGATACATAATATATATACTGAAAGTTAACGTAAAAGACGAAAATCGCAAAACTATAATTAAAGATTACAGGTAACAGTGTATCGTATAAGACTCGATAACTTATTATGATAACATCCATAAGTCGGCTTTCATTGTACACTATTCCGCTGCTATCAAAAAGAAACTAATCTAAACATGTAAAAAAGTACAGCCTCAGTATTGCAGTTTCATCAAATCAGTGTGCTACATGATGATAAACTGTCCGCATTTTTTTTTCGAGGGGCAGAGAAGTATATTCAAGGACTGGTGTTAAGCATGAAATAGTATAATTGGTTGAGATGAGGATTCAGCTATTAGCCTTTTTACAGATACAACGTACTTTGAAAAGAAAGAAATATTAAAGAGCATACAATTCTGACAGGAAATCAAATTTCATTTGGTGAAGATCGGTTCTGAAATGGTAGAGATATCCAGAAACAAAGTGAAACATAGCGATCCTTGTAAAAGGCGGGCACCTATATCTCAGCCATTTCAAATCGCACTTCTCTTTGGGTTTTGGATTCACGATGAGCCCTTCCTGTCATACTAAAAAAAAAATCATTGTCTGATTATGTCAATTACTATCGCAGTGTTTCAAAGTGAAATGAATATCCCTACTAACTAGTTACTACCTGTAAAAGTGGAAATTTTCGCTGTGTTGAAATTTTCGCGAATTTCGCGCAACCAGAAACTAGCGTGAAAATAAAAGCACGTGACTATTTTTTGCTTGCTGTATGTTCCTGTGCGTGATGTCTTTATTCCGCGGAATTAAAAACACGCGAATCTCTTCTTACCCGGCCAAACGCGAAAAATAAGTCGCGCGAAAATATCCACTTTTGCAGTAGTACATGACAGAAACATAATGATGTCTTGAAATTTGTTGTGAAGATGATAGATGAATGTTACAAAGAGATAGGAGGTAGAACATATCCTAACCGCATTCATGCAAGACTAATGATATTGTAGCAATAGTACCCCCCCCCCCAAAAAAAAAAAACCCGCAATAATCATAACAATAACAATAACGATAATAATGATGATAATTGCAAAAAAGTATTCTCTATTTAGAGTAGCCTCTTCAATGCTATCAGTGCTCTAGCTATCAGAGGGCCCGCCTGACATTATTGCCCTATATAGAGTTGCTATAGGACGGAATAGGACGTAATCGCTGCGGGAGGGAATTGAACTCGGGTCCTTCGACTGGGAGTCGTGAAGCTTAAATATCCACCGTGCCACGGCGCCCTCGTCCCCCCCCCCCCAAAAAAAAAGAAAACAATGTTATTTGGCATGAAAAAGGTCATGATTATGCTTGATTTTTATGGTTCATCCCTGCAATACTGAAGATTTGCGATTCTTAATATCATTAAAGTATCCGTGGCATAAATAATTATGCTTATTGTCGCTGGCATTCAATGCATGTAGTGTAGGCAAGAACTTCCACTCGCATGCTAATCTCTTGGTTCTCGGGAAATTTGCAAAATTATCATGCACGCAATTATTCCTCGTTTTACAGTAAAACCTTGTGTTCGCATGTTGCAACTTAAGCGGTAAAACAATACAAAACCAAAGGCATGGTTAAACTTCGTCTTCTTTACACATCATTCTTAGGATGATCACTGACATGACAATTTTGTGTGTCCACCGCTTCAGAAAGATTAACTGTCTTATAATTTGATCGACATTGTGGGATTAACATCTGCAGGAAGAGAACCTGAAGCATATTCCAAAATTCGGTACAAATATATTAGGCGCCAAATCTTCAAATTTCATTCTATGTTGACGAATTCGTATACACGGACGAAAGGAGAATGGTTAGCAATGTATACAAATTTCCGTCAAACTTCCAATGGCCCATTTGAAATATTATGCAACATGTAGGTTAATTGTCAGATCATCAAGTGATCAGCAATCAGTGTGAATACCGCTGTGCCAGCGTGTAGTCATCACAACAAGCAAGAATAGCTTTTTCGTATAATGTACAAGCACGTCAACAGTACGCGGCAGTTTCTTTTTGAATGGACTCCCGCTATCTACTTTCAGGAGATTAAGTTTGCTACGCTGAACGTTTCACGTTTCATAAAAGAACCTTCTTCATCCCCATCCGGACAATAGAAAGCGTCGCCTACATCATCATCCCCATCCCGACAATAGAAAGCGTCGCCTAAGCAACCACATCCTGTGTACCACCGATGTTGTTGTTGTTGTTCTTTTAGTTTTGTGGAGCTCTCTGCCGGGTGTGCCGGGTGGGTAATTTACTCCAAAAAATATATTCAATTCAAATATACACTTAAATTCAATTATAAAAACCTACACTACTTCTAATTATTTACAAAATCTAATAATAATAATAATAATAATAATACTACTACTACTACTACTACTACTACTACTACTACTACTACTAATAATAATAATATATATATATATATATATATATATATATATATATATATATATATATATATATATATCAATATTTACAAACGAGATATTTACAGAGAAAGAAAGGGGACACGTTTTAAGAAAAGATATCGCCTGCCTATACTCCTGCACCGACATGCAGGGTTACGCCGTTCCCGTCGGCAAGCAGGTAGAGGACCCGCCCGCCGACGCCGGTGAAGTCTCGGCCTTTCCCGGGGGCAGGCGCCTCTAGTGTTAGCCTTTATGATAGGCGAGGACATCATGGAAGAGGAGGGATGATAGAAGAATAGAGGAAAGGGTGAGGACAGAACAGAGAAAACAGACACCGATGATTTTCGTCCCGTCTCTTTGTTGGGTATGTCGGCGCACTAGACCATAAAGTCTTTGTAGATCCGAGCATGCATCGTAAGAGGGCTTGCTCCATTCAGTCGATTTGAGCGACATTATAAGTCGTCTTTAAGATGACAATAGCCTATCAAACACAAAGTTCAAAATTGATGCGCCTCTCTAGCCTGAAATAACTATTCTATATAGACACTGAGGTGTCCAACAAGTTCAAGAAAGGGAAAATTTGGCTCTTGCATAGAAATGGGCACATGGTGCAATTCAAAGCATAAGATACTCATTCATAATTGTAAACTTACCCCAACGTTTGAAAGAATGCATGTAACTGAAAGAAAATATCTTTAATATGTTAAATGAAACAAACCATTGGAAATCGGAGAAATCTCTCCACCTGAAGCTTAACAATGTATTGTTATATCAATAACAGTCAAGTTTCTTTACAACTCGTCGTAGCTACCATCAACCTTCTTGGCGACCATTTCTTCGCACTCAGCCGGAAAAGGACAGCTGAAACAAGTTCTGCAGTCGAATTCCCGTTTGAAAGCTGGACAGAATCTCTCCTCCAGCTCTTAAGTATTACAGGACGACATAGATTTTAGCAATTATATTACAACCATCACGAAGGCCGACGACCAGTTGAAGTAAATGCCGCAACAGAATAAAAAGGTAAACCCGGTGTTAAAATACAAAGATTTGATTCAATGGTGTGTCAAAGAACACAAATATCAATGTATTCTACAGCAACAAAAATGACAGAAGTTAACGGAGTTTGACAAAGAACGACGACCAGCTGAAATAAGTATTAGAATGTTAGTCTAGTTCCCGTTTGGAAGTCGGACAAAATCTCACCACCTGATGCCAAACAATATTATATCAATAACAGTCAAGTTTCCTTACAACTCGTAGCTACCATCTTTTAATATCATCACAAGCCCCTTTTTACACTTTCACGGATTGCTTCACGGATGACCACGGATCGTCATCCGTGGTGTTCCGGCATGCAAAATATCGATTTTCCTTTCAATGCCGGTGTGAATGCGGTCCCAACTGGTTGTCTACACGGACAAGTACGGAAGCTACAAGGACAAGTACGGTGCCTACACGGACAGACAAGGAATGAACGCGGACCACAGCGGAAACGATACGGAGCTAACACGGATATCAAGGAAGAGCACAGATGCAACTGGGTCCCTTCGCGGTGTTTACGCGGATATCCCCCAAAAGTTGACACATTACATTTGCTTTTTCTTTTGATACTTTATCATTCTTGGGCGACATGCTTCCAGAGCTAAGTAATATGTAACAAGCACACCAGAAAATCTACAGCAGATTACATACGCATCTGCTTGTCGACATCATAAAGGCATATCTCTTTGTTGCAAAATCTCATTTTGCGGGAACATAACAACATAAACAAAGCAAAACAAACTAAGACAAATCAACCCCCCCCCCCCAAAAAAAAAAAAAAAAAAAACCAGCAAGAAGATGTGTGTGGGTCATTGAAGATTCTCATGCGATATAAACCTACTAGAGGAGTCGATTGGCTGTACTGATGGGTGAAGATGTGAGCAAATTTCATTGACTTTCTGAGCTTGTATGGGCAAAATATACACGAATTTCTCATCCCGGATGGAGCCGATGCTAATACGGACTTTCCGATTTCTTCACGGAGGCAACACGGAGTAGCCGGTGCCTACAAGGAAGGAATACGGATGCAACACGGAGTAGACGGTGCCGACAAGGAAGAGTTTGTATTGATTTCCATCCGTGATGTCCGGGATGAAAAATTAAGCAAGCTCATTTTTTTTTTTTTCGGCGGACATGCCGGATGATCAAGGATAATGTCGGATGACTTCACGAAGTCAACACGGTCATGCCGGAAATAGTACGGATGATCCCGGACCGACGATCCGTGGTCATCCGTGATGCAATCCGTGAAAGTGTAAAAGGGGCTTATAGCGACCAATTCTTCGCACTCGGCCGTGAAAAAAAAAGAGTTCCGTGTGTGTGTGTGTGTGTGTGTGTGTGTGTGTGTTTGTGTGTGTGTGTGTTCCCGAAATTAAGACATCATCTCCCGAAACATAATGGCAAGTGAAAACATTTGCATATAAATTTTTCTTTGCTGCTAGTTTCTGGTTGCGGAAAGTGGGCGAAAAAAAAATTTCGCCTTTACAGTAAAGTTAAAAGGCGAACGCAGATGACATTCTATGGTATGTTGACAACATGAAATCAATTTTTTTCTTTGTTTTGTTTCTTTTTCTAAGAATAACAAACAATAAGAACAGTTAACAGGGATCGACAAAAGCGGGATGGACAGCTGAAACAAGGTCTTCAGTCGAATTCCCGTTCGAAAGCTGGACGGAATCTCTCCTCCCGCTCTAAAATTTTACAGGACGACATAAATTTTAACAATTATATTGCAACCATGACGAAGGCCGACGACCAGTTGAAGTAAATGCCGCAACAAAGTAAATAGGTAAACCTGGTATTAAAATACACAGATTTGATTCAATGATGTGTCAAAGAACACAGAAATCAATGTATCCTATGCAGCTACAAAAATGACAGAAGTCAACGGAGTTTAACAAAGAAAGACAACCAGCTGAAATAAGTATAAGAATGTTAGTCTAGTTCCCGTTTGGAAGTCGGACAAAATCTCTCCACCTGAAGCTTAACAATAAATTCGATAACAGTCAAGTTTCCTTACAAGTCGTCGTAGCTACCATCAACCATCTTAGTGACCAATTCTTCGCACTCGGCCGTGAAAGAGAGTTTTGTATTTTACCAAAACCAAGACATCATCTCCTGAAACATAATGGCAAGTGAAAACATTCGCATAATTTTCTTTTTGCGCTAGTTTCTGGTTGCGCAAAGAGGGTGAAAAAAAAATCCGCCTTTACAGTAAGGTTAAAAGGCGAATGCAGCTGACATTTTTTGGTATGTTGACAACATGAAATCAATATCCCTTTTTTAGCATAACAAACAATGAGAACAGTCAGCAGGGATTGACAGCTAAAACAAGTTGTGCAGTCGAATTCCCGTTTGAACGCTGGACAGAATCTCTCCGCCCGCTCTAAAATTTTACAAGACGACATAACTGTTAACAATGATTACAACCACGCGAAGGCCAACGACCAGTGGAAGTAAATGCCGCAACAGAATAAATAGGTAAACACGTTGTTAAAATACAAATATTTGATTCAATGTTGTGTCAAATAACAAAAACAAATCAATGTATTCTACAGCAAAAGATATGACAGAAGTTGTCGGAGTTTGACATCGAACGGCGACCATCAAATAAGTTTTGCAACGATGGTCATGTTTTCGTTTGTAAACCGGACAAAATCTCTCCGCCGTGTTTCCTACGCGTAAAGACAAGATAATACAAATTCAATGTCTATCGAACGCGGTCAAGTCTCCTTTCACATCGCCGTAACTACCATTTGCACAACAGACGGAAAGTCAGCCTGTTATTCACAATTATCTATAGCAGCGAGAATAATTTTTTTTTTCTCGTGAAAACACAAAACTTCCCATTCATTATCGTACTCGGCATTGCGAATCATATCACCCAGCGGATTAGCTGTAGCCACGCGTTTTGGACGTTGCTCGACGATGGAACAGAGACGGAATTTCGGTGGTACAGTAATGGTAATTCGTCGGGACAATATGCGACGTTTTAGATCACACGGATAACGGGCTTTATGCTGTGACAAGTAAAGCTGAACAAAACATAAACTTGAACACGAGCGGCATTGAAACGAAGCCATATAGTCAGAACGTTTCCCGACGGTTGAACAATGATTCGTCGGGAACGATATGCGACGTTTTTAACAAAAAGAAACGCAAGGCACAATAGAAGCCGAACTTTGAAAATAGCTAGTAAGTCGGGACGAAGAGCGACGATTAGTGAAAGGGAATCCTTTCTCTATCGTCGCTTATCGTCGGGACGAATAAACAAAGGTATGAATAGAAAGTACGTGTATTCATATGCACGGTTGCTTATTCATATGCACGTGACGCCTGTTCATATGCAAATCATCAAACATGCACAATGCGACATCGTCGCGACGAAGATATCTCTCTATCAGGTTTTTCTGTGGTACCTAAATGAATTACAGCCATGTTATGACCCATGGAATGACTCGACAGTGAGAAACAATAGATGGTTCCCGGAATTGGATTTTTCTCACCCCACTATCATGATAGGAAAAGAAGGAATTGCATGCACAACAAACAAGAAGTAGCGCTTACTGAGGAGGAACAAGAAATGATCAAGAAGAGTGTTTCAAATCTTATATCTGTTTTTGGGATATCAATCACAATTCAGTATAAACTCTCTCCCACAGTTTACCGAGTACAGGCGGTAATCTATGCCACAACATCCGTCCTTAAGGAGGAGAATGAGAACGTGGTGGCAAGATCAGCCGAGTACACTAACTCCAGGATGAATGCCAGGAACAACCCATACCGTCCGGTGCCCCCGGTCCTTCCCCTGACACCCCAGGATCTGGAGCAGCAGAGCTCTGGGAAGTTCCTCCGCATGGACCCCAGTCACACCATGGGCGGCTGCTTTGTGGCCATCCTCAGTAGAGAGGTAGGTGAACTGAACAACAGAGGGCTCCCTTCTACTTTCATTCATTCCATGAGTTGACCTTCCTGTTGGGGAATTTTGTTATTTTTGTAGTTGTTGTTGTTTCTGTTTATATTTGATGAGTTTTAAATTGAAATCGTGTCAAAGACATATAAATGACCAATAAATTGAAGATTTTCTGTCCTGATAAAATATTTCTGCTGCCTCAGTTATGTCATCTGATATTTTTACAAACTTTATTTCTTTCTCTTTATCTTCCATTTTACATCTGACTAATATCATGTTCAAATTTTCAGTGCAAAAGAAAAAACATTTTTTTTTTCTGCCTCAATTATGTAATCTGATTTTTTTTATCAATTTCAATTACTTTTACCTTCCATTTTATAGCTGCTTGATATCATGTTAAAATTTTCAGTGCAAAAGAAAAATATTTTCATTTGCTGCCTCAAGAATGTCATATGATTTTTTATAACACATTCATTTCTTTCTCTTTATCTTCCAATTTATCTGTGATAAATATGTGGACATTTTCAGTAGAGTTGTGTCTCCTCAAATATATTGTTGATATTTCTTTAATAATCTCATGTTTGTATCTCCATGCTGGCTGTACAAAAGACAGAAACTGCTTTTCATGCCTTTTCAAATTTGAGCATTAGAGTGTGTGAAGAGCTTTATTTTCAATCCAGTTCCCCATTCCTGAGTTTGATAGCTACTCTCTATTTGAAGAAATTAATATAAATGTTTGTTAATCATATTGATGAATGTCCATGACATCTCTCACAAGCAAAGCAACTATGGATTGGATATTGCAGCTGTCTTTTTTTTTTCTTTTCTTTTCAAATATCTAATGAAGATGTGAATGTAATTTCATAAGTTTTTCCTTTATTTTTTATTTTTTTGGTTGGAGATGTAGTTCAGTTGCCTAAAATTTTTCATGGCTTTGATTTGGGATTTATAATAAAGATAATGATGTTGCAAGTCTCTGCATTCCCCTTGAAAGAAATTTCGGGATTGTGCATCCCCAATCAACATTGAGTCACCGGACACCACTGATGTAAGTTTTGTTGTGGATGCTTACTTGACACGCGAGGCAGAACAAAGTCACAATGGCACATTTGGCATTACCTTTCTGTCCCGTCCTGGCGCACACATTGTGTCGAACAGAACTCTGTGTACTGATGCGAATGTAGTGCACCAAATAGCTGCTTTTGGCAGATATCTGTATAACTGACTTGAGTGTGTAGGCTTGATATCACCTATATGTGGCCTCTTTGTAAAGTGTGCGACCTTGTTGCTAGTGTGAAGAACCCCCTGAAGAGACACCTCTGGAGTGCCGTCTGCAAGACATGTTTTTGACCGCGGTCTTTCTGTGCGTGAATGTCCCAGGCCCCTTCATTGGCCAGTGTCTACCCAATACTTGTGTCATTCCAGATGAGAGGACACACTCTTCAGCTGTAGCAGTCTTTGCCCGTCTATCTTGGCACCAGGATTAATTTGATTTCATTGTTGTCAGACTCTAGCAGTTTTCGGTCTCCTGATTTGTTTTTGTTGTGTATTAAGCATCACTTGCATGTGTGTATTACTCTTACTCTAATCTGAATTAATTTATGCTGTCTAAGATTTACATAAATGTGTCTTTCTATGCCAAGAACAGTTTATATTTAGAGCAACATGCAAATTTCAAATGCTCTCTCTCAGATGTGTATGATTAGCCATAATGCACACTATATAGTCTCATTCACTCACAAAGTAGTGTAGAAGCTTTATATGTGATTTTATGAAAACAGGTAGTCTAACACAAGATCTAAAACATTTCCTCAGGATTCATATGGTTATGTTCAATTAGGGAATGTATCCAAACATCTTAAGATTTTTTGACAAAGTTGTTGTTAATGGTGGAGCAAAGTGTAGACTATCATAATATACAACACTTCACATTGGTACTGGTCCAACGGTCCATGACCAGTAAAAATCACTGTCGGACCAGTAAGTTTTCCAGGAGTGGACTGGTAAAAAATGGAAAAACTGGATACCTACTGGTCTGATGGACAGGTTGGACGAATAGAAAACATAGGTTAGTGTGCAGCCCTGTAATATATGAAGACAATGTATTTTGAAAGACACATTTCTACAGTCAAGTATGCATCTTTTCTGGTATTTATGAGAATCAGACTTTGAAATGAATGAATGTGCCAATTTTGAAACTTGGAACAACCTCATTTTGATGACAGACTGTAGGCAGGGCTCGACACTAACGGTGGCTCGGTGGCCCGGGGCCACCAAAAATGAAAGTCGGGCCACCAAATTTTTAAAAAGGGCAAATTTGGTGGCCCACCTTGGGCCACCAATATTTTTTGAAAAGCATGTCAATAAATTCATAACTTTTTGCGCCGGAAATTAGCAGTTAAATTTCTTTAAAGGATGGAATGAAAGGACTGAATGAGTGCCTGAGAGTGAGTGTTGCGAGTTTGTTGAGGTTTATTTATGAGAAGATATGTCTGACTTCCAATTCTTACTATAAAACTTACATATTTGACTCATTAAAAAGAGAGAGCTTTTAATGTGTTTTATTGGTTTTTTTTTCGGGCCACCAAAAATTTGAAATTGACGATTTTGGTGGCCCCATCGGGCCACCACACAAAAATGTTAGTGTGGAGCCCTGCTGTAGGTGATGACTTTGTGATTAGTTCTGAATCATTTTGTGTGTGTGGCATGTTGCATGCAATAGTAGTAGATATGATTACACCCTTTTATCGCAGTATGCATTATTCAAGTAAGTTTGTGTGTGGAGTGTCTGCTTCATTCACCCCTGTATCCTTCCATGACTGAGTGTTGATCCTCCGTCTGTCATATCTAGCTTTATCGACCGTTATCTGTTCTATGATTCATCAGGTCATTAATGATGTAGAGGCCTGAGTGTGGCCATGAGAATTCTCTGTAAAAGGTATATACCTCAGAAGATATAGGTACCAAAGGCATCTAGGCATGTGGCGTGTGTAGAAAGTTACCAACTGCACACATCTCCATTGACAAAACACAGTGGAATCAACATCAGATTTGCCGCATGTGCTGCATGTGCCGCACACATGTGCCGCATGTTACAATACACAATTGCCTTCTGTCCTGCATGAGTAGCTGACCAAGGAAAATATTTGCTTTCAAGACCAACTGAGAATTCACAAGATTGAATTTCATTTGGTTGTGTGTTTTATGCCATGCATTTATCAAAAATGACTGATAAATAACAATCCATTTGTGATATGACAAGAGAAGGATACAGTCCTCATGTGCAAAACTCAAGATAATTACTTTTTGAAGTCTATCTCATGGAGACAGTAAAAAGATGCAAATATATTGATGGCCAAAAATCTGCTTGAAGCCTGTCAGATCGCAGGAATCTTAAAATCTACCAGATAGAAAGTGTTGCCTTTTATACCTGTTCGTTTGAGTAGGTTTTCCATTTTTATGAGATCATTTCACTGTTTTGTTTATTGTCAGTGAGAGCAACAATATTGATGTGTTTTGATATGCTTTACTGATTGCTTGCTGGTACTGACTGGTTATGCCATGTATTAAAATCTGTGAGAAATTAACATCTTGTAGGCAAAGTTTTAACCAACACTTACCTTCAAGCATGTGTTACCCTACCCATGTGATTTCCTATTTGTAGAGAATAGTAGCATGCCCTGTGTATACACATTGGTTATAATGTCATCAAATTGCTACTCTTATTGTAGCTCAGTAGTCATACTCACCAAAGGCATGTATATGTGATGATTGAGTCCTTAACTAATTTTCCTCTTCCTACTTCCAGGGATAAATGCTTTTTTTTCTTCTTTTGACAAGAATTCTTAGACATCCACCTGAATTATAGCTCTTTCATTTTGTCAAAATATGAGGACTATTTTCAAGACCTAGACTGTCAAGCATGTTCTCAAGACAGATGACATCACTTCCTTTTTTTTTTCTTTTTTTTTTAAAGGCGTCATTACTAGTTAACACCTGGGTGCCCTGTAAAGGATGATTTTCAGAGGCCCTGCCTTCTCATGTTTATATGATTGAACCTCTCCTTGCTCTTCCCACTCAAGGATGAAGCTATGAGTGCTGCCGACGTCTTGGCCAGGGCTGCGGCCAAGGGGCTGTGTGACGCGCCGGACTCCAAGGAGGATGGAGAGAAGAAGAAGCGGAAGAGCAAGGGCCAGGCCAACGCCAAGAAGGCCCGCCAGCCCAGGCAGGTGGCCCAGAGGGTGGACGCTCCCAAGGAGACCAAGCCGGCGAAGAAGAAACCGATCAGAACAGCAAGTGAGTTGGAGACTTGGCTTGAATCGAGTCACCTGCTGTGGGCTCGCTATGTAGCATACTTTGTCTTTCTGGGGGAGGGGCATTTCATGAATTCTTTTGTCGGATATTTTGTCTGACAAATTTGCTCTCAGCTAGTCAGATGCAAGGATTTCAGTAGCTTATTATAGGTTATCAGAAAAAAATATCTTACAAAATGCTTCATGAAATGCCCCCCTCGTCTTCAGTTCAGTCTCAGATTTGTTGAAATGTCATATCATGAGCTCAGAGATCACATGTTTGTTTTTTTTACATTATGAGTTCTTTTCTCTTGTCTTTGAAATTTAGAGGACAGAATTGACTACAGCGCATTGTGGTTCAAGTCTTGCATATGTTTGTTTGTCATCAGCAAAGAGATTTGTTCACTTTTTGCAACAATTCAGAATTACTAGATGTGATCATTGCATGCAAAGTTTATTGTTGAATTTACTGATAGCTTTACCAATGTGTTTGCAATGACTGTTCACAGAAATCACTGGGCATGCTGAATCTCACAATTTCTTCATTCAGTAGTATCAAATATTCATTGCATGTGGTAGACTTTGTGCTTAAATGTGTCTAGTAAAATTGTGATGATAATGATGCTAGTGACAACCATCACAGTTTATTTGTATTGTTTTCTCCATATTTATTGTAAGATGTATTTGTGAGCACAAATCACAAGCAAGCTTTGTTAAGCTCAGCTGATGTCATAGAATAATTCTTTTTCCCCCTTTGATATCCACTTCTTACATTACAAAAAAACTATATAATTTGATACTTCAGTAGTTTGGCTTCAATTCAAATTTGGATTTGAATACTTAAGGGCAAAATGTATGCTTTGAAAGAGTGTGATAATTTCTGGCTCATTTTATCTCCATTCCTGTCCCCTCCCACACTCTTAATAAAGTACAATTAATTAGTAAAAATCGTAAAAACTTTGAGAAATTTCATCAGAATAGAAATAAATTTCCTCATAAATGATGTATTTAGCTCTCTGTCAGTTGAAGTCCAAGTGAATAACTTAGTATCGCAGTGTCTTGTGAGAGAGGGTGCTTTATAGAATTTGTTCTGAAATTTTGAGTGTGCAGCAGCAATTAAGAATCCTGTGTTGCTAATACAGTGCACTGGCCAAAAGGAGCACATAATATGCTGAAGATGGCACACTCAGTAAACAACTATAACAGATATGAGTAAGAGGAGCAAAGATGATTAGTTCTGCTGTATAGTTTCTTGAAATGATTATTTGTGCGTTTTTTTCCCCTCACAGGTAATTGTAAAGTTAGAGTAAAACGTGGAAAGATAAATGAAGGGATTGTTTGGCAAATGTTACATTTGGCTTTAAGGTTTTTCACGGCAATGTTTTCAGACAGATTGAAATGCACCAAAGTTGTTCGATACCACACATATACACGTATGTTGTAGCTCCTATAGTCTTAGAAAGAATGTTAAGAATCCTGTGAATGCATTGGGAGAACAGACAAAGCTTGTTGGACTTCCCATAGTGGAGCCTCCAAGTCAATGCCTTTCATCTCCTGACAATGATTCAGAGTCTGCAGAGACCAAGTCGAAGAGGAGCCCCAAGCTGCGGACACGGCACACTGACTGGAAGCAAATCAGCTCCCAGCACCACCGCCTCCTCCTTTCGTCACCACCCTCCCTAAGCAAACATTGACCTTTGACCTCTACCCGACGCCACCGACACGCACGCAGGGTACCCAAAGTTTGGTGCACTCCTAACATAGCACGCTTACTGTGCGGTGATACAAGCCCACCCCTCTTATCCCTTTGCACCCAAAGCGTTTGGAATCCCAAACAGGAAAACCACTCTAACATGAACCACATATTACTAATCATTTTAATGATCCCTTGCAATGCTAGAATTGTGGTATTTTAAAACATTATTTCATACTCACCTTCTGCAGCAACCTTCTAGAAATGCAGAAAGCAGTAGCATATTGATATGAAAATGCCTTTCACTGTCACTGACTGTTTCTCTGCACGTTCCTTCCTACTTTCTTTGAAAGGTGTAAATAAGATATTTGCTTCCAGCAAAGAGGTGCGTGGCTTCTCTTACAGTTCTAATTCGCCATTGCAACATATTTTTTGATTATTCATAAAAATGCTATTTACATCAAATATCTTCAACCATTACCATTTCTTTCTTTTTTGTTTTCTGAGTTAAAATGTACACTTTGGATAAAACTTATTAAAGCAACATACCACAACACACACCAAAAAAAAAAAAAAAAAAAACTCATTTTAATTCTTGGCTTCATGTTCAATCACAACCTTTTAGAGTATTAAAAGCTTCCATTTTTTGCTTTTGTATTAGTTACCAAGCCATCCCTGAATTCTAACACACATAGACATATATACATATTTTCACCGTATTTACATATATATAAATTTTCTTGTAGATTACTTGGCATTTCTCACCATGCTTTATCTTTCTTGCTTGCTTTTCATCCCTTTTACCACACTGAATTCACTGCTTTAGTCCTAAATACAACACCCAATCCATCATTGCATTGTCTGATTGTGCCTCAATCTCATCATAGGTATTCCTCTGTGTGAACAGCATACATATTTACCATAATCATATAATTTGCTTTGTTATTCATGAAATTTGCAAAATTTTTGCTCTGCTTTGCCTCTTGTACCATCCTTTCCTGCAAAAAGTTTTTTTTTCTTTTTATAGAACCAAGTGTTTACTTCATTAATGTATATAAAAAGGCATACATTGCATTTGCAAGTTGTAAAGTCAAGAATGAATGGAGGGGAGGGGCATTGTAAAAAAACCCAAAAACAAACAAAAACAAAAACAAACAAACAGTACAGCTAACTGAAATGTTCTTGTGACAAACTAAGTCATTTATTAAAAAAAAAAGTCCCTTTTATTTTGGACATGAATTTGGCATTATGAAAAATTAAGACTTTCTGTGTTAACTTGACCTGCAGATGGCTGGAGAATTAAAAAACAAACAAACAAAAATACACACACCTAAAACCCCCAAAACAGAGAGAAAGTCAGGAATTGGAGAATTATTAGGAAATTAAAGTTTGTCTGTTTGTGTGTTATTCTCGTTTGGAACTAAATGTATCAGGATGAATTCTGTCTGAATTATACAGATATTTCAGAGATGTTTGTCAAATGTAAATGTGTGATTACCATCTTATTTATTACATTGATGGTAATAGCAGCACAATTGAATGTTAAAAGTAATTGTCATGTAGCAAAGAAGATTATTGCATGTTTTCCATCACTTTACTAGTAATTTTTGTTATATGTAAAGAAAATTAAATACAAAATTGCAGAGTGAGTCTAGTGATTTCCCTTTTCAATCTCCTTAAAAAGCATTAAAGCTGAATACAGAGCAGTCATTATAATCTTATGTAAGAATTTTGATAGTGTAATAATCCACATATTGTATTTTGATTTTGCAATCATCATAAATTGTCATATACTGAGACACCTTAGTTACTTGAATACAAAGAATCTAATTTCAGACATATATTGCACCAAATGTAAAGTTAATGTGAAGCTATAACTTGTTGGATGTGCTGAGCATTTTCAGTTTCTTTAGCATTGTGTACTTTCCACAGTATGCGAATGGTTCTTTTATTTTCTTTTATAATATGTGGAGCGAGAGTGAGATGTGTAATAGTATAAGAATATATTGTAACTCATCAGAGCTGTGCATTTATGCCACCATACAGTATCTCACAAACATAAGTATATCTCACATTTCAACAATTAATTCATCATATCTTTTCAACAGATATCCATTGAAAATATATGGTAAATTGATTGTTTGAAATGCTGGGGATGTACTTTTACAAGGTACATTGTACTACATATGTATCTGTTATTTTTTTCTCTTTTTTTTTTAAACATTTTGTTTGCAAAGCAGTGCACCATTAATGTTTTTTTTTTTCTTTCAGATTTCTGTGTTTGATCATTTATAATAGTTTGCCTCCCTTTTATTTGCAGTGATCTAAAGAGTGTGCATGGTGTGCTGTGTACATGCATCTCACCTTTTTGTGGAATAACTCTAGACTTGCTCTCTTTCTCTGTTTACTGATTATTTTCCTTGGTAATTGATGAATGATCTTAACAGACATATCTCCATTTATTGTTTTTGTTTCTTTTAGGAGGGTGATGATGGTTTGCTGTCCAAGTAGAATTGTTTCATGACGTGGAATTTTTCATGTCATTCACACTTCCTACATGGAGCCACCCCCTCCCCAAAACAAACAAACAAACAAACAAACAAACAAAAACAAAAAACAATGATGGGGTGCATTTGTGCATTATTACTGCATTTTCATAGCCACATGCATAAACTCATAAATGAAATTTGCCCTCATGCAAGAACTCAATAGCATGAACATTTCCACTTCAGCTATAATGTGGGATACATTTGTATCTATATTCCATTGTGAGGTAGTAGGCAGTGTCATAGAAGTATTGGTGGTGGTGTGACTTTATAATGTTTCATGTAAGCAGTTCTTTTTTCTTTTAGTGTGCAAACATTGCAAAACCTGTCTCATGAAGAATTATACATTTCTTGTTGACCAATGGAAATAAAGTAGCTATTCAGTATGTAATTACATCCATTTGTATTTATAAACATTGCAGTAACATTGCAGTATACCATGGTATATACAATGCAAAAGTGACTGGTCAAAATAAGCCTTTTCATTCGTGTATGAACAATCCTGAGTAACTTGAAAAAGTTTATAAACAAATATTTGTGCTACGAAAATAGCTTAATTGCTGAATTTATTACAGAACTTGGAATTGGAATTTCAAGTCGATACTTCAGTAGTTATCTGCACTCCATTGATAGTACACCATGGCTAAATTTGTAATGTGAGCCCCTCACCATCATGTTTTTTATTATCATCATTATTCACTGCTGTCCAGAAATCTATCATTGCCTCTTTAGGGCACCATGGCCATCTTTTCATGTGTAATGTAGATTTGACAATAATGTTATCTGTTGCAATAGAGCATTACTTCATTATAAACTTGTAGCGTGTTATTGTCAACTTTTAAATATGGGATGAAAGTTGCTTAACTCTTGAACCCTTGATAGGATAGACAATGAGAAAGGCAGGCAAGTGGTCTAAAGTTGATGACCACCTTCCCTAAGTAACAATGAAGTTTGTACATAAGAGGAATTTTCAGGCTTTTTTTCAGAACACTAGATTCTAAGTAACAAGTGAGACTTGGATTTTGATATTTCACTCGTTTCAGAAACCTTTTTTTTTTTTTACCCCCAAACTGAAAATTTTGAAACAGTGTCTCAGTTGATGGAAGGTACTGATATTTTTTCATGTGACTCTGATTGTTTATTGCAGGTGCAATGTTCGCCCACCACTTCACCAACCAGAAAGAGTCCAAGTTCCAGACGGCGGCTCGCTCCCAGTGTAACCTTTCCCAGACTCTGATGAGCCAGCCGAGGGGCGTGCCCCTCACCCATGCCACCATTGTCCGCATCCAGCCCAAGGTGGAGGTCACGCCCATGCACAAGCAAGTCGTCAACCATCCCAAGCCCTTCCTGTAGTCACCTCCTCCCCCTCTTCCTCCTCCTTCTTCTTCCCGTTCCTCAACTCCTTCTTTCTCTCATATCCTCCCCTCCTCCTCTCCCTTATATCCTCCTCCTCCCCTTCTTCCTCCTGCTCCCCCTCCCCCCTCCCCCTTCCTCATCCTCATCCTCCTCCTACTCCTACCCCTATCCTCCTCCCCTCTCCACTCTTTGTCTCCTGTGTCCCTTCCTCCTTTTCTTCCACCTCCTCTACTGCCTCCCTGTTTTCATCATTATACCCCCGCCAAACGAAGTTTGAAGGGGGTATATAGGAATCAGCGGACGGTCGGGCGGTCGGGCGGTCGGGCGGTCGGGCGGGCGGTCGGTCGGGCGGTCGGTCCGTTGCAAATCTTGCGTCGCGAACTACTTCCTCAGTTTTCGACCGATTCCCATAAAACTTGGCACAGATGTGTGCCTTGGGTTGTAGATGTGCAAGACGTATTTTTTGACAGTACCCAAAAGTACGTTGCCATGGTAACGGCATATTATGGGCAAAAATGGGTACAAATCTTGCGTCGCGAACTCCTCCCACAGTTTTTGATCAATTTTTATGAAATTAGGTACAGATGTTCATCTGAATATGTTAATGTGCAAGACACATATTTCCGCAGTGGCAAAAAGTGCGTTGCCATGGTAACGGCATGTTATTGGTAAAATATAGGGCAAAATGCTTCATGGCAAAACTGCTTCATCAGTGTTCTTCCAATTCTCATGGAATTCATATTGAATGTTTGTCTTAGGATATAGGTCAGCATGACACATTTCTTGACAGTGACAAAAAGTATGTTGCCATGGTAACAGCTCACATATTATGAGCCAAAATGATGGAAAATTTTGTGTTGCAAACTACTTCGTCAGTTTTTGCCCAATTTCCATGAAACTTGGTACAGATGTGTGCCTTTGGTTGTAGATGTGCAAGACGCATTTTTCGACAGTACCCGAAAGTATGTTGCCATGGTAACGGCATATTAATGGCAGAAGATCAAGGAAAGATCTTGCGGATTTAACTACTTCCTCAGTTTTTTGACCAAAGCTTATGAAATGTTGTTTTGACCAAAGCTTATGAAATGTTGTTTGGCGGGGGTATAACCAGTCGCTGTAGCGACATTTCTAGTTTTTCCTGCTACCCGTCACCATCATGAAGACTTCAGTATCATACACCTCTCATGCTGTGGGGGAGGAATGAGGGTTTTGCAGCGGAGTCGTTCATTGGAGCATTGGAAGGGATATGATGAAGCTTTAAATTCTTTAGATCCTCCTATGAACTTCCATTTTCAGAGATACTTTGGGCCTGTGAAGTCAAGAGTTGTTTTAAACCTTTTCATCATGGCCCGAATCCTCCCATTTTGATGCAATTCTCTGAGTAAAAGCTGAAATGGTTGTTTTGTGTCTCATTGTTAATCGACAATGTTTATGAGTTTAATTGTGCTTTATAGCTATGTTGCCTACAGGAATTTAGGCAGTTAAAATTGAATTATTGTTGATGAATCACAAGCTGCAAAGCGCATTCTTCCAGAGTGTGCCAAAGTCATGATTCTTTTTTTCCTCTCTCCTAGACCTATTAGAAGCAAAATTACTCTCAAAGCATCAAGGTTTTATGTGTTAAGTGAAACCTAGGGAATCAGGAGTATGTTGCTCGAATTAGACATTGATAAAGGCTACTCCAAATTTGCCATCAGCTTGTGGTTCTGATGTGTTAAGTTACACAGAGCAGGGCTCATATTTGACAGCCACAGTACATCACTCAACATATCCTTAATAAGCGGTCATATGCAGTCTGCTACAGGAAATCAGAGATATGATGCTTTCCTTCAAATCATCATCATTGCCTGGTATGTTTTTGCCATGTGGACTACTGAAGTATCTTAAGTTTCCCCCTAGTATGGACATTGTACTACATTTTCACAGTTTACTCCCAAAGACTCTTGTGAGATAGTGCCATAGTAGAGTGAATTTACTTTCATATGTATTTTTCATTGTATAATTTATTTCATATGTATTTTTCATTTACGAGCCTTCTCTTTAAAAGATTTTAATCATCAAAGCCACTGATGGCGTGTGTATATGTATGATTGTTTTTAATAGATAATGTCCATTGGGAGATAACTTAGAGCTCCCTGAGTTATGTATATCTGTTTTATGTTACAAAGCAGGCAAAATTTGTGCCTCTAATGTGTGCAAAATGTGGCTCCTTGTGCTGTTATATGAAGAGAGTACTTTTTGTTTGTCTGTTTTGTCGTGATCTGTTACCTCACACATCTCTTGAAATAACCTGCAATCTGACCAGCACAAATCTCTGCATTGGACACTAGTGACCGGTGCTCACACAAATGGTCTCTGTAGCCAAGTTTTGAGTCCAGCCCGCTGAGGTCTGTGGATGAGTGTAGACACTAGTGGTTGGTTTTTCACGTCGTCTCTTTGCCTGTGGAGGTAACATTCAACTTGGCCCAAAAGTGCAAGATAATTTTCACATTACCAAGTTAAACCAAGGAGGTTGAAGAGATGGAGTAACAACAGAGTTATTCCCTTTCATCTATGTTCGAAGCCGCCGCTCAAAAATATTTGAAGCATGTGCCAAACAGGATCTGCCGCGCTGGTACGAAGACAATTGACTTGTGTCTCATTGCATAATCACCAGCCACTTTCAAAGGAAGATATGTCTTTGTGATGGTAATTACTTTTCGCTATCCCTTCTTAATAAAAGGTAGGTGGTACAGACACGAGGATGCGCGATCAGAAATTGAGGGAAAAATGCTGAAATGAAGATGAAAATTACTCGACTGGGAATACCCGGGCACTAATCTGTTATATCTATCAATAAAGAATTATACTTGAAGATTATTACATATTAGTTTCATTTGGGGAAATTAAGTGGAAAAGTGATAAAACCAGTTTTCGAGGATGGTACAGTTTTAAACATTTTCACATAATACAGCTCTGATTTACACTTTTGCGCAAATTTCTGAACGGAATTGACTTTTGTTTTACAGGATTTATTATTCAGTGAAATTTCATTTCATTTAATATATAAATAAGCAAGATATGGCCAACATTATGATAACGTTCAAAATGAATTTTCAGATTGCTCAGCAAGACGGCGGCTTGGAACATCGATCATCAAAGGCACAAGGGCACCTGTGGAATTCTTTTGTACATCAATACAAATCTGACAACTGTTTGAATAATTACAGCCAGTTGGAACTCCATGTATAAAACCTCCTTGGTTAAACTGTGCCTTGTCATGTACATGTAGTTTGCTTTTTGATGTGAAATACAAATGAATATATCATGTTTTTTTTTTTTTTTTTCACTGCTTAAATAAGGGTTGTCTTTTCGATAGCACTACCTTAGCTGCATGGTAATTTGAGAAGGCAAGGTACATTGTACTTGGAAGCGATCCATGTGAGAAGACAAAGACAAAGCAAAGATTGTTGATACATACACAGAGTGTGAAGGGTTCCAGTTCACGTCCTCTGATGCAAGATTGATTATCAGACAAAATTAGTATTAAGTTTCATATACATTTGTGTGATGGTTCCTGTTACAGAAATTCAGCAGACACAATAATGAAAGTAAAGTTGCGTATTGCAACTACTGTTTCTTTTTTTTCCCCACGAAAATTCAACTCATGAGTATGTTCACTACTAACACCCTAACAAGCCAACAAAGATTTTCTAATCAAATGTGGGTTGGTAAATGCAATATTTTGTGACGGCAATCCAGTAGTTTTCATATTTCTTGCCAGAAAGTGTCTCTTGACACAAGTGTCTGTCATTTGCTTGTTTTACATCAATTGAATTCAATTCTTTAATGTAGATTTCCAGTATTCACATTGAATTACCTTGATTATGTGTATCTTCATGCAATATAATGACAAAATTGTCTCTAATGTGGCTACTTTTTCATGTGTATGTCAGAAAACAATTAATTCCTGCAATGATTCTATTTGGCTTCTTTTTTTTTGTTATGAGTTAAACAAATGCAATGTAAGTGATTAAATGGTAAAAGCACAAATACATAAGATACTATAAAATTCTGTGTATATACCTCTCGTGTACCAGGCGCACCCTGACTTTCGGAGTTGGCAAGAAAAAAACATAACAAAAATTTCTACCAAAAATCTTGTGCGTGTGTGCACAAAAGATATAAGTATGCTGAATGCGCTCATGCCACATTCCACATACATGTGCATTCCTCCCCCTTCTACTTTCATTGCTGAAAAGTGGAAGGTACTCAAAGGTCAAACTTTTTATTTCTCATAGAGATACTGCTCACATGCCACTACAGATGCTATTATATATTGAATAGGAATATGCATGCTACCAATTATTCCAGCAACAGCCGCCAGCAAAGATGTGAAACTGTAGCACTGATAGAGTAAGATATCATACATATGAGTTCATATTGCTGAATGATATTAAAATGCATTATAAAGCATCAAATGAATGTCTTTTCCATTTATTTTCACACAGGTACTACGTAGTCATAATATGTAACTGTACGCAATTCTAACAATGCACTGACTTCATAAGACAGGGTTTACATATGACATGCTTGGCAACCACTGTAAGATTTTTTTTTTTGTACTTGTCTGTAAGATGCAACCCCAAATTTGATATTTTCTGTTGTGACAAAAAGTGCACCATATGCACGGAACTCTACGCTTTAGTTGGCAATGGAACTTTTTGCTGCAGATAAGACAAGTTCATTTTGTTGCCTTGTTGTTTTAAAGATATATTAATAAGAAAAAATGTTGAATTTTGGGAACTGAGCAGTCAGATACTTTGAAGCAAAATCAGGAGTTCATTATGAAGTTTGTTTTGTTTTGTTTTGGTTTTTTTAGAGAGAGATCTTGATATTGCTGCATTGTTGATTTTAGATGAAACATGAGTTTTTGTCATACCGTTTTCCCTAGATGGTCTTATGTAAGGTAGCAAAGGTATTCTATCTTGCACAAGTTTACACTCATCAAGATCCTTGTAAAGGAGCTACAATGGTGTGACTTTTTATTTTGCTAAATAGGAAATAAGATATCCCTTAGCCCTATTACATTAAAAGACTTAACAAAACAAAACCAAGCAAAAATGCACTTGGGAAAATGGTTTGTAATGGTGGCTTTATTTTGTAAATTTTGAATTTTCCTTTGGAACATAGGCTTGCATGTAAGATTGTAATGTTCAAGTTTGTGGCCTTTTTGTAAAAAAAAAAAAAAAAAATGCTATGTTGAGGTTAAGATGAATTACAGACTGCCTGCCATCATTTTGCAAATCACTTTGATATCAGGTATCACTGAATGATCAAAGATATCAAAGATCTGCAGAGATAGGCTGCTCTTTCCCATTCTCTTCACCAAAGGAAAGCACCCACAAAACAGTGCTGTTTAGACTTGAAACCATTTTTTCAAATTTCCAATTTTGGTTGTCCGTCTTTCTTTCTGCACCATCACATTTATGCAGGCTTTAAAAAAAAAAAAAAATCTTGTTTAGATACTTGCTTAGGCACAGCTCATCATTAAATGTGTGAGAGCTGTGAATATCAAAGATGTTTCTCTTGTACATGTCTAGAGATTATTCAGCATAGTGCATGATGATGCAACATACATGTACTTAAAAATCTTCACAACTCCAAGAATGAGAGACGATGTGAAATAAAGCAATAATGACTGTATATAAAATCTGATAGTGCGTGATTACCAGTAGCCTTGATAAGGAGCCCTAAAGCCGTCCAGTGAAAAAGAAATATATCTGTATAGGTCGTAGAAATCACTAAATGTGTCACAGTGCTCATTTTAACTGTAAATGTGGTTTGTGAATATCAAAGATGTTTCTCTTGTACATGTCTAGAGATTATTCAGCATAGTGCATGATGATGCAACATACATGTACTTAAAAATCTTCACAACTCCAAGAATGAGAGACGATGTGAAATAAAGCAATAATGACTGTATATAAAATCTGATAGTGCGTGATTACCAGTAGCCTTGATAAGGAGCCCTAAAGCCGTCCAGTGAAAAAGAAATATATCTGTATAGGTCGTAGAAATCACTAAATGTGTCACAGTGCTCATTTTAACTGTAAATGTGGTTCACATGCCTGGGCACAGATAGTAAAGGTATGCCACATTTTCCAAGAAAAGAGGAAAATGTGTCTGACATTTGACCACAGGAGCAGCTTGTATGGTTACCATGAGTTGCTCAGCTGTTTCAGTCTGTTAGCAGTAAACCTTTTGGTCCGAATTCACGAAGATGGTCCAAATTTAAACCATGGTTTATGTATATTTCTTCTGCGTAGATATGATTGACAGATTGCGTACGCCAACAGGCATCTAGTAAAAAAACGTGCATTGATGCGCACATGTATTAGTATGCCTATCTAACGCTCATTTTAGACCATGGTCTAAATTTGTACCATGGTCCAAGTTTAAACCACCTTTGTGAATTCGGGCCATTGGGTGTATTCTTTGTTCATATATACCTATGAGTACTTGAAACTTGTCATTAGGGTTGTTGATGTACAACATTATTGAACAAGGACAGTGAGTGTAAGAGTCAATATACAATGTATGCATTAAATATTGTTCTCAGTGTTTCCTCATGGTAATGATTTTTTTTTTTTGGGTGGGGAGGGGGTTGTTGTAGATCTCTTTAGTCTCATCATCTTACAGGTATTCACACATAAATGACCATGAGAAGTTACATGGGAACTTTCTCAGTTGGTATGTCCAGTATGTCTTGATAGTGTTAAAAAGCAGTTGATGCTGTTCAAAGAATAAAACACCCCACCACAAACGTTAATTTCAGAACCACGTGTGCAAAGTTACTGTGCATTGTTGTCGTTGTCATAAGCAGATATAACTGTAATGATAACAATATCACCATTGTGAATACAAACCTTGTTTATTTCATCAGTTTTCCTTGAATGTAGACAAGTGTTCTTTTTATCAATACTCACTTTGCAGTGATATGATGACAGGGAATTGATTTGTCTGGACATAATCAAAAGCGCCCTCTTTGGCTGCTATGTCTTGTCAGATAACTTTGCCATCAGTATTGTCAGTGCAGATTGTTATTATCCCAGCCGGTTAATAAGTTTGTCGATTTGCTCACCCCTTCATCTGTTAAGGACCATGGTTGTCCATCTGTTGATGAAAGCTCAAGAAGTGACTTGTATGAGTCATAAAGTCATTCTGTATACATTCTGTTGACCAGATTAATCAAGTCATTTTTACTTAATTGGGCGAAATTTCACTGGAAGACCCTCATTAGTCCCCCTGTACACTGATGGTTCACTGAGCTATATTAGTGCTTCCATGACTTGCACAGTTGGCTATGTGCACAATTGGTTGGTTGCAGATTGAAAAATAAGCTATTATAATAGAGCAGTTCATGGAGAACTCTCCCTTACACCAGTGTGAAAACCCCAAGAAATTAACATGAATAGTTATGTCAGGGATGTGTACACCATGTCATTTGTGTGTGTAGTGCAATGTATGAAAACATGCAAGTGCCTTGGGATTGTGAAGGTAGTGTCCGTGTTGAAAAGATGATACAGCTCAATGCTGGCTCTACATTCAAGTGTACTATTTCAAGCTGTCTCTTAAAACATTGTATATTTTGAAATTTACCATGTGCTTGCTGCCAATGAATTACCAGGGTTTTATTGCATTTTTTTTTTTCGATTTATTTAGGGAAGAATAGAGAAATGTATCATTACATTCCTCCTTGTAAGTCACCTGTTGCATTTAACTTGTAGCATTGTACAGAGACTTGTATGATCTGGCATAGAATAAACTAAATTCTTTTAAAGAACACAGCCATTGTTGATTTGTGTGCTATATGTGTAGTTGTGGAACTATATATATCATTCAACATTTATGAGGTCAGAATTGTATTTCATTTTTGTTCCTGCGCAGTTTCAATTATTTTGCCAGATTCTGTTTTACACACATAATCATACCATTGTTTTTATATATTAAGTATTTTAGATATTATTTACATTCAGATATGATTTGTAAGACGATCACTATAAAGCTTTTTTTTTTGTCCTTTTCTCTTTATTTTTTTATGCATATGTTACACTTTATAGCTATTCAATATAGACCTACTTTCCCGACATTCAAATTTATATCCATAATTTTACAACAAAGGCTACATCTAACATCAGAGTAAGCATGCCTCATATAGCAATAACAAATGCATGCAAACTGGATTCGAGTATAGCGCTGTAAGTAGTGAAAACGGGTAAACTGGATGGGTGCATATCACGAGTCTGACACCCACGAGTAGCTATCCAGTTGGGGTCGTCCCAGGAGCCCGACACCCACGAGTCATAAGGGCCATGAGCTCAACATTGAAAAAGGGTCCATGAGTCGTACAGCCTATGAGCTTGATGCTACGCGAAAAAAGGCCCACCAGCTTGACACTATAAGCAAATAAGGTCCATAAGTCCGATGCTATTACCAAAACAGAAAAAAGAAAAGACCCACGAGACGGACACTGCATACATTAACCCGTTGAAGACGAGTCCTGAGTATACTTGGTTAGTTGTCTATGGGAAATGTGTGTTGTAGCAAAATCAGCCCATCCTCAACGGGTCAAGTCCTGTGATATAATGTCAGTCTCTTGGGCCTTTCTTGCCTTGTGTCGTACTCCTGGGGCTTATTTGCCTGGTGTCGAACTGGTGGACAGTATAACTCATAGGCTTATTTGACGTGATGTCGAGCTCATGGGCCTCTTCACATGGGGTGGTATTCTGAAATTCTTCCTAGGAAGAAATTTCTTCCTAAGTCAGGATTTTTTCCTAAGTGGTGTTCTGAAAATCTTCCCAAGTTCCTTCATAAGTGTCTTCCTAACTTATTTCCTAAACTTAGGAAGAAACTTAGGAAGATATGCAAATAAGGATGAGATATGCAAATTTCTGACTGAGGAAGAAGTTGGTATTCCAGAATTCACGAAGGAAAGAATTTTAGGAAGACATTTAGCAAAGCCCCACCCCTGTCCTAAGTATGTTCTTAAGATATAGCAAGCTGCAAAACATCATGATAGGCGCTTGTCATTCACTACGCGCAACATGTACTTTGATGCACGAAATGGGCATGAGAAAGGGGACATATGCCACGCACACGTGTATTTAACCCTATGTCATAATAATATGCGATTGTCATTGGTTAGTTCCTTATGATACGGCATTTCGTATTGGCTTAAGAAAGGACGTGGGCGGGGATAAGGATGGCCTAATTTGCATTAAGAAGTTCCTGGGAAGAAATTTCAGAATACCAATTCTGTCTTTCCTAGGCACTTCCTAAGTTTCTGACTTAGGAAGAAACTTAGGAAGAAACTTAGGAAGATTTTCAAAATACTGCAAGTACCACCCGTGGCGTCTACAATGTAGCTCATGGGCTCTATGACTCGTGGGTGTCAGACTCATGATGTGCACCCATCCAGTTTACCTGTTTTCACTATTTGTTACAGCTCTATACTCGAATCCAGTTTGCATGCATTTGTTATTGCTATATGAGGCATGCTTACTCTGATGTTAGATGTAGCCTTTGTTGTAAAATCATGGATATAAATTTGAATGTCGGGGAAGTAGGTCTATTGATCATGGCAATCCTCAGTCTTATAACATTATAATTCATTTAAAAAAAACACAGATTCCTTATCACAATGGAAATAAAAACAGATCTAGGATATAATGAATTTCTTAGTGGAAAATTGAGCAAAGAAAATGGGATTCCATCAGGACTCGAATTTCAATGAATTTTAATACATTATTAAGGTAGATGACCAAGTTACATTTAACAAATCATGGACATGTCAGCCAAGCTGTAGCTAGTTTCTTGCAATAGTCTTGATTATATGGCAAAGTTTGCACACATTGTGAAAAATGTTGATGAAATGAGATACATGTACATGTATTTCTATTATAACCCATTATAAACTATATTCACTTCCACATTTCAACCAAACCTTGGCGGTTTGGGGGTCACTATTGGGCAAACTTCTGATAGAAGTTGAAGGGATATGATATTTTCATTCAAACCCCAAACTAAACCAACTTTTACAAGTAAAACATCAGACACAGAAAAACAACACATAGTACATGAGACACAGGTTATTTTTAGTGCAACATTTATTTCTCATTGACAAGTAATGTACATACATTATGAAGAACACTTAACCGCCACAGAATGTAAAACACGACTGTCTTGAAAAGTATTGTTATTTGAAATTTGAAATGGTATACGGATAAACACTGTGCTGTGTATGTTTCTTTAGGTCAATACCGTCACAATTACTTCATCTGGAATATTGTACCTGGATTAGATTTTCTCTTGGGTTGGTTTGTTTTTTCTCCCCCTTCAAAGTCAATTTCTACCCCTGCAATTCTGGGTTCTTGCCATAGTACAGAAACTTGTCTCACGACACGTGGTCAGCAGTGCCATGTGACCGGTAAAATCTGAAATGGTTCTATCTAGTCTAGATGTTATCTAGTTGTGCATACTGCCGCTTCATTTGTGCATTTTATGCTAGAATTGTATTCTGCTCAGTCCATATACACACAAGTATAAATATAAATGTGCATTCTGTGTATACATTATAATTTTGGTACGATTCTCGATTGTTCTAAACTACAGCTATACGACATCTACTCAAGGCATACAAGGAAATTACATTGCACCGAGGGAATCTTCAAATATAGTTTGGTTGCCTCTTTTTATGTGTGCTTCACTATAAGCTCTACAATCTGTGTATGTGGCTGATAGCAAATACCATAACTAGTAAGGGTAGATTATGGGTACATTTAGTGTAAAACATCAAATTTTTGTCCTCTGTCAAAATGTCTACTTCCAGCGCAAGAAACCAAATGTAGCTTCTGCTAAAAAATACTTCATTCTTGATTTGTCTGCATGCTATCTATTCTGCCAGGTCTTCTTGTGAAACGTCTTGTAAACTGCAGTTAAATTTCTGTGTGAAATTCTTCTGTGCACCAGTGCAATGTAAAGAAAAACTGATTTACGGTGAAATTCATTAGCTTACTCACAATCAATACATACTAGAGATACCTTGGCTATGGATATACTATAGCATAAGCACAGAAACCATTTTTTTTTTCAGGAGTTCAAAACCCACCATTCTTTCCACCAACCCCCCCCCCCCCCCATTCCTTGAACACAGGGTAGAAAGCAGAATACCATGGTACTCACATTTCACACGGAGCCTTTTATAGTTTGCGTCTACAGCTTGGACTAGAACTGAAATACATAGCATTCTACTGTAAAACTGTTGAGCTTTTCACAAGGACATGTACCTATGGCAAGAACCATTTTCAGCAAAATAACTTCAGAAGTTAACTACACTGAGAGATTGGATTTCAAGAAAGGGAATATATCCATTCACTCACTACTAGATTTTTTTTCCCCTCTGTACTCATCAACTTCCATTTGGAGATGTAACATAACATATGGAGACGTGCCATCGTGACTTCAGTGTCACAGACGTAGATATCAGGTATTGCCTCATTGTAGAATAGTCCTGGCAAATCCAAGTCTGATATTTCCTGGGTATGACTGTCATGTTCACACTATGTTGAAACACGTGGGTGGGAACTTAATGATGGATGTGACAGTGGGAACACACCAGAGCAGATAGTCAAAAGTGATAACCAATCTAGGTTGACCTCTCATGACCATCTTGCACTGTTACAACAAAAAAATCACCATGTTGAAAAAGACGGATTGCAGATGAAGGAACTTGCCTTTTACTGACAGCAGATACTACAGCATCAAAATGTTCGATGCTTTACATTCATTGTTATTCTGTTTCTGTTTTTGTTTTTTGTTTTTTGCACTTTCCACACAATGAGAAATATCATTTGGTCAAAAAAAAAAAAAAATGACAACAGTAAGGGTGGTTAGACACACTCCCAAAACACACATGGGCACACACACACACACACACATACACACACACGCAAGTAAATTTTGACTTCTAAACACACTCCTGATGCACATTTATGTTGAAAAAAGGAATAAAAAGAACACTAGATTTTACATGTTATAATGAAGTAAAACAAATGAGAAAGTATTCTTTCCGTTAAAATTTGCGGATTGAAACGCACACCAATCTGTATCTACACATTTCGATGCAATTTATAGAAGCTATGCTCGGTCAACATCCACAGTGATTACAAGCACTTGATGATCCTAAGATAGAAAAGAACTATGTCAGAGCAGTAAATGTTTACTTCTGCTTCTTTAGAATGACTTCACCATCACAGATTTAGACCAGCAACAATTTGTGAAAGTTTGAAATTGTGTTGCCAGTGAAATTATTTTTTTTTTCTAACACTTGGCAACTTGTCTACTCACAACTGACTTCTAAAAAGAAATGTTAAAAGAAACAATCACACCAAGAACCCCCCCCCCCCCCTCCGAAATGCCTTCAACCATTCCTTTTCGTATATACATTATATTTTTCGAGGATTTTTGACACGGAGTGGAATGGATATGATTACAGCCAACAGTGCAACCTTCCTATGTGACCCGGAGGGTCATCTACTCCTTCCTTTCCATACAGTCCTCAACTTTTTTGAGTCCCCCTTTTTCTTTCATTCTGTACAAAAATAAATCTTTCAAACTGAAAAATCATGACGCGCAGGGCACAATAATACACTCATAGTTTTAAGTGGGGGGAAAATGAAACTGTAGATACAAACACACACACAAACACATTGCTATTATATCCACAAGAAATGTTGATGTGTTGCAGTTGCTGCTTAATGAAATAGAGCCAAAATATGATATAATGTCCTATTCTTAGATATGGCACTGCAATCACTGAGAATGCACAGTTTGAGGTTCTTGACATCTGATCAGGATTTGGCAAGATCCGCACTGTCCCAAAGATGGGCTCTGAAACATATCCAACAAAAATGTGCCAAGAAATGATGCCATAAAACAGGGCTCGACACTAACGGTGGCTCGGTGGCCCAGTGGCCCAAGGCCACCAAAAAAGGTCAGATGTTTGCCTTTGGGCCACCAAAAATAAAAGTTAGTGTGGAGCCCTGCATAAAATATATGGTCTTGCATTTCTGGTATTGGGTTTTTTTTTTCTTTTCTTTTCCTGTTTCCAGGATATAATTATGCAAATGTTTATCCTTTGAATTTTAAGATTTAACTGATAAACCAACAATTGGGAGACATCTGTCAAAAGCTATGTAAAGCTAAATGGGTATTGTGCAACATTTAAATCCTTTGTTTTACTGCAAGAACTAAAGCTGTGACAGTTGATTCATTGTCAAGATTTTGGTCGCAGCTGCCTATCCTTTTCATGAACAGTTGCACAAATTTCGCCTTGTATGCAGCTTTCCATTTGTGAAATAAAACCATCGCTTCTGATGTGTAAAATGATTATCATTATCGTTTCAATCAAAGTAATTCAAGAAATTGCACGTCAATACCTGGAAGTAGTACACACCACTGACCCCTTTTTGTTCCGTTGTCATGACAACATTCCTTTTTTTTTTTTTTTTTAAAGAACTGGTACACCGTCTGTGACGTGATGTTGATGGGGTGGTGTGTGTTTACTTTCCAATCTTGCCCTGCCCCTAGCACACAACAGCAACTGAAGATAGCACAATAAACAAAACAGTTAGCTATGGTACACAAAACATACAATAAAACCCACATATTTTTTTTTTTCTTCTGTTGATAAAACACTCTCAGATGCATAAATCTTAAAATATTCTCCATATTCTTTTGGCAGTTATGTCTACAAGATATTCTACAAAATAAAACAAAATGCATTGCAAAGGAAGCATAGTCGATTCGATATTGTCCACCTTCAACATAATGAACATATAACATAAGAATACACTGCAATATATATATATGATGATTTCCAACCATACATATCCTGATGCATACAGAAAATTATATTTAACTCTCATATTTAGCTATCTCTTGTGCTGGGTAATTTCACTTACATTAACTAGAACTAACTCCATTATGTGTTACGCAGAATAGATTTTCTCAATCTACACTTACTGCAGCAACATAAGATAACATATTTTCAGCCTATAGATACACATCATAATGATCGCGAAAATGAATACATCGTACTGAAACTCGGGAGCAAAGACTGACTACTCTTGCAACCACAAACGCATGTTGCTTTTTTCACATAGAATATCACAATCTACTGGCAAATGATAGCCCTGTGCTGAACCACATGCCGTGCACTCACATGGATTGGCCAAGCTTTGCTGTGGGCTTGCAAGCGCCTATGTGCTGGTCGTACAAGTGACCTAAGGAACAGTTGACCATGTCTGCATTTCAAGCCATCCAATTACAGTTGCCTTGGCAATGAGACTACTCGCTCTGGCGCCCTCTATTTTCATCCGTCAAAGTTTCTCTCTCAAATCTACAGATTTTATCAAAATAAAGTTCTTTACAACTAAACCACAAACTCAATTTCAAATGAAACACAAAATACTGAAAGATTATTCTCTGTACACACAAAAAAAGTATTACTGTCATAGAATTTCAGAGTTAATACGATAAAGTCTAATTCAGATTCACTTGATTGCTCAATCAAAAATATCTGTACAAAAACACAAACACTAGTTCCTACTGAAAGAAGATGGCTACTAGTGAAGTGCACATTGAACTAGAGTATATTGGATATACTATGCCTCTACAGGTACACAACATGGTAGCATGACAGTTTGTCCAATTTTTTTTTTTAGAGCCAGTAACTGAAATTTGTGGTATTTTGGGAACAATGATACCAGAAATTGTCATTGATTGTACACAGATGATCTCCAAGTGACACACAATATATCTTACAAATGTTATATACACACAACATACATGAGAGTTATTTATATACAAGAAGAAACCAACCGGTTAAACTCAGCTAACGTCACCAGCCATCAGCAAAATCTCTGCTCATCGCGTAGGCCCTGCACTCGTGCCAGCAACTTGAGCAGCCTACATTGCACGGGGATCTGGCTCGAGAGGGTGCACTTTGCCTTGGCTACACAGGCTCACCCCAATTCTGTATGTACAGTTCAACTTCTCACACTTGAGTCACACTAAAGGAGTCATTCTACCCTCCCCTCAGCCAACAAACTCCAGGAGGCGGGGCTAATGAGTCCATTCACTCGCGTCCTCCAAAAGATGCGGGGACCACTTTCTCTCCCGGCCAACATGTCTTCCACCGTCTCTCGTTGGTTCTGCTGGTATCACATTGATCCCGACTATTGAGTGTGAAATCCTCTATGTTTAGGTTCCCTGCCCTCATCTCTTTACACTGCATCTAGTGTCCAAACAGTGGTCAAAGTTTGTAGGGGACCCAATCACCCTTTCTGCATTGGACATGCTTCTTTATTAGTGACATACCAATCAGTTAAATCATCTCACCCCTTGGCTTCAATGTCCCATTTGCCCTTTAAGGTTGCCATATGCATTTTCTAACTCCCCCTCCCCCATCATTCATTTCAAACAATGAACATAAAAACATATCATAAAATCTGAGAGAATTGATTTCTGCAGAGGAAACCAAATCTCTATATATCACTTGCAGGATGCTAACAATATTCAATAATCAATGGGGTTTGTGGAAAACCCCATTTGTTCACTGACTTCTGAGGTCGATACAAATAGGGCATAAATGGCTAACTCTCCGAACTTCCTCTGGTCCACAGGCTGTTTATCATTCGAGAAAAAAAAAGAGAGGAGGCAATACTATGTAACCATGGAGATATGAATCCAGTATAATTCCACAAAGAAATCACATCTATTTGATATCTATCAGAATCTGTGGTCACCAACATATTAAGTTGCTGGAAGAAAACATGTTAGCCCTGTATCACACAACTTTTCATTTGGCAAATAGGAGCAGAGAGAAAACTGGCAAAGTTAAGAGTAAGAATACACATAATATTTCAAGTTCTATGATGATGTACATAATCATATTTTGTTTGCTATATCTCCACAATATATAGAATTTGTAAAACATCTTCTAGTTTCTTTGCAATAAGCAATATGCATCTTGAACACCTAAAACACGGATATAATACTACTTCCACACCACAACGTCAATCCATAGCACATACACAAGAATGTTGACCTTTAAAAAAACAAAACCCAAAACAGCCAAACACAGATGGCTGGCATCAACACTAGCTACTCTATTATGCTGGAATGATTAAATGCACAACATCTATGTGAATCATACATATCCTCTGCATGCTGGGCACTGTTGATCAGAGTTTAGATTACAGACTACATTTGATGAAGAAGCATCTCTACCGAATATGTGGCACTGCCGCTACAGGAAGCCGACGCTCTGCGGAGCGAGGGAGCTCCACGCGCCAGCTGTCGACCGCTACACTGACATTGAGAACTTGCAAGCTGACTTCAGGGGTGAGAGAAAACAAGGCATTTGCGGTCATGAAAATTCCCAGCTGCTCATACTTGACTCTCCTCTCAGGCAGCTGATACAATGCTGACATGCCTCTGCCCTTCACAGAGCTCCACAGCTGAGCTGCAGTCATTCCGAAACATCGAGACGAAAAAAAAAAGAAGAAAAAAGGTGACAATTGTCTCACTTATTCCTAGTCAAGATTTACGATTCCATTCCATTCAGGATGCGAGTTTGATCTCATCTGCAAAGGTGGGACATTGTCGTCCAGCCTTCCGACACAACTCACACATTATCTGTGTCATCTGTCATTCTGTCTGTTGCCATGGAAACACAAAAAGTGCTCCCTCGTCTGACGGAACCAACGTTAAGTCTTGTAGATCAAAACTCATCTATGCTCCTCCCTGTGCAATGTCTCTCAATTCAAAACACCCTGAAATCACGGCGAAGTGACGTGGATAACAAATTCTTATCACAAGCAGGGTACGTCCATTCTCCCTGTGTAACACACCCCTAGGACTACTCATTCTTTGCTTTGGTGCTTTCCGATCTCTCGGTTCTCTGTCTTCTTTTTGTTTCATCCAGAAACTCTCAGATCTCTGTGTTGGGATGGACTTGGACATCATGGTGAATGTAAGTAATTTACAAACCTATCTTGCTAGAATATTGCGCCTCAAGAGTGAAAGCTACATAGTTTCTTGAGTAATATGATTTCACAACACCACTTTAAACGGTTTTCTACATACACACACACAAGCACACAGTTGGGCATATTGGTCAAGTGTATAATCCATATCAAGGGTACAATCACAGAGCTATGCATCTATTCTATTCTTCTAGCTAGACACTACATAATCACCATAGGTTTGTATTGTTTAGAATGCCACCAGATCCACATAACACTATATTCTGACATTGAGATATGACCTCTCCATTATATGATTTCTTTTGAAGAATAGTCCAAACTGGTTAACAATTAAGCTGGTTACATGAATATATGTATGTTACAGAAGATACACGATCAGACATTTTGAATGTCCTTCATGACTACACAATGGTCAAATGTGAATAGAAATGAACACACAGCAACATTTTCATCATCACCGCAAGAGTAATGAACATCAAAGAGTCTCAGATTTATACTTCCTTCTGTGAAGGTCGTCTCCAAACAGACAGACAAACGAGACGGACAGACAGACACACAATGCTTGCACCGACTCCGACAGTAACAGCTCACACAACGTGACTGGCAGAATGGGCCCGTCTCCCCCTTCCACGCCATGATACCTATGTACAATATGTGCCCATGACAGTGCCTTGTGGGTGAGAAGTGAGCCCTCTATGGGCAAATCGGGTGAAACTCTCAGATTGACTGTGAGAAAGACGGGAGCTCCTGGCAGAGTCTTGCAGAATTCATGAAATTACCCATTTTTTGTACTGAATGAAGAAGCAGACAAATGGTAACCATCTTAATCTACATATGCATGATTTTTTTTTTTCATATTTTTTTGTTTTTGTTTTACAATGACACATTTTCGCCACCTACATGTATGCATTGTAACACTGCTCCTCTTATACTGCATGCAACATCAAAGAGAGTTGTCTATCCACATTCGAGCAATGATTTCTTCATGATTAAGATGACCACTTGGTTGCGATGTAACATACAGAACTCCTCACAGATTTGCCGATTTGTTTTGGAAAATTTCATGACTGCCACTACATTTTCTTGAATTTTTTTTTCACTTTATTTTTGTGTGTTTCTTTCCCAGAAATAAAGCAACAATAGTCTTTTAAGAATCATGTGATCACAGAGATAGACACATGACTGTACAAGAGAGTAGAATGCCATCATGACAAAGCCGGACGTCATGCCACACAATCAGACAGCACACAATCTTTTGATAGAACAACAATGTCATGACAGATAGATCCTTTACAAGCTTACTCATAAGAATGTATAACCAACGTTCAAACAATCAGCATTAATACATTGCAGCGTCTTTCGTCGTTGACATATCATTCGTTTGTTTGTTTGTTTTTTTCTCTCTTTTTACTGCACAGGCAATACATGTCAGTTATAGTATTCTTGAGAAATATAAACATATCATACGTAATGTTCCTCTCAGGAGCATCTTAAAGCCTTTTTGAATTATGTCTATTTTTTTTTTTTTTTGTAATCTCTCCGAAGCACCAACTGTACACAACGATGAAGCTTTGCCAGTGTGAGCGATCACTATACTGCGTCTTCTCCCAATGGTTGCTAGGCAACCTAGACAGCACTGATAGGAGCCTCCTTTCCCTGTAACCTTATGGTGTTGAACCTGGTGAAGAGGGATTGGATTCCGGTCTTCAGCGCACAGCCCCATGTCTGCAGGAAAATACACGGATATGATCAGTCGACAATTTGTACCAACCTGCTCACCAGCAGTCTCCTACATACAGGACTTGCCATCCCATTAGTTCAGCTTATCATGCATATAAATGCCTTCTAATCAATCTTTGTAAAGGACCTTTAAAAAAGACCAAATCATGCAAATCTTCAACCCTGCAAATTCCTCTGGAGAAAAGACTATGCTTTGTCTGTGGGGTTTAATGATGGGATACAGTCTGAAAACACCACTGGTAGAGTTTGGAAATTCTTCCATATTCCTCACTCATGTTTTCATGGAGAAAATAAAAAAAAACGTCTCTGAGTCATTGCTAACTCTCTCACAAACCAAAGAAAGTTACGAGATAGGCATGTCCATGTGCAACTACAAGACATGTTTTGTTTTGTTTTGTTTTGTTGTTTTTTTTCACTCAGATGAAGTCAATGTTGCATCTAAAGCACTTGAAAACTAAGATTGAACTAATCCTCATGCAGAAGGCATGAATGAATTCTGCACTAATAAAAAATTTTGCAACAGTGCCTCATCACAATGTTGTTGACATCATCGTACTCACAAAGCCCGCTTTGATTATGACATAAGTGGACCATTACGGTACTCTGACAAACCTGGAAGAGCATACGATACCACGAAATTGATAAGATATGACTCTTGATTACCTTGCCATCGGCAGAGTTGATCTGGGAGCCTTTGGGATGAGCATCCAAACACTTCTGATACCGCAGCTGAAATGACATACAGAGATTGAGGCATAAAGACAGTATTACAACATACAGCAGAACTTGTCCCTTTCCCTGGCATGTTCCTTTATTTCAGAAAAAAAGTGATCAACCAATCCTAGGCTCCTCCTACCACGACTCTTCATATACCAAGGTATTTGTGAAATTGAAAATACACCACCATTCCACTTTATCAGACAGTATGGCCTACACTTTGATGCACTTCAAAACACACAATCAAGTGATGCTTTCTTCCACCTGAGTTTAGTTTCCGAAACACTTGTCAAACTGTTGGCCCCCATAACTGCTTCCTGATCTCCCCCTCCAAGAAGGATACTACTTGTACTACTCCTTAATGGCTTCACACTGCAGTACTTTGCATATTAGACGTCAAAGCCCAGATGGAGAGACGAGGTACGAATATGCCATTCATGCTCTTGACCAGGTAATTGTACTTTGGATTGGTCCTCAAAGGATTAAAGTTTGATGAGCCCACTTCTGGGACAGGAATTATAATGTTAATGTAGGCTCACGTTGGTTGTGCACCTGAAAATTTTTCAAGGGTCAGATGTATGCAGGAAACCATGGCAACCATTACTCCATAGGGAGAGTATTTGTTTGTGCTCACACTTCACCCATTTTACTCAACCACTCAACACATTTCAGGATTGTGACATGCCAAGAAGCATTCCTACTGTCAAAAACTCTTCACCTTTTCCATAAACTCTGTCTTCATTTTCTGAATGATGCCAATATCTACAGTCACCCTGCTTTATGACAGACTTAGCTATAAAATGTGCATGGATGACTGAAATGGTAAATATGGCTGAACCTAAAATAAAAAAAAGAAAAGGAATTAGCGAAATAGATAATTCCCTTCATTGATATTTTTTACTCAACTCTCTCAAACAGATTCAACCTGAGAGCCTAAATGATACTACCTCAAAATCCTTCTTGTGTATCTTCATGAGCAAATCTTCCATGTAATCATATTACAGAGACTTTGTGAAGTCTTGTAAACAGATTTAAATAAAACCAACAAAGCAGCTTCTCAAAAAGCATTTCAATCTCACTTTTAAACTCTCCGAACAAATTCAAAAGAGTGGATAAAACATCACAAAACCAATGAAAAAAAAAAAGACACGGTACATGTTACAAAATAGAAATCATATATTCATGAGATAAATTGAAACAGTAAAGAAAAGAATGAAAAGCAGGCAATTGTCATTGAGGTATTAAGAGTGCTGTTCACACTAGACACTTAATAGGAAGAAAATTAGTTAGGTCCTCAGGATTTTATTTGTCTTGATATATGACCAGACTAAAAATTAATGAAGTAACAACACTGACAATAACAACATTGGAGGACAATGAAACAAAAGAAAAAAAAAGTAACATGATGTATTGGGATAGGAATTGCATGCACCGGAATATTACTGAACAAAAAAATAGTGTCAAACCACCGTTCAGGAGAATCTAATGCAGAAATATGAGTAAAGATTCTTTTTTTTTTTGGTGAGGATAGTTTTTATGACGCAAAAGGCTTTGGTTTATGGCTTTGATGTCTATGGTAAAGGGTGTAATCAGCACTCTATGGTAGGATTTACCTCAAAGACAATTGTCTCGGTTCTGGGACGTCCGATAGATCGGTGAAAGGACTGCGTATGATAGCGGAGAGGAGGAAACATCAGATTAAGGGGAGAGGCTTAATTTCCACCTGCACCTGGACTTGATGGGACGCGTGTCCCATACTCTAACCCTTAACCCTCAAAAAAAAAAAAAAAATGTGAATCGAATGTGAGCTAAACTTTGCGGCTTCACTCCAATATTTTTCACAGTATGTTTTGGCATGTATAGAAATACATACAAGTAAATCATAGTTTAGGAACTTACTGGTTTATTGATGTAAAGATCTTGAAAAAAAAACAACAACAACTAATACTCTCCAACAGCAAGCAATTACCCAGTAAGGAGCTAGGTATTAGTATCAACTATACACAATTTTTATTATCTAATAGATTAACAGCAAAATTTTACAATACTGAATTTTCCAATGTGGCACAGCCAGTGTATCAAGCAAAAGATTAAAGATAGATTTCAAATCAATACATCTTTTAATCTTAATTAAGTTACGGTCAGATTCTCACATACTTTAATATGTAGCAAACTATTAATACTTGATGCTAAAGTTTTATATGAAACGGACAATGACCAAATATGGAGGAAAAAATTATTAACACATTGAACATCTTCGTACTGTTTTAAGATGATTTCATTTTTTGTTAAAGCACCAATTTTTCATTAGATTCTGCAAGGCATATAGTTATGTCTTGTCTCAAATGAGCAAAAAACAAACAAACAAACAAACAAACAACCAAAACAAAACAAAACCCCAAAACATTATCTGTAAAGTCACAAAACAGCTTCCTTCTATACCACAGGTTGTAATGAATGCATAGGTTCACCATGTACTTCATTGCACTATGAAGTCCATGAAGCATAGCCAATTTACAGTGTATGTCTCTACACTTGAGTGTCTAGCAATGCTGGCATTTTGGGGAGTAGGCTCGATCATTTGCATTTTTACCTCCAGTAGTTAGCATCTGATATGAGGACTAACTGCCCAATTTGTCTGCCACAGAGACTTTTACACAGCATAAATGGCCGCCTGCTCAGCAAACCTTCCCCACAGGGGAAACAGAATATACCAGCTCATAGCTTTTGCTGTATACGGGCATATCAACTAGACATCAAATATTGCCAAATGCACACTGTTTCTAAGTTCTCACTGAACATGTTAATGTCTTGCATTATATCTGCTAATCTTTGAGCTTTCAATAATGGAATTTATGAATTTGTATCTGATTCTTTCTGAAAAGCAAAAAGGTTTGGAACATGACTTTCAGTGTAGTAAAATATGTTTACACGAACTTATTCTTCCGAGCATCTGGTGGTGTTGCTCTGCAAGGTTTTGCGTATCACCACTCCATCCATTACGAACCAGTCAGATATGTGTCTAGAACTCATTATACCAGCCTTCTTGTGATGCCGCTATTTCATTGACAGTATGATTTGTATCAGGCCCTTTACATTACTTACATAGGATTCTAGTTCATGTTTTTTCTTCTTTGATCTAATCTGCCACCCTCTCCTACATTGTGGATAGTATGTGGGTTGCCTGGCAACCCCGGTCTAACCAGCGAGTGGGATGAAGAAGGGATCGGGGCGTGGCCTGGGGTAGAAGACAGAAACAGAAACTGAGACGAGGAGAAACAGACTGCTACTCAGACTGATACATCAGGGAGCTTTAGATTTTGACGCGCGGACATTTGAGACGACGAGTGCGCTGGACGTTCTCCTCTCCCCTGCGTCGTGTAGAAAAGTAGCTTTAGATTTAACGCTGGGACGCAACGTACAAAAAAATAAAATGAAGCCCCCATATGATCAGTGCATGAAGTAGTTCTCTAAGTTGCAAACTGTGCGGACGTAAAAAAAGCCCAGTACACATAGTGAAAAACTCAGGCGACGCAAGCTAAAAATAGATCGACTTGACGCGCGCTTTTCCGCATGCTCAGAACATGTTTTTTCCCTCTGAACATCCGCGCGTCTAAAATGTAAAGCTCCCTAATGAGGGGGAGGGAGAGAGCAACAGGGAGGGAGAGAGAGATTCAAGTCTGGAGAGAACGAGAGAGGGGGATGGAGATGATTTTGGAGGGGAGAACTGAAGATTTGGTGAGGGAGAGGTTGGAAGAGATAGAACAAGCTGGGGAAAGAGAAAGAATCAATGAGTTACAAATAGACAGACAGACGGACAGACAGACGGAAACTACACACTGAATTAGACTGACAGATTTGAGGATCGAGAGTGAAATGACAGACATGACAAACAAACATATACAGACAAAGAAAGACACACAAACAAGTAAAGGCAGAGACATATAATACGGGACAAAAGGGACATCACAAATATAGTCACAAACAGAGAGACAGGTTGAGAGATGAACAAAGGGAGATAGAAGGAATAGGTTTGTGAAATATAAACAGAGAGAGAGAGAGAGAGAGAATGTGAGAGCAAATATATCAAAGACACATATGAACATAAAGGCAGAAAAACAGAGAGAGAGAAAGAGATATGCTTGTAAAAACCAGTGTCCACGAAACATACACTGGAAGGAGAGATAGATAGAAGAAAGGAGAGAGAGAGAGAGAGAAAGAGATATGCTTGTAGAAACGGTGTCCCTAAAACAGAATCTGAAAACCATCATAGAAAGGTAGACAAGAAAGAAAAAAAGATAACTTGATACACGGAAAGAGAGAGAGAGAGGGGAGATGAAGAAACAAACAGACAGACAGACTGAACAGATACAACATAGAAACAGTGTGTGAGTGATATAAGCCATGGATGGAAAGAAAGATAGGAAGATAGGAGGAGAAAAGATGCTGCAAGCTGTTCTCTCACCTTGCACGCTGCCTCCACGGCCTTGGCCAGACCACCGGCCGAGTGCTCACAGGTGAAGACGTGGCACTGGAACTTGTTCTTCCCGATGCACATGATGTAGGCAAAATGCCTGAGACAGAAAGAGAGACGTACAAGATGAGAAAAACTTTGGGGATGACACCATCAATGCATGCAATACAGGAATTAGCTTCTGTCTATCATATCACATGAGATTTAGACAGCCATCGCAAGATTTCTTTTACCACCAGGTTTCTAACCAATGACGATAACATTTTGGCTCTCATTCAACTAGCAAATACTAAGAAAAAATGTAATAGAACCAAACACAAATGAAACCATGACAGAATTGTAACAACCCTGCATCTACTGACTATTCTATCCTGCTATGTGTCTTGTTATGAAGTATTGTACTTTAAGTATGTTTACAACACTATTCATATACAATCTATTTATCTCCTTATATTTCTGCTGATACATATGCTTTTGAAAGATAACTTCTCCCTCGATGTAACTGTGAATCTATAAATTTGTATGTGTGCATATAAGCGTATCTGGGATATGTCAATTACCCATTATCTGTAATATAAGTATATAATGCATATCATGTTTTTGTTTTTGTTTTTTGTGAGTGTGTGTATGTGTGCTGGATCTTATATTTTCTGCATCCTTGTAATGTTGTTTATGTTTTACATGTATGTGTATTCTTCTAAAACTTTCACAAAATTGGTTACCCAACATTCAAGAAGCACTCATTGTCTTCTTGTTAGTCATGTTATTGAGTGAGTGTCACATCACACAGAAGTATTAAGAATCAGGTGAAAAGAAATATATCAAACATCATGACATTTCATCCTACGTTAGCTCCACAGATGTTGGCATTGATGCATCCCAATCAGGGAGATCCTTAACCCGTTGAGGACGGACTGATTTTGCTATAACACGCATTTCCTATAGACACCTGCCCAAGTATACTCGGGACTCATCTTCAGTGGGTTAAAAGGCTATCAGGGCAACACTTGCATGTTGTATGCAAGCTCAATAGGAGGAACAAATTTTGAAATAATGAAGGCTTTTAGAGTCTTTTGTCAGAACATGAAAAAAAAAAGAGAGAGAAGAGTAAATATTTTAGTCTCTTGCAGAATCTTGGAGACCTGGGGCTCTGTTGAAATTTCTGGAGGCACAGTTCCTTCTACATCCCTCGCTTTCACTAAGTTCTACATTACTGTGGGAGAAGAAGGTCCCACAGCAACCTTACATTCCCCGCTGAGGTACGTGCAACCATCATCAGAAGGTATACATGTACTCCTCGCGGAATTGAATTTGCAAATCGAGACGTTATTGCCAATTTGGGATGCATTACGGCTCGAGATACCTTGCTGCGCAAATACAATTGAGCATCTGCCGCATCGATAGTCCACTGGAGTGGAAGTTTATGAAGGAAGGAAACCCAAACAGCGTGAGCCCCAATCTGATTGATTTCTGTCTGCAAGAAGGTTTTTTTTCTTTGTGTGTGTGTGTGTGTCTGTCTGTCTGTCTGTCTGTGTAGCAGCAGACTATAATCAACCCAAAGCAAAGTTTCCTTTTTGAGATGTGCAGTGCACTCTTTAAATATTGCAGAACAAATGTTATCAGGATGCAATGGTAGAAACTTCTACACAACTATGTCTTGTGTTGCTGTAGTTGTTGTTTCTTTTTTTACCATAGCCTCCACATACTCTTTTCCTCCTGTGTTCCATCCGTTAGAGCATAAAAGCCCCCATTTATTATACCGCCACATGATGACACTTCTTCATGTGAAATGGATGACTGAATTCACATCTACTCTCATGAGAATACATGATGTACTTGAAAAGCTAGGTGAAGAATCTCTATTCTTGGCAACTCTGTTGGTTTAAGGAAAGATGGTAAGGCGTCATGTCTCTACTTTCTAGTCTTAATCTTAGCTGCGTGACCTGCATCTGTGATCTCTCTATTTGTGTACATGAAGTATTACACATAATTTACGTTTTCAAAATTTGCATGATAAATGGATTTGATCTATACTACCTTTGTAAATATGGGCCATGTTTGTAATTATTGGTATGCTCTTTTTTCCACTCTTTTCAATGGCTACAGGCATAATGCTAACAGGAATAATAACAACAGAAATATGTGAAATGAATAATAATAACAACAGAAATATGTGAAATGTAGCCTATTCTGGCTTTCTACACACATACAATTTTTCGATCAACTACACACACGGAATAATGATATTGAGCTTGTGTTCTTTATGTACCTATGCTATCAGTGTTCCCTGTGTCATTTTTTTTTTCTTTTTCATTATCTCACCTTGTTTTGTCAATATTGTCACTGTTTTACATATATCCACTGTATAGTACATATTTGCTCATATTCACATGTATTTCATATCTATATATTGAATCAGAAATAAAGATTAAAAATAATGCAAAATAAAGTGAAATGGGTTTGAAGCGCACTATAAACAGGATGACCTTTGACCTACATACCTGCTATCTCGCCCAATGCCAAGGAAGGACATGAAGCGTATCCTGTTCTCTGCAACCACCTCTTTGGTCTTCAGTGGAGAGAGGAGAAAAATACATACAAATCATTCAAATATGAACAATGAGCAGAAAAAAAGAACAGCAGCCAAAGACAGATATATATATAAGACAGACAGATATAATATATATATATATACCAACACACACACACACACAGACATAGAAAGTGAGAAAGAGTTGATAAAGAAATCCATACACCACTCTTTTGACTTCTCAGCTCCATTTCCAGAAGAACTGATGATAATTACAACTTTTATTTCTTGCAGTTACCAAGGCAGCAGCTGAGCAAAAGCTATGGGCACTACATTTTTGTTTCTTTTTCAAAGTGCACTCATAATCGTTGCCAATATTTGCCAGTCCCTTTCTAACACGGGGCACTAGAGCCATCATGTAGCTGTTTACAAGCAGAGGCTACTGACAGTCCATCTATGATACTTGTCAGTCATCTTGTAGTGATGAAGTAGATGTTTCCATTCATTCCATTCTCAACCCGCCAGTTTGTAGAGTCTCAAAGTCATTTCCTCTTATGCTTACTGTTACGAAATTGCCAATAATCACTTTAATTAGTGGTTTGGCAATCGGCAGTGATCACGTTCTATGATCATGTGTGTTATCAACTAACTGATACACTTGTGTGATCACAAATGTTTGTAAACACTGTAGTAGTTTTTGTATCTCTGGTTACGTAATCTTAATGTTGAGCTGGTTGAGCTGAGTTGAGCCGGTTGATTGTAAAGCAAACTTTTAATAAATCTTTGGAAGATTTATTTATTTCAATTCACTTCGACCGCCTTGCATTTATCTATGTGAGCTTGATCGTAACAGTACATCGAAATGTGACTAAATGCAACAGAGTGTTATATCATATGAATTAGTCAAATTCTGGTCAGCTATTGGATAGATATGAACACATGACATTGGTCAGTATGACATGCTCTCCGCAGGGAGACATTTTCAGGTAATACAAGGTGAACAACAACACACAAATAATGATGATATCTTTAATGCAATTGATAAAGCATATCTTTGTTTTCTTTTTTAGAACTTTAAGAATGTCACTAGACTGCTTGATGGAGAACAAAAAGATGAATATATAAATGAATAAGCAAATACACTTATAATCATATGTTTCTAGATGGAGAGAAATAGAGAGAGAAAAAATAAGAGATAGAGGTATACTATGAAGATGGATGGATATATGTTTACCTTGACGCTGGTGACAGTGACCGTTGACACGGCAACCTCGATTCTGACGGGAGTCCACTGGTCTTCGCCAACATTGCCTAGAACCTTGTCAACAGCGTCATTGAGGACATCCATACCTTGATTGTAGAGAAAGGGGCAAGTATGAAGTCAGTAACAACGACCTAAATCAATTTTTTAAAAGATGCATCATTTGTTGACAGACGGCAGATTCACAAGACAATAGGGGATTTTGATTTCAGTGATTAAGTTTGTATTTTCTTCCCCTGGCAACCAACAGTATGCACCGAGAGTCACCACAGCCTTTATATCATGTAATATGATTTTCTGTTCGTATTTTATGTTGAAATGCCAAATAACACTAACACCAACACTGAACTTGAAATGACACATTTGATAATCACCGGGTGCTGGTGAAAGCTGATTGGATCAAAGCATGTAAATCACCAGAAAGAATAGCAGAGTTTGGTTCAGCAGACAGCATTCAGCACTAGGCCACATAATAGCTACTGCAACTGCATCATAATTAAAAGATCAACCCATCAACACCAACTGTTTTCAAGTTTGGGATTATCCCTGGTGCTAGCACCAGCACCAAACTTGAAATCACCCAGTGGGTTCCATTATAGACTCAGGAGCCTTTTTTTTTTCCTGTTAGTCCACTCTACCACATTCTAACTGAAGATTATATTTGGTATCTAAAGAAATTTGCAGTGAGTAAAAGAATACCTCTAACTCTCTAAAAATTTTAAGAATACCGCACCAGAAATGATTATCTTTCTTTGTTACTATATCTTCCAAACATTTTGCTTTCTATGCGTTACGTTCCAGATGATAGCCTACAATTGACGTTCATCATAAATCATTTAGATATATTTATATATCCCACCCAGTCACTGACATGATCTGAGCCCTGCTACAGTGAAATGATAGCTGCAGATGTACACCTGCTTAGTTGGCTCTGCCATGGCAACAACCTCACTTGCTCACACTTGATTTGCTTCCCCCAGTGGTAACTATCGCAAGTCTTTTACCAAATAAGCCTTCTATGTTTGTGTGTTTGCATGTGTGTTTGCTTATGTGTATGTTTGCATGTTTATTTGTTCTAAATGTGAATACTAGGACACTTTCACCCTAGAGTTTGGGCCTTCCCCCACCCTTTTTGCCCACACTGCAGCACATGTAGTCACCTGACTGTTTAGGCGTCGTCGTGCTGCCCACATAGTTGGCACGGAAGACTGTGATGGGCTCCATCTTGGGCGTGGGAAAATCTACCGCAGCTGCACGATGGGACGGCAAGCAAGAAATCAGGTGTGGAGTATAGTGTGAGGTGGTGGGGAATATATAATGTTCCATGCACAAGGAGAGAGAAAGCAGAGCATAAGAGAAGAGGGACAAGTCATGAAAAATAGAGGGTTGGATGGAGGAAGCACAAGTAAGAGAAGTGAAGATAATCATGTGGAGATGAGGGGAGGATGAAAGAAAAAGAGAGGGAGGGAAGAAGAACAAAATAAAATGTCATTCCTTGGTACAATGCTATCTTTACATAACCATCCACAATATCATCAAGATATATTGATTTTTAATGTGTGAGTTACACTGTACCTTTTATTTCCTCATCCTACTGCCTAATGGTCAGCCACATCTGCCACCATTTATTGGTTTCTACATCATGTCCTCATTGTTGCTGTCTCAGGTTTACATTTTCAGAGAGCGCACTAACACTGAGCCCTGATGCTAGGTGCCTCCTACAGGCATGTAGATCATGGAAGTGGAAAGCCACTACAGGCACTTCATCAAGACTATTTACGAATACAAATTTGATTGGTTTGAATCATGAGTACATTATATCATATTGTTATGCGCAGTTGAGTATATATGCTTCATAGAAACTGTGCAATATAAATTCACAATCATTATTATTATTATTATTGTCATTATTATTATTATTATTATTATTATTATTATTATTATTATTGTTATTATTATTATTATTGTCATTGTTATTATTATTATTACTATTACTATTATCATTATTATCATTATTATTATTATTATTACTATTATTATTATTATTATTATTATTATTATTGTTGTTATTATTATTATTGTCACTGTTATTATTATTATTACTATTACTATTACTATTATTATCATTATTATTATTATTATTATTATTATTATTATTATTATTATTATTATTATTATTATTATTATTACTATCATTATTACTTAGAAGTACTTAAAAATAAACACAGACGGAATAATTACAATGGTAGGTCAAACATTGTTCAGTGGGGATAATCTTCTGACCAAACATGACAACAACCGATGATTTCCACCTCGATCTACAATTTCATATTATACTCTTGTAAATAATTACATTCATTAAAATGCCCTGATAACTCCCCCCCCCCCCCCTCCACACACACACAGACAGGCATACACACATACAAACACACAAACATGGACATACACATGAAGAGACCATCCCAAGTCTCCACGCAGCAGAGCTGAACCACTTGACATCTTGATGACAGGAAACAATTCTTAATGTCGAGAACCAATGGTGTGCATTTCCGCTCCACTTCCCACTCAACCCTTAAGAACAGGTTTCAGTGACAGCCCCCCGATGGAAGGATTAAAAGAATCATTTGAAACTCTGCTATGTGGGTTAGGCTGTCAGCCTGGTAACCCTACCCGAGTAAGAGTGGATGCTGTTACCATCCCAGATTTTCTGGAACGATTAATGGCAGCTGTGACCATTGCTCATGATGAAGGTAGAAAACTGCACTGTTGTAGTTAACAGGAACTTTCCATCTTTTAGATCATTCAGGATCCACTTCAATTTAATATCACCTTATTTGTTTTGTTTTATCTATTTCATACCCTTCCCATCCCATTATAACTCATTTTTTGTTTTTTGTTTTTTGGTAAACACCAACATAGTAACATAAATTGAGACATTTCGAGTCATTCCATACTGTTTCTTGAAATCAGGAAGGCTTTGAGGCTGCTAAAACTCTGTGGAATTTATGACCTTGCAACAGCAACATCTTAATACATCTCTTGACAAATTTACAAGACAAATGCAAGACTCATGTGTTATTGAAATGTAGCAGAACATCAGGATATACATCATGAAGAATAAAGATAATGGTTGAAAATCAGAGTCTTTTAGAAGTCTCATTTCCTTCCTGATTCATCAAATATCAGCCTCCCTTATTCACATTCCCCTTCTCCCTTTTTACATCTCCCCTCCTCTTTTTCCTATTTCTTCTCCCCAATGTCACATCTCCCCTCCCCGATATTTCCACCCCCCTCTTTTTAAAAACTCTCCTCCTTCTTTTCACATTTGCCCTCACATTTGCCATCCCACTTTCACATTCCCCAAGTTCCCCATTTTTTTTTACATATCCCCCTCCCCCTACTAACTGTTTCCTCGCCCACTCCACATCTGTTATGTCCCACCCCCTTTCGGATGTTCCCTCCTCATTCTACCATTTCCTCTTCCGGTTCCACCATGTCTCTTCCTCCTTTTCACCTCCCTCCCTATCTCCCATCTCCCTCCCCTGCAGTACGGTCCACGGTGGGCGGGGCCAGTGGGCGGGGCCAGAGGGTGGGGCCAGAGGGTGGGGCCAGTGGGCGGGGCCAGTGGGCGGGGGCTGGAGACCTACCAGCGGTGTGGTTGGCATCCTTGCTGCTGTCCAGTGAGATGCTCTTCATCTGCATCAGCTGCTGCTGCTGCTGCTGCCGGATCATCTGACCCTGGGTTACCATGGAAATCGTGTTGCCCTTCTGGCGTTCGCTCATCACCTTTGCGCAGATCTCATGCAGCGCGTTGGCAATGGCCTTGGCGGGGATGTCACATCGGAACACGTGGCACTTGTAGCGCTTGGTTACTTTGTCACGTGCAACGTAGGCAAAATCCCTGCAAGGACAAGCAAGAATAATTGCACATGCAATCAGCTGGCATTCACTTCAACATAATGCTCAGGGTCACATCCGCACGTGAGCAGCAACCTTTTTTTTTTTTCTTATGTGACATCTTGAGTTAAAACATGAACAAGTAGTACTTACTTTAATAATTATGTTAACATAATATCTACTCCTACAAGTGTGGTATTCTTCCTGTATCCTTTGTTAGCACTCATGAGCCTGAAAAAATACAGCTATGGGAGTAAGGATACTTCTGGAACTCTCAATTATACATGTTTGTAACAATTTGCCATAGGTTAGCATTGGGTCCAACTTCTGTTCACTTGTTTGCAAATGTTTTGAAAATATAAATACACGCCTATCATAGTTTATTTTGCTTCCCTTGCAAGCTTATGAGATGTGTCATTTAAACGCAAATGAAAAGCCTTACAAAACATTTAAACATCAATGGTGACGTGACTATTAAGGGAGAAAAAAAAATCCTAAAACTCAAGGATATTGAGAGCAGCTTGGGTTTAGCCAGGGAAATCTAACAAAGATGTGAACCCACTCAATAACCTTCCCCTCTGAAGCCACCCTTTATACATTTTTAGGCAACTCTTAGGATTGACATGGTATCAACAAAAATTTAATACTTTGGCCTACAATCATTTTCTCTATGTATATTCACACCTTGTCAATTTCCCTATTTATCATGAATCAACCACATAAAGTATGTAATAAACTTGATGAAAGGAATATATGATATGCATTCCACGAAGTCGTAGCAAAAATGAAACCACAAATCATGTCTGTTCTTTCCTCTTCCACATCATACATACACTGCATAAGACTCCACTGTACAATTCTATGAACACAAATGAAATCAGACACGCATACACATCTGAAAGAATTGAAATACATAGATACACTGATGTTCAAATGGACACATTCATACAATAGTACACATACATACTTTTAGACACATGAATTCAGACACGGTGATACATACAACTTGATAAACCCATTATCAAATGCTGGAAGAAACTCTAATGGCTTACACAATCATTAAAGACACACACATATTCTCTGGCACACATGAATATGCATATCTACTTGCATACATCTGCAAAGAGTCACAAGCAAAACTATCACTCTTTGTACAATAGGCCTATATTTTTTTTTTACCAATATCACATGATAGTAAAAAGAAAGTCTATTGAATGTGATACCTCTATAAGTATGAGCGCCATGCTCATGTGTATTGTCATATCATCAAACCTATGGCATACATAATGAACAGATGATAACTGAAACATACACACGTCCATACCAGATAGTGTTGCCCTGTTTTGTACTATGGATATACTATCAATTCCATACCATGGGAATTTCTTCAGTGGAAAAACATCAAATCCTATGAATTGAAGCCAGAATGAACCTTAAAAAAAGCAACACATCAAAAAAAAAAAAAAGAAAAGGAACTATTGTTGGAAAAAAATAGAGCACACAGTACATAACTTATACTATTACATATCAGTAATGCATATCACATATTGTATGAGTGAATGGCAAAACAAAATAATAATAATAATTATAGATAAAGAATGAAAAAAATGCATGCTACAGCAATAACAAGTATAAAAGAGAGAGAGAGAGATGATGTAGATAATGAAAGGAAGTATTTTCAGATAATACAAGGTATGGAAATACATGCACATAGAAACAGCAATCTATGGTAAATAGTTGCCTTACAAGGACAGCAATACTGCATGTCAAAGGAATCAAAACCAAATCAAAACAATTGAGATGGATGAATACAACCAAAAAAGTATATATATATATATATATATATATATATATATATATATATATATATATATATATATACACATATATATATATATATTATATATATATATATATACACACATATATATATATACATATATATACATATATATATATATACATATATATATATATATATTATATATATATATATATACATATATATATATATATATTATATATATATATATATATATATATATATATATATATATATATATATATATATATATATATATATCACTCATCACGCTGTAGAGCCACTGAAATATTCAGCTGTGTTGCAGCATCTCCTTGTAGTTTTACTCCAGTAAATTTCAAATGTGAATCATTTCTTCATATTCCTTGCATTCCTTCCTCTTTCCCTAGACTCCACAGACATTGGTTTGGAATGGGTTGACGCGACACTTACCCACACACCCCTATGGCACCCACTGCTATAAGAAACTGGCAGTGGAGGCTACACAGACCTACCATGAAATGGCAGCATATCCCGTTTGCAGTGTGAACAAGAAATACGCATGGGGGAAACTGCCCAGAATGTCTGAGCATGAGGTAAATTTGTCTGCAATCAGCGTGATTCTTGCCGTGTCCACAGGGAGGGTCCCCGGTGGTATGTGTCTAGTGCAATGCCTTGAGTATTACTCAACACGCTTCCTACTGAGAAATTCAAGATGAGGCACTCGATATTTGCTAATTTCCTCAATTTTCTGGCAGAGAATTTTATCTGGGTTTTCTCTATTCTTCAGGAAATTCAATCTATAATGGTATAGAGAATGAGAGAGGGTGAGAGAGAAAGAAAGAGAGAGAGAGAGAGAGAAAGGGAAAAGGTGTTGAGTCTACATGAGGAATGTAAATGAAAGGATGTGTTGTAGCAAAGTACCAGGGATGTGAAACATGGCCTTGCACAAACCCTTCAAAATGCCATAAAATCACCTAAAACAAGTGGTAAAGAGATCTGGAGATTTTTCCTGCTCCCAAATGAAATTGTAATGAGTACAAGTGGTTCTCACAATAATATGTAGAAAGCACAAGTGGAGTGGATCTCCCCCCCCCCCACCCCCCTCCACCCCTCGTCAAGGAAAAATGGACAAAATGTGGAATTTGGCACGGACACAATCATACCCTGGTGCCGGGGTGTCTGTGCATGTATTCATAAGGCTGTGTGATAGAGCAAATGCGGTTAAGTGTTCCACCACATAATGACTTAGAGCCCCACACATGACGTGTATTTTGATATTTCCATGTTTACATGCTTGCCCCTACACGAGTGTTACTGCACCCAATCTCCGCTGTTTGCCTATTTTTTTCCTGTTTTTATTTTGTGTGTGATTGTGTGTGTATATGTGTGTGTGTATGTGTGTGTGTGTGTGTGTGTGTGTATGTGTGTGTGTGTGCATGTGCCTGTTTTCATTTATTTTCTTTCCCAACATGCTTTTTTTCTCTAAAAAATGTAGGAATAGACTCTCAAGTGACATACAATCTCTCAGGATTTGAAGTAGATTGGGAGGGCTGTGCTCTAGAGGGCTTGTGTCAAACAACTGCCAGGAATTCTTCGCCAACCCTTCTTCGCGATCTTCTTCATGAAAGGTAGGGGTGTGGTGGTTCCGCTGGTATTCAAATTACACTGGGGCCATACTGAAGAGAGATTTATTACTGGGAGAAGGCACTTGACTCAGTATCATCTCACGACTACTATCGGGGAAAGCAGTGCATTGGACTCCGCCTTCATTGTGATTTATTGCAGAGAGAGGACATTGCTGCTAGTCCTGCTTTCTGAAACTCTAGAATGCGGTATCTAAACTTTGGGGATAAGGAAGGTGAGTGTGTATTCATGAAGAACCATGACTGAGCTTACAAACCAACAGAGAGAGGGGAATGAAAATTCCCTCATTTTTCTATACAGAGGGAATGACAAAAATGTAAATGATGATAAAAACTGCAAATAGAGGATATAAAGTTTTCCCTTTTTATGTAGCTGAGTATATCATTTAGATGAATATAAAACAAATTTATCCTATAGTTGCTCTGCTTTTTATTCTTTTATTTTTCTAAATTCACAGTCTTAGATTTCTTCATCAGACTTCTTCACTTTACTTTCATCTGGTCCAAAAGTGCTTTCTTGATAGTTCAAGGGGGGAGGGGGGTAATGATTCAATTTCAGTCATTAGACATGACCACTCCTTTATGGGCAAAGAGCTTGCCATCACAGCATCTCAGTCCCATACACTCAAACTGGCGTCAGGCAGTCTCTCCGCTTCATTAACAACCAATACCCTTCACAATGCAACAGTCATCTGTGTGGGCAGGGGGGACGAGTGATGGAGGAGTCAACAACAGATTTTTGAAAATCAAAGATGCCAGACAAGGGACTCCACAAACAACCCCTTAAGGCCTAACTCTGAGAAAAAAAATCCTTGAAACATTTTGTTGAAAGAAGAAAATTAAAAAAGATATAGAAAATGACGTCTCATGGAGACCTTTGACTGGAAAACATCCTGGTGATCAGACAAGTAAAAGGTTTAGCTGAAATTGTGGAGAATACAATACAGCCTGCATTGCTACTATATTCCATCTTCCCTTGCTACTATATTCCATCTTCCCTTGCAAATGGACAATAAGAGAAAGAGATAGATTTGGCAAACAGACTGCCAAGTGCTATTTTCAAAGTGATCAAACAGTCCGGGGAAAAGTGAATGCATTCCTGCGATCCGCCAGTGCGCAGTTCTGTCCACTTATCGCCGGGGGGGAAACCAACTGCAACACGAAACGGAAGGATGAAGAAGATGACAATCTTGCCGAACATCTGACTAACGGCTGGAAAGGGGGACGAGTAGAAGGTGAGGGCACACGGAGGGGAAGGAAAGGTAGGTAAACAAGTGGCCAGACAGTCTGGCGCCAGCGCAGACATGACGTGTCATCATGCATTAAATATCTACGCAAATCGTAACGCACTCCTATTAGGTCCACTCCGCATCTCGTGGTGTACAGTTTCACTCCCTATTCCAACGCTAACTCCACGTTTGTTTCACCCTCTGAATCTCCAACTGTCTATCCTTGCGAGATCTCCCCCCATCCGTCCCCCTCAAAATAGTTTCCCATTACCCCTTCTTTTTTTCAGTATCATCACATATCTTGGGGGAAAAAAAGAAGAAACCAATGGTTTCTTAGTCATTCTTTCCTACTTTGAGTACATCTTCGCGGGGGAGCTATGGGTCGTCCGCTGTCCCTAGCATGTCACAACTCTCCCAGGTGTACTCGTTGGAAGATTGAGTGTGAATTCTGATGCTGGTTGAACAGTATTCATCTTTTCACTGGGTACCAAGAGGGTCCAGTAATGTAACAAAAGAGGGGTAAAAAAAGGGGGTAGGATGGATTTATAAAGCCATCAAATATTCATCAGACCTCCTAATGAATCTCTTTCTGCTTTTCCCCATGGTCTGTCACTCAGCAAAACTTTTAGCCTGTTACTTTGCCTTGTATAATTTGTGGTACTACACTAAGTACTGTTCTGCACATCCATTATTCATTCCCATATATGATGATACCCATCACTGAATGACCAGCACCCTTTACAACTGACAGGTATAATCTAAATTCTAAAGTTTGACTATTCTTGTTCACACACTTTCAAACTTGGCATACTGAGATTTTGTAACATGACAGCTGAACTAAGTGAACAAAAAATAGTATGAACACGCTGATTTGCACCTTCAGAAAATTAATCTTGATAACTTCTTCCAGATCTGTATGCAATGTCTGCATTGCCTGTTCATCATAATCTGACAAGTCTTTGTTTTGTTTTTTTATATCGTTTCCATAAATGCAAGATCTCTCCACCTGGGCCATGATTGAAACATTAACTTCCAAAGCTTAGTGTGGTTATCAGATCATTTACTATATTTTTCATTTAACAAGTCCCCGTCACTGACTTACAATAAAATCCAGTGAAAGAAAACAGCAGCAGGATATTCCTTGATATATATATATATCCCTAAATCTTCCACCATCACATTGCCATGCATGGAAAGGTGAAAACTATAGTTTGTGGTGGCAAGTGATTACAGAAAAATGTGTGTGCCGTAGTCTGTAAGCATGACAGTTTGATGCTAACATATCTCTTTGTCATTAAATGCAGCTTCAATATGCAGAGCAAAGATCAAGCACCAATAATGTAACCAAGACAGTCATTTTCCTCACACAAATGGCATGCATATTTCTAATCAACGATGAACACAAATTCGGTATGTCAATTTGCAGACTCTCTGAAACACATGGAAGTTAGGAGGAATCCACTTTAAACATTACTGTTTGCCTATATGGTATACACACAAACACACACATACACACAAACAAACATACAGAGGAAGGACTACATACACCTACGTATATTTAAAACCCTTTTTCCAATATTATTCATAATAAGTAAAATACCACTGAAATCACTGTGCAGACTTGCATCTTTTATTTCCTCTTCAGGAGGCACTGCTGAGCTCTTGCTAGGAAAATGCAGTTAAAAGTGAACAGGCAGCACATTTGACATTTAAGAAGAATCTGAGCACTTTTTGAAATATCTGTCTTAAGATTTTATTGCAAAGGATGTCATCATCATATTTCTTTATCTCTCTTTTTTTTTTCCTGGGGGGGGGGCGGGGGGTGAGGGGCTTCAATGCACACCCTTTCATCTGTCATGATATTCACCATTCCTTCATTAAAAAAACAAAACAAACAAACTCTGTCACACTCTGACAGCCATTAAGAAGGAGGGTCAGATTTAAAACAGCATATATAGTGGCAGGAAAAAAAAGATAAGATGCATATCTTCAATATAGGTCTAGATGCACTTTTGAATATCTGTAGTGCTGTGACTGATCTTCACGAGTTAAAAGCTTCATTGAGCTGGCTGGATAGGCATAGGAAGATGAACTGAGAAGAAAAGAGAGAGAGAGCGAGCCAAAAAAAAAAAATGAACCTGAGAAGGAATCTTGGAAGCCCGAAGGCAAACCACTCGATTCACACACAACCATGACTGAACCACACTCTGGCAGCATCAGTTTAACTGCAACAACAGCAACAACAACGACAACAATCTGGTCCACGACTGGTAACAATATCTCGGGCATGGTCGGGGTGCCTCAATCACTGAAATGAATATTGAGATCCTACGCCAGTCAGTGCATTGCCAACCTTTGATGCCTAGTGTCATTCATTAGATGAAATAGAGCCTGCCGTTAAAGGGCCACGGTCCAACGAGAGCCCACCATTAAAGGGCCATGGTTCAAGGAGATGTCTAATGTATATTGCATATCAGAGATCTATAGCCTGTGCACACTAGTTTCAATTATAGGTAAGTACAGCAGCTGCCTCAGAGATATGACAACCATTGGAATTCATGGGGAAGAAAAAAAATACATGGATAATGAAATTTAGAACAGAAAAACAACAGACTACAATTAAAAAAAAATAGAAGTACTGCTGGTATTTTAGATGATGAAAAGTGAAGGAGTTAATTCGTTCACACCACAGAAAGTGAATTAAAGACTTATTGTCAGTTTGGTACTAAATACTGTGCATTACCGAAATGACAGCTTTTAAAGCATAAAGAAGAGACCACTACACTGATCTGTCATAGAATGTGATAATAGAAAATTAAAATTAAAACCTAAAATATAAGATATCACTATTTAGAAGGTGGAATGATGGGGCAGATTGGGGGCAGAAAGAAAGGCAGCCATGCTAGCTTCTAAATCTCATTTTTTTGAACTACTATGATTTCATGTTACACTTTACAAGAATGGCACAGACTAACGATTAATTACTAAAAATTTTGCACAGAAGAATTCATTTAAAGCAGTGATAAAAAAAAACACATATGAAAAGAATGAAAAACAACCAGCAACAAATCACTTCCTTGGAAATTGATGTGTGTCTCTGCCAATTTCAGAATTAGTAATTCATATCCATCTATCTATCTATCCATCTATCTATCTATCTATCTATCTACCACTCTCGCATTCTTTACCTGAAAAAAGTTAAAAATAACTTCTTCACATTTAAGTTGAAAGATATATTGGTAATACTTGTGAATTTATTTAACCACTTGAAATTTATCACAACGGTTCTTGAGAATTCCCTGTCATTTTGTTCAATAAATTCTGTTATTTTCAGACTCTGGAGTGGCAAGCCAGGAAATCAAATCCTCTCCACATCAGTAACTTAAGTCAGGTGAAATCGGATGCCTTGACAGGTTGAAGTCAGCGGTGAGAATTGCCTTACATGCGAGGGTGAGGAGACATAAGGGTGGTGGCCAATTTACTAAAAAAAAAACAAAAAAAAACTTTAACAACTGATCTTAATAATCTTCTATTTCAGGCACTGCAATCTAAAGTAAATAGTGCTGATTAGGGTATTTATTATGTCTCTTAATATACTGTGATCACCATTCAAAAAGGATATCAAATTTTATGGTAGATGGGAAAGTTAACCCGTTGAGGACAAGTCTCGAGTATGCTCAGGCAAGTGTCTATGGGAAATGCGTGTTGCAGCAAAATCAGCCCGTCCTCAACGGGTTAATATGACCACAAAAAAAAAAACCAACAACAACAAACAAACATGTAATAGCTGCCAAACCTTTTCGAATGTCACATTAATTAATACTTACACCATGTCATATACATGTTTGATTGAAATAATCACGATTGTTGTAATGACTGTGATACTGTCTGGACTATAATGATCCTATTTCATCATATCATTGTGTATCTGATTGTCACCATATAACATTAGTTTTGAGCATGGCAGTTATATATTAGAGGAGGGAATATAAACTATTTGTGTGGGGGTGGTGAAGGGTCATAAGTTTATCCAAGGTCATATCAGTTTTATGAAAAGCCACTGAGCTAATGAGCTAACCAGTTATGACCACACTAATGAAAGTTTAGTTCAATGAACATCAGATATGAAGAATAGCAAACAAGAGATGGATTACCATAAAGAATTTATGCCATTTCAAAGGCAAAATATAATCTAAGATAAATTCTAATTTCTATCTATAGTGCAGTATTAAATGGGAGTAAAAAAAAAATACTGAAAGTTTGAGCAAAATCAAACAATTACGTAAGAAAATTGAAATATTTTGAGCCTTAAAAGTCTTAAAGGCAGGACAAGTACACGTACAGTAAACAAGTGTACAACAAAAAAATACACAAATGAGCAACTAAAAACTTGAAAGCAAGGCACAAATGAAAAAAAAAAAAAAACTGCTAACACCATGCATCACAATGAGGAACAAAAGCATCAATATTTAGCAGCAAAACGTGTTACCTTTCTCTGTAGCAAGGGGTAATGATGAGTGGAGCAAGGAAAGAGAAGAAAGACACATATTGTTAGTAGGAATTTAACTTGCATTGTCTATGTAACATGGGTTACTAAATTATCAGCATTTAGTGGGCTTATTCATGTTATACATCAATAATAATCACAAATATGTAGAAAACTATGACCATCCCTTTAAGAGTATGATTTCATATTTTTATACATGTACCTCAAAAGTATGACATTAAGATTTGGATTATCAGATGTGACAAAGCACTTCCACCATTATCCACCTTTTCCATCAATGAAATTAATGCCCTTAGTTATAAACTTCCCAACATAACCGAAATTCCTGTAATTAGTGAAACATGTGTAGAAAATGCACCGAGTTTTCCAGGTGGCTTTGGTATCTTATCAAAGAATGGAAAAAAAAAACACAACAACAGAAAGATGAACTTCAAATAAAATATCTGGTTAATTCTGACAGGCTTGTGGCATTGTTAGTCAAAGTTCATAATCAGGCAGTGGGCACAGTAAATATGGCAAATCAACCCTACAGAACTTTCAGCTCCATGCTAATCGCTAATAACTAATCCTAATACCATTCCAATGACTCTATTAGCAGGGGCGGATCCAGGAATTCTGCAAGGGGGGGGGCGTGACTAATATTTCTGGCGCCACTTCAGGGTTTCATTTCATTTTTTTATTTTTATTTCTTTTGTTTTGAAAAAAAAATAAAGGGGGGGGGGCTTGCGCCAGTTGCGCCCCCCTCTGGATCCGCCACTGATTAGCCCTTATACTTTTATCAAATGTGGATCATGCTTCTTGGTTATTGGAACAAATCATAATTCCAGTTGATATCATGTACATAAAAGTACAAATCTTTAGAAGATATGAACACATCCAAGACAGAATGGTGAGCAAAGTGAAAGTAAACACATTAAAGATATTTTATTGTCTAACAACCCAAAATATATTGGTATGATAATATAAAGCCCATACACACTCCTCAGAGCAAAACTTACTTAATTCAATAACATGAACCCATTCAAAATATTGATGATAAGAAAAGGAAGGTGTTTAAAAGGTTAAAACAGGTTTATGTGGCTTTTAGCATGTAAGAATCTCAGTGGCATCAAACTCAAGCAAGTATACTACTGAAAGTGTAGATAACCTGTGAACAAATAAATCTTCTTTTCTAATCAATGAGCAAAAGAATAATAAATAGTAGATTTTCACTGATGAATGATGGTGATTTTGATATTGTATGGGCATTCTTCAGAGAAGTAGTTCCATTAATAAGAACTGACAGAGGTAAAATATGATCTGATCTAATAAAGTACTGATAATAGTCAAGATACTGATATAATGTGATCAAAATGCACAATGATGATATAAATGAAAAGCAGAAGACTTAATACACATAAACTATGTTGATATCCATACAACCTCACAGCAATCATCGTAAAATCATTTCAGTCACCAAAAATATCAACTAATCATATCAATTACATTATCAATCACCAATTGATCTTATTCAAACAATGAAAACATAAAATAACAAAGAAGTTAGACTATGAGTGGTAGAGTAACTTTAGCAGTTATGACAAAGTTATGGTGTGACATGAATAAGACCTTATAATTCTATAATGCTTTAAAAGCAATTGATGTTTCTCTTCCTGTGACAGAAAAGTATTAACACTCAAGGTAATCAAATAAAAATGAAGCCAGAAAACCAATTTCTCATCTCACTCTGGCAAAAAAGCTGCATATGAGGTGGATGCACAATACACTGCATACTGTAATGCAATGATATGTACTCTATATGATACACCATTACATAATTAGTATATTGTGGGCACATGTCAACTGGCAGCCTTTAATACTCATTAAAGGTTTTAAAAAAACACAACATTGAAGTGCATACAGGAATTTCCAGCACCAAAAGTATAAACATGAAAGACATATGCCTTAGCTAGTACTATGTACAGACTGTTGAGCAGTGGTTCATATTTTTCCCCACAAATTTCTTTTATAAAAAAACAAAAACCAAAAAACATGTTGGGAAACTACGAATCTTAATCATTTGTCATGGATGTAGACACAAAATCATATCTATGTTTTTCATTCTTTCTATTAAAGATCAAAGCATATTCCATGCAAAAACTGACAAGGATTGTTATCCAGTTACACTCATAAAGGTTCATCTCAGCACAACATTCCTCCAACACAGCAAAAAAAAAAAAAAAAAGGACAGGAAAAAGCAAAACAAGCACACAACACACACACACAAACACACATACATTGTATGTTCATACATACATATATACATGCACAAACACATCAGTAAGCACACTGTTAATGCATTGTTAACACTTGCTCACACACAGAACCATGACTGCACACATCACCACAGACAGTTTCATATGACAAAATATGTATAATGACAAAAAGCAGATATGTTTGCAAAAATAGATGCCATAAAATCAGTACAATATGTATGCTGAGGCATCGTATCACACAGCGAGGCCCACTGTACCGCAGCAAACACACCAGCTCAACCAATATAGCACTACGACACAGGATTATCAACATGGCGCAGGAGATAAACAACCTCCACCATATGCGACGCACTGGTTCAAACTCAGGGCCAGCTTTTTATAAGCGTACACACACTCCATTCCCATCCACTGCATCACATCACATCACATCGCCATAACAACATCTTACCTACGCTGTGCAACCTCCTGATCTATCGTTCACCCCAAAAAACACAGGATACCAGTAGCAATGAGCAGGTTTCGGGAAGACATGGCGATTATTGACCATTCTAAATTTTTTTTTTTTTCGCCCAGTAATCCCGGTTGAGTGAGGGGGAAAAAAGGAAACCCACGGTCGCAAGGCTCAGCAGTGAAGATCCCCCAAACAGGGCCTCTCTCTCTCTCTCTTTAGAATTCAGGGCTTGGACAGCTATGTCAATGTACAGCCTAGCACTGCTGATACTCGCCGCACCGAGGTTACGTATGCTTTGGAAGCCTATACACAGAAACCGAGTTGTCGTCGTTGTTTTCCTCCCTTTTTCCTGCCCTGCTGAGTCGATGAATCCATACGTCAGACTGAAAAAGGCTGCTCTGCTGTCAAAACACAGCATTCACTGAGCCTCCCTTCCCTTCTCTCTGCCCATTTCTGTTTAATTGCTTTTGCTCACCTAGCGGTAAAAGCTTGCACAGAGGGATACTAATAGTGATAGTGCCATCTCTCTGATCTCAAGGGTGTTAACAAATAAAAACAAAAAACCCCATGGACATTAAATTGCTTCTCTTTCCAAAATTGGTGTTTATGACAATGGCTCAGTTGATGTGGATGAAATTCATCAAAATTATACTGTCATGTTTCAATCATTATCATATTTCTCTTGGATTATCTCTTTAATAGCATTTTGCTCTACTGCAGCAATAGTCAGGCTAATCTGTAAAATTCAAAATAATTCAACATTTTCAAAAATGCAAATACCATTTCATTTCGTATAGGGAAAAAAAGTGAGGAAAAAAAAGGCTGATGACTTGTGTTTTTCAAATGACCATAAAATGGGGGTTAAATCATAACCAAAAAAAGTTTGTTTTCATTTTTACTGCTCTATTCATCACACATTCTTCTCTTTTTTTTACATCCCTGTGCATATATACACATCTGTGTGTGTAGTCCATACTTTCTGACCTGATGCAAGCTTGAGCATTACAACAACAACAACAACAACAACAACAACAACACACACACACACACACACACACACACACATGGATGTAAATAGACAGAATGAGAAATATACAAATTGACTATAAAGGTATCTTTTTTTAAAACTGCTGTTAAACTTAACAGTCCAGACAAAAACATGGGGGGGGGGGGAAGAAAAGAGAATTTGTAGGCACAAACAGAAAATGTATTCTACAAATTGCCCAAGACCTCAAGACTGCCACCAAAACAAGTGTCTGATCCAAACGAACCCACACCACAACAGACCTCTAAATGGCCCACTGTCCCCATCGCAGGCCGGCAGACGAGGAAAAGGTTAATGAGTTTAGAATTTCGAGGTGCAGCGAAGATTAGTCTCATGAATCTCAAATAGCTTCTAGATCCAAGTGTAGGGGGCCACGGAGGAACACACAATTCTGAGCGGAGTGAATGCATCGTAGGAAACAAAATAAGCCAGCGACTTTCATGTGACTATCAGTATCTTTCTACCATCATATATTGTGTGACATGCATTAAACAGCACAGTCCACAGAACTCAGCTCATTTCTCTTTTGTGTGTGTCTATGCATGTTTGTTTAGAGGTTTGTTTGGGTTGGGTTTTTTTTTGGGGGGGGGTTGTTGTGTTTGTTTGCTCTTTGTTTTGTTTTTTTGCTTTGCATTTGCGCTAAACCTACAAATTCATGAAATGTGGTTTCAGTTTTTGAGTGAGGAGAATGTATTGCTTGTGTATTTCATTTGAGAGATATACTCAGCATAATTTCTTGCATTGTCATGCTCTTTTTACCCGATTAGTTGATCAACAGGTTACATAATATCTTCTTTCTTGCCTTGCCCTAGATAATTAAGCATCCATACTACATTTACATTTGAATATTAAGCTACAAAACAAAGATAAAGAAACATTTCATAAATAGAATGTGAACTGGCAATTAATATACCCAGAACCGATGACACTTGTGGTTTTCATATTGCCATATATATAGTCATAATATTTTTACATATGCAAAGATCAGATATCTTTGAGTAAGAAGACATTTAATTTGTACATTTCATTAATGATTTATGTTTATTACATCCTTAGTATCACAAAAATCTGATTATTTCTGGCAAAGCAGAGCTACAATATCATAAAGTCAAATCAAAATGCAATAACCGCACAGTTTACAACATTCATCCTCTTAAAGTATTGCCTTTTTTTTTAAATCTGATGCTGAAATGTATGGGCCCGAGGGTACTAGACTTTCTATGTTTAATAGAAACTTGATACCTCTATGTAGCTATATTACTTATATAGCAATGACCAATCAGCTTTCTTGATTTCTGCATGTTGCGCAGGGTGTTATCATACCTAGTTTCCTATACAACCACAGTTAATCTCACCTGGGAAATCATGGTGTGTGTTTTTTCTCGGACAGATGTGGGTTAATGTCAATACACACCACCTCTCATCTCTGGGATAAGAAAGGAATCTTACTTGATTGAAGTGCCTATTAAACAGGGAATGGTTTTGGACCACATTCGCTAGACCACACTCATGAACGAAACAAGGCAAAATATGGGGAATTCCACTCATAAGTCTTCGCTAAACAAAGTGCCGTTTCATGTAAGGCTCAGTACATGCTATTTTGATGTAGATTTTCCAGTAACCCGTTGAGGACGAGTCCCGAGTATACTCAGGCAGGTGTCTATGGGAAATGCGTGTTATAGCAAAATCTGTCCGTCCTCAATGGGTTAAAGGATGAACTTTCCAAAAGATCTTTGGAAGGCTTGAATGAAAAAAAAAAATTGATAAATAAAAGTGGTAGGGAGTGGGAGGTGAATGCAACCATCAATTTTTGTCCTTAATCAAATTTATCTAGTACATACTATGCTTCATCTGAATAAACAATAAACCGGACAGACATATAATCAAATATGTATGCATACACGTTCACCCATCCTTCACTACACACACACACACATACACACAAACACAAATGCCTATCTACACGCACACACATTAAATTTTTTCTGCACACAGTCCCCTAGATTTCATTGCCATTACTCCTACTCTCGGTATACTCTTCAATGTTTTCATTTCATTTGGCATTCCTGGAAGGTGCCATTTATTCTCTTTACATCAAACATATACATATATATAATTAAGATGCCAACATCCCCTGCCCTTCTGCTTACCCCCATCTTCTGGTGGGGGGTTCATCGAGAGTTCACTAACTGGAAACCTGTTTGTGCTGGGGGTCACTGTGCGGTGGTCTCTATTCTTATTCCAAACGTCTCACTGGTACGATCACCAGGATGGGCCACCGGCTGCCTCTAATGGCTCTATAATGTATCACGTCTACATGGACTGTCTCCTCCCGCATCATTTTTGCTTCCCAAGCTAATTTTCTCTGGATAGACGACTGCAATCTAAATTATCCATTGCCACCAAATCAGCATGGTGCCTACAACCTATCCATTCCTTGCAAGGAGTCATTTCCTCATACCTTTCTCCTGCCTTCTTTCTCTCTCTCCGCTCCCCCCTCCCCCTTCATCTCCCCGTCAATCTTCTTGTATCTTCCTTAATTCTCCTTTTTGTCTTCATACAACCTGTATCCCTCTGTTTGCCACTGTTGCTGCAACGTTGGAAAAACTGTTGTCACATTTTAATTTTCTTTTGTTGCTGTTTTGAAACCGTAGTCAAATATCTTCACAGATATTTTGCAATAGTAAATTCTATAATAGTCTTTCTGTTTCTTGATCAGTTAGGGACATAACTGGTATATTTTGTACCATGCACTATGATAATAACAACCACTATATATTTTCTCTTGATCTTTTGTCTTTCCTGCTTCCTCTTTACATGTTTAATCTGCTGTCTTTTTGCAAACCTAGGATAGAAATTATGACTCCCGCAATGCCTCTTCATCACACTGGTAGACATTTTACCCCATTGAGTCTTAAAGGGATCGTACAGTTTTGGTTGAGACCTAATTTCAGGTTTCTAACATTATTTGGTGAGATAATGAGAAGCCTCTTATGAAATATTAAAGAGCATGTAATTCTTTGAGGAATTCAATGTTTATTTGATGAACATTGGTTTTGAGATGGCTGAAATATCAAAAAAAGAGCAATTCTAATGTAGTGTGGGACCCACACTTTATTACGATCACTTTGTTTTACTTTGTTTTTGGATGTTTCAGTCATTCCAAACCCGATTTTCATTAAATGAACTTTAAATTCCTCTTAAAATGGTATGCTCTGTACTATATCACAAGTGTTTTCTTGGTATCTTGCAAAAAGTTAAAAGCCCAATTCTCATCTCCACCAATACTGTACCATCCCTTTAAGTCACTCCCTACAACCATGCTAATGATCCTTACTGGGCTTTGTTCACCAATTGGCAAGTCTGTTGGAGTGTTTTCTCTGCTGATTATCTTTAGATGTCTGGAAACCAATTATCTAAGAATACAGATTATCTAATCCCCTTTAATAATCCTTGCTGTATTACCATGGCCTTCCTGTTAGACCTAGGCACATGCACGCAGCTTCACCGTTGCCAGTACCACTGTGATTGTGTGACAAAATCAATGACAAATTAGAATCAATTCTCTCATCCAATAACAGCAAAGTAATCTTTACGGGGATACTGTAAAACCAGAAAGATTTGCGGCAATGGAACTTCCGCGACTTAGACCCGACGGCCTTTTTTGTGCGTGGCATAAAACTTTTGAGAATTGCCACTGGCATTCGATGCACTGAATCGAATCCTTTCGCAGGCACTTTACTCTCGCAAATCTCTGCTCCTCGTAAAATTCATGAAAGTTTCATGCACATGGAAATTTCTAGTTTTGCATTGCTTTACAAGCAATAGCATAGATTGTGTGTTTGAAGTGAAAGAATGTTTTGATTTTAAAAAGGAATGATGATGGAAATGAAAGCTACCCAGTAGTAAGTGGGAAAGGGATGAGGAAATGAAGGACAGAAGAGATGATTATGGAGGAAGGATAGAAATTTAGATGAAGACGAGAAGGAAAGGAGATATTTGAGAGGATTTGAGTGTGCAGAGCTAGAAGGTTCTGACATAATGCAGCACTGGCACTACAAGGCCTGAACCTCCATTAGGAAAAATAAAATTGTAGAAACAAGTACAAAAAAAAGGAAAAAAGAATAAAAAGTCCAAAGTATTCCATGCATCAAGCTCTATAAGACTTTGGGTGATCATGAAACATGGGTGTCAGCACCAAGTCAATGACCATTGCAGTACCTTTTAACCCAGTTGGGCATTTGCTGCACTCATGCATTATACATCATGTTATGACACAACAGCTCTTTACTCTGTGGAAGTGTCTGTGGGAAGAGCTCTGTGACCACCGGTAAACTCGTTACATTTCTTCTTTCTGTTTTACAAGGAGCTGCCATGATATCCAGGAACCATTCACTATCCAGGCAGTAATCATCCATCACAAAAAAAGAAAGAAAAGAAAACACTTGATTCCTAATAGATGGTAACCTCTGCTAGCTGTATCGCATGCTACAAGAGGTTACATCACCAGAGTCAATGGAAATATCAACACACAATGTAATGCCACTTTTAAGAACATATGCAACTTTTAGAAGAAAAGAACAAAATCGTGTAAAGCTTCCCTCAGATATCACAGAAAATCCTTGGCAAATCTTCCATTTACAAACTCATGAAATGAAACATGACAATGAAACACCTACATGACAGAAAAATCATGATAATATTTGTCCTTTATTTTCCATTGTAAAATCTTTTTTTTTAAAAACCAATTTAAAGGCCATAGAGTTCTGACTCCTTTCTTCTTACTCTCTACATATTCTATTCTAGCCTTCACTCACTATCTCTCACCTGGGCTGTGTGAAGAAGAAATAGAGGGAAAAGAAGAGAGAGAGAGAGAGAGAAAGGCAGACAGACAGATTCCAGTCCATTAAAAAAAAAAAAAAACCTCCATGAAAACATCTGGAGCCCCTCAAAGTTACGCTTACATCCGGGCGACATTTCGGAAGACAACTTCCTACAACCTGGCATTCTCCGGCCGAGTCAATGACCATGCCCATATCTGTTAACCTACTTTCGCCCAGTCGGCTCTTCTGAGAATTATACACACACTCCAGTGGACGAGTTTATAGCAGCCATCTCAAGTAAATCCATGTTGTTAGAAATCACAATGTTTCTGTTTGACCTAGATAAACAAGCCACTTGAATGAGGATGAGAGCGTGAAAAAAAAAAATGCATTCATACACACAGAGCCAGGATGAGTTTTCTACCACACAGGACATCAAAATTCCTCCAATGTTTCTGATTTTTATGATGTTACTTCCGCATCCATCAAGTCATCAATTATTCATTTCAGCACACAGCTGCGTCTGAAGATAGAAATACATCATCAAACAATCACTCTATCCAGCCGCCATCTAACCAGGGACCAGAGAGTCAGAGAATGAGAGAGAGAAAGACACAATCTGACAAAAAAAAAAAGAAGAAGAAATAGACAGGGTCCAGTGGAAGACGATAACATTTAGTACAGGGAAAATGGAAAATTGCAAGCATCAGGTAGACAGAAAGGAGAAAGAAAGAAAAGAAAGTGAGATAGCCGGAAACTTCTTATTGAATTTTGCGAAAGAAAAAAAGAACATAATAAAGATAACAGAGTAGATAATATACAAAAAAATAAAGATAACAGAGAAGATAATATATAAAACAGAAACATACGAATGTAAAGAGACAAATTGGGGATAAATGAGCATAAAGAAATAGAAGTAGAGGCAGATAGAGTACCGAGAGAAAGAAGCATAGTCCGAATGAAATGGAAACAAAAAGAGAGAATAGAAAAATAGGAAGGGGGGGGGGAGAGAACTCACAGTGAATTCAAGTGTGTGTCGACCTTTCCCGTCTCTCTGTCTCACCGCTCCTCTGAAAAGGAAAAAGTGTCTCCAATCTCCGGGGTTACGGCAAGACAAGAAAACACAGGCAGACGGCAAGCAAACAGTCAGAGAGGGAAGAATGGAGGACAAGGGGTGCACAGGAATGAGATCAAACGGCACATTGACCCAGGTTGATGGACTTCAGCTGTCTACATCTCTTCCTTACACAGACTGTGTCTAACACTGTTTGCATTTGAAGCACCCAGTCTCCGCCATCCTCCCTACCCCATCCCATCCTCCCTACCCCATCCCATCTTCCCTATCCCATCCCATCCTCCCTACCCCATCCCATCCTCCTTACCCCATCCCATCCTCCCTACCCCATCCCATCCTCCCTATCCTATCCCATCCTCCCTACCCCATCCCATCCTCCCTACCCCATCCCATCTTCCCTATCCCATCCCATCCTCCCTACCCCATCCTATCCTCCCTACCCCATCCTATCCTCCCTACCCCATCTCATCCTCCCCACCCCATCCCATCTTCCCTATCCCATCCTATCCTCCCTATCCCATCCTATCCTCCCTACCCTATCCCATCCTCCCTACCCATCCCATCCTCCCTACCCCATCCTATCCTCCCTACCCCATCCCATCCTCCCTACCCAAGCCCATCCTCCCTACCCCATCCCATACTCCCTACCCCATCCTATCCTCCCTACCCAAGCCCATCCTCCCTACCCATCTCATCCTCCCTACCCCATCCCATACTCCCTACCCCATCCTATCCTCCCTACCCAAGCCCATCCTCCCTACCCCATCCCATCCTCCCTACCCCATCCCATCCTCCCTACCCCATCCCATCCTCCCTACCCAAGCCCATCCTCCCTACCCCATCCCATCTTCCCTGCTCCATCCTTAACCCTCACAATGCTACCATCTCAAAAAAGCCACTGACATTATGTACAAACAGGTTGCCGATGGTAACAACGGTCACATAAAGACGCAGACCAGCCAGGCACATGTGCATATAGACAAGGGAGGTTATTGGTCCAAATTGACAGATCGGCCGACTGATTTGGAGTTCAGCTTGTCTGAAAGTGAGAGATTCCCTTCTGCAGGCAGACAATACACTGTCCATCTATCAAATCTGATCTATGATTTGGTGACAGAAACATAGTGAATAATGTAACATTTGAAGATGAATCCGCAAACAGAAAAGCTGCAGGATACTTATGTTTCTTAGAACACTTTTTGGTGTAAATATGTGCATATATATACATAAAAACCACATAAACAGAGGTTACACATTTACACAGACAGGTCACACACACACAAATACACACAAACCATGAAGCAGGAGAAACAAAAGTCTAGATTTGAATCTACATGATAAGTAAGATGAAAGTACAAAAACTTATCATGTAAAATCAAATCTAGACTTCTGTCATTCCTGCTAGATCGAAAATGATTTGAAAATACGGACCGCAAAATTGTGGCATATGACAGGAAGCATGGCCAGGACCCAGAAGAAATGTCTCCATTCCTTTATCTTTCTCTCTCTGTTTGTCTGTCTATCTCCCATCCTCTCCCTCCATCTCCTTCAAATCTACGTGCAATTAATCATCACTGCTACGACCAACAAAAGCTGCTACAATCTCGTAGAAAGCTTGGAATGTTCCTGCATGATCCACAGTTCCAGCTCTAAGAATGTTGTAGATCCCCCAGCCCATCCCCTCAACCCCCCCCCCCCACACACACAGTGCCTCCACATCAAGAGCTACGCCTATCCCTGAGTTTGTAGATTGCTCTGCGTCCACTGTTTCCATGTTCTCTCCCTCCCCCCCCCTTTCTCTCTAGCTTGCCTTAAATATTATCTTTTCTTATTGCTTCTTCCTCTTGCAACATCAGAAACCCATTTCATGGCCCCTATAATAGGGATTAGTCAATCCCAACCATCCATTAAGAAAGGGGAGACTTTAGAGGTGCATGAAGAGACACACAAAGCACATAATGTGTGATATATATAGATAGAACATTAAGTGAAAGCAAAGAGGAACGGAAGGACAGAGTAAGATAATGAGAGCGATGTACGTCACCAAGAAGTAAAACTCAGACAATACAGAAAACAATTGAGAAGAGTAACAATACAGCTCTAGAAATGTTTGAAATAATGGAATATTGGTAAATATGTTATGAGGGGGTAATCAAAGAGATATATAAGAAAACTGACAGAGACTGAAAGAGAGGGGGAGAGAGAGAGATGGATAAGGAGAGAGACAGAGACAGGGGGAAAAAGAAGGCAAGCATGAACTGAAAGAGCTCCATAGAATCTTGGAGAAGAGATAAGAGAAATGAGATCAGTGGCCAAGTCAACGAGGGTAATATGGCTTTTCATACAGCAAACAATCACCCTACATGTATGTATGAGAGGCAAGACAGGATCCTCTCATGTTTACCCAAGCAATGCCAACAATATTACAAGCAACTCTGTTAAACTCTCCTGTAATCACACACGCCCAACAAACTCAAAACACCAAGGACTGCTCCCACAACAGTTCATGATTTGTAAGAAAACAGTAGCGACAGATAAAATGAATCTCCATTTTCCCCCTGGAAGAGTTTGTTACCCTAAGTTCCTCAATTTCCCTCAAAGCTATAAACAGCTTTTAGTCCATATAAACAGATAGCAAGAGAAAAAAAAAATGTGTCAGAGGCAAAGAAAGCCCATAAACAAGTCCCAGAGCCGACAAGTTCTCTGTCTATAAAGGCGGTTTACCAGTTCCCTCTTTTCCACCCTACCTGTACCTCACACTTATTTTTCCACCGCCGCTCTCAGATGCCACGAAGCATCCGCCGCGTCAGCAAGGCAAGGTGTGCAAAGAACCACGATCCAACCGTTCATGATTATTCATGGCATTGGCAAAAGAGCTTTTAGCGCTTCTTGTTTTACCTGGCGAGAATGTCGCCTTCCGTCAGAAGACCTGTCTGTCAATTTCCCGCTCTCCCCACTCTCTCCTGCCCAGGCAAACAAGCTTTCTTGAGTCGCTCTGGGGTAAGATGAGGAGGGAAGCACCCCCATCGCGCCCCTTTTCTAGATCCCGGAGATTCCTGCTGTGGACGTGTAGATTATGCCTTATGTCACCTTCCTACTTTTTACAGCTGTTAATTTTCTCCTTGCATTCTCTTTATACCTGACTCTCTTGCATCTTTTCATCAATCTTTCTTTGGGTGTGCAGGTAAGACATTCAAGCAACACCCCATCTTAGTTCTGCTCAGTGAAGTAAAAACTAATGCTATATTGAGCCATAAAAGGAAATGAAGTTCACATCCACAGTAGATGAGGGTAACACTGTAGTTTGTGGTCAAGCCAGGTGTGGTGACATTTGCAGCTTATCTATCAACTTACACAACACCATCACATCTGCTACAAATATATATTTACTACAATGTACCAATATGCTGCTGACAGCCAAATGAAAAAAAAAAACCCAAGTATTTTTTGAGGCTGTACCCAACCTTGATTCCATCGACATTCTTACTCATCTGATATTCCAGTCACACTCCTGATGTACCTAAATACTCTCTGGTTTAATCATGAACTGAATACAGCAAAAGCAGCACCACAATGAACCAATGTGTCTGTCTATCAGCTTACAAAAAGCCCTAGCTTAAAAATTGCAATTTTTATTGAAAAACTGATAAAAACTGATGTGTATGCCATGGCTACTAAGCAGAAAAGACAACATGTTATATTTTGCAGACATAGAAAGACTGATAAAAATCTATGTGTATGGCCTGGATTATCTTCAGGACAAGTTGGCCCTTTTCTTTTAGCCCCTTGTTTGCTAGTCTGTATCTTATTTCTCATTTCTCTTTCTCTCTCTCTCATCTCTTCATTTCTACATCTCCCTCTCTTGTGTTTGTTTGTATTCATCCCCCTTTCCTCCAACTCTCTTTCTATCATTGTCTGTCTGTTTGTCTGTCTGTCTGTCTGTTTTCATCCCCTTTTCTTTCAATATTTCCATCTCTTTTTCCAAATATCCAATCAAATGTTGAAGGATAACACAACAAAATCTACCCCTCCCTTCTTACGTCTACCACATGAGATTTACTGGGATGAAAGCCTCCCGATGTTTTCCCCCCCCCCCCCCCACATGCCTTACCTGCACCAGCTCTGGCAAGGTGAATGACACGGTCAGACACCGCTCCCTTGGGGCCGGTGGGAGAAGTGCGGAAGTTTGTCCATACCTGGCCTGATGAAGGCTAATCTAAGGGATGAGCTCAAAAAAGCTCTCTTCATGGACTGCAAAGCTCTCTCTCCTGCTCCAACTTCCTCTTGTTCCATCCTTCTATCTCTCTCTCTCTCTCTTTCTGTATCTCTCCATCCAGAACTCCCTCTGAGATGTTTTCTCTCTCCACATCACACCTTAACAACTCACCATGAATATGTCCTTATTTTTACTTATTTTGCATTTTTGTCTGAGGTGTTGTGTCTGACAGTATCAGCAATGTCATCACAAAAAAATTATGCAATGCCGTCCTCAAAGAATACTGCTCTTTGTGGATCTTATGGATTTCAATACAACATAAAAAAAAAAAAAACTCACTTGAGACATGCACACAAACACACCTCATGTATTTTATGTGTTTGACAACCAGAGCATATGAACTAACATGAGACAAGGTTTTTATAGCATGGAGTATAAGTGATGAAGTCATCCTAGCCATTCCATTCTTTTTTCTTTCCTTTTTTTTTTTTTTTGCTTCAGCAAAGTCTTGCTTACATTATGTTTTTCTCTTGTATCTTAAATATTATTGTTATTGTCATTTTCATTTGGCTGAATGAATAATAATAAGAAGAAAATAATGAAAATATTCTCCTCAGACAATTGAATACTCTCTGCATTTGTATATCCGTTCTATCCCATTCCTATCCCATTTCATCCATGCTCTCCTCCCACTGCAACCACCTCCCAAAACACACCCAACCTGTGACGCTGCCTTCATCGTATCCCATCCCAATACCCTAAGGCCTAACTATGCCCCTACCCATGCCCCACCCCAAATGTCAAATCCCACTGAATCATCTTCTTGCCATCTTCACTCTTAACAATTCAGTATTCATATATCCCTGCCCCTCCCCTTTATTACCCACAACCATATACCCATACCCCTCCCCCTGCAAATAATTTCTTCCAAAGTCGTTTCACATCTTATGATGACTTCCTTATCACCATGCTATCTTACAATGATATGAAATTACTGGTGGATTTTCTAATACCTAAAAAAACATGAAAAGATTTTCATGTCATTTTGAACACCTGCAGTCGTATCTAGACAATGTGATGAAGGCTTACACTTTATTTTGGTTATAACGAAATGCAGTCAGTTTAAAGTATATTTATTCATCAAGTTTAAAACAACAGCAGTTCAACTAATACTGGATTCATCCTTTATTCAGATGCTTTATATTAGATACTTCTTTGATCTATATCACCTACTTTCACTGATTTTCTTTCTTTCCCACCAATCCACAATTGACACCCCTCCCCCCCCCCCCCCTCTCCCCACCACAGCTCTGTCTTTTCATAGTCCCATCTGCTCTGATGCTGATACAGGCAACGTATTCATCAACATGCAATGCAGCATATCACTTATTGTGGTTGACGTACCACATTAGAATATTTTCAATCTTTTGACATTATCTCCAAAGGCAGTTTGGCTTGTATTTGAGAGCATTGCAACATGTTAGTGGTTCTCTGAGACCAGAAACAAGAAGCCTTACTGATTTGTCCAGCTATTGTCAGCAAGCTACTGTCTGAATTTATTTAATAGCGAATTCTCATATTTTCACAACCACATTATATACATATACATTATATACTGGGCTCAACATTAGAAGTGGCCTGGGCCCACTAAAGATTTATGTCGGTCCACTATGTTTCTAAGGTTATACTTTAGTGGCCCAATTGGGCAACTTAGTTTCAAAATTCAAAACTAAGTTTCAACATTGTTGCATTTCCTTTTATTTGATGACACAAAAATGTAAAATCTAAAGATTTCAGTGGCCTGAATATATATATATATTATTCGTCGCTGAGGTGACAAGACCTTGTATCTGCAATTTTGGTGAAAATGACTTCTTTGGATCAATGGTCAAATAATGGGTTAAGTGATGTCCTGTCCAAATCCCAACTGTCTTACTCCCAAAATGAAGCCACCACGGCATGTCAAAGGAAAGGCTATCCCATTCGCCACAGTGCTTTGGCCGCCATGTTTTTTGGCTATCCGGAACATTTGACATTTTGTAGATACGAGGTCTTGTCGCCCCAGCGACGATATATATATATATATATATATGTGTGTGTGTGTGTGTGTGTGTGTGTGTATTTGTTCCCAGATTCTGCTGAATGGTGGAATGAGTGCTGATTCAAAGTGGCCTTGTTTAGAATGTGACAAACATCTGGCTCCATCACTTCTTTATGGCTATTTGATAATATTCATAAGGCTTCACCACCTGTCCTTTTTTTTTAGATTCTTCTTTTCTGTGCTACAACTCTTTGTCTCCTAATATCTAAAGTAGTTCATTTTTACTTCACTCTCATTTTCTTTGTTTCCTCCTCTCTCTCTTTTCACATTGCTCATTTTTCATGAAAACTGGAGTATTATGAATGCAAAACTTTTAGCAGCAACACAAAATCGTCAATCTCTGGTTTATGGCCTCAGGGTTCCACATGGGAGATTGGCAAAACTACTCTCAGCATCTAACCAGCTTCACCTGGAAGATTTCCAATTGACTTGTAAGTGGGTTAATCGTCATCATAATTTCACTTGAAACAGTCTCGTTTTCCCGAGCGACATGGAATGATCCACACCTTTGCATGGTTTCCTCGATATGGGAGTGGCATTTCATTAACGATGATTAATTCATGAGGACATGCTCGTATTTGGGGACAGCGGAAGTGGTGTTGAAGTTTGAAATAGAGCAATGCCCTAAACACTGTGCTAAAACCTGAGCCACTTGAGAACATAATGAAACTTGTGTGTGTGTGTGTGTGTGTGTGTGTGTGTATGTGTGTGTCTGTGTGTGTGTGTGTGTGTGTGTGTGTGTGTGTGTGTGTGTACGTTATCTGCTTATTGACTTCCCTGTAACTGCAGTGCAGAGTCGGCTGGGATGCAGTCATTTTCTCATGACATCATACTATTCTATTACATGAATAGCCCTTCATTTACACCTTGACCATTACTCTTGACCATTGTCCATCAATGAGGAATGACCAACAGTCCTCACTGTGCAAAGGAAGTAATTCCCTGTCTATTTCTATCCATCATACCAAATTAAATTTTACCCCACTGTTGTATTGTGTATTTGGATATAAACATTAATTGTGAGCGCCTTGAGCACCTTTGAGTGGATATGTTGTGCGTTATAAATGTCTGTACTATTATTACTATCAAAGTGAATGCATTCCTCCAAATATTCCATAAAAAACTGGGTGTACTGAAAAGATAGAAATAGACATTGCCTGTTACATAACAATTGAATTAAGCTATTTAAAATTTTGTACATGTTATGTACAAATTCTTTCATTACACACCAAAACAATTCATCCTAAAATCTATTTCTTGAAACAGTGTATCAAACAATAACCCTGAAATTGATCCAAGTCACCCTAAGACTTTCCAGCAAACCTGCAAGCTGTGCACTTTCAACAAAGATAGCTGACACAAGAGCATGTCAATATCATACACACACACACACACACACACACACACACACACACACACGCACACGCATGCATGCATGCATGCATGCACACACACACACACACACACACACACACACACATGCATAAAGACCCAGAAACATTAACTTTTCCTTCTAAGCTCCCTGCTAGTTCTGAATCCATAGAGAATATCATAAAAATAAAATCAACGACTCGGCTCAAAAAGAGAGTGCTCCAATGGCCGCCAAGGGCTATGATATATTCAGATTTGTGAATTATTCCGAAGACAAGAAGAAAATCCCCGCTCAACTATACATGTTATTCTGGAAGTACGGCAGCTCATCAAATATTCACATCTCAGAGAAGACGGCCTGCTTTATCTCCTTTTGTCAGGAGAGAGCTATGCCAGACATATTGCATATTTCATGCATATATCATGAGCATCGACCCCCGGAGGATTTGTCCCACTTGGGATTCGTCACAAGGCAATGCAATAACTTGAATTTTGGATCATTATGACGACCGTAGAAGATATCAACTGAATCTATGCTGTAAACAACATGAAATCAAGTCAGACTAACAAAAAAATACAGAATTTAAAAAGAAAAAGAAAAAAAAAAAGATGTTATCATATCTGCCACTGCAGACACTGCTCAGTTCTTGCAGTTTTTTTTTGTGTAGATCAAAACAAACTGAACACAAAGCCCCCCCCCCAAAAAAAAAAAAAAACAACAACTCCTATTTGAGCATTACATCACAAGCTGAAGATGAAATGCAAGGAAGAGATGAAGAAGGAAGCTGAATATAATCCCATTTAATCCATCCCGCCACCAGACAATCACTTCCTGATAAAGTTGCTATCAGTCAAATGACACACATCCACACACCAGCCGTCTGGCACTTATTATAAATAGATCAAATTGGCTCCAGTCTCTTTGCAGACCTTCCATTTGTTTTGCTTTATTGCCATCTTTTCTCATAGTGTGATATACTACTCTTTCTCTGCCCTTGTTCAATATTCAACACACAACAAACCCCAGCAGAGACCTCCAATATTATTGTGAGAGTACCACATTGTACAAGGCACTGAAGTCTTCAAGATCCCCTCAGGTACAGAAGGCAATTAATGTAATAACAAAAATATACACGTATGCATAACCACGTACCACCATCATTAAACTATCATGTAATGCATTTATGCATTTATTTGTAACTTTGAGGAGTGGACATCATTATCTTTTGCCTCCTGCCATGCCATTTTGCTTATAAGGACCATGTAAATATGTCATAATTATCCTTTCCTAATGTTTTTCGCAATCAATTTCATGATGTCACCATTCACAGTACGTACAAATTGAAATAAGATTTCCACTATTGCATTTATGACACTCTTCTCACTTCTAAACAAATATTTTTCAGTCGGCACTACCCTTCACTCTAAAAACTACTGTAATCATGTCAACAATCATCACTATCATCTCCATCACCTTAGTGAGATCGCCATCACCATCATTAGCATCACCACTGGCATCATCAGAAGTTCATTTCATCCCATTAAAATCTCCAGCACTTACTAGATATAATTTGTACTACAACATTCTCGCTATCATTCTTACCACCTTTGCACACTATCACTGCTAATATCAATCCAAAATCATTTCTTTACTCATCATCATCATCATCATCACCATTGCCATCACCATCACCATCCCCATCCCTATCCCTATCCCCATCACCATTACCATCTTCATCATCATCATCTTCATCATCGGCATCATCATCATTTTCATCATCAGCTTCATCATCGTCAACATCATCATCTTCATCACTTGATGATATCATGCCATCATTATCATCATTACCACCAAGATCTTGATCACTCTTCAGTCTCACTCTAATTATCATCATCACCCTCATCATCGATACTAATAGATATCATCTTGCCGTTACCATGACGACCTTCACTCAGCCACACTCCAAACATCACCTACTTCATCATCATCACCCTCATCATCATCACTAATAGATATCATCTTGCCACTATCCTCGTAATTTTCATTCATCTGCACTCAGATCATCTCTTCCTCCCACCATCACCAGTCTCACATCTATCTCCATCGATCATCTCCACCATCCATGTCAGTGATGCTGTCCTCACCTGCCGTTGTCCCGCCCCACTCCCCACACCCTGATGCTGCACACGTGCTGTGAGTTGAGAACGGTAGAGTCGTTGGGGTCCGTCAGCTTGAGGTACTCGTCCTCCAGCACCATGTACATGTCCTTGCCCTGGGGAGGGGGAGTAACAGGGGGGAGAGAGAGCGCACGGAGACGGAGACAAACAGAGATAGAGATCAGACAGACAGACAGACAGACAGACAGACAGAGACAGACAGACAGACATGGACAAAGAGAGAGAAGAAGAGACACCATACAGAGAGACACATACAGAATGGACAGATGAAAACAAAACAGACACAAAGAGGTACAGACATATGAAAAATAAAGGGACAGAAACATAGATGTTGAAGGATATTGAGAAAATATGTACATGTGAGCATATTTGTACATGCAAAGGGGGCAAAGAGTGAGTGATTTTTGTTTTTGTGTGTTTGAAAAAGTGGAGATAGAGAGCAAAAGAGATAAAGAAAGGAGACAGAAGAAAAAACATGAAGGGAGACACATACACGTAACAGAAAGACAAATAGAAATAGAGAAAAAATGGGGATAAAGGAAGAAAGAAAAACAAATGATTTCTTTATATGGTGATCAATGTGTTTGTCATCATGAAAAATATCATAACACATTGTGAAAGGGAGTGATTGCCCTTAGAAAATCAGCATCATTACAGGTGCAAATATAAATGGACTGATGATATCTTTGATAGCCGTATAGCTGTGACTCGCCATATACAATATTACACAGTACTGTATGTTGTCTGTTGTCACTATGTGGCAAATGGTGGGTATTTGTAAACAAAACATGTCCTTCTCTTCACAAGAAAAGATGATGTCAGAACTCAGGAAATAAATAAAAAAGAATCTGCTTTAGATTCAGGCAGCCTTTGCACATCTTTTTCTCTGAACAGGAAGACAATGTGATCTTGCCTCTGTCAGATAATAAATAACTGCCAGAATGGCATCTGCAGATGAAATGCCACGGAAATTGGAAAGGTCATTCAAGCGAGGGTTACACAATTCACTCAATTGCACATTTGGGAGACATTTTTCCAAAGTTTGGACAGTGAATTTGGGATTCAGCTGACTATAAAGAGACATTTTGAGTGCGTCCCTGATGTCTATATGCAGCCATTTCCATGGTATGTCTCTCCCAGAGGTGAAATAAAGACTTTTATACCATCGGCTGGGAAACGTCGGGGAAGGCACTATCACAGAAAGAGAATTATCCACAAATTACATCCAGGGGTCTTCATCTGGTTCCCTTAAGTGCACCTCGCACAATTTAAGAGCCAGATTATTTTGGCCGTCTCCAAATGCAAGATGTGCCTTTCAAAAAGGCATTCCCATATCTTGTCACTTTTCCTTAGCCCAAGCAGTTTACGACGTAGCATCTTACTACTTATGACAGTACTGAAAATATATGTTCACAATAACAGATATGCATGAAGTCCATTTATGTCCATATTCTTTTGTATGTTTTGCTAAATAACGCCCAAAAGGAATATTGAAATCTCCGATTAGAATCCCAGTGCGAAGGGGAACCAGAGCAACAGGATGATATCTGCATAAACCTGCTGTTTTTAATGTCGTCCTTATGTTTTCATATGAGAGTTCATGCATGGATGAGGCCTCACAGTGCTTTCATGCATATGCCTTTTCTGTCTACATGAAATAACTCTTGATATAGTAAGCAAGATGTACTTCACTGATGTGGTTTTATGAGTGGTTTTATGAGAAAAAAAAATGGATTCCTCCTCTTCAAATGTTTGACATTTTGGTGCTTCATAAGACTACTCGCATTATGTGAAGTTTACCATGGCTTGTATTTTTTCGAAGCTATACTCATTTTGCATGACAATGAACGGCAAATTTAAGATCATCTTTATCGATCTCATTACAGTCCAACCTTGGTCATCCGGCCATCACTTTTCCAGATCTCTCTGTCAACCAGACATGGAGGGCACATGATTGTTTTTACATTTTCAATGCAAAATACAGTTACTAAAAGTAACATGGACCAGGAGGACGGTCTATTTCCTCTCATATTCCATCTTATTTCCATATGTGACCATGCATCACAAAACAAACAAAAAGTCGCATTGCTTGATTTTACATGAGGACTCAAAAAACATGAAATGGGTCAACCAAGTCAATTTTTAGTTTTTCATATTTTCTGAAAGAGCTTTTCTTCTTCTACATTATTCTTGAGTTTGGGATCATAAAATGAATGGGAAAGTGAGTTTTCAGCAGATTTCTACAACCCTTTTTTGGTAGAGTAGTGTGATCAGGTATGAATTAGAGGCCCCTTTTCATTTCCTGAAAATCCTTTGCACACTCTTCACTTTCAACTCTAATAACTTTTGAAAGGATAATGCTACTGCTTTGAAAGTTGACATCAATTATGGACAGAATGTGTAAATAGAGTGTGCTCAATTTTAGCTTAATCTGATAATCCCTTAATTGTTGTTTCTACATTGGTTTACATCCTGTTTTTGTCAAATTTGTTGGAGAGGTAGTATGGTTAAGTAAAGATTAAGCGCTTAAATAGACTGTTCTTCAGAGCCTCTTTTCTCAGTTCACTCATCTCCAGAGTGTGTGCTTTCTTTCCAATATTTAGATAGGTTAGGAGTGTCCATTTGACTTGAGTTATACATCATTTTAAAGCTTAGACTCTACTCTTTTAGAATCTGCCCTTAATTAAAAACCCATGTCTGGCAAATTTTAGTTGGTTTTGTGGTGATGGGTCACATATTATTTGAATCATGACACATGCAAATATCATATAAATCATCACAGTGAATAGTAAATTAACAATGCCGAATATATTAACCCAACACAACTTGCTTAAAGATTTGTGGTCGAGCACGTCTCTCTTCTCTGGATGTATCAATAATCAAGATGGCCACTGATCTCAGCATGGCTGGATGACTGTGGTTGGATGTATTTCAAAATTTTAAAGAGCATGTGTAGATCAACTGTCCTCTGCCTTATCATTTGTATAACTCTGTTCATGATTCAAGATTACAGGGTAAGTATTTCACCTGCTAGTGAGTGTCAAGCCAGTGTAAATGTTTTTCTGTGTGAACACATCACATGAAACTGAATCAATTTTTGGATCTGAAGTGTGGTAGGAGTAAATTTCTGAGTGTGCATGTGCTCCATCCCTTTTTGAACTAATTTTGAGTCTACATCATCTACAGACCAATGGCTCCCCTATGCAGCAATAACTGATAACTGTCATGTCTTGAATATTAACGGTTCTCCAACATTAATTCTATTTGAAGAAATACTGATGATATATGTCACTCCCTTTTGGCGGAAATGTTCGACTTTGACATCGATTTGAACAATCATATGCACATATTCCTATTACAAAAAGATTTTCCCCTGATGAAGTTCTCCTCCCTTTTAACTCAACAATCTCCTGACATGGAATTACAATCTTTCATCATTTCTCCATCCACTGATGTACTTCCATTTTCCATGTTCACCCCTACACCCCCCCTCCCAAAAAAAAAAAAAATGCATGCAATAAAGAGAACTCAACAATTAATATCAAATGCTGTTAGTGATATTCTCAAATCCTTACCCTTTCACCTACCTCTCCCCAGATACCAGCTGTGTCCCGGATGTCGTTCTTGCGGTACGATAGCTGCCTTATGCAGTTATTGACAGCAAGACTGCTCTTGCCCGGTGACAGATCCGAGTCCTCCATCTCCACCCACCCCAGGGAGCGGACGTGGAATCGGATACCACGGACCTGTCAGGGAGAAGGGAGGGGAAGGAGGGTAGGAGGAGAGAGACGGAGAGAACAGTGAGAAGTAGAAGGTGTAATCAATAGACACAGTAGCAATCTTGAAGGAAGATCCTTAATGTGGCTGTGTGCAGTGCACTTGTAATTTCCTGAGATATGCTGAGGACTGGAAACGAGAGATAGACAGATGATGAGAGTACACCGGGACATGGGTGGGGATGATGGGGGAGGAGGAAGAGGAGGAGGAGGGGCAGGAAGAGGAGGTGGGGCAGGAAGAGCCAGGAGGAGGGGGGAAGGGCTAGAAATGGGGATGAAGAATGACAAAATAAAGCAGAAGAGGGCTAGGCACAGGAAGATAAAGAGGGTAGGGCGGGACAAGAACAGGAGAAAGGAGGATAGAAGAGAAGATGAAGGGAAGAAAAAAACAGAATTGGTTCACGGGAAGTAGAGGTACATGTAGATGGATAGGAGGAGGAGGAGGGGGTTACAGCTCTGATGGAGATAAGGACTTATAAATGTGAGGAGAAAAGTGAAATGAGGGGGGGGGGTAAGAGAGTGAGACAAGAGATGAAAGAAGGGGATAGAGAGATGGGACAAGGGATGAAGACAGAAAAAAAAAGGAGAGGTAGAGTAAAGCAGAGTATCGGTGGATGAAAAGAGAAGAGGAGCAGGGAGAGAAAAAAAGAAACAAGAGTGGCTGAAGAATAAATAAAGAAGGGAGAGGAAAACACGGAAGAATACAAAGGGCAGAGATCACCGATCAGAGAGATGCAGATCGGGAGACAGATTGGAAACACACAGAAACTGATGGAAAACAGATAGAGACTCCAGGAAGGAGAAGTACACGTGTGGGTTCATTTGAGGAAAATCGTGCAGGGATGGCAGAATAACCTAGCAGCCTCCTGACATTTACACAGGACAAGAGATGGAAGAAGAAAACACTACTAGAATGAGAAGCCTCGCAACACATAGAGTATGGAAACAACTATTGAGTGTAAGAGAATTCAGATCGAAATGTACTCTCTATTCTTTACATAAAATACTGAATGATGAAATGAACATTATTCATTGAAACTATATTCATTATTTTTCTGTGGACTGAGCTTTGTAATGCAGCTAAGATTATAAGCTCCAAATGAAGAATTAAAACAGAAATATGGACTTTTTATACACGAAGAAGTGTTTGACACAGCTGGAAAACTGTCTGGGATAAAACTGGCCAAGATTGATCCATAAACTTACATTTTGCTCTGTTAGCAGGCGTGGCTCCTGGTCCTGCTTGGATGTGCTTGGTCCCAGCTTGAGTGAGGCATAGCGCAGTGTGGACTTCTGGAACTCTTTCAGACTTGGATCCTGGTCCTGCTCCTGTAGTGCTCCCGATGAGGCAGAGTTGGAATGACTGTGCTTCAGCTCCTGGAACAGACAAAAAGTGAGATTTTAAGGTAGACATCGGTGTCCATCTAAAAGAAACTACAATGATGCGCAAATGGATGTACACATACAACATCTGTCAGATCATACTTCCTTCATATCTCTTGCATGAGCCATATATATCTCCTGCTGATCAATTCACTGTTAAGCAACTGATTATATGTAAATCTCAATCTAAGTTACAAAAAGGGAAAATATTTAAGAAGTTGCATGTATCGAAAAGGAAAATATCATACACAGACACAGAGACTTTAGGCTACATCTCAAGATGAGAGTCTACAGTACCAAGCAATCTTGATTGTCAAGTCCTGACCAAGAGAGGGCGCCAAGCATCGTATGCCACAAATCAAGTACTTGATACAACAATCCCGGTTCCTTCAGTAGCAAAGAGATAAAGAATATCATCTCACAGATTCTGGCTGTCTCCTTAAGCCATCAGGGATGCCCTGTGCTCTCAGAAAAATATGAAAACCTATATTCCAATCCACAAAATATCCTAATCCCTGCTCTTCTGAGGAAGATATTCCATCATGAAATGGTATCCAAAATATGCATGTGCAAAATGTCAGTGATATATATATATATATATATTTTAGCCATTTGACCACAGACAATTTGGACCCTGCCACTTCTTAAGAGTAAATGAGTATAAATGAGTATAAGAGTACATGTGATACTGGTTCTTATCTTTATATTGCCATGAAAAGAAGATCAAACTATGGTAACATTCTTCCCCGGTGGTTTACCAAATCATACTAAAATGCCAGTCTGTGTTCAAGTTGATGTAGATAAACAGAGTAATATCACACATACAGAACAGTTGAAGTTCCATTCATATTAGGCTGAAAACAAGAAAGCTTTAGAATTTAGCAGATAAACATGCGTTCACAAGACAGCTTAATCCGTTGAAGACAAGTCCCGAGTATACTCGGGCAGGTGTCTATTGGAAATGCGTGTCATAGCAAAATCAGTCCGTCCTCAACGGGTAAAACACAATTACACACACAAGTTAAATGAGGAAATGATGTCATCACTCCACAAGTCTTTCATTACCCTCTACACAAATCCTACATCAATTTCCTTTGTTTTTAATCAAATCAAATGGGATGAATTAAGTCCATCACATCAAATGGGTGCAGAGTTCCAGTAGCTCAACAATTGTGACTATTAAAATGGTGGGGTTATGGTTGCCAAATCATGGGGGGAAAAATCACATAAGTTTTGGACTTTATTTACAAGCCAATAGCAGATTTGTGAGATGATGACATCATTGCTATATCTGATTTGCATAATTGTGATTAAGTTTGATATCACTGTCTTGTGAAATCATATATAATGTTGATATCTCAACGACAACAAAAATTGAAATTCTGTCACTTGTAATATTTCACTGATACATGAAACATCTACGACAGCTCAGATATCGGTGCTGATATTCTTTATTTTGCAGCCCTGCATGCACAAATAATCAAAACTAGATCAATTCATAGACACAGATTAATGTGAATTATACTTTTTGTCGATGCTGTTGTTGTTTGTTTGTTTGTTTCTTCTCAAGAATATGCACCCCGTGATGACATGAGCCATTCATCAAGGGAGCAAGTGGGGTAATGAATCGCCGGAGCACATCGTCTGGACGAGATAAGATGCAAATCAGACGAGAAGCGAGAAGCCTCGAGATGGATGTTGGCTGGCTAATGTTGTTGTTGTCCTCGTTGTTGTATTTTTGCCCATTGGCAGCTCATTTCTGATCCTCGTATCATAAGTAGATACCAGTGAGAGCAGACATGATGTAAATCAGCATGCCTATTCCGCCATGCATCGCCCACATGGGTAACTTTTTAGTCGAGCCCCTAAGATATACTGTGTAATCTCCAAACTCAAAACCTACATGGCCCACTAAAATAAAAAATGAAGAAAAAAAAGATAATGAGAATGAATGAGAAAGAGAAATAAAGAGACAGACAGACAGACAAACAAACAAACAAACAAACAAACAAACAAACAGAAAATGAGTGAGTGGTAGTCTGTGCTTGATATCAGATTTCAAGATCTGTTTCGCTGATATATAGTAGGACATCATCAGTTGATAGCCGCACAGTGATGATTCCATGGTAACAATATCAATGGTGTCATAAAATTGATTTACGTCAATAAAGAAACAGAGGCTTGGTCACAATTCCAACGAGTCTTCCCAAAATATATGAATTTTGGAATTAAGAATGATTAATTTTCCATATCTGAGGGCCACACAAAGTCTCTCCCTTTGCACTCTACAACACTGACACACTTCAAAAAATACAAACAAACAAACAATGAATAATCCAATTTGCCTGCATAAATGCCTGGTCCTTGGTGGAAAGATGGATACAAACAGAGAATGTGTTGGGCAGTCAAATAATGTAAAACTGAAACTCATGTCAGCATAATTGAACGCCTTATAAAGGGTTTATCGCAATATCCATGACTCACTGACGGTAATGACATCCAAAACTTGTTAATATATCATTAATTCTCGTAACTGTCATGAAAAAGCTACCGTATACTAACATCAACTTAATACAACCTAATAATTCCTGCATGAGAGTGGAAGTGCTAGGGAGACCTTGACAACCACAAGTAGATATTGTACTCACTTTACGCTCTCTCAACATCTTTGTAAGCTACATAGCTCATGTGCACCATCTCCATGAGTTATGGGGCAAAGCAAACAAAAACACCATCAACGAATACTTTCCCCATCCACGGGAGCCAGATAGGCATTCTTCCACGCCTGCAACGAGTGTAGGTACTCTAAACAGATACAAAAACAGAAAACATACTTTTTAACACCTTTTTCCTTTCCTTTCTCTCTCTCTCTCTCTCTCTCTCCCTCCCTCTCTATCTCTATCTCTCTGGCAGTGACAATGCTACATGATGATATTGGGTGAGTCATCTGGTCTAAATCATCACAAACGACATTGACAAGAAAAGGGGCGCTGGGTAATTACTGTCATCAACGTGTTGCTCTCTGCCGAGTTCAGTAAACATCCAGGCTCCCTAGCGGAGGTGAGTGGGAGATCCCTGCTGATGAATGAACACGGCTGCGGCATGCATGCTAAAAAAAAAAAAAAAAAAGGACAAAAAAACCTACCAATATGGACCAAAGTTAAATTCGGCCTTGATGCAACATGTTCCTACTCACTGAGGGAGTGAACTTGCCCCCAAACCTGTGACTGTTTACCCAGACTCATCCTGTTACCATCGTTGGTGGTGATAAGTAATTACGGTGGCGATGACAGGGGACAGTGGAATCCAGGGTTCAAGTTGATTACTTTGGATCAAATGGTGATGATGCATACATCATGGTGCAAGAAAAACAAAATATACAAAGGGCCCACATACAGGGCATTATATTGTGGATTAATATCAAGGGCTGTAGACGTTAATGTTGACAAGAAATGAGGTGACTTTCTGAACCAAATCTCATGTTTGACAGAGCTACTGGGCACATGATATCTGATCTCAAAAAAAGAGGAACATTATTTCTTTTGTTGCTGTTTATTTACAAGATGTATACATTAAGTGGGGAAGACCGTCACAACAGAATGTACAATGTTTTACAGCCTTTGAGCAGCGGCGGGAGAAGAAAAAAATCTACAGTGTGCAGACATGCTCAAATTGCATGTCTGCACCTGAGTGATAAATGCAGCTCATAAAGTGAAGTAAAGCTTGGAGAAGGCGTCTGCATGGCCTGCAGTTGAAGCTGCCACACAGTGGGCACTGTTCCTGCTCATAAGTGCAGCGACGTCATGCGAAATTGCACCAAACACAATGGACAGCAGCATCAAAGGTGATGTTCTGCATGTTGTCATGGCAACCTGAAGACCAGCAACTCTGCAAACTGTCCTTCCACTGTGTAATCCCTTCTGGCTAATTGTTAAAACGTATGTGACCTCATTCTTCAAATGAATGTCTACTCAGATCAAATGACATTGATTTGAACCAGCAAGAAACATGTCATATGATGCTAGCAGCAGTACAAATGTGATTTTGCCGTCTTCCTGCAAGTAACAGCCATCTTCAGATTTACCACAAAAAAAGAAAAGCTGTGATTCTATAAAAACAATGGCACAAGCTGTTAAGATGTTAGCTTTGTCTGCGCCTGTTGAATAATTCCAGGGGCAGTGGTTTTCAGTTTCTACATGTAGGCCTTTATCAAAGCTACAGTTTGCAAAAAATGACCCCCCTAGTTTTATTGGGGCCACAGTCTGCACTACAATAGGATGGGTTTGCGACAGCAATGGTGCCAATGCTCTCCTTGGCAACATCTAATGGATTATCATCATTAGACGGGCTGAATAGCATCTCCTGCTGGCCTGTTCCACTGGGCCTTGGAAACGTGGTGACCTGGATCGTCTGTCTGAGAATATTACGTTCCCATGCATCTTTCTCGATCCTTCCTTTCAACTTCCTTCCCATTTAGATCTTTCTTCCTCTTCACTTTCTTTTCTTCTATCCCTTCCTCTTTTTCTTTCTCTTTCCTGATAACAAACACACACACATGTATATCTATCTATCTATATATCGTCACTGGGGTGATAAGACCTTGTATCTGCAATTTTGGTGAAAATGAGTTTTTTTAATTAATGGTCAAATAATGGGTTAAGTGATGTCCTGTCCAAATCCCAACTGTCTTACTCCAAAAATGAAGCCACCACAGCATGTCAAAGGAAAGGCTATCCCATTCGACACAGTGCTTTGGCCGCCGTGTTTTTTGGCTCTCCTGAACATTTGACATTTTGTAGATAGGAGGTCTTATCGCCCCAGCGACGATATATATATGTATATATATATATATATATATATATATATATATATATATATATATATATATATATATATATATATATATATATATATATATATATATACATATGTATATATATATATATATATATATATATATTTATATATATATATATATATATATGTATATATATATATATATATATATATATATATATATATATATATATATATATATATATATATATATATACATATTTAAAATCAGGCTTTGACAACATGACTTTGAGTCAACACTTAGTCTTTGCAAAACATCTATCCAAAGACCGAACAAATTTGCCTGTTGATTAGCAAAATTTTGATCACTGTTTCACTGTCACATTGCTTTTTTGCCAAGCATGCATGTTAACCACTTTCCCCTTTGCAGTGAACTTTATTCATAAAGGGAGTTTACCTTACAATTCACCATCAAGGCTAATTTCGTGCTCCATAGGAATGGCTTTTCTGACGGGTTTTTATCGCACGTTTTCCGCACATTGCACCTGTTACCATCTGCCAACTCCGTAACTCCTTTGTTAGGAGTTGCCTTATTTTCCCCTCTTGGTCTCATGTTTGTCGCTAAAATGGATCACACAAACTGCCTTATTCATCATCATCCCAGGTTTTATCGCTCTCCATGGCTTTTTATGACTCTGCATGTTTTAGCAAAGCTCAGATCCCATTTTCCACAACAATTAGCTTGTATCAAAGTTATTCCCCTTATATAAATCATGTGTTTTCACAAAGCGTGAGAGAAAGAGGAAGAGAGATATGGAGAGAGAAACATAGAGAGAGAGAGAGAGAACTGAAGAACATAAAAAATGCAAAGAAAGAGACATGGGGGAGAGTAAAGAGAATGTTTGGAAGATTGGGGGGGGGGGGAGGGGAGACAGTGAGACCAATTATAGAGATTGAGAATCTTCGTGCCAGTTCTGCACATTGTCACTCTTGTCCTAATTAATGCAAATTGAGATCTCCCTATGGAGTCATGCCTGCCTGGAAATGTGGGGCCGTGTGGATTCAGAAAGTCTGGGGGACAAGCAGCAAAGCGTGTCAAAATGAAAGCATGCCTTCAGAATCGGGCCGACAACAGTTCGAGAGAATGAGGTCCCCTTCTTTTAAATCTTTGTTCATATACATAGTTCAAATGGAGGAGCCAGCCAATGATGCTGGTATACCACAGAGCATTAAAGTAGGATTCCTGGTATGGATTGGGGTGGTGTGTGTATCGGTATAGTAAAACATGTTGTAGAATCACTGTCTGACATATTAACACTGATGAAATGGAGTTATTAAGGCAAGCCGGTACTGTGGTTTATGTCACAGATAACCCAATTGGATCTGCCACTGGTGATGATGACGATGATAATGTTGATATACGATAATGGTTATAACATTGATAATACTGGTGCTAGCAGCAGAGTCAGGAACAAGAATGATAACTGTAATGGTGTGTTAATGATGATAATAATTAAAATAATAGCAAATTTGATGGTAGTGTAGAATAAAACGAGTTGACAAATGGAGGAGTTATGACAGAAATGATTGAGAAGGTAAAATACGATGGTTTACAGTAACTGTTGTCAAAGCAGTCACAACCGTTAGTGTGGCTGTCACAAAAATATAATACAACAAAACAAAACAAAAACAAAACACAACAGCAATATCTGACATGCATGATGAGCTTCACGAACATTGATCAAAAGTCTGCGGTGGTCTTTTAAAAAAAATGGTAGACAATGATGGCATAGCTATCGCAATATTGAGAGAAAAGGTACCAGCGATTAAGAAAATGAGAACAGATACCACTCCAGAAGGGCAGAGAGAGGAAGAGAAAGTTAAAGAGGATGACACCTAGACCGGTGGGCTTGGATGTCGTCAGGATGAGGTCTAAACCCCGTCTGTCAAGACGCCATTTACTGGAAGGAGACTCTGTCTGTCTGGTATTAGACTGAAAGGGCTTCATATGACACATGCCGGAAATGTTCATTTAGGGCAGGTCTGATGGCATGCTGTCTGTGCTTTAGACAAGAATAGTCTCCATCTCAAACACACTACTGTACTTTCTTGGTGGGGGGGGGGGGGGGTGTTTATAGCCGTATTACTGGCAGCTTTGGCATTAGCATGCATACATATGTTGCATGGTCTTTTTGCTCTCTAATGAATCACTATCAGTAAATGAAAGTTGCAATGTTTCTCACATATATAACTTCATATATTTGTATATATATGTATGCCTACATATATAAAAGAATATAAATCATATCCTTATGTATGCTATATGCATACTATATATGCATATACAACATATACATACACATACTCGAGGACATTAAAGATGACTCACACTGAAGTTTTAATGTCTTGTTCATGAATAATACATTGCCTGTAATTTTGTTGCTTATATCTAGCAAAAATATACAGTAATTAGAGCATCCAAACAAATGAGACAGAAAACAACAAAAGAGGAAAGAGGACGAGAGATACCCGCATAATGAAAGTGAGAGGGGGAAAAGATATGAGATAAGCATACAGGCTGTTTTCATGCCGTCTACAACATTCAGTCCTTGGTTATCAGCTAGCGACAGGCTTCCAGCTCACAAAGCGTCAGCTTTATCACCCTGACCTTAGCCGTAAGAAATTATAAACTGGGGCTCATGAATCATGCATGCCATCGAAGGGCAGTACATCAGAAGAGCATTGGCAGAGGCACACTCCACGGTTTTGCCGATAAAAAATTCGCTGGCTTCTCCTTCGAAAAAAGTCCAGACAAAGTGGAACAAAGTAAAAAAAAACATGGAGAGGGAGAAAAGCGTGTGTATGTGTATCGGAAACATCCCCCGAAAGTTCAAATGTCTGCATGCTCCACTGTCATGATCGATCTCAGAGGAAAGCATCGCAATGTCGGGGCGCATCATTGCATCGGCGTCAAAGTCCAGTTGGGCATCGTAAGTCGTGGACAGAAACACTTTTCTCACCTTCTGCTGCTGATGATGTTGCAGATAGCTGAGGGAAGGTGACATGATCAGTTTGAAAGAGAAATCCAGAAATATAAACTGTATACATATTGCATTCCCTGCGGTAGACAAGAGTTCTTTCTGTACATGGGGGGAAAAATATGGAAAGCTGTGCGGTAGTAATCTATTTAAAAAAAAAAAGAAAGACTTTATTACTATCATCAACAAATAAGTCCAAAGATTTCAGGTAAGAAGTTGGCTGCACATGGGATTTTACATTTTAAATCTTTTCCACAAAAGATTGAAAGATAATGAAAAAGAAAACAGCTGATTCAAAATTCCCTTGATGAAACAAATACACAAACTCCAATAAAACAACAATTCATCCAAATACTTGACGATGGGTCTGGTACCACATCCCTCCTCCCTTTCAAACATAAAACAATGGAAAACAAAAAGAACAGGCAGGCTATGATTAAAGATTATTTTACTTTACACAAAGTTAAGACTGTTGCCTCTAAATTTGGTAAAAAACAATAGTCAAATCAATCGTTTCTTAAAGGGGCCTTTCATATGTATGCAGAGATGTATATGATAGATAAATGAATAAATAAATATATATATATAAATATATGCATATATATATATATATATATATATATATATATATATATATATATATATATATATATATATATATATATATATATGCACATATATATATCTACTATATTATATACATATGTACTGTATGTATACATACATACAAAGAGAGAGAGAGAGACAGAGAGGGACAGAGAGACAGAGAGAGACAGACAGACAGACAGACAGGGGATGTGTTTATTATAAACCTTTACAGTTAATGTTCTTTGATGTGATATGTAAACCAACAATACTTGGGGTGTCACAAAACAGAGAGAGATTGATAGATTGATATATATGCCAAGAAAGAAACGTATGGACAGAGATACATTGGCAGAGAACAAGAATGGTCATCCAAATGACCGGTGCATCCTCAAGAACGTTTGAGAAATACGGTCAAGGAGCGAGGGGTCTCCTGCACCCCTGACAGCGTGCTCACATGTCTGTCCTCTATATGTGATTTATAGCCTGGGCTTTGAGTTCCATCACTACTTTAACATCTACCCCTGATGGAGGAGCTAAGCGAGGGGCTCTGTGTTACGGGGCCTTCTCAGCCACACTCAAGAGCCGCAAAGCCAGAGATGAGACAAGGCCAAGCTTGCATCTTTTATGGCGGAGCTTGCCGGGGAATTCCTCCACAAACTTCACACAGTCTTCTTCCCCTCATCTATTAACAATGCAGGGAGGTACGGCGACTGGGGGGAAATGGCCGACGAGGAACCTGCGAGAGGGAACAGATCTAGGCCGCGACGTAAAACCTTGACAGAATATGGGGATTCCTAGCCAGGCAGCTTTCACAAAGGGCAAAAAGAAAACACTTATTATTCAACCTGCATTATGAGGACATCATGCCATTAAAAATTTCTCTGCTTTTGGGTGGCAATATTCCTCAAGGCTAAATTTTATAGAAGAAAAAGGGACTCAAGGCAGAAATACGAAGGAATGATAGATAAGACAACTTTTTTCAACCTTTGTTCCAATGATATGGTAACACCCTCACAGATTCCATGCTGGGCAATGCCAGCTCCCACAAGCTAAAGGTTAACATATGATATATGATACTGGATAGAGCTAAATGAATCTTTTATTACAAAACAGCATTTTGAATCATAGATTGTAGGAGTGAAACTGGAACAGGACAGAAAGAAAGTGTTCAAATTGCAAACAGTGCACATAAAAAATGGATGAAGTATGGAACAGAGTACACTGAGGTAAGAAAGGCATCCATTAATCCTACACAAGACTCATACTTACACTTAAACCTTATCTAATCAATTTTCTACAGGAACCGGGCATGCCAAGACTTGACCCTGTGGGAAATTACAATAATTCACTGGATATATGCTGATACGATGGACATTGACAATTCTCGCTATCGCCAATGACGTAAAAAGTACCCGGATGTGGCTTTTTCGTCAAGATTTAGTGCACTTGGTAGCAAGGGCATTTCCGGCGCGGAGCATAATTTGCACAACGCTAGCGTGCGCGTACGTGTACCTTACCTATAGCGCCGCGCCGACCACGGTAGTACAGTAGGCGGCTGTACCGCCCGAGCCAGCGAGTGATGGCCAGGCCTGTCATACTCGTACACTGTAGTCGAGTCCCCGCCGGCGGCCGGCCTTGCATTAGCATGCACCACTGCACGCATGCAGCGCATACGCTAACACATACCGGTACAGCGTACTGCTTGATCATGCGATCGATGTGCACATCACAGATCAGTCATCTCTGCATACGCTGAAAATATGCTGGAAAATAATCATCCACCTGGATATCGTCATAGAATGCCCATCTTTTTTTATTTGTTCTCTCTCGAAATGTCGCGAACACAATCGGGAACGAACAGTGACCTCGTACTTATCCTGTCTCCGAAGCAACTTCTCCCAAGTAAGTACATGACGTACAATGTACGGTAGGCACTAGGCCTACTACTGTACCTACTGCTGATATGCTACTACCACTACTAGTAAGTCTAGTCGCGCGTGCACGTACTGCGCTGTGGAGTCACCCGCAAACTTCACCCACGCGGCCACGTCACGTCTCGCATGCCAGTAAGGGTCCTATTTCTGCAGATTTTTTTCATTTATTGTCGTGCGAACAACACATGGCAGCTTCGCAGCAACAACCACTAGTCGTATTAACAGCAATTTCTTAAGAATGGAGAAATTTCAAATCATATTAAAGCTGTAATTCAAGTCGAGAAAACCGGAAGTACACGTAGAATACAGTCGGTTGTGTGTGTAAATAGCATTAGTCACGTATCACGCGCGTACGAACGGAAGTGATTTTGCTACCGGACTATCCCATAATGCACCGTAAATGACGCTTAAATCAACATCCGGGTACTTTTTACGTCATTGGCGATAGCGAGAATTGCAGGTCTGGGGAATTTTTTTATTTATTCATTTTTTTTTTTTTTTAGGCAGACTGTGGGTGGTAGTTTTTCTTCCAAATATGGAATAAAGTCAAACAGCAAGATGGTACTAGTTTTGACTAGAATTCACTACAGGTATAAACTCATACACATACTCTTCTCCATGTGATTAGAAGTATCAATCTTCAAAGATATTAAATATAGTAAATATTTTGTGAGGTTTTTATTTTCGCAAACTTTGTGAGTCAGGTACTATTTGCGAATCTAAAAACACACGAAAATATGAACTCTGATCCCAACATGAATGTGACGTGCACACATACAATTCTCCGTTCAGTACTGTACACCACAATCACAAATTTGAGCACTTGTGAATTTGTCAGAAAGTCCCCATTTGCAAAAAAAAATTAGACTCGCTAAATATATTACATATACAGTAATACAATACTGACTGGGTTAAGCCACTTTCCGCAGCTTCAACATGGTATAACTTCTCAATACACATCCACATGATAATCTACAAAACAATCTCATTAAAGTCAGGAAATAATCAGAGGGGTATCCAATTGGCAATGGGCCAAGAGTAGTATGGTGGGGAAGAGTGGAAAAGGGGGGATTGTAAGTAGACGTCATCCCATTTATTGGCCCCCAAACCATCAGAAAACAATCCAAAGCCTGCGATGTCCGGCAGCTTGTTGCACAGGGATGCGGTGACGAATATTGCTCGGCATCGTCAATCCGAAGGGCACAAGTGAAATCAAGATGAGGGTTGTAGAGTCCGGTTTACTCTCCAACTCTCTCTCCCCATGTGTTCCTCTTCCTCTCTCTCTCTCTCTGTTCTTCTTTCTCTGTCTCTCTGTCTCCCTCTCCCTCTTCCCCTCTCTCTCTCTTTCTCTCCATCTCTCTCCATCTCTCTCCCTATGTCTATACCTATCTCTCTCCACGTTTCTCTCCCAATCCTCTCTCCCTCTCTTTCTCCCTTCAGTTCTCCCCCTCCCTCCCTGCCCCTCTTCCGAAGGAAAATGGCATTCATGGACGTGATGAATCACCCTGCTTGACATTTACTGCTCCGTGCCGGAAAGTACTGGTGCATGATGAGACGGCCAACGTCATACGCTTTCCTTCCCCACCGGTGCAACAGAACGTGAACTGAAGCACCGACCGGCGGTCCCAAAAGATCAGCACATATTCAGTGAGTAATGTCACACGTAAAAATATCTTCATACTTGTCAAAAAAAGAAAGAGAGAAAAGAAAGGGTTGCAATGCTGCTATGGCATCATTTCATTCAAAACATTTAAAAAAAGGACTCGGTTGAATTAATAGATTCAAAAACTGTTCTTAAAGAAGTGTCACTGTATTAAAACAAAAAAAAAAAAGTTGCCATGACACCAAGTATGCCTAAAAACTCAGACTGTTCAATAGTTTTCATATCTCTGTCATCAACATAGTATTCAATTGTTCAAGTCATGCACATTTCATCAAGGAACATTTTACTCTGTCAAATTAAAACAAAAAAGACAGGTACATGAGAGGCGCGCATAGAGAAAGAGCACTTACAAGACGTGCTGATCAGACCTAGGTTAGTGTTAAAGTCCCTTCCATGCTCCGTACTTCACTTCTGTGCTAATAAACATCACTCATCACGGACATCTCTGTGATGCACTCAATTAAGATTTCACAAGTCAACGTGGGTAAAGGCCGTGACGAGAGAAGCAGTGGGGTGACCCCGCCCACGGACAAGGGAAGAGGAAGAACACAGACATGGGTGGAGAAACGAGAGGGGTGTGAGAGATGCAGGGATAGAGAGGTAAGACAGTCAAAAAGAAGCAGTAAGAATGAATGGGAAACAGAGCAAGGAGAAGAAGAGAAAGCTAGACAGACGCAACACTTCCTTTTCTTCAGAAGAACCGATCACGTGATGGAGTCATGGGGGTGGGGTGGAACGTTGGGGAGGTGTACACATGATATGGTCATGATGAGCAACCTTTAGGAGGAGGCAGGTAGCTACTAAACACAGGTGATAATGGAAGGAAAGAAAAGAGAGAGAGAGAGAGAGAGGGAGGGAGAGATGGGTGGGGTAGAAAAGGTGAGATTGTAAGATAAGCAATAAATTATCAGCTGTAGAGCGTGTCATAAAAAGGCACGTATCTGCAGCAAGAAGACACAAGCACCGCTTGGGCAATGACATTTACACGTACAGAGACATGTATATATACACACACACACATAACGTACACACACAAAGTTGGCAAACAAAAGGAGACAGGCAAATACACATACAACACAAACACACACAGACACAGAAGCACATGCACATAATATACAAACACATGCTAACAAGCACACACACACATGCACACACACACACACACACACACACACACACCCAAACACATAAAATCATATAGTTTGTGGAATCGGTTCTCTTTTAATATCTGTCTGGAGAACATGATTAGATAGACGGGGAGGGGGAAGGGGAGATGGAGGAGGAGACAGCTGAAAACTGTACCTGAAAAAGACCTGAATGCCAACCACCATGCTAGGAGGAAAGAGGGAGGATCTATAGAAATAGAGGGAGTGATGACACACCTCTCAGAGGGCAGCCAATCACAGCTCCCCTGAGAAATGATAGACAGGTGTCTGACAAGCCACTGGTCTGGGTGGGAGTACTCTCTGTTTGTTTAACCCACAGCACACACATCACACCAAGACATTATTAAACTTCATTTTCCAAAGCATCTCAAACACAGAATCCATTCACCAGAAAAGGTTGAAGTAAGTACCTTGTGTAGATAAAGATAGATTGATAGACTGATGTATAGAGGAGGTGCTTTGAGTAACAAGACATCAAAATAATTCACAGAAATGGTATTACTGGTCCTGCAGTTAATGCATTTTCCATTTTATTTTTTTTTTCACATTGGAGTTTAAGGGTCATATATCTCTTTTGTAAACATCACAAAATTTTGCATCATAAAACACCTCAAGAGTTTTTGAAAAAGATATAAAAAACGAATCCACTGTCAGTCAAATATACCACTACCCTTTTGTAGCGAGAATAACAGTTGACATTATTTCTGAGTCCAAAGTAAATTAATTGGATATCAGTGGTACTTATTCCCCCTCCTTGTACAGAAGCTTCTAGTTTTAGTGTTCTGAGGAGAGGTCTGAATTACCATCCTCTCCAATATACCAGCTTATGAAAGGAATCTAATTTTCAGTGTTGTAAAAGGGACACACAAACTTTAAAAATGGTCAGTAGAAGAAATCACTGTCCTCACAATCTGTAGCTGCATAGACAGGTTTGCCTATACTAGATTATACACAACGAATAAGATTTGTGACACAGAAAAAAAATGACCTATCTACACATTACAAAAAAAAATGCAACCAGAATACGATATTAACATGTTCATATCAAAGCTAAAAGGGATTGAAAATACTGAAAAAAACAACAGCACATGGTTTCACAGACTTTCAAAGCCTGAAGTATGGTGCATGAACTAGGATACATGGATCGCATGTGATCTAGCGGTCCCAGAGGTTTGAAACAAAATCTTGGTGAGTTTTTGGTATATTGTGAGTGACATCGGGATACTAAAGTATGCAAATTGTGAGAGACAGAGTTATCACTTTATCAGTTAACATGATATTCCAGGTGACAGCAACCTACGAAAAGAAATCAAAGGAAAAAGTGAGCAATGACTAATAGTGATCACACAAGAAAAAATAAATAAAAAAGACGCAGGCCAGGTCAGAGTGGCCAGTGCCAAGGTAAAGCTGATATGTCCACTTCGGACTGACCACAGTCAGCACAATCAGCGGTCAAAGTGATCCCTGAGGGGTTGGTTGTAAAGGAGATGATGTACCGGTCAGTGAGTGGTCAGTGTCCAAATCACCAACAAGATGATGATTAATCTGGCCAGAAGGAGATGCTAGGAGTGCCAAAAATGTGCATACACAATATACATTACATATACACCACACTAATGGGAATAAAGAGAAAAGGCTTTTTGTTGAGCTAAAGTGGGTTTGTTTAGCACCAAGAGTGACAGTTCCTGACTGATTTGCAATGTAACCCTATATAGACTCTATTCTCTATGCACATCACACCATGAGTGACCGGAATATGTAATTGCCTTCACCTGGATAAGAATTCAAATGAAGACTCCTTTTTCTAAAAATGGAAATAAGATAAAAATTGGCAAATGGAAAAGCCCTAGCTGAAAAGGTTTGGACAAGTGTCTTCTAGGAAAAAAACAAGCTTGGACCTTCATTTGAGTCACTGAGACTTTTGCTACTGCAGTGCACAATTTAAGACATTGCATGATGCAAGAGGGACATTAGCTCAAAGGATTCTATACACAGTTTGCACAATGTATATATTCTATCTAAACACGTTGAAGACAAGATGCTTTTGCTAAAACATGCATTTCTCATAGACACCTGCCCAAGTATACTCTGGACTAGTCTCATACAGGTTAAGTATGAAATGTGTTTAAATACATAATCGGGTACACCCTGCACACACAGTCTTCTTTAAGAACTTGGCAAGCACCAACCCAGTAACAAAACAGCCACATTACAAGGACTGAAGCAGGATGAATCGGGAAAGAATGTAGGCAGAAAGTAGTCCAGGCTAGAAGACACCCAACCTTGTTTTTGGATATATACAATGTTTTTTGATGGTTTCTTGTCAATTCGAGGGTGCTGATTCTAAATCCGATTGATGCCACTCGCGTAACCTTGAGCATTTTCGGCAAAATGCAAAAATCCAAAATGGCCGCCAGATATGCTAATTCGGCCGTGATAAACATAATAATGCGCATTATATGACAAATTATTCCACCAATCTTTGTACATTTCTGTTCCTAGAGTTACTCCATCTGCATTTGCAAGAGAATTTTCATTTCATATAGGTTCATTTAGTATTTAAAGCTTATTTTTATTCAAAATGGCCGCCATTCCTATGCTTATGTACTATATGAATGGCAAAACATAATGCATGGGAATATAGAACAAATTTACTGTATTTCCAGTCCCGTACCTACGCTGTGATAAAGTGTTGCATGTGTAATACAAATATGTTGGGTGTCACTTACAATATAGAGGGCCTACATGTATATTTCAGCATTTAATATTCATAAACCTTACTATGTTTAACACAATTTCTTATCTATTTCATTTTGTCTCAACAACGAATATAAGTTCACTAAACGTCTCGGAAGAAATCAATATAATATCAAATTCTACACGCAGGTTGAATATAAAAATGTAATACTAACACAATATATTAAGAAGCCTAGATGCATTGTATTTATCAAATAATGTTGAAAATGGAGGGGAATCTAGAAGATAAAAGCTTCTAATATACATTCCCCTATAACCATATTAACAAAGTACAGAAAATCCTATACAGTAAGTGCAGAGATACATGGTTGCAGACACAAACATACCGGACGTTAATGACACAACTAAAAACCCTTTACATTATAGATTTTTTTTTTTCTAGCAAGGAGTTGGGGGCGGGGGGAGGGAGGCGAGTTTGAAATGGATCATAACCTCCATCACTTTGATATGATATAATTTAGAAGTACCGCCTTGATATTATAGAGTAAACTTGATTTTCTTCTTGACTTAAAACAACGACAAAAACTGGTGAAGGCATAAACGAAACTGTCTAAACGCAATACCGTACAAACTATTCATTAAACATCAACCAAGGAGCAATGTGAGATACCTCTTTCAGTTCTCTCACAGTTCCCAGGTGTTGATAATAATTATACACTTTGACATCATGATCTCATTCAGTCTTGTCTTAAAACTAAAACTGTAATTTTTATTGTCTTTAAAGAACCCTTTAATTGGATGTTTGGCAACAGGTGACATCAGCCCCAAATTTGCCGAATTCTCAGGCTAAAGATGCATATTAGTCTTGCAATTGCTTTAATTGAAACCACATCTGGTGATGTTCAGCACTTCCTCAGGGGTCAGAGGGCGATTATTTGCCATAGAAACAGAATGAAGACATGAAGACTTGCTTGATCACCACCCGTTGAAGCCCTATGGCTTTGTTGCCAGGCCAGAGACAGTGTTGTAGGTAACTTAGGTGGTGTCAGAGATGACATCAGACCAGCATCTTTACCAACCGGTTTTGGGGTCAAAGCTTTCAAGTTACGGGAGGGAAATCTAGGCTTGTGGGATTTCAGACGCATTGATGGCAGGTTGTTCAAGGGGGCATTTCATGAAGCGTTTTGTCAGATCTTCTCTTTTTTGACTAACTGTTATAAGCTACTAAAATTCTTGCATCTGATTGGCTGAGAGCAAATTTGTCAGACAAATTTTTCAGACGAAACGCTTCATGAAATGCCCCCATGCTATCGTGTTTGGAAGGTCAGGGTATGCGTTGACAGCACGTTGACTGGTGACACTTGCCATCCTTTCCATCCAGCGTGAGGGAGAGTGATCGAGTGCCAGTGAAGGAAGGTAGACTTCCTTAGCCTATGCTTGAAAGGCTTGCCATAGAGGGCTACCTTGAACACAGCATTGGCAAGATGGTTACTAAGATGGAAGGCATGGGTCGGATGATAATCTTATAAAGGTTGGGGCAAAGTCTCCAGAAAGTGAAGAACTCCTCTATTGTCTTGAGATGGGTCAGTACTCGGCTCATGTCATCCAAGGACTGTCTATGAGACGTAAAAGCAAGATCATCTGCAAAATTCCTACGTGAAGGGAATGTTATGTCACCATGTATATGGTAAAAAGAGCTCTAGTGGAGTTAGTTTACAGCCACCATTAAGGAGGCCATCATTCAGAGTCCGAACACGGCTGGTCTGGTTACCTAGAGCAATCCTGAATCTGCAAGTGCTCAAAGACTCCAACCCCAAGTACCTTCTGATCTGGAGATTCTCCCGCCTGAAACCCCTAGCAAACGGGAGACTCCAACTTGATATGCGCGAAGCGCATAAATTATCAAGAGCGCGAAGTTCCCTGCGGCCGGGGTCCAGGGCCCGCTTGAGCTCTGGAAGCTCTTATAGGGTTCTTAATGTTCTTTTGTGCTATCTAAGGCTTGTTTTTGAACATACGAACACACAAAGTAAGAAATCATTTCAAGTGGGAGACACAGAGCCAGGGCAGGAGAAAGTAAATCTCAAGCGGGAGAACGGGATATTTTGCAAAACGGGCTTTCGGCGGGAGATCTCCCGTCGAAAGCTGGAGAGTTGGAGTCTCTGAGTGCTGAAGATTAAGGACAAGCAGTGTGAAGTTGTTATAACACTGCTTTCAGAATGAGGCAGCACTGTACAGATCTCAGAGTCTCTCTTGACATCATATACGCAAACACATTCACTCAGAAAAAAAAAAATGGTAGAATTCATCTTCCATATAGTTCATCTAGGTTAACATGAAAAACTTTTGGGCCTTGTTTTCATTTCAGAGATTTGACAACAGGAGGTGAGGTGGTCCCTTTTTTCCACTTTCCCCTTCCTCATGTTCTTTCTCGGGTGAGGGGACTGAAAAGTTTGTATAATATCGCTTTAGATAATGTAGAACAGGAAAGGTAATTGGAAATTTCATTTGTGTCATCATCTAGGATTCAGCCTTTTATCAAATTGTTCATGTCTAATAATTCCTGATAAACGATGTTGATGTTGGCGTCAATTTAAGCTTTGGTGGGTTTTACCAAATTTCTTGGGAAAAATTCAGATTGAGGAAGCAAATTTGGATGTTTGCATCAAAGAATAAAACAGCTTTTGTTAGTGACAATCCTCTGATTTATAATCAGCACACAAATTGAGAAACTGTCTTCCAGTGTACCTGGGTGACAGAAAAAAAAAAGAAAATTTGTTTTTTCCATGAACACTTCGCCGTTCATATTGTGCAGGGGTATACGAGTGGCATTCATTTTAAAGTTTTGTATGAAGAATATAATAAGTCTAAAAACAATACATTTTCTGTTTGTTTGCTTGTTTGTTTGCTTGTTTTGCTAGTGGCACTCATTAGATTTGCATGGCACATGCAAAATTTGATAAAAGCGTAGGTATGTGACTGAAAATTCGTCTTCTATTTCTGTGCATATTTTTTGCCATTCATATAGTACATGAGTATAGGAGTGGCGGCCATTTTGAATTGAAAATAAGCTTAAAATACTAAATGTACCTCTTCAAATGAAAAGTTTCTTGCATGTGCAAGTAGAATTACTCAAGGAACAAAAATTCAAAAAACTTTGATGGAATAATTGGTCATAAAATTGACATAACTGGGATTATCATGGCCAAATTAGCATATCTGGCGGCCATTTTGGATTTTTGCATTTTGCCGAAAATGCTCAAGGTTACGCGAGTGGCATCAATCCGATTTGGAATCAGCACCCTCGAATTGACAAGAAACCATCAAAAAACATTGTATATATAAAAAAACAAGGTTAGGTGCACTTTCTATGGAGCCTAGCCTGGACTAAAGGGAGAGTGACAGAAAGGGGGATACAAAGGAAGAAAGAGAATTAATACAGAAGAAAAATATAAAAGCAGAAGTCATGAATCCTTACGAAGAGGGGCCTCCATACATTGAAGGATGCAAAGAAAACATTTGAACATGAAATATGGAGAATAGAGAGAGAGAGAGAGACACTGAGAATCAAAAACATGGAGGATGGGAAGGGTCTAACATTGAAAGAAATTGGAAAAGGAGTCTAAACACACAGAGGATTCTACTCATTCATTCAGCTTACAGATAGACGGACACACAGACACACATACACTGGTCTGTGGGTGATGGATGGGGAGGGGGAAGGACCAACAGGTGGCCTCCAGTAGCAAGAATGAGATTTGGGAGGAGGAGACAGTGGTTTGAAGGGGCCTAGAGGAGCCAGCAATGACCGGAAGATCTCAGGCAGAGATGGGGGTTGGGGGAGTGGGTGGGGTAACTCGAGGCAGATGCACTATTGAGTGATACCTGGCACGGGAGGAGAGATCAAAGCAGAGAAGAGACCCTCCCGATGATGGCCCCCTAACGCCGGCTGATGATTCATCTCGTTTGAGATGCACACCTTGACGGCATCAACATCAAAAGCCAAGGAGATGAAAGCAGATGAGGTGATGGAGCAGAAAGGGGGAATGGTCAGGTGGAAATCTATGACAAAAAAAAAATCCACACTACGGGAGAAAGTGAAAGAGATGGAGGAGAGGAGATGGAATGACTGAGGGGAAGGAAACGAAGAGATGCAGAGAGACAGAACGAAATATTCTCTTGAACAATTACTACGGCAAGTGTGAGGGGGAAAATTGATTAGGAATCTGGGCTCAAATGGTGGGTAACATTGAGAAAGAAAGAGAAAGAAGAAGTAGGAGACAGAGAGACATAAAAAAAAATCATGGGAGAGAATGAAGAGCTAAATAGAGAGACATGGTCAGAGGAATGGATATTTTTATGAAATAAGAATGGAACTATTTATCAGGAGGAGAAAAATTGGTTGATAGAAAGAAAAGGAGAGAGAGAGAGAGAGAGAGAGAGGGTGGTAGATGAAGAAAAGGAGGAAAGGGGGAAATAGATGCTATGACTAAGGCATATTGAAAGTGGGAATAAACATCAAACAAAGAAGGAACTGACAACAACAGTAACAACAAGCCTTGATTGACAGACCAAGCAAAGGAAAGAAGATGAAAATTCAAGCAAGACAGTCAGCTAGATAACAAAAAGGAACACGCACAAAATATATGCAACTCGCCTTCAGCGTGGGTCATATGAAGCAATCATGGTAAAATCATCTTCAGGGTGACTTTTAATTGATCGGTAGGATTCAAAACTAAGTCTTCAACTCTAATGGACAGCTCTCCTTTCTATTCCCCTCAATATATTTCAACCTCGGATACAGGGTTAAACCTTTTCCTCTAATTACGGTTCGACAGATTATAAGTAAAATTTTGATGTAAAATGTGGAGGTCACTTTTTTTCCCATATTGTTCTCTTTCAAGACCAAAAATAAAAGATTTATTTCTAATTTTATTTCATTTATCTTTTTTTCTTTTTTTTTTACAGTACTGTCACATTTAACCCTATCCCTACAAGATGCTTAACATCCCATCGGCCTAATACGGGCCTTTTGAGGTACCCATTAGCCATGGGTTAAGGGATGTTGTAGCCAGAGCAGCTTGCTTGCAATTATCAGTGCAGGCTAGCTGTGAATCAGGTCAGGCCATGTACTGTGACTTCAACGGAAAATCTCCCCTGACATGCAGACGATAATATTCAGAGTGTTTCCATGACATCATGCAGTGTGAAATCACCATCGTTCCTACAGGAGATGACAGACAAGATGTTATCAGAAACACTTAACCCCTCGTGTGCTTTGAGCGCTGATGGCTCAGAAACCCCCATAGTGTTGAACACACTGTCCAAAGTCCCTAGCACAGAAAGGGGTTAGAGAGAGCAAAATGAAGTCTGTGATGGCTGAAAGAAGAATAAGTAAGACAGACACAGAAGGAGAGTGACTTGGATGTCCAAGAAGAATCATACACTGATAAAGTCTCAGACATTCAAGCCATAAAACTGCAATATGAGTTGATTGGGTTGAAAAATTAGTGTTTCATAATTTAGTTAAGCCTTTCAAATGCTGGAAACTATTAAAAAAAAAAATCTCATTGTGTACTGTGTTGTACTGCATTGTGTGAAAAAAAATACCTAATCAAAAATATGTTCAGTTAAACCTTGTGAGGATAAAAAAAGGAGCGTTTGTTTCATCTGTCTCCATTTAGAAAACAGAAGAGAAAAGAGTTAGTTAAAAAAAAATCACAATGAATATAACAGAAAATGAACTATGAGTAGGATGATGATAACCAAAAAAACTAAATCCTTCCCTTTATGACCCTGGCAATAAAGTGTTTGACCAAAACATTACATTCCCTGTCTACAAATTGACCCCCCCCCCCCCCCCCCCCGCATGCAACATTGCATGACAGCCATTTGTTTGTTGTTCAGTAAACAGTTGGCCAGACACAGATCCCTTCCACCAGCAGCTTTGGGATCTCAGTAACACGCACTGCATGTAATAGCACAACATGATAATGGCTGACCAAGAAAGTCTAATAGAATTTGTGACAATTATGCACCCTCTATCCTATCTTATTCCACAATCTCATATTCCTGGTATCACGGATGGTCGACCTTTCCAACTGGGAAGACTGCATGAGAATGAAATCTATGGGGGGTTTTCTGTAGCATGCCAATAGACGTCCCTCATGTTTGGATTATTCATTGGGAAAAGGACATTTTTTGTAATAAGCATCACCACGTGTATTTGGAAGGTGAAAACAAAGTGATTGCCACTTTTCCTTCCTCAATATTTCTAAAATGCAGTTTAGTTTAGCCTCCCTTATTTTGAAAATACAATGAGAAGAAAAGGCAGCCAAAGCTATCTCGTACAGATTCAAAACAAAATTGGAGGGACTTTTTACACACCTGATGGCTGTTTACATCTTCTGCGACCAGATGATAAGCATATATGGTTTACTGCTGATTCTCCGCCCGCTGAGAGTATGCTCCGGATTACGTCTGTGCGTAGGTCTGTTTTGAATCCGGCAGTATCTGCTCTTCCTTTCAATTTATCCAGACAAACATATACATCTCTCTTGTTTGTTTTTTCCTCTCTCTCTATAATATATCCCTCCCTCTGCTATTCATCTCTCTCTCAATCTCTCACTATTTCTCTCCACTGCTTTCATCTCTTCCATTTTTCTACTTACACGGCCACATGAATATTCATACCTCTTTTCCCCTTGTCATTCATGTCATTTTACATCTTTTCTCGAACAAAAATCATGTTTCACATCCACTTTTCATTGTGTCTTTTTTTCATCCCTTCCTCGCAAATATCCCATAATACATACATGCTCATGCATGTTTGTGCATACTATAAAACGAGGAATGTTCGCATGCATTTTAATTTTCGCTAATATTGCGAGTGCCAAGATTCGCAAAATTAAAATGCATGTGAAAGTTCTTGTCTACACTATACGCATTGAATGTCAGAGGCAACTTGCAAAATCTCATGCTTTGAAAAAAGCCGTCGGCTCCAATTCGCAAAAATTTCATGCCGCGAAAATATAGTGTTTTACAGTATATGTACCGGTACGCACAGTTATACGATAATTACATTTGTATAGCACTCTTACAAACTATTAAGCTGTTTGACAATGCTTTACATCACATCGTCTATAGTGCGATTGCTATAAATACAAACATGTAACACACACACAAACTACTATGATTACAGAGCGAGAGTGAAAGAGAGAGAGAAAATGATAAATATATAATGACAAAAGCTTATTTTGACAGTTCCACTTCAGAAATATTTTCTGATCTGTCCTAAGGAAGAAGTCCTGCACTATTCCAGAAACAAATTCCCAATAAGAAAGGGGTTAGAGCTTCCATCCCCAGACCAATCCATCGCCCATCTCTCTTTCTGCCTCTAATGCCGAGCTCCAGTCTTCAGCCTTCTTCCGCTCTCACTCTCTCTCTTTCTCTAAACTATCTCTCTCTCCATCTCCTTTTTTTTTCTCTTCTCTTTCTCTTTCTTTCTCGCTCGTGTGCCCATCTCCCTGGTAATAAGACATTTGGTTTTGGTGTACATTTACCTGGGCGCAGCTTTGATCTGCGCCGCTCAGGTAAATCCTTTTAGAATGCCAGATATCTGGGACCTGTTTGTCTCCTCGCCATAGTGAAAGAGATTGATTTTAATGGAAATAGCGAAAAGGGGGGGGGGATGGAGGGTTGGGGAGGGAAGAATGGAAAGGAAGAAAGAGAATGCATGGTATTGGAGGCATTGTAAGAACATGTTTGTGATTGAATTCAAGCATGCATACTGAAGATAATGTATGAGATTGGAATGTCCATGGAATGTAAATGGCATAGAAAGGATGAGATATGAGAATGGACAGGGAGAAGCTGTCCCACCCCCCCCCCTTCCCTCCACCACCAAACAGAAGAAGACGAAAAAATTATCTGGCCTTTGCTAACAACAGAAAAAAAAAAAACTTGGATAAAATTTCATGACAAACATGAGCCCAGAATGGTATATTGTCCTTAACACCTCAAAATGGATTAATTCCCATACGATGATTTCATCCTTTCTCACAACATGACTCACACATGTATGACCTTCTTTTCAACATCCTATTCATCGAGGGAAACTTCATTAAAGGGATCAAAAATGTCCTTCAAATCTCGGAGTTTTAATGGCATACAACATCCCCCATGGTCTGATGGGCATTCAATAGCCTTTATCTAACCCAATCTCCCCCTCAAAAAAACAAAAAACAAACAAACATAATAAGCCACAGCAAACAAAAGCAAACACAGTTTTGTTCAGCACCACAGCCCTACAATGGTAAATCTTGGTTGTATTGTAGTTTCCTAGGGAGAAATGAAACTGGGTCCCTCCAAAATCACCAAGTGTCTTGAAATGAAGACAGACATGGATGTTTTTTGTTTTTTTCAGGTTACAGTAATTAGCATAGCCGTGCTTCAAGGCGAAGATATAACTCATAATGCAACTGGTGAAGCACTCTAATGACAGACATCTAGGGTAGATGTGGAATGGTGATAGTAAAGTGGCCGGCTAGATCACACTCCCCCCTTTTTCTGCACCCCACATTACAAGGTGTGAGTCACTGTCATCGCACAGGAGGGAGGGTGGCACATCCGATTTTTAGCTCTGTTGTGTCATTACGATGGAGGGAGATTGACAGGCACGAATAGGCCCTGTTGCACGGCAAGCCGAAAGTGACTCAAGTCCGGGCAGCATGATCACAAATCCTCTAATGGCATCAACCTAAACTTGAATCTCACTGTACCACAAGGGGACAACTAACATGAATTAGGAAGTGACAATATACTATCACTCAACCCTTTTCCTGTCTAGATAACTGAGCTTCTGTAGAATGAAAATCGCACATCAGATTTACAACTACAAAACAAGAGTAATCGGGTTAGCATAGGCATCATTTTTTTTACCCTCACCATTCACCAAGTCTGCAGTAACAATGACTTGCAAATGTTTGTTGTTTTTTCAAGGGTTTGAATTCAGATATCATCTGTTTGTGTGTGTATTTGTTTGTGTATGTGTGTATTTATGTGCGCATCATGCATTTTTTTTTTCAGACAGTTCTAGACTAATTACAGGGAACATCCAATTCTTTGACAGAGGGCTTTCTTCCATTGTGCTACCAAAAGCTGCTAAAACAAAAAACAAAAAACAAAAACAAAATTCTAGAGGAAGTTTGAAAAGATGACATTTTGCATTTTGCAGGAAATTCCTAAGCTTTCTTTGCTGTTAAATGTATCACTCTCAAGAAGGTGGCTAAATCTTTAATCACCATGATGACATATCAAGGAGTCACACGTGGGAGAGGTTTGACACTTCTCAATTTCAACATTTCGTCATCTCAGAACCGAGATATGATCTTTGCTGTAGAGGGAGTAATGAACTCTTAGAGGGCGTTCTTTCGCTTTTTCCTTCTTTCTCCGATTCCTCGGAACCCGTGATGATCATTCCGTGAGTCATTAGAACAAAAGACTCGCGATCAATACACTCAAAAAGACAGAGTTCACGTTTCACTGGCCCTCCACACTTTTGCTCTTTTTCAATGCATCTTCCCATTTCCTTCTTTCCAAGTCTCCTCTATTTTTTTTTTCTTTTTCTTTCTTTTTTTAGTTGTTCTAGTGGTTTGGAACGCCTTTAGTAAAAGCATGCGGGTCTCTGTGAATCACACGGTTGCATTAATAACAAGGAGGCCCTTCTAACGACACGACAGGAGGAGCTTCTGCTGTGGCTCTGAATATTTTAAGCTAGTTTGGGGAGCGTTTCGGTTTCCTTTTCTCTCGCTCTCACTGTGTCCTTCTCATGTGGCACAAATATTGCTAGTAGTTCACCATCTGTATCACTCTTGTCTCTTCACAATGGGTTCTTTGAGTTCGAGTGGCTCAGAATTAAAATATCAAAGAGTGGAGCTAGGTTTACTCCTTACAATCGATACATGAGAGAGAAAAGAAATATGAAAATCACATCTTCGGCATGAAAATCGTATCTTTGGTCCCCGTAAGCCTCCCTCCTCCCCTGCCCCATCATCGTTTCTAAGTGATAGCAGTTCTGCAATAATTTGATGTCAATGATAACAATGTGCTCTTTCATTTTTTATTTAAAAAATTGTTATTTGGCAAAGATTTTACAACATGTCCATCACAGACTTGTATAGGGAGAACGTCATTTCCTCATCTCATTTGCATATGAATTTGACCAATAACACTATTTTATGGGGGGGAAATTCCACAAGTTTTCTTGTTCACATTGGAGTTTCATGGAACTTTTATAATGTTCTTGGTTTGATTTCACTCTATTCAGTTAACACGTTCCCCACAGGATCCTAGTATACCAGGTCTCCAGAGCATCAACTCAATCAACCTGGTATACCGGAACCTAGTATACCATGATCCTAAAATGTAGACAAGAGTGTCTGCATTCATGGCCTCAAGTCATGTTTATTTGAGTTATGCTAGCCAGAAAAATGACCTTGATCAAACGATTAGAGCTTTTTCTGTATTAAACTGTGTGTTTTTTAACTACTTTATGTTTTCAAACACAGTAGCACACTTGTTTTGTTGTCAAACTCGTACGAAGACGTACGTAGCAATCAAGACTGAGCTCAGTAGATTTTGACCTTCGCTGACACTATTTGAGTGCCGTTATAGTGTGTGACAAAAGTGCCCAGCGCACACTCTATTCATTCCTCACGTCAGTTCAAAATTTTGCATTGTTCGACGGCACATGCTTTTGACTGTGGAAAGGGAATACACGTACTGCTTGACTACTTTCACATTGGCATATTATCAACCCGTCTGTTCTTTGTCGATGGGCAAAAAGAATCTTGTTTGGGGGCATTAAAGGTTCTTGGAGAATTGCAGGAGGAACGGGTTGAGATGACTTGATGTGGAGTGGCATCAGACTTCAACTTTCGCAGAAAGAACGCCCCCTCATGCAGCAATCTGTGGGAGACTCTCTCTCTGAAGATAAATCACAATTAAATCCAGTTGCTCATTGATAATGCATTATATTGGCTCAGAAATAAAGTAATGACAATGAGTTGTTCTAAAAGCTTTTAAAGGGTGGGTGGATAGTGTTCTTGATGGCCACGATAAACAGGCTTGCATTGCATTCTGCATTTTAGAAACCTTAAAGTCACTGAATGATTTCTGAGAACTTCCAGGATGAAAGACAACAACGCAAAAGTGTCATTTAATCTTCGTGTGACAGAAAACACTGAATAGGATGTGTGAAGACAGGGCATTCGGACACCAACACAATACTGACTCTGAAACCATAACACAAAATGTAATGAAAAGAAGACACAATGGTACAGTGAGAGCATACAGAGCTTACATCAGGATCACTCAGCTTACAGGGAAAAGAAGAGTCCTTTCGGACAGTCAACCTCAACTGAAACCCAACGCTCAAAAAGTATCGTTTTGAGTAACAGCATGAGCAGATTGTTCCTAATTTCACCATTTTTCCCCTCTCCGCTCCTCTGCTCTCCTGCCCCAAATGCAACGCCATTCAGGATTGATTGCAATCTAACACCTCCGAGGTGGGGGAAAGCGGTTCCAATTAATAAGCTCACTTTCAAACAAAAACAGGTCCATATCATTGGAGAAGAGGTTCCCAACCCCCCTCCTGGCTTGGTGGACCCAGGGGTAGAAATGTGAAACCTATTGTGATTGAGACAGAGGGTGAGGAAAGGGATGCATATATAAGGGAGCCCCCAAGGAAAGCTCCGATATGCCTCATCATTGACTGTGATTGTTCCCGGCGAGGTGAATGTCTGGCGGTGGTGCTGGGGGATATTTTGGATTTGAGGATGCCCGCTCTTATCCAATAATGATCCCATTATCACTCTGTTCTTTTTCCACACCACCAGGGTGGATTGGTCCCTTTGTTGTGAGGGGGACATGAATATGGCACCAATATGCCAAACAGAATGGTAGAAAGGGAGAGAGAAGGGGGGGGGGGGAGGACTTGAACGTTGAGACAAAGGGTTCAGTGGTGAGAACGCTGGGAACATCTTATTGATGCTGGTTATGTACCATGCACGTTCCACGCCTAGGTAGCCACAGGCAAGAAAGATGCAATTACAGCTTCCAACGTCTTCACTATGACTAATGCAATGAATATTAACAGTTTTCTACCTTAAGCCTGCTACTTCTCTATCAATATTTGAAGTGATGTTCATGCTGACATCCCTTTTTTTATTTCATTTTACAAAATTACTATTTCCTTTGTCTGTACACAGGTAGCAGTGGCGGATCAAGGCGAGGGCACACTGGGTGTGCGCCCCCTTTATTTTTTGTTAAAAACAAAAGAAATAAAAAAGAAAAAATGGGGGGCACGTGCATTCCCTTTTAATTTTGTAAAGGCGCCTCCCCTTTACAGAATTCCTGGATCCGTCCCTAGGTAGTCACTCTTGTCTTGAGTTGAGGTACATGTAAGTTGCTAGAATCTAAGCCTAGCGCTTTTTTTTTTCTCTTAAAATAGGATCTTGCAAATTCCCTTTTCCTTCAAATTGTACACTGAATCTGCTACTAGAATTTGAAGTAAACTGTACATTAATATCTTATCAGCATTTTCAATTACATTGTTCTTTTCTATCAATTTTCCTATACTCAAAGACAAATTTCAGCATTCCATAATATTATCTCTATTTGATTTCTGCATGATCCACTCTCTAGACTTTTCCAAGTCAGTTCCTGTATGCATCAACTGTATGCAAGTTCATCAGTGGTCTTATTGTATTCATCCACTCAGGAATAGCCATGCATTTTTTTTTTTTTTTTTTTTTGTAGGCTGATGGAATAATAATGTAATTTGTGACTGCCATCACAATTCTACTTTCTGTAGGGGAAAATTGAAGGAAATGCTGTAAAAACCACAACCTGCAAATATTGATTTCTGACACGAATAAGACCAAATTTGCATAACTGATGATATGAGAAAATAAGATACCCGGGGTACACATTTTAAAATAGATGCTGCTGTAGCTGTTCTGCTTATATTAATCTTGCTTCATCCCTGCACTCTGGACCAATTATACCGAAAATTCAATCCCCTTTTTGGTGAATGTAAGATATTTTACATTTATTGACATGAAAGATATGTTTTTCTTTGTAACTTACTAACTGTTGATCAACAAGTTGATACTGCCTGAAAAATTACAAGACTGCAAAATGAAGAGACAAGAGGGAAATGTGGACTCTTCTGGATCTTCTGCAACCAGAAAAAGGATTGGCAATTCATATGGATGAAAAGAACACACCCTTTCCATTTTAATACTGTAAGGCACAATGTTCTTGCAGTATGAAATTTTCGCAAATTGCCACTGGCATTCAATACATACAGCGCAGACAAGAACTTTCGCATATGCATTTCAATTTTGCGAAAATGAATGCCAACATTTCCACTTTTACAGAAAGCTTCACCAAGCAATATGAGTTTGAATGGCATACTGCTTTGAAGCAGCAGGTCAGGATAGGGAAGAGTTCCTCAACTCACTTTTATGTGCCTTTCAAGAATGATGGAGGACTAGAAACAGGGACTTTGGAGGAACACTGGAGGAGAAGTGATGTTACATACAATGTGCACAGTCTCAATAATTGCATCCCATGCAAGTAGGGGCCACTTTGGGCACAGTATATGGTTGACGACAATCTAATCCACTATCATGAAATGATTGCTTTCCCTCCCGAGACAATGCTCGTTCGCACTTGCGGGGTTTTCTTGCATTTTAGCCTCTCCTTGTTTCTCTCCACCTCTCTCCCGGGAGGTCTTCATATTAACTTCTACTGCATGCAGAACTGTGCCAACTCAACCGTAGAATTTAACCATCAAATTTTAACAGAGCGAATCATTTTTTTTTTCTTTTTTGTTGTTGTTAGAAACTGGGTCCCACTAATCAATTCCAGGAATTGTACATCAATTCTCTCCATGGCCAAAGACAATCAATAGCTGAATGTGCAAAACACACTTTGATGTCTCGTCTGTCAACAAAAGAAGGGAATTTGATCTCATTTCAGTTGAATGCTGACCTCAGTGAATCCTTGAGACAGCAGCATTGATGATCTAGATTTGCTTTTCCAGCTCTATGTTCGCTGGTGAAAGCATAAAGGTTATTTAAACATGAACATCTTCATTTTGGCTTTTGTGATGTCAATGTTGTTGGGTTTTTTGTTAGGAGTCTTGAATATCAAGTGTGGGAGGAATATATCTGATGGTATATTTATCCACTGACAGTTTTTCTATATTCCACACTGTACACCCACACATATACACACACAAGCATAAAAGTTGCCACAGTCATAAAAAAAAAAAATATTTGTCCATGCAGCTTCATGGTCCATGGACGCTCTTCTATCGTCACATACGTGATGTGGTTTCTGTGCAACAATTTAACTCAGTGGGGAGAATGTGGCCTGTGATTAGCAAGTGTTATTTATGTATTGTCTCTGTGTGTGTGTGTGTGTGTGTGTGTGTGTGTGCATACATGTTAGGAGCAAGTATTGTGAGTGCATGTGTGGGGAGGGGATAGGAAGTATTGTTTGTGAAGGTGTAATATCTTTGTGTGTGTGTGTGTTTCTTGTGTCATATTTGTGCTATATCCCTACATCATTCTGGACACTGTGCCCATCTATACCATCCTAAGTTGATGACTTGATAAAATGGTGCATGATAAAATAGGATTGAAATGAAAGAGAAGTTCTTTTATTCTATCTTATGTAATACCAGCAAATGAAAATCAATATCATAATAGAGAGATACTAAAACGAAAGCAAGACATCACAGGATACGTGGTTTCTTGGGGACCCGATTGGTTAAAGACTACACGACTGTCAGCACTGAGGGCTCTTTGCAAGGTTGGCTAGACAAGGCAGAATCGATGTGATGCAGTCAATGGGAATCAGGCAAGCAGTCTGCACTCACGCATCTCAGGGTGCCCTGCACTTTTTCAATGATGGATGCCATCTTCATACCCTAGCCACGGGGAAGGAAGAATATTTGTGGATGCACGAAGCACGCACGGGTCTTGCCTCGTTAAACCAGAAACCACCCCATGCTGGTTCTCATCACCACAGAAAGAAGAGCCATTATTTGTATGGATACATTGAAACAATGAGAATGATAAGAAAAAGTACCATATCCACCCAAAGAATATATCACAGCAATTGCTACGAAATAGCACAACTCAAGTGCCTACAAAAATTATTATGCAATTGAGGGCTCTAACTATTCTGCCGTATATTCTTAGATAGTGATTTAGTAAACAAATATCTTTTTCCCGCAATCTAGAATAAGATGTACCTTGTACATGATACAGTACAATCATTATGTACATGTGTGTGTTTGTATGCGTGTTAGAAAATAATTATGCTTTTGCTAATATTGAGCCGAAATGCACACCTCCAATTCTGATTTCATTCTACATAAGTTCCATTCTACTGTGTGGTTCTATCTGCCAATATAAATTCATTTTAAACAAGTGGACTGCTACTGCTACATTCACTGAACCCCCATCCTTAAACAAGAAGATTAAATGATATGAAGATGTATAATATCAATCAACACAAAATTTTGAAGCCACAGCAATAAACAATCAACTATCACCATGACATCAGGTATATTTCTGTTAGAGGGAACTCTTTGAAGTCAATCTGGAAGCTTATCTGGGGCCCGTTTCATAAAACTTGTCATCAGTGACAAGTTGTCATAGGTGTGACAAGCTACTGAAATCCTTGCATCTGATTGGCTGAGAGCAAATTTGTCATAGAAATGTGGCCGTTGTCACTGATGACAAGTTTTATGAAACGGGCCCCTGATGTTTCCTAGAGGCTTGTCTGGCATAGCGACAACTGCTAGAGGCTCTCTTCTTACAATGAACAGAAAGTGAGCTGCTCATGTAAAAGTTCATCATGTGCATTGCTGCAGTCTGATTACAGAGATTACCACTAACTGCACCACCCCCAAATATCAATTCAGTGCGTGTGGGAGTCAGTGTATCCACAGGGAGTCTGGGAGTGAGACTAGGCATTCCCTTGACCTTGGACGTGCAGATGAGCCAGTGGCCTTCAGAAAGGATGCATGTGAAAATTGATTTATTGTCATTTCATTTCTTTCCACTCCCTTTCCTCTTTAATAATGGTCTTACCTAGTCTTGGTGGCTCAGACCTTGTACTTCCCAGGATGAATTTTATTCATCAGAACCATTCTCAATTAATTTCTTCTTTCATATAGTCTTTGCAATTCCTTCTTATCTAAGACTTGACTTAAAAGCATCTTATCATGCTTAATTTGCCAATTGCTAGGTACACTGAAGTGCCTTCCTCACTGATTGGTACAGATGTCTTGAAACTAACTGTCAAGGAAAGAGATAACCAAATCCACTTAATCCCTATTTATGTCACCATGGCCGTCCTGTTGAACTGAGGCACATCACAACACATGAGTGGGCTTGCTAACCTTTGACCCTAGATCAAGTTTGGAGGGATACTGTACGAGCTGAAATTTTCGCGTGCAGATATTTTCGCGAATTGCTACTTGGAGGACATTTTCGCGTGTTGTTAATTTCGCGGTTGCGAGGGTCTAACTGAAGTTAGTTATTAGCGCGTTGTTATTTTCACGTGTTGTTATTTTCATGGTTCAAAGGCGATTCGCTAAATTCGCGAAAATAAAACCACCGCGAAAATTTCAGCTCGAACAGTAACTGAATGCTGATGTAAAGCTTGGCAAGTTAAGCTAAGTACTTGGGCACGTAACGGGTTAACTAAATTAAAACACTACTACAGTGGCACACTTGCCAACATTTTCATTCGAGAAAGCGGTAGACTCCAGGATGCCTATGCGAGCAGCGCTAGCTTGAATGCTAATGAAATCTTTCAAAAACGGTAGTCTACCGCCAAATGCGGTAGAGTTGGCAAGTATGCAGTGGCATAAATTTCAGTAAGCTGCACAGCCGATTGGCATCAGAACATCTGCTGCAATAATAGAGCAGTGGCAACACTGAAGAGGCTATCCTAGATAAAGAATATTCTTAGCACTGCACTAGTTTTTTTTTTAAGTCATCATTCAAAATAGTATCATCTAAGATTGTCATCTGAGATTATATCACAGAAGAAAATACATCTACATTACTTCAAACAAACCAAACAGCAGTGATGGCTTGTTAAGTGAATTCACATCCTAATTCTTTGTTTTGTCTTACACAGTAAAATTCTCTCTATAAGACAACTGTCACATGCCATAATCAGTGTAATGGGCCATAGCAACATCATTACTTCATAGCAACTGTACTGCACACACACACACACACACACACACAAAGAAATGTTCGTCAAGAATCCTACAATCTACATCACTGAAATGATGGAATGTTTGGAGTATATGATGATTGAATCTTGTGGGACCAGAAAAGGGATTGATAGCAATGATTTCAAGGACAGAATGAGATGACTCAGTGATAAATAAAAGACCAAGGAATTAGCTACATATTTAAAGTTTAGCCATGAGTCATAGTCATAAATATTTCTCACGTTCAGGAGAGCCAAATTCTGGTATGTCTAGAGGGATAGACTACCACTGCCACACCGATGGTGGTTGTTACCGCGATCAGACGAACCTTCCCTGACAATGTTTTGCGAGCTGCAATGCTCCTTGAGAGGAGACTAGCACTCGTAACCTGTACACCATCATCAGCTCTCATTCCCACATACTCCTGATCATCATCTAATGCTCCTCGCATGAGACGCATTCATTACTTGCATGAATTCATCACTTCAGCCCTGCCAGCTTCCTTCAAAGCCACTGCCAGGGCTGCCTCAGCTCAGAGAGCCGTGCTCAATCGCACTCAAACCAGAATTCCACGGCCTCCTTTGACGTCACTTGCATATTGACTGTGAACAGTGGCTTTTATGTTCCCTACCAATCACAATGACTGCATAATCTCTCTTCTTTACGGAGCGGCGCAAACAATAACAAAAGGATTTATTGGTGAAAAACATCTCCGATTTAACAATGCACCTCTGCGTCACAACAGGAATATAGCCTGTTTATTATCATCTAAAATTAATCAAAAGAGACCGATCAGGCCATTTCACAATGTATTTTCAATGTCTGGGTTTTGGGGGCTTCTGTTTTTATTTTTTATTTTGTTTATACATAAGTCTATTTGTGCGGGTGCTTAGCATTTCGTGGAAGAGTGAGGTGAGGTGGTAATTCTCATTGAACTCAATGATGAGCATTACCAACCATCTCGAATTAGACTGGGATGCTAGCTGAAAAAAACAAACAAACAAACAAAAAATAAACAAACCTACCAGATCATCAATTGTTAAGCTCTGATGACGAGTATACCACTATATTCCAAAGATGACCGTCATTTCTCTGATATGGCTGATCCAGAAGGAACACATCTATGCAAAGTAAAGTCTCATTTTCACCATCATTAGAGACCAAAGATAATAGTAATATTGTCTATTTATCAAGGGTAGCCTCTTCAGTGACAACACTGTTCTACATCCTAATTCATTGGCACTAGTACGATTTCCAAAATTGAAAGTGCTTTCGTGTTCTCCTTGTTTGCTGAAATCTCACTAGTCAATTTAATTCCTAAATTTGACAGCTCTTCTTGAACTACCCTTCTATTTCCATGAGATCCCAGTGCTTTAACAGTTTGCCGTGTTTTTCATTCCACAAATTCCTACTTTCTTGTGCCATCTGCATCAATCACCAGGGGGAACAAGACAGGGAGACAGAATAAAAAAAGAAAAGAAAGCTGACCAACTACAAGCCCAGAGCATTATGGGAATACGGAGAGATTAAAAAGAGAGAGAGAGAATGAGAGATAGAGAAAAAGAAAAAAAAAGGAGATAGAAAGATATGTAACAGAGATACTCAATCCCCACTAAGCAGGACCCCAAGGGAGCTTGTTAAGCAGCCACACTGGTGATGAGGACATATATTCCTCCATGTCAGGCAAGCGGCCCTGATTGGAAGTGACCTCAAGAATGCATGGCCCTGAAATGTGTTCCGCTGCCGTATCCAGGATGAGACAGAGACGGGGAGGAGGGGGGAGGAGGATGAGGAAAGAGGAGAGGGGGCGGAAAGAAGGGGGAAGATAGATAGAAGGAGATGAACAGAAAAAGGAAATGAGGAATAGGGAGGTGGTATTTGAGAGGATGACTAGGAAAAGGAAGGAGAGAACAAGGATGGAAGAGGATGGAGAAAAGGAGTGGGAAATTGGGAGGATGGAAGGAAGGATTAAGTCAGGGGATGAGGAAAAAGGAATACAGCGGAAGATGGTGAGAAGGGGTAGAAAGGAAGGTAGAGATGAGAGAAAGGGATAAGAGTGGAACAAGTGGATGTGAAGAAAATGTGAGAGATTGAGATAAAGTGTGAAATGGGAATCAATATCCTCACTATTACCACTCGCTATGATTGAATGCTTTCTTTCACTTAGATTAAAAAACCCAGTCTTTATAAAGTATCTCAAATCATTGTCAATTTGTAACATCTGTGATAACCAAGTTCATCATACATATCACTATAGTAAATATCTTTGAAGATTGCCAAAGAAAAATAAATCGTGTCTCCAGTGGGAGATATGAGGAAATACATAATTCTTTCAGTACTGGTAATCAGGGAGTGCTGAAATCCGCAAGCAGCAGAAATTCAAGGGGAGATTACTTTCTAAAAAAATATCTGGAAGTCAATCTCACTGCATCACTTGGCCTGATATTGCATGGGATCATCCCATCTACAAACATTTAGATTTTGCATACCTTATTTCATCCTCTGTTGTCATGGTGATGGAGATTGGGAGGCTGTGGGCAGTGAGCAACCACATGAGCAACAGGGGGAAGCTGATCTGGAAGGGGGCTGGGAGGTCTTTTGTTGCACTTGTAAGTTGAGAGACTTGGCAGGAAGAGATCTAATTCAGCAGGCTGCTCTGCAGCTTGTAACTTGATACAGTGTGGGTGATTCTTAGAGACTCTACGGGCAAAGGTGTATGAATGCAGGGGGTCTGCACCTCTTGGAAATAAACTCAGGGTGCAAATCTTCATCCCCTTCCAGTGACTCATACGAAAAATGACCCAAATTAGTCATTCTGCATCAAGTCCTTTTCGTGAAACTAATCAAGTCGAGAAGACAGAAACATGTACAAGAAGACAAAAGTTCTAGTAAACTTGGAAAAAAAAAAACTTACTGAGCAATCCTGTATTCCTTTATTTCATATTGAACTTGTGAAAACAAACTGGTCAACCGGATTGGAAAAGTTTTAATTTTGTTTATTTAGGTTTTCGTTTCTTTCTTTGTTTACTTGTCCCTCTCGCATCAACTGCCACTTCAAAAAGTTCAGTTCTGCAGGTCCTAAAACATAGCCAACATCAGGGGAATATTCCTGTCTTCATATACTATTCTTCATGATCAAGTAACAAAGAGGTCTCCTTTTGTCTGTGAAAACAAAAACCTGGTCAGGTGAATTGCTAAAATCATGGTGAATTTCCATCATTAGATGAGTATGAAAGAAGACTTGTTCTCATCCTAAGATTAATATGATTTTATGACTAACATAAGATTAAATGTGTATACAACACAATTAATGGAAACAACTCTTCCTTTGAGCAGTTGTGAAAATAAAATCAAAGGGTACATACCTGCCAACATTTCAAGATGAAATATCTTACTCGTGGATTGCAAAAATCTTATTTTATATGCAAACTGAAGTTAAAAATCTTACTTTCGGTCAAATCTTCAGAAAATACACATGAAAGGTATATCTAAATATTTTTTAAAAATCTGATTTCTCTGACAGAAAATCTGATTTTGCTACTTTTAACATAAAAAATCTTACTGAATCTGATAAAATCTTACTAGTTGGCAAGTATGAGGGTAGTTTACGCATGGGAGTACAATGACTTTTCTCTGCTGAAAGTATTGATTCTTCTTTTCTGAAATGTGTACTCAATATGTACTCACATAGGATAATTACAAAGTCATTCTGTAAAGAGCACGCCCTAATTAGCAAATGGAAATGCAAGTTCACTACCTAAAAGAGACAGACTGCCTGCCCATCCTGAGAGAAAAATTAGAGCTAATCCCCAAATGACTCCAGCAAATGCAAATCAATTCTATAAGAGGTCCATCAATCCAAAAAGATCAAAAACCAGTCTAGCCACATTATAGTCTTCATGTACTAACTACGCCTCACTTTCCGGCATAAAGAGGAATTATAAAGCCAAAAATCAATTTGTTGGGTGTTAATTTGTACTTTACGGTCATGCATATGCCGGTGTATGAATCAATAAGTTTTCCCATGACACTCATTAGGCAATTCAATAGTCACAACGGCACTGAAATCAATCAATACCTAATTAGGTTAAAGTCAGCAGTTATTACAAATATTGTGTGTCTAGTATCATATCACTGGCATCTGCCCAAAAGTCAAGAGTGAAATACCTTTTCTTTATTGCCTTTAAATTTCTACTTCATACACTAACTTATATGCCAGATAACTATACCCTTCTTGTACAAAAAGAATCTAGTGTATGAAACAACTGCAAAGGGGTCTTTGGAAGAGAAATGCTTTAAAAACAGACCTCCAATTGGAAAACTACATTATTTTGACAAAAATTACTATGCCCACCAAGCAGGAATTGAACGTTGAAACAAAACATGAAATCTTGCTTCATTCTGCTAAATACAAGCTGTTACATCTGTAATGGCCTTCTAAGCTCAAGTCTATACCAGGTTATCTAAACATGGCTTTAGATATAAACTACACAAATAAGTGGGCATGAGTTTAGCAGTATGAAATAAAACCACAACTTAATCACTGCCATTTTCTCTTTGAATGCAACTCGTCCTATGTCAGCAGGGTGAAATCAATCAGGCTGGAGGATACACAGACACCAGATAATGAATGCAACTGCTGAAGTCCACTCCTTTAACTTTCATTTTGAGTTAGACCAAATCCCTTTAGCAGGGCTCCCAACCTTGACATACCAAAGAGAAAAAAGAGAGAACATACTCACACACAGTGAAAACATATTTTGAAGGCAAAACTCATGTTTTAGTAAACAGAATGGGAAGATTGCCCAAAGGAAGTGTGATCAACCAATTTTCTGCACAAAGGTATATCTTTTATTTTTGACGAAGAAAAAATAAAGACAAATATCAGAAAGATACAAAGGTTGGCAGCTCTGATTTAGATCTTCACACTGTAGACCCCTCCCTTCTCCTCTCCGTTGGTTTGCAGATGATGAAGAGATAAATGGCAACTAATCTCCAATGGCTGAAATACCTCACCATGATATTGGAGATAATTAATGCATGATAGGACTAAGAGACAATGATTCTAGTTTACACATTGAAGACAAAGCCTGGAGAAGGCAGACATAGAGCTCCTTCTGACCACCAAGTGAGAGGAAACCACTCCAATCTCATTTCACAGGGAGCCATCACTGAGGTCGCTGATTAAACAAGGAAAAGGCTTGTCCGAAAGATGCTTTCAAAGCAACAAAGCTAACCCACTGAATGTGTATTCTGCAGGGGGAAAAAGACGAGCTATTAAGGCAGTGACATTGATATAAACTGCAAACATTGGTAGGGGTGGTGAGCTACATACCCTGGCAGGCTTCTTGGGAGGGCTGGCTGATCCCTGGCTGTCACTGGGCGAGGGCGGGCTCCACTGTGTTGTGCCGGTTGGGACATGCCAGTAGTACGTGCCATGTGCATCAGCAACTTCCCGCCAGCCAGGTGGTAGTGTTGTGGGCTGTGTGAGGGCGGTTTTCTGCGCATCGGAGAGCTCTGCCTCCAAGAGTGGATTTTTCGACTTGGGCTCGGGTGTGACCTCGATTCCCGATTCCACCTCGGTGGTGGGCGAGACATGTTTCAAGGGCAGATCCTCCGTCAGGGCACTGAGAGGTGGTTTGAAGCCGTCCCTCACCAGAAGGCCAGGCCTCTTGATGGGTGACGCTCGCTCATCTGCTGACGTTTCACTGGCGTATCCATGATCGTGCTGACCCTGCGACGGCGAGAGCAGGTCTGTCTTGGTGAAGGTCTCCTCCTGCGTTCTGAGTCCGAAGCTCTTGTAGAGCATCTCATACGTTGACTCGCAATCATCTGTGCTCTCATCGTCCATGGTGGAGGGACCCGAGTCAAATGGTGTGTGTTGCTGGGGCATCTCGTACAAGCCCTCTCCGCTCTCACCGTCGACATCCGAGTCGCTGGCGCTGCCATGCAAAGATGTGTTGTCGTCCTCGATCTGCTCTGCACGATGTTGGGCCATTGCCTCTAGGCTGGCATAGTAACTCAGTATACCACCCAACTTTGTGGCCACCACCTCATCTGGAGACATGAGATCTGCGTCTGGATCTTTTGGTGAACTGGCGCCCTCTAGCTTGGTCAAACTATCATCAATTTTAACTCTCTTTGGTGCTTTTTCATCTGTACTGTCCGAGTCCTCAATGATCACAACTTCTGCCCTGTCATCACTGTCATCATTCTCTTCCTCTTCTTCCTCCTCCTCTTCCTCCTCCTCTTCGCTGTCATCATCCTCTCCATCATCAATGAAATCAATCCCTGCAAACATGGCCTCTGCTTTGACCTTGTTCCTCTCACGCAATATATTATCATCAGCCACAGTCAGTCTCCTGTTTTCCTCATCCTCCTCCTCCTCTTCCTCAACATAAACATCATCCTCATCATCATCATAGTCGTCATCGGAGTAGCCGCCGGGCAGGTTTTCTAATGGATTCCCAATGCCCATGGAAGAATAGTCCGTGGAGGCATACTTGGTGCGGCTTTTGCCGGAGCCCAGGCCGGCACTCCTGATTGACACGCCTTCGTTCTTATTGTCCGTGGAGCTAAAGTCAGAGTCCATCAAACTATCCTTCATGATTTTGTTAATTTCATTCTGTAATGGGTCGCGGTCCTCCGAGGAGAGATTTGTCGATGTTGTTGTGGTGGTTGTGGTGGTCGTGTTGGCGTTGACTTGGTCTGTGGGGGAACCCAGCTTGCTATCGTAGGCAGGATTGACCAGTGACGTCATGGCCTGCTTCTTGGCTGCAGGGATGAAAACAGAGAAACAGAGATGAGAGGATGTCCATTAGTATAACAAGCCAGACAATACAGCACTCAAAGTCACAGATATAGCATATATACAGATTTATGCCTTCTGGCCAAATATTGCAATGCTTTTGTTTGGGCTGTCTTGGGATTTCCTTTCCCGATACTCACTTTTGATCATCTAGACTTTGTTCTTTCCTATTTCAAAAAAAATCTCAGGCAATCATACAAATATAGCTCATAAATCAGAAAAAAAAAAGTGAGCCACTTTGCTGAATAGCTATAGCATGTCATTATAGCTGTACAACATGCTCTGCAGGCTTTTAATGTATGGCATTAACTGCAACCACAATAGTCTGGTTAAATAATTTTGACCGGTATTCATCTTAGCAAGGTTTGTATCAATCATTGCTTTGCTGCATGACTGAGCATATAAGTCTATTATGAATGAAGAAAAAAAATCTGATATAAAAAAGCAAGGAATTGTGAGAAAGGGATGCTAAATACCCAATTAATAAATCACATGATCTCCTTCTGAATGTATCTCTGCTCTCATCCTAAAACTACATATCTCACACCAGGAACACATCCATTGACATATCCTTATCATCTTCTCCATTTACTCCTCCCCACCCCCCCCCCCCCACCATCCCCATTCCAACATCCCCACAGCCCCCATCCCCTTTTTCTTCAGAGCAAACAATATATCATCTCTTTCTCGCTAACTAATCAAATCCACAAATCCATTAAATGCAGCACCCAGTGCCCTTTCATTGGCTCAAGGATGCAACCCATATTCATATCATTAACAACATCAGTCTAGCGCATCGCGGTGATGCAAAGTGTGCGGTCAGACGGAAAATTACCAAACTGTTGATGCCAGTGCTCCTCTAGGCTGATGCATGCACCCACTTTGTATTTTTACCCCCACTTTGGCTGGGACCGAGAAAGTCAATACATTTGGCAAGAGAACCCTGGCACATACTCTCTCTGTCAACAGTTCAACACATAGCAACAGCGATACAGTGATGAAAACAGCCAATAATGGTGCTTTTTTTAATGGAATGTAAACTTCACTGTCTGGTAGATAGTCTGCAACTGATACCAACATTATTTTTTCTTTTTCTCTGACAATCCCCTTCATCCAAGAAAAGAGTTTGGGGGGGGGGGTATCTGTGAATTAAGCAGTAAATGGACAGTTCCATTCTTTGGGGCTATTTTCATGATTTGTGGCATCATTTCAAAGAAATTCATATATCAGCTTAATGCTAATCATCAACCTTTCATTTGACCAAACAGATCTATAGATTTGCCCAGGGGCCATGGAACATTCCAGTGTGGGAGTTGAGTGTTGTTGTTTTGTTTTTTCATGGTTTTATCATGGTCAATCCCTGATACACATGATTGTAAGATCTTAAAGGACAAGTCCACCTTCATAAACATGACGATTGAGAGAATGCAACAATATTAGTAGAATACATAGGTGAAAGATTGAGGAAAATTGGACAATCTGTTCAAAAGTTATGAATTTTGGAAGTTTCAGTTCCGCGATCGATGGATGTGAAGTCTACTTCAGCTTGTGATGCCATATGAGTACAACCATATAAAGAAACTCTAAAGAAAATTCAACATATTTTCACTTTTCTTGCATAATAGAAGAGCACATGACTTGCCTCTTTCAGAAGGCAGGGGGAGTAATATTACCCTTAACATATATCAGTTATACAAGTTGAGGGAATGTGTACTTTCTTCAAAAAAATAAAATTTTGTGGAATTTTCCTTATATCGTTGTACGTATGTGACATCATCAACTGCAGTAGTCTTCTCATCCAGCAGTGACTGCACAGAAACTTTAAAAATTCATAACTTTTGAACAGATTGTCCAATTTTCCTCAAACTTTCACTGATGTGTTCCACTTATATTGCTGCATTATTTCAATCCACATGTATATGAAGATGAACTTGTCCTTTAATGACATGATACATAAATGACTGCATTTGATATATGGGGACTGAAGCTAACTGGTTTTCTTCAATCATTTCTTTTGAATGTATTTTTATCAATGATTGTATGCATACCCTGCGGCCCTGTACTTAACATGAGAAAATGCAAAACTATAAATCCTGCAGTTCACATCTTCTGAAGATAACACACACACACACGGAGGATAACACAGACACAGTCCCTGTGTGTTTATATCTTACCCTCGACAGCATTTGAGTGTGCCAAGGTGCATGCTGCATAGACTCCCTTACGAGTGGGAATGAGATTATGCATCAACGTGTGGTTTTTCTCTGGTCTAGTTTCTATTGGTCTGCTTTTCCCTTGCCATGTGCCGCCCTTTTAGTACCCTTCCGCATACTCTGGGGTAATCTGAAGATATGTTAACTGCGGTTTGCTACCCTTTTTGTCTGAGGGGTACTGTAGCTCATCAAGCTGAAATGGGGTGATTTGCCTCCATGCCCCAACACATGCAATTACCCAGTTACACAGCCATTTAATAGAACTGCAAGCAGGCTATGAGCTAGTGCACTCTACAGAATATGAGATGACTTTTGACCTAAAATGGCTTAACGGCAGCTAATCAACTTATTGGGGGTAATGTCTACCTGCTAATCATGGGGGAATGGGTCTTTTGAAGCTCGCCGTCTCTGCCAGTGTTACAGGAAAACATGCTTAAAGGGACACACCAGATCCATGGGAGAACCATTTTTCTATTCTATACAGCTAACTTGTCCTGTTCTCATCAATTATTACAACTTCTTGATACGAAGATTAGATTTTAGGCAGCAATCAAGAACTTAACCCTCCCCCCCCCCCAGAAAAACCCCCCAAACATTTATCATTTTTTAAAACAAAATCGTTAATTCTTTTCAAGAAATTTTGCCAAATTGATCTTTATCATGAGAACATGAAGCACATCTTTGTGAGTCTTGCCATGATGACTTCCTTTAAGTCACTGTCATCTGTGTGTTTTCATATTGCCATAATGAATTTCAAGCATGAATCCAGATCAATATTTAAAAGTATGCCTCCATCATGACTGGAAAAGAGTCCAGCTTTTTTCTTTACATCAAACAGATTCTTATCAAAGTGTGAATAATACTCCTGAATTGTGCAAAATACAATTATGACCACACTGAAATTTAATGATATACATAATACAAGTATATGAAATCATCCCTTTTTCTCTGTCTCTATCTCTCTTTGAAATGACTAAAGTGACTCTGCATGCTGTAGAAGCAAAGAATGCGTCAAAGTTTCTTCATATCCCAAGGTGTGCCGGTATCCTCAAAGGATGCCGAACTTCAGGTGATCTCTAGCGAAAAATAATTGACGAGGATGCCGGCAGGTGAATGTCAAGTCCCACCGGGCCTTTCTGTCATTATTTATGGCTTCACATTTTTATCTTAATCCATTCAACCCCTGGCTCTAGCATCTCGTGTCCTGAATGTGAATCAGATGGGACTAGAGCTAAGCGCTTGTTTTCACACTATTATGAGAATAAATGAGTTAAATTAGACATTCCATCGCTTTATCTGCAACTACACTATCTCAGACATTATTTTGTTTATTCATTTGTTTGCTTGTTGATGGACGCTGAATGGAAGAATTACTCATTAATATGTTTGAACATGAAATGCCGACGGTACCCATTCTAAATTACTGTAATCTTAACACAATTTCGGCTGATTTCTGCATAGCCAAAAACAGGGTTATCTGTCTGATTTTTGAAGAATGCAGCAAATTCACTTAAACATTTTTACAAACTTACAGCACAGGAATAAGATTGCTTTCGATGCAGCAAAATGTTTCATTTAGTATTGATTGTTTGTGTGCATGGTATGGTGGGTTACCACATTTTTTTTTTTCAATTTGGGTACAGAGTACAGTTATAAAGTTCTCAGAAGACGAGGCAAGAAACCTTGCATAAAGTTGATATACGCTTGCTGGAAAGACAGGACATCGATAGTAACATATCAAATATTAAACAGAATACTAGAAAAAGAAAGGGTGTATCAGACCATTTGGTGATTACTTGTGTGTACTTGAATAATGTATCTTTGTCTTTCACACATTCATCAGAATATTCTAGCCCAAAGTAATGCCGGTCTTGCCTGGGTTATGGCACATATCAATCATTAAAACTCTGCTGTCACACACACAGGCAAAACAAAAAAAAACAAAAACAAAAAAAAACAGGCAAAAAAAAAAAAAGAATAAGAATACAAAAAATAAAGATTATACACATAAAAGATAAACCAATATACCTGGGACAGGTATCACTATTAGATATCATCTGGAGATGGTTTGTAAAGTGACATCAAAAGTGATGCTAGTTCAAAGGAGAGCCTTTTATCAGTCTCCTTTACTTTCCCCACATGATTCTGAATATGTGGGACTGAGATGTGTGTATCGCTCCATTCAATCTATGCACTGACCCCATTATTAATTCCTGTGTTGCATGCTACACCATGAATCATAAATCATTCATGAGACATAGGATGGAGTGGTGGTGGTGGTGGTGGGGGGGGGGGGGTGGTAAACTTCTTCTAGAACCAGATTACAGCAGTTTAATGCCTGCAGGAGATGGTATGCAAATAACACATCTGGATCCATGTCTCATATCCTTCAAAGCTGGCTTGAAACAGCCACACATTCACCAAAGAAAAAACTAGAAGAAGAGGATTCAAAGTCAGTTATATCTGACTGGCCTGACAGTGAATCTCCACTTTTTCCTCCCAGAATAATCATAAATATTCGAGCATTACATTTGAACAAGAAGGAGCACTAGCAAGTAAGAGAATAGTTATTCAACCTAAAAGCCTACACCTTTTTGTTCATTCATCTAGAGACGGAGTTCCCTTTCAATATCTAATTTGTTTATATTTTGTTGACATATTTGTGTGTCCATAGTAATGGCACTGCCCAGGTAAGTCTAGAAATCAATATTTCCTTTTGCCGGTCTTTGAAATTAAATATGGCCATCAAATATAGAAGTCTTCTGGTGAAGTATTCGGCGAGCAAAATCCATGCCATGATAGAAAAACATACGACTTATGAGACTGGCTGACAAATGCGAGGATTGTGGTGTGCTAAAGGTAATGCCATATGTTACACTAGGGAGTGGCTACACGGCAGTCTTGTCAAAGTACACTGTATATATCACAGACGGCGATAATGTCAGATCAGACAGAACATACCGAGACATTTGCTTGGAGCTCAGCTTCCCTAAAATGACACCCTTGGAAGGCTTCTGGAAACAATCCATCTGTCTCACCTGATGTTTATCTCTCTCCTCTCACTACTTCTCTCTTTCTCTATCTATCTCATTTTTCCCTCTCTCTATCTATCCATCCATCCATCTATCCATCTATCTATCTTTCTATCCATATCTATTTCTCTATCAATTTATCTATCTCTCTATCTATCTTTATCTCTCTCTATCTTCCCTTTTCTCTCTCTTTTATATCTATTTATCTATATATCTCTATCTCTCCTCTATCTATCTATCTCTCCTCTATCTATCTCTATCTTTCCTCTACCTATTTCTGTTTATCTCTCTTTATCTCTCCCTCTCTCTCTATCTATCTATCTATCTCAACCTTTCTCTCCCTCTCACACCTCTGAAGTAATGAGGCTGAGGAGGAAATGTTGAGGTGTCACAAAGGTTGCCAAGTGTTTGGCCTCTGACAACAATTCTAATTGCTAGGATGAAATCTTACCATACCATAGACCAAGAAGTAATGGCACATCCAACAGCTATGTGGTATGTGTATGACAAACGTGAGCCCACAGGCATAGTGTAGCATGAATAGTCAGTCACTGATGCGGAATGCATGTATCTGCATGCTTTTGTTTTGTCCTTGCATTCTATACTTCCACACTCAAAATGTGACATCTAATCTATTGTGATTTAGTTCAACTGTTTATCTCTGTATCTCAATCTCCCATACTCTCATATCTCTCCGTCTCTCAATCTCCCCTCATTGTCCTACATACAGCAAAGAACAAAATGTCACATTACCTTCCCTTGGGAATATAAAGTTACAGCTATTTGAAAATGTATGATTGAAAATATCACTCCCATCACACATGACACACACATAATCACAGACATTGTTTATGTTTGAAGATAGAATGACTTTATCTTCAAAAAGTATCCATGTGAGACAGAGACATGCAATAGCATTGATGGTGAATAAAATGTATCTATATACATAATAATGTCATATTACACTGTTACATAACCTTCCAGCAACAGACTTCACGTCAGATAGCCACTAGCAAAACCATGTCATATGTTCCACACACACATACAAAGGCCGGATGTATCTGTCATCTGGACCACATGTGAAGCACCCATCTCATCCCTCCCTCCACGAGTCTAGACGATGGATTCTAAAGGTTCAAGGGGGGATCAGAATCTTGTCAGAGTACAGCGCCCCCCACTTAAGCGGGAGTGGTCAGAAGACCAGCATTTCTCCCATACGAGTTGAACTCCTACTTGAGTGATGGCCTTATCCGTGACCTGTGCAAGTCACCCTACACAAATCCAATGTGTGAGTAAACATCAGAGGATGAGAAATTATTACACTAGTCTAGATTGATGGTGAATAAACATCAGAGGATGAGAAATTATTACACTAGTCTAGATTGATGAGAAGATGACTGCTATTTAAAAGGAGAATTAAACTGATGATAGGAATGGCAAATATCAAACCTATGTAATCTACAGCTTTCTATTCTGGAATGGTAAAGAAAATATAGATAATCATTGTTGGAGCAAAATCATGTGATTATTTGTCTGGATTCATTTATCAATTGAAACATTAATGAGACCATTAACGAGGAACAGTGGTAGCATGTCTGCTATCATTTGACATGCTTACTAGTCTCAATTATGCAGAAAACAAACAGTGCATAATAAATGATACGTTACAGAGAACCTCACATTACACAAGTGAGGTTCCTGCTAAAGCAGTTTCCAATCAACTGGTAAGCACTGTATTGGAGACATTGAAAGGTCAGAGGCAACACTGCCATATAGAGGGGAAACTGTTTAACACAAGATTTGTATGCAAGAAATCCTGGGGCCCATTGCATAAAAGTTACTATTATGGTAACTTTGCCATCCAATGGTAACTTCCATGGAATTCTTGATTTTGATTGGCCGTTGAGTATTGTTGCCATAGTAGTTACCACTGGATGGCAAAGTTACCATAATAGTAACTTTTATGCAATGGGCCCCTGGATTTTAGTCCTGCCCAGTGTATACTGTATTCACTATATATCTCGCAAGTCTAATTTTCACAAATCAGAAATTCCTGACAATTTCGCAAATGGTTACATTTAAGATTGAGGAGTACAGGATGGATGAAGAAATCAGTATCATTCACTCATTTCAAGGAAGAAGTGCATGCATCTATTCACACAGGAGGTATATGAAGCACATCTACCAAACTGTATCATCATGCACCTCATATGTGTAATGCTTCACACTAGTACACGTAAGCATGCATGTCTCATTCATGTTGATATTTTTGCGTGTTGATGAATTCGCGATGAACTCGCAAGACTCGCCAAAATAAAAACCACACAAAATATATAACGCATACAGTACATCTCTGGACACAGCATTCACCCACTTTGGTCCACTAAAACAGGAGATACCTGGTGCCTGCAAATTGGCAGGGCCACCATAGAAACCAGTGCTCACAATTATCAGGCTGTCCTGACTCAATTTGGCCATATTCCCATTCTCATTAACAAGTGTAGGAGATGTCTCATTTGGTTCGGATCTGTACCATTTCAGGATATGAGCATCATCCCAAATCACTTACATGGAGAGCAATGACCATGTATGTATGCGTAGGTGTCAGGCAAAAAATGTCATGATACACCTTTAACTTGTCTGCTGTTCTACATGTATGTGATTCACACAAATACCGTCATGACTTTGTACATAATTAGTTCATTTACTGTGTGATAAAAATTTAAAAAAAAACAAACAGATTTTCATAGCTAATTATAATGATACAAAAGAGCAGAACTTCAAATTGTACATACTCCAGGACAACAATATTCTGATGTTATATTCACATTCTATGAATTTATATCATGTGTGAAGATAGATGTTACATGTGTGAAGATAGATGTTACATGTGTGAAGATAGATGATACATTTGTACTTTATATTCTTTGATTCTACATAAAGTTGCTGTATATGTCCAAACCTACCTGCCCCTGTGGCACACAGATGGTAATAGCTTGAAAAACCACAGTAAATACTCCCCCACATGTCTTTGCCGGAGAAAAGTATTAACTTCACCTGTCATATGAATGTCATTGCCACATACACATATCGTCGGTTGAGAATGATAAGGGTGTTAAGTTGTCACTAAACCCATAGTGTTCAAGACAACTTGACGCCCTTCTCATTCTCAACAGACGATATGAATAAAAAATGCCACTCAGTTCCAAAGAATTACATGCTGCAATTTCCTAGAAAAAAACATGTTTTTTTCTGATGCCAGGTTTATACATTCACATACTTCAGCGCAAAATGTTCACATTACGAGAAGTCTGACAGCAATATATTGTCCTTTGGGTGAAATTGTTGTAGTTTCATTAGGACCATCCTTGCAGTTAATCTGATGAACAGTGTAGCATACAACATTATCAGCCGCCAGCAGCAGCTTACTGTGTAAGGACAAGGCCAGAAAATTAGCACTTTCCATGAAGCTATTTACTGTCTGCCCTCAACGCACACGTTCATACTCTCACCACTGTGTTTGTTCCTTTGCCTCTCATTTATTTTCCTGCATTCATTTCTATCTTCTTCTTTTTTGACACAATTTCTTTTCTTTTGATCAAATTCTTTCCCTCTTTATCTTTCTGTTCCTTCTCTTCCCACTTTCTCTCAATTTTCATTTCCTTTGTACATTTTTGAACTTCTATCATACATGCCATGTGATATGTCATGCATTTTGAATCCTACTCCCTATCAATTCCTTGTTTTCAAAGCATGTCAGATATCATTTCCAACTCACAGCAGTGACACTTTTTCATTTGACTTACATGAAAGAAAGATCTCAACTCAAAACAATACAAAACAATTATTCCTGGCTGAATGGAATCTTCTCTAATCCACATAGTCTATACCATGGAAAGATGATATCCTAAATTTTTCCCCTAGAATCACATAAGTTACATCTGAGAAACCTTCAATTTAAATATGGCCACTCTGGAGACACTGAATAATATCACAAATTGTTTTTAAAAAAATCTGTAAGATACAAAATGAGTGGTGTCAATGTCTAATGTGAATATATTACTATAGTACTGAATGACACTACTCTTTTATAGCATTTTCATTTTTTTAGTGGACAAGGTGAATGGTGAAATAATCTGTTCATTTGACTTGGTTTGATTTTATTTCACTACTTTTCACAAAGTAAATATAATGTTACAAAAAAATTTCCATACATAATTATACATTTGGGGTAAAATTCATATACCAGTCATACAGGACGTATTAACTCTTGACAGCTTTTTTAAATCTTTTTATGAGGAAGAGATTAGCATGAACAACCAACCACGACTTACAGTAAGAAATCTTCTTTCAAACATCTATATGTATTACTCGCTGTTTTTAATGATCAGGTATTCAACAAACATTCGATGAGGAGAAAGTAGTATATGGCCTGTTCCTTAAAGAAACCACTCAATACAGAAATTCATGTATTCGTGTAAATCTGCGTGGCACCCAGCTGTGACCACTGCTGAGCTTTCATTATCTCATCGAGTGGGCGGAAAATCTGTCAGTGTATGTGGCACCTCGGAGCACAAGAAGGGATGAGGGAGTTGGTGAGCATAAGAAACAGAGAGAAGCAATATAGAAAGAAGAGAGAGAGAAAGAGATAAAAGAGAGCCATGAAGAGAGAGAGAGATATATATTAGACAGACATTAATGTTTAAAAAACTATCTCTCCATGCAAACTTTGGAAAATTGGCGGGAAGGGATGTCAGTTTTTTCCGCCCACACTCTTCGTCTGGTTGTTCAGCTGATTGGGAAGCAATGACACACGGCCACGAAGTTTACAGATCATTTAGATCTCATCGATGCTCTTCAGAACCGAGCATTGGCAGGCTCGCCAGGACCGTGTGGGAGAAGATTGAGACAGTGATGTAGCTCACAATCACAGACAAGATAGGAGAGAGGGGAGGTCTGCTTGCACTGCAACATTTTCAGACAAGTAAATTAAGCTGAGTTTGCAAGTCTCAAGCATTTGAGTGACTTTTATTGGCAAAACTATATATCTTGCTTGTCATCTGAGATATCGAGATTTGGAGCTTGATATCTCCTCTCTAATGAAAGATAACGGGTGACAGAAAGAATGATATGTGATGATCCCTAGTTATGTGATAAAAGCAAATTTACACACTTCACTAAGGAAAAAAAAAAGACCAAATGAACGACACTTTACTCTGTCACCACTGAAACACAGATGCAATTTATTTGATGCTGTCCTGTGTATCTGCTACTTGATTGGTTCTTGGGTCATACACACAGTCAACATATCATGGTATATACATGTATATGCGTACGTGACACATCACAACCTCACTTTAAATAGGTCCAAAAAAAAAGTAAATTGAGGTATGTTTACAAATTGAAAAATTTATAGCTCATCTACCTCCTGCCCGACTTTCAAATTCCTCAATGACAGAAACACAAAACTCGCTGGTTTTCTTGAATGATGTTCCTACAAGCTTTTGAATTGACCTATCTATGCTAATTTTCTGCATGCTTTTCAACTGCTCCTAAACCTTATACCCCATTCACTCAAACTGCATTTATTTTGGCCTGCTTTCATATCAGTGTTGTGGTAAGTTTTGCTTTTGTTTTTTGTTTTTAGATAAAGAAGATCCAATCATTCCCTAATGGAAACCTTATTGTCTGGAAAACATCAATACCAGGAAATCAAAATGTGGTAATACACTTTACTTTGATCTCAGCACAGAATTGGATGTTCTAATTTGTTTGTTTGTTTGTTTGTTTGTTTTTATTCCAACTCCTCTCTGCACTCTGCTTAACTTTTTACACATCCAATCTTTCCATTTGCAATGAGTTGCATACACCCCAAGGAATGCAGAAGTTATGAGAAAATCTTCACACTGAGAGAGCTTCAGGCACTCATCGGCATTTATGGTAGATATTGGAAGTCATAAGAAGAGGCTTGTCTGAGAGGAAATGTCCTGAGTTCATTTCCACAAACAGACACTGGGAGTGGAGGAGGGGCGGAGTACTAGGCTACGAGATCTGTATACCAGACCGTACATCACTGGTACTGGTACAACAGTCTGAACTTTTGTTGACACCTGCGATGTCAGATACATTATAGGTACTAGAGTATTGTGAACGGAAAAGGGCATTTTGGAGGGAACGTGTTCATAGCATTTCAGACAATCTTTTGATCTTTATAAGAAGAATGGGATGTCACGGTATATATTCTGAACGGCACTGCATAATTATATATGATTATACACACAGAAATGATGTAAGAAATTCACATGCTTTTCTGCACTGCAAGATCAGGATGTTGATGGACAGATAAGATGCTGGACAGTCATACATTTCATACTATATGGGGGAGGGGGGTAAGGGACTGAAAACTAAGAAGATGCATCATAAGTCCACAAGAACCCACTTACAGTGATGGAAAGTGACATGTGATGATTGGAATACAGGCATAATGATGACATTATACTTCAAACTCGAGATCAAAATCTCCAGTCAGCCCGGGAAAAAAAACAACAAAAACAACAACAACCAAAAACAAGGTCTCAGTTCTCCTCAAACAGACCCAGTTAGCATGTATAAAGGCCTGTGAGTCTGACTTGCCGAGTCCAATAAAGATAATGCATGCCAAAATGTCTGTCTTTGATTGCAGAACCTGATGAGGTCAGATCCATCATCAGCAGGCAATGCTGACATGTGATCAGGAAAATGTATTTGAGTGCCAATTATTACCCATCATTGCTTTCCATCTGAAATTCAGGATGACTTTGGGTTGGCCTAAAATAGCTTGTGTTCCCACTGAACACATACACACACTTACACATTCACACACATACACACACACACGCACATACACTGTGATACACACACAAACATACACACAACCAGCACCAGATACAAAGGTGTGTGCAAAGACATGCTGCTAGACAGTTGACTTCCAAATAATACAGCCATGCAGCATGACTGAGGTGACCCCTTACTGGCAGGATGTTTGTTGTGAAGGAAGGAGGCAGAGGAAGAACCTTGCTCCCTGCAGCAACCAGTGATCACTTTGACAGAGATACCGGGAGGGCAATTTGCAGTCGCTTATTTCAGTCAAGGTCCGGCTAATCGCATGTGGGCATGTCCTCTACAGGATCAGGTGCCTGCCGTTAATTGAAGGTAGAGACTCCCTGCTCCTGCGCCCCAAGGCACCACTGGGTGAAGTGTGGAGGGTCAGCTCAGCTGGGACAATATGTCATCATCTTGATTAGATAAACAGAGGTTGATCAAACCAGTATCTACTCAAGAACCTCTGCTCTGAACAGTTCTTAGTAAAACATTATGAAGCCAATAATTCATAGCCTCCTGACCAAACATGGGCCTCCTAATGACAGGAAAATATATTTAGAATATGGGGAGAGGACAAAAAAAAAACCTAAATAAAATAAAATAAATTGTTTCAGTTTTTTTCAGAGGGTAGCAGTAAGTAATTTCATATCTACAAATGCTTGTCCCCTAAATCCTATTCACACCTCTGTGCCATGCTCACTCACTGGGCTCAATTTAAATTGTTCAAAATTTGAATACTTTTTTCACATTTTACCATGCCCACAGTTAAATAGAGGTCAAGTGATAATAAACAGAGACCATTGAATCATAATAATAATGCCATAGGCTCTAAGCATTGTACATACACATAGACTTTGAACCATCTGTTCAATTATATGTGGAAAGTAACAATTCACATGTTGCCAAAACCTCAAATATTTATAGTTCTCCATCCGTTGTTTTTTGAGTAACTTTGATTAGTGAGGCATAAATGGTTTGATGCAAAGTGTGAAAATCAATCAAGAAAATAAAAGTCTCTATGTGCAAATTATTCATGACTAACATTCAATGTCTCTTTTTTTTAATTCTATAAAGAATATATCAAGCAAGCTGTTATATAGTTTATGACCACAAATCTCTAGACACAGGAAATAAAATAGCTGCCAAGTATGGCTATCAAACCTTTTTCACTTTCTTCATTTGCCTCACAAGAATGCAACACCACTGTCTCGTGCATGTCACCGGGTTTCCACTGCTGATGAAATGTTTTCTCACGAAAAGCCTATATAATAGGAATCTATGAGCAATCTCACGGCTACACGGTTCGCGGAAGAGGAAATTGAAAGGAGAAGAAATTGAAAAGCCAAACATCATTGCAGCTCTTCATCCCACATAATCTTGAGGAAATTTCATCAGTTGTGTGCAGACACTCACAGCAATTGCAGAAAGGGTTGGGGCTGGTTTTTTTTTCCCCTCCTATTCCTTAAGATATTCCTGGTGGAGCTGAAATGAATACCCCGCCATCTAGAGTCTGCCTGAGAGTTCCATGCATCTCCTGAGAAGATGCAAAATAAACAGAGGACAGAAATCTCTGCATGGAATATACAGTGTCAACATTGGGCAGCTGTAAGCAGGCACGTTCTGCTTTGCCCAAGCTAAACTTAACTTTTGTCGGGACCAAAAGACCACCCCCCCCCCTCCTCCTCCACCCCACACCTCAAACTCTTCCCCCTTTCCTAGCATCTTGTAAGACGTGGGCAGCGGTAGTTCGGAGAATGCTCAAACTGGGAGGGCGAGTTTGAATGCACTTGAATCAGAGGTGTAATTTATACGCTTCTGTCAAACATTAATGCAGGTAGCTGCGAGTGGCTGTCGTAAATTTCCACACCAGACGTGCTTCTCGAGTGACATGGGAGTTGTATCACGCAAGCTTTCCAGATCTCCGCTGCAGTGGGGATGGCGCATATATTTTCTTTCAGCTAGTTAACCCATGATGGATGTACACTCCTCTCTTGCGCTCCTCTGGGGAAGGAACACCATGTAGGAAAAGGAACTGATCTTCAGAGGAAATGTCATTCAGTTCAGATACCCGCAATTATTTACTGCCTTCATCTAATTTCTTTATGAGCATCATCTATTTCTAAAACCTCATCATCACCTCACAAAATTGAAATATGTGAAACTAGAGTAATGCGACTGCACAACTAAGGTGCTCCTTGCTGGATGCACTCCCAAGATCAATATGAACAAGGTACATTTCAGTAATGTACCTTACATCTTAATTCACTTGAAATGTCTCATCAAATTACTAGGCTTTGATCATTAGGCCCTATGTATGGATGTTCAAGATGTGCCATGCTGTGTATATTGTTCATCATGGCACATTTGATATGTGTTTCATAAAAGCACTGTATTCTAATAGATATGTCCAATAGAGTATTTGTGCTCACTTCAAAAGACCGTAAAAATGAAAAAAAAAAAGTTGAATGTGCTTTATCATAGTCTAGCCATGCTTCCTCTGTTTTGAATCAACACTTCTTAGCATCCTCCAATTTAGTATCAGCCCTTACATTTATTGCACAAGCATTGCTTTGAAACAGATACAAATAAACATGTTTCTGGCGATGATAGTGTTCCATGTCATACCATGGATAATGATAAAAGTCACAAACAGTCCTCAAACTTAACACTGAAATCATCATCATTACATGCACTGGATTTGTTCATGATATAACCATAAAGGAAAAGATCAATTGGCACCTTGTACAGCCAGACATTTCCTTTTCTGCTGCTGTCAAATTTGCACGACTTTTGCCTACAGGTATCCAGAAGGGCTGGAAGAGTACGTTCTCCACATCGTAATGACAAGGAAAGCCATAAATTAGTCCATGTAATGCATGATTACGAGCGCGAGCACCCAGTTCTGAGCAGCTTGGGTGAATTACGAGCACTATTTCCATGTCACACACATCCGGGCTGGAGTGATGGAAGAGCATTTCTAATTAGGACATGTCACACCTGTTCCCCAAACACCTCAATCTCTTCCTTTCCTTCCTACTTTACTTTCTGCTGGTTGCTACAAGGTCAGCCACCACCTGATTTTATTACTTTGGGGATGCAGGGAATCTATGCCTTACAAGTGATGACTCTACGTAGCTTCCTCATATTTCAAACTAATCAATTCTCTTATTTGTTGCATTCATCAATTTGACACAATCACTTTTTCTTGCTATAGATGTTTATGTTTTACTTGTAAAATGTGGAATATGGACCAATAAACAAACAAACAAACAAACAAACAAAGCCTTGCTTCTTACGTATGTCACTACTAACAAAAAAATCAGCTTTGGTCTCCCTACAAGAGGAAATGTGTTCTGGGCATTGGTCTGTTGTACTGCACTGACTCTGAAGAAGTACATGTATATACTACTGTCAGACCAAATGCAATAAAGCACCCATAGGTTCAGCCTTTCCTCAGTTACCATCTACATCTCACTAATTTGAATTAGCAGGTAAATTGGCAATGTCAACATCCATTTAGCAGCAAATTAATTCCATGCTTACCTTGAAAGCATCATAAATTATCATCTCGCATACCTCCACAAAAACTGATGCTTTTATATGACCTGTGTTGTGTAAACACCAATCACGAAAGATGATATATTATCTCACTAATGTAGCCCACACAGTGTGAATAGACACACTATGTATGTCCACTATGGGTGATGGTGGGTACTTTTTTCCACCTATTTCCAAAATTGCTGATGGAAAGATGGGTAAAGTAAATATTTGCTTCCCTCCATCAACACAATGATTCGAGGGAGAGATGAGCTAAAAGTGTCAACACATTCAGTCCCATAGTGCTGTCGACATGTTAACATGCAATGTCAGGAGCATGTTGGGATAGTGGTCATCAAGGGGTTAATCTAGCATCTTCCACTGTTGTTGGAGTTAAAGGGTTCAATTCTCACTGGGGCTACCGGTTTTGTTTCACTGTCAGTCTGAAGATAGGAGTACTGACTGGGAGTCAGTACAGTATTCATTGCATAATCGGGACAGGTTGGGAGTAGCAAACACAGCCCCTTTAAGCGGGGTGCCCGATTTCGCGATGAGCACTCACCATACACTAACGGCATACGACATGTACATGTAGTGCACACACACACACACACATGCATACTGACGTACTGTACATGTACATAAATACACAACCACGCTACCCCTCTGCGCGACCCTCTAGCTCTCCCTGCACATGGTTTTGCTTATAAGGGGAGAAGAATGTTCGCGAAAGCATGTGTTTCGCAATGGCATGGATACTTATACACGGCGCTTTCATGGCTATGCATGTACATGTACTGGATGGATGGAGGTCAAAACACACCAGTCCGAAGCTTGCTTTGTAAGTTCGATGTAAACGACAACTGATAAGGAATCTTTAAAATATTGTTGTGGTATTTTGGTAGATTTTTTTTGTAAAATATCAACAAAATCAAAGATCGCTTGAAGAAATATTGTCCCGTTTATCAGAGGTCCCCGCCCAATTATCCAGTGAAAATAACATGCATTGGAAATGTTTCTGGGAAGCGTATGTCATTTAAGCGAGGTTCCCGATTATCAGATGCCCGATTATGCGATGAATACTGTATTTTGATTTCTATGGTGAGTGTAGGAAAATACATTGGGGGTAATATGATGCTTCTTTTTTTTTTGTGAAAAATGTGTGATGATAAATGTGTTAGATCAGAAGCACACGGGCTTATTTCCATATTTATGCTATGTACTGGTGGTACAGTTTTTCTAGTTCTCCATAGTACAGGGGTGTAATCTCTTTGACTTTCTTTTCTGAATAAAAGGTTTGCAGTATCAGGGAAACATATCAATAAGATCAGTCTGGACAATTTACAGCATGACCCATGCTACTGATTTACTCCACTTTCTTGGCCTTTGCAAAATGATAAAAAGTGAGTTACACAAACAAAATACAAACACATCCTCACACACACACACACACACACACACACACACACACACATAAACACAAACACAAATGCAGTCAGACAGAAAAGTGCACAAGCACATAAACATGAACTAAAGCAGACAAACATGAAGCATCATTTGTTGATCCTTCTGGACTGATTCAAAGCTCGTTACTGCAGCTTCAAATCAACAGTGCTCCATCTAGAATCCAATGTCTGCCTCTATGTGTAAATCATACATCACGAGGCATACATGTCCATGTACTTCCTATTCTCCTCATACAGAACCCTGATAAAACAAACGCTTATTCTAGCAAAGCATCTTTTCCCCGTCCAAATGTTCAAAGTTTCTCTGTATTTTATTGTTGTTCAAACCATGATGAAAAAAAAAAAAAAAAACACTTTTGATGCCACTTAGTGACTTCACTTTTGCCAATGGAGTTTGATATAGGGAGAATCCATTGCATTTCAGGTTGATTTAGGAATGTTGCATGCTGAAATGACATGCCATCCACACACAATGTATGCAGGCATGCCAGAAAGAGACACAAGACACATCAGACTCGATTCAGACAGAAAAACACTGCGGCTTTATCTTATGTCAAACTGATGTCGCAGACAATGCTGAGAAGGTCACAGTTAAGCCAGTGTCTGGCAAATTCCAAGTACATGTCTCAGGCTTACTCTCCCCGAGTCCTCTTCCATTTCAAATACTGTCTGGCAGCAAATACTGCAAGAAAAATATCTCCCTCCCTCCCTCCCCCTCTCTCTATCTCTCTTTCTCTCTCTCCTTCTCTCTCATTCGTTCTTTCTTTCTTTCTTTCTCTTCACTTATCTGTCTTTTACAATTTCAATTTAAATCTATTTTCATATTTCTCAAGAAAAATGTGATACAACAAAAAAAATCACTTTTACAACACAAAAATACACACAAAAGTGCAAATTAGGTGAAACCTTTACTGGAATATACAACTACCTCAGAATAGAAATAAACATTATGGTCTATTTCAAGTAGTATTAGAATGTAATCTGACAAAACAGGAGAAATATGATGGGGCTGGCAAAAAAGCAAGCTTCTATTATTCTTCTACCATTCTCCTAATCTTCAATCACATCTTCACCGACGTTCAGACACAACAAAATAAGGTGTAAACAAGAAAAGGGTTGGATGCTACCCATTCATCTTACCAACTGCTACTTTGTCCTTACAATATACGCCCACATAAAATTATACTTATGCACAAGTGAGCAACACGAGCAGATGTAAATGTACACGCAGAGTGTCTTAAGTAGACCACTGCTTTACAGTGACATTCTGAACTATCCATTGAGCACTGGTAGGGGTGGAGGGGCTGTCCCTGTTTGCGACAACAACAGTCTCAGTGAAGGAGAATAACAGAGATAAAAACAAGAACAAAACTGAAAAGAGAATATAGACTAGGTGAAAAGATAATGTTCAATTGTAATTGGTTATAATATTGAGTCAAGACCTCAATAATGAAGTACTGTAATGAGCATCCATTTCCATATCAATATCAGTTTTTGATGATCCAAAACTTAATCAACATCCATGTTCAGAATCTTGAACCAAGATCTATGACCAGAAGATATCAAGATGTAGGGTAAACACACCATGCAAACATCAAATATGTAGGCCTTTCTGCTCATAAAACCTACCCGGAATCATTCAGCTCATTACTTCAACACGCCTGATTAAAAGTTTCATCAAAAATCATAGTAAGATATGGGCTATGCTAAGGAGCATTTTATCTTATCAGGAAATAAGCTCCAATATTCCTATCTTCATTGCAATCCTGCAGAAGAAGATACGACCCCTACCTCCCCCACATAGATAAAAAAAAAAAAAAATATATATATATATATATATATATATATATATATATATTACCAGCTTTCAAATTTAGCACAACTGATCGTTATATATAGCCTTGCATAAGTACAAAGTTCTGTACAATAATGTGCCATTTCAAAACATATGTGACCGGCCTGATGGCTAGAAAACGATGGGACGTTGATATGAAGATGGAAGACACGCCATGGAAAAGGAAAGACAGTGTCGCCATCATTATTTCCATTCATCATTTTGTCCGCACGCTGGTGCCGCCGGTCTGCAGCACAACGATGAGCAAGTTTGGCAATCACACTTGATGCAATGATTTTGATATAGAGGGCGGGCGGGGGGGGGGGGGGGAGATGGTAGAGACGGAAAAGATTCTTCACAGAGAAAGAGGCATGACGAAAGTTCAAGGAGGCATGCAAAGGGTGGGCAAAGTCTTCCAGCCAACGCCGATGAGAAAAAGGGGGCTACAGAAATCGCCGTTTTCATCGAATCAGACAAATTGCGAGTGTCGTCAATTGTCTGTACAAGTTCCAACTGGAGCATCATCAACTTGTTGAGCCTAACGCGCATTCTAATTGCAGAGAGAAGTATCCGTCAGACCAAGATGCCTCACTAAGCTGCAATGAAGTGTAGCTTCCCTTCTCCTACTACTTCTGCCTTTTTTTCATCCATTTCCACATCCAGAAAACTCGGAAATGACAGGGACAGCAAATTTTAAGGAATTGGGTAGGGGAGGGCCTCACGATGTCTGCGATTTCCGCAGACTACGAAGCTGGCGCAATTCGACTTTTCCAAGACAGCATGCTCACAAATTGGCCATCAGCGATCAATCCCTTGTTGACTATGGACTATGTTGAGTACAAAGGGCTAGCAAAAAGAGACGTATGTCTACACTGCAGTCCAGTAGTGTGAAATGTCTGCATGTCCAGTGAGTACAATACAGAGCACTGTTAATATAACAATACATTTCCCACATAAGACTTATTATATACAACGTCGTAAGTGGAAGCATAATGCATAAATATGTTTTCAATTCAAAAGCAATATGGCACTAATGCAGATGAGTAGTTATCTCCCCATACACAAACTGATAGAGCTTTACATGACTGCACTAAATTGGCATGGCGCTAAAAATTTGGGCTGTTTTCATGCACTGAATACACTCCTAGTGCATAATGCCCTTGATGTTAGCAACCATAAATAGATGCAAATAGCTAAAGGTCTCCATCAGTATCGAAATGGATGAAGTTATGAAGAAGAAGCAGGAGCCTGGGATTTCATCCCATCACCTCCTGTTTACTGGGCAGTGCTGCTACCACCAGAATTTCAGACAATTCATGGCAGTGATACTACCAGAAGTGAGTTCATTAGCAACCTTGCTGAAAATCTCTTGACGTAGCACCCTTCAGCATAAAGTGCTAACATTTTTTTTTATTAATATGCTATACAAAGATAACAGAAACGAGTGAAAAGCGTACTGTGAAAGTATATTTTGGGGTGAATATTCCAATTGAAAGGCCCCCCCCCAAAAAAAAAAAAAAAAAATTGTCATGAAGGACATTCTTGTTTCCAGACAACAAATGTTCATTACCAAAGTTTTTCCCTGCCACGTACAAAACAACGCATTGCATGTACTTGGCATATGGGTCACATAAACAATATGGCCAATCAAAGAAAAATAAAGCACAAAAAAATAAGAACAACTAAAAAAACAAAACAAACAAACAAATAAACAACATCCCACAGAATCATTTATTGAGATTCAAGTCATACATACTCTATAAAGATGAAGCACCCTGCGGTAATGATTCATATGGTAGTTTGATATTGAACATGTATGACCAGCAGGTTATCCCTGTGATTTTAACTCATATTTTTATCAAATGAAAACATGCAGACTCTTCTTTGTCATTTCATTTCTTTCTTGGAATAAACTCTTGATATCAATGTAGAAAAACATATCCAGATTTCATTTTGTGCTTATTTCATTTGATCTCAGAACACACACACAATTTTCTTTCAATTTCAAAATATATTCTGGGCCTTTATAAATTCCCACCCCCCCCCCCCTCCCGTGCTCTGCTTTGTCCCCACTCATGTTATTGTTGGCAGAAATTCATGCATATTTACATGCTCAATAAGTGATGTGGGGGAAGAAGGGGGAAAAAAGCGGCATAATATTCATTGAAATTTTCTCCAGCTTCCAAAATAGTAATAAAAAGTGTGGACTGATCAGAGAATTGCACAGAGCTAGGCACTCCTAATTCAATCTCCACCAATAAAGGGCTGCAGTCTTGCGGTGGTTCCCGAGAAATGCATGCACGCTCCCCCCGTCATTGTGTTTGCCAGAGGTGGGCACGGAGATTGGGTCTGAGCATCAGGACCTAGTCAGACAGCCCTACATTGCATCTCTTCTCCTGACAGATATACGAGGAGGATGAGACACAGACAGACAAACAGACAAACAGACAAACAGGGAGATAGAGAGAGAGATTCACACACATAAAGAGAGACAAAGAGAAATAGACTGGTAGACAGATGGAAAGAGAGAGAGATTGACAGAGATTAAGAGAGATAAAAGAGAGAGACAGCCTATGACAAAAGCAGTGAGAGAAACATATATCTATAGAGATAAAAAGAGAGAGACATATATTAAAGATAGAGAGAGACAGAGATTCAGGGAGATAAAAAGGGAGAGATGCACAAAGACAGGAGAGAGAAAGAGAAAAGTGGTGAGAGATGATAGCAGATTCAATACCTAGATGCATACGGATAGATGGATGGAGTGGTTGACAGATGTAGGCAGAGAAATGAGGGAAGATATGTCAAAATCTGAAAGAAATGGACAGACATATTGCAAGTTAAAAGGCAAAACTGGTGGGGGGGGGTCACTATTAAAGAAAAGATTGTATTCAAATAATGATATACTGTAGAGTGAGCTTCAAAGGGAGATTGGTAAATGAATGAAAAGAAAGAAAAGAAGAAGGAGGCAGAGAGGGGGAGAGCAGAAACGAGAACAGACTGAGAAGGATCTAATTTACACATGTCAGACAAGTTCAGTTAGACAGCAATCTACATCAGAAAGTATTTGGAAAATATCACACACATAATGACACACATACACATATTCTATATATATATATATATATATATATATATATATATATATATATATATATATATATATATATATATATATATATATATATATATATATATATATATATATATGTATACATATATATATATATATATACATATATTTATTATATATATATATATATATATATATATATATATAAATTTATGTGTGTGTGTTTGTGTGTGTGTGTGTGTGCAACACTCTTTAAATATAAAGATACAGAAAGTAAGGAAAAATTCCAAAGATGGACTAAAAGTAATTGGAAAAAATATATACAAATTGTATACCATATCAGGACAAGAAAAGGGATGGGACAATACTACCAAGCTGAAACTAAAAGAGAATATGGGAGAGATAGAGAGAGAAGAAGGAGATAAGTAGAAACAGACTGAATTCCCTTCCCATCCCCCATCCCGAGAGGAGAAAAAAAGAGAATCAGAGTAAGAAGGAGAGACAAGAGAGAGAGGAAGAGAGTGACAGACAAACGGAGAGATCCACCTTGTAGACGAACAACTGTCTCTGACGTCAATTTATCCATGCATCCATCGGCAGAGAGACGGGAATAGAATGGAAAGGGGGAGAAAAGTGGAGAAGTGTGATTGGCTAAAGTGGGCTGCCTGGATGAGTCATCCAGTCCGGATCTCTCGCCCGCGACGATTGGACAATCTTCGTCCGTGCCCGTCGCGGGCGTCTGTAAGCCTCGATCTGATTGGTGGGGGGGCTGGCGGAGAGTTGGGAGGAAATGAGCGCTAAAGGAGGTTTGTTTATGGACGGCATGCATGCGAGTGCTCAGCAGCAGAGAAACGGCACGGAACCAGGGAGGAATATTCCAGGCAAATGTGCATGAGTGGAATTTATTACTTCTGGAGAGTGGGAGAGTGGACGCATCCATAATTCTCTGCAAATTGCTTACTTTGGTGGAATTTTGAATATTGGTGAGATTACAACCAGGAGGCGAAAGGAGAAAGGGGAATATGAAAAGAAAATAGCACTAAAAATACAAGAGTACAGGAAACAGAGAAAAGAACATTTTTGGGGAAAAGATCAAATATTAGGATAAAAAGGAAAAAAAATGACTAACAAAAAAAACATTTTGAGTATCTGAAATATCACTCTCCCTGCCCATAAAAAAGTAATAATAATACACAAACAAATGAGCAAAAAAGTTGAAATTGAGTGGGACTAATTTGCAACAATTGTAGCAGTTGTTGTTATTGCAGCAGAAGCAACAATACCATATAATTAACATAATCCAAGTGCACCAAATAGTACCTACTCTGCTTGGATAAAATGTTGTGGTTGCCATTTTAGTTGTTGTTAAAGGGACTGTACAGTACTGGTTGAGGTGAGGATTCAGGTTTATAACATTCCTAAGTGAGATAATGAGAAACCTCTTATGAAATATGAAAGAGCATGTAATTTTAAGAAGAATTCAACATTTTTTTTGATGAAAATCGGTTTCCAAATGGCTGAGATATCCAAAAAGTGATGATAATAATAAAAGGTGACAGGCCACGCCTTTTATTAGGATCTCTTTGTTTCACATTGTTTTTGGATATCTCAGCCATTTCAAAACCGATTTTCATCAAATAAACTTTTGATACCCCTTAGAATTGCATGCTCTTTGACATCTCATAGAGTGGTTTCTGAATATCTCGCAAAATGTTAAAGGCTAAATCCTCACCTCAACCAGAACTGTACAGCCCCTTTAAAGTACTGACTCTTCACAACAGCACAGAAGGCAACAGTATCAAGAAAATTGTTGCATGACAGTGAAATATAAATTGACCAATTAATGTTGAATACTTGGTATGAGGAAATCTTCTTTTCCCAGTGCATCATGCCTTTCACTTTAAGATTTGACTTTCTTTTCTAAAACCCTACAATCTTTGTGCGGTACATATTTTTATTTGACAAATTAAAAAAAAAAAAAAAAAAAACCTGCACAGGTTGGAATTACCACTCTCACTTCAGAGTTGGTAGATGTTGATGAAGGTATGACGAGAAGAGAAAAAACAACAACAACAACAAGGTGATGCTAGTAGCAGCTTTACTCATATGCTCACTCAGAAAACCTCACACCTCTCATTCTCAATACAACAGCTCAATTCTGGCCAGAGACAGATGACCCCCAATGGCCCGGCCATAATGCACCTGAACTGGACATACTGCCCGCTACTTCTTGCTTTCACACTCTCAACGAGAGTGACCTGCCGAATGAACGAGAGATGGTCTTGGGCCGCCACTCTTCCCTGCTCGAATCTTCATTAGCTAGCCGTGATGAAGTATAAACAAGATTCTCCGAGCCATCTCGGGTGTCGGAATCTCAGGAGTGTGCTAAGAGGATTAATGGTGTTTGGGCGTGTCGGTGATGGGACAGCCACAGAGGTAAGGGAAGGGTGTCGGCAACAGAAATCTCATCGGAGTTTGAGACCGGGAGCAGCCTCATCCCTAAGGTTATCTGAATTGTTCAAGATCAGCTTCCAGAAAATTGATAATCATGACATTTGGCTGAATCTGACAGAAGTATAGACCATTTGCCAGACGCAATAAGAGGGTCTCAACATGGGACTGAGTTAGTAGAGCATGAGGACACAGCTCTTGTGGTAAATGTATGAATTCACAGTCAGCAAGAACAATTGCTCACTTTGAGCACAACTCCACATCATATTCATACTGACATTAATAAAAGAGCAAAATCAAAAATCAACGAATTGGACCCATTTTAAGAAAGGTATTGGACTTTCCTGAGTTTGGTCTTGAAGAAACTTATGCGATTATGTTTGTCTATTTTTTTTTTTCTTCATAAAACCAAATTTAATTACACTTTTTTAATGTAACTGAATGACATCCTAAATATTTCAGTGAAAAGAATGGAACTATAAAGAAATACTTTCATTCCTAACTCAACAAGGCATCCACAAATTAGGTAAATCATTTGATTTACATCCATCTCATGACAAATCCCATATTCACATGAAATTCATTTGAAATCTGCAGGGTTAATGAGAAACAATAAATGAGTACTTGTGCCCTGAATGGGTTAAATATGAAACATTTTTCAGAAAAATCTATGATCAGGCTGCCTGTATGTTTTAGTGAATTTTGGGTTGCTTTTTTTTCCTTTGGAATGCAGATGAGTCAAATCAGGTATTCAAGGATGACAATTTTCAGTCCAACATCAAAGGAGCATTGCTCCAAATAATTATTTCTTTTTAACATGAAACATGCCATTAATACCACATGTTGATATACAATAGTGTGACCCCTTGATTATCAATTGGCAAGAATATGTTCTCTTGGGATCTTTTACAGTCACTATGAGAAAACTCTACAGTATCAGTACAAATCTTGCCAGATTTCACACTGCTACAAGTCTATGGAGTCTTGATCTCTTCTGACCAGAAGTGATTTTTTTTTTTCAGCCAGTATTTACAAAATTTATGCTGACTGACAGAATTTTGTTGGCTCGACGGTATTATACACTTGATGCCTGTTGTAAATGTCAGTTGTGGCCACGCTTTCAAACGAGAGAAACAAAAACTCTTCAGACAGATTTTGTGAAATGAGGCAGGTATCAACCACTTGCTGAAAGGGGAATGTGCCTATTCTTCTTTTGACACTACAAAGGAAATGCTTTTATCAATCAGTGTCAGTATTTTTAGTGGCAAGTGCCTCATCTTCTGAGAAGATTTCATATGAATGCAATAAATAATTCATTGCTGGATCTAAGCTTATCTTTTGTAAGAAGAAGAAAGTAGCACACCTTTGGCTTGTGCATCATTTGATTTACTTTATGCTGTAAATGATTACATTTTTGTTACAATGAATGTCCGTCTCCCCCCCCCCCCCACCCTAGGAATTTAAGATATTGACCCATTCATCAAAGATATTCAATTCAATTCAAAGTTTATTTCATTTTCCGACAAAGCATAAGTTACACTTCTTTTGACAACAGAGAATAAGGTAAACAGAACATTATGTATTGAAAAGAATGTACAACAATTGAGGACCTTACAGTAATTGTACATTGTTGTAAAAAAGAAACAGAAGTGATCGAAATGAAGTACATGTATAACTTTGCTTAAAGTGTGAAAAATGGAGAGACCCACTAAAAAGACAGAGCTTGTAGAATGTGGGCCCCTCTGGAAAAATAACATCAATGGGAAGATTAATTGAAGCATCATAAATACAAAAGGGAAAAAAAAAAAGAAAAAAGAAGAGGAAGAAGTCTGGAAGCCCACTGAGAATTAGATTCATAGATAAATTCATTTACCTTCGTAGACGCAAACAAACATACAAAAAGACTAGACAACGAACAACTACTGAAGAAAAGGCTGTACGGGACAAAACTGAATGGACAAGACTAATAAACAAAAGACAAAATAGCAAACGAAAATGCACAACAGAGACCATGTGACCATATATGACCATGTGACCATATGACCATGTCCCAGAAATTAGAACAAATTGACTCCCATCTGCACATTGCACTGTCTTGCAATCAACGAAATCAACTAAACTCCATTTGATAACGGTACATGGCTTGGGAAAGAGGTATTCTCACTTCACTGCTATCCCCTTGCTTTCATTTCCTTTTGTTTTCTTTTCTTTTCTTCCTCAATTCAAGCAGAAAGAAGCAAACCACGAGGTCATCTCTTCCCCAGTCTCAGCATTGATATTGCGGCGAAGTCCAGCATCACAGAAAGTCAGAAAGTGCAATCACTTTTTTTTCGCGGCAGGTGCTTAAAATAGAACAGGCTGACCGTGATTATCAGCATTGCTTACCGGCGTGTTTCCCCTCCACACAAAGCCGAAGGATGGGGGGGGGGGGGGTGGTGTAGGAGAAATGTGGGCAAATAATGCATTGACATTCATTCCTACATTCTGCCTTGAATATGTATACTATTAGCAGAAGGGTACCACACACTTTGCAGGTTAAAACACAATAGCTCTTCTTTAACTATTCATCATTGCATGTGTCAATCAATATGATGGCAATACAATTCTGTTGCCTCTATAAGCCAACTTTTCAGATAAGCCAATAAGCCAGTAGAGGGTTCCACTTTGTGCATGAGCAGAAAAAGGACATTCGTACCAACAGGGAATGTTGGTTTTTAAATTCACCAGGATAAGCACCTGGGATGTTATGTTTATTCAAGTAATCTCTATAAAAATGTAAATGGTACAACTTGCCAGCACAACCACCTGACAGCAACAGTGGTATTTGCAATAGCAATAGAAAGAGATCATTAATACATTCAATGCAAAGTAATAAAATGAATGCTTTCTTAGGAGTTAATTGACAGACCATTCTGGTCACCTGGTCTACCCAAATTCATCCTTTGTTTGAACATGATGGATGAATTCCATAGATTGTTACGTCGGGCAAGTTTATGTGTTTATTATGTCGTTTTGAAAATGATTGAAGTGCCTAACCAACTGCGAGAATAGAAAGGTCCTATATATTTGTTTGTATTTAGGCATGTGTTGAGATTGTGATATTTATTGATACCAAAAGTGCATGCTTGTGTGTGCGTGTGTGTGTGTGTGTGCTAGTTTTCTTTTTCATTTTATTTTTGCCAAACATGGATCCTCTATAACACAGCTTTGCATAAGACCATTCTTTGTTCAATAATACGTACCAGATAAACACTTCAAGCCGACATCGCTCAAACAGTACTTATTGAATGCAGCTCTTCATAGCAATAAGCCCAGTAGGCATAGTGGTCTCATTTATAACTGACATGGATGGGCCTTAATTCGGTCCATCTGCCAGCTGCAGACAAAATGCAGAAAAGAAAAAAAAAAATGAGAATGCACGCAAATGAGGTTCCAGCCTTTCAACTTAAGGCAGACTGAAATCATGTCAAAATGGCAATATAGAGCAGGTGCAGTGATGTCTACAATATATTTCTTCATCACTCCAGATGTAGAGACAAGCTTATGATAACTACCATCCCCCCCCCCCCCCAACATGACCCCTCCTACAACCAAAGTACATTGGTTTATATCCCCAGCTTCACTACCACAGCATTTTCTAATTTACAGCTCCCCTTCTGGCTTGTCCACAACAAAATCAACATCATAATTGCATTGCCACTTTCATCACTGCAAGCTGAGCACGCATGCTACCAGATGATAGTCTTGCAATAACAAACCCCGGCCATATTCCAGCCCTCTAGCCCTGGCAATATATCCAAATTATCCCCCTCCCCCTGGCTGCTCCGATGACCTAAAAAGGGATTGCCCTTCCTGCACCTGTTTATTTGAAGACCATGTATAACATAATTTACTCAGTGCCTTTTAACAATCTTAAAATAACAGAAACAACAAAAATATAACTAAATTTTCATTTACTTCTTGGACAAGAAGCCACATCTTCTCCAATGCTAGGGACCATGTCTCCCCTTGTGAATGCATGTCATAGCTATTACTACTAATTTCAGAGTTCCTCATAAGCTGAACAAACTGTTACTGTTAGCATATGCCAATCACTGCGGTGAATGTGAATCCCCCCCCCCCCCAAAAAAAAAAAAGAAAAAAAAAGAAAAAAAATAAGAAGTGATAGATCAGGTCTAGATAGTGAAGACTAAGGACATCAAGGGTCTAGGTAGTACACTCCAGAAAGTCAGATAGAAATTTCATCAATACAAACTATGCATTACCCTCAGTAGTGTAAATAATGCTTGGGTTCAGATGACATTTTCGGCTAGACGGGCTGCGAGATGAGAAAGGATGTCCAATTTCGGTGACAGATGACGGCGGGGAAGAGTTTGGTCTGATGTTGCGATGCTACAGGTCTGGGCTTTGGCCAAATCTGGCTGCCTGATAAGTGACTGTGGCAATGGACTGATCATCCATGCAAAATATCCCTTGAATAATACTAAAATCATTACAGCAGACAAAACTACAATAAAAAAACAACTCCTTCTCTACAGTTTGATGGTGTAATCTTTACAACTTTTGTTTCACAACAGAAAATTTGATAGCACTTCAGTTACCAAATATTGCGAGTGAATCACTTAATATGGCGGTAGACTTTGTAAGTGAACATTGTTTTGAAGCAGTCTGCAATCATACACATCATATGGAAGTGATTTACAACACAAGATACATGAAACATGACCATGACGGTCAGATCTACCATAAAGCCAATTTTTACTGGGAAATATTACAAAATCAAAAACAGTCCCACTCTCTCCCTCCCCCCCCCCCAAAAAAAAAAAAAAGAAAAAAGAAAAGAAGTAAATATCACACTCTGTGCTTTTCTATCGTTTTTTTCTTTATGTTAAAGGTGGCTTTTTGCACGGTTGCCTAGCAATCACAACCTAAATTTTGAGATTTTTCAGTGGTAATTTGAAAAACGCTATTGATCTTTTTCCAGGCACTTATTTCTCCTACTTTTCTATATATAGCTGAATTCACATCAGCCACAAGTTTATCAGTTCTCTGTATTTGTAGTAAGAGTAGGTTATTGAGTGTACTATGACAAGATATATCATCTCCTCACTCAAAACTGCAGCAACAACAACAAAAACAGAAATTGTCCATCTGTCAGGGTAAATGCAATTGATCAAGATAATCAAATTGACAATGTCCGTGTTACATACCTCCTGTGTTGAGGGCCATTCGACTCGGGCATGTAATTTGGCTCCATTGGGTTTATACTACACGTACCAAAACAAAAACAAAACACGGCAGACCTTCCTAGCTCAAGGTGATTGGATGCCATTTGGAAATGCAAATTAACTGAGATTCACCCCCCCCCCCCACACACACACACAACTATAGCAATCACCATAGCAACATGCACTTGCTGTAATTTCCATGTCGGCCTGTCACAGTTTCAGATACCATTAATTTAAATCCGATCATGTAAATAAATTTCCTTGAGCCAATGTGACAAAAATAGTTGACTTGACTAAAATAAGCACAGGGACATATTTGAAGTTGCCAAGATATACAGTGGACTCCTGTTATAAAGAAGTGATTGGGACCAGCAGTTTTTCTTTCGTTATATCGTTATATCTGAACAAATAAACAATAAAAAATGTAGAGCCTAAAAAAGGTCTATTCAAATCAACTGATTACAAAATACAAACTCTTTCCACAATCAAAAACCAGATAGGTGTACTACCACCATGTCACTAGCTTATAGTCACCATAACTGCTGACTTTCTTTTCCCTTCTTCATTAATACACATATAAACTAAGTGCATATGACTTAATATACATGGTCATATCATATTCACAAAACTAGACTTGTGAATTTCAAACTAGCAATAGAAGATCATTGAAATACCAAAATCAAATCAAATGCAAAAGAGTTGATAATGTCTAACAGAAACAATTATTGTTAAACTATCAAAAATGGCCTGTTGAGTAATTGATAGGAAACAGTTAAAAAGAAAGGATGTGATTACAATTAGTGATTTACTGACTCTTTTGATATGGCTACACTGATCTTCACACTATTGTGTACTTATCTAGATACGTGATCCATCAAAATATGTTTGTGACTGAGTTTGACACTTTCCGAAGCTCTTCGGCAGGAGAGTTAATCAGATAAGTAGAGAACTGGTATAGACCACTATATCACAACAGAACATGTGTATGTTGTTATCAGCATCTGAAGGTTAGTATAATCACGGTGAAAACAGTATTTTTACATTCTCAGGGCGAGGGGAATATGGAAGGGCAATGGCATTGGAAACCTTGAATTATCAGGAATACGTAGTTTGGCTGTGGCACTCACGCATAACGTTGATTAAGGTCTCTGTCACACTATGACTTTTAATAGAAAATGAGCTGTAGGTAGCCACTGTAACAGGGCGTGCATGAATAAGCTCTCCAACAGTCTTGATGGGTCTGTCCACAAAGTGGGAGCACAAAATGTGACATTTTATCATACAAGCTGTGTAGTTTTAAAATTCTGACTTACATTTCTCACATACATTACATTCCTGCATACATTTCTCTGTTCAGTACTGCACTCCACAATCGCGAATTTATAACCACTCACAAAATTGTCGGGAAATCCCGATACACACAAAATTAGACTTGCTGAATATATGGTATATAAAATATATCAAATACTGTCAAAGTTCCTTGTGTACGTAGCATATCCTGGAATGCACACTAGAGAAATACAAGTAAGTATTGGGTCTGTGCTGGAGACTAGTCCATAAATGTTGCAGCTGGTAACAACAAAAATGAAGGAAAAAGTAAGGGGGAGAGGTGTACGACTGAGGTTCTGGGCAAGCCATCCTTGTTGCGTGTATCATCTGCGTCCATGAGCTATCCAGCTCATGATTAATTATCTATTGATTACCGAGTGTTGCCATTTGGCAGGGATCCTTGCGCGATAACCTTCGCATCCTGAAGTGTAGGCCGACAGGAGAGCAGCTAAGTGAGGGCTTGCGTGATTCCTTGATTGTATTCAAGGTGATTCGGTGACAAGCACATACATGCGTTCCACTACCCCTTGCCATTATCATCACTGGGTACAGCTGCCACGGCAACAATAAATGAGATACAGCAGTCAACTGTGCTCGTGTCTCCTGAAATCACATTATTTCATTGTGGCACTGCATCTATAGAAATTCAATGGTGATAACCTTCGTCACTAGCCCCCTCAGCCTTCTTTCATCCCCCTCCAAAATGTTAAACATTTTTTTTTTTTTTTTTGCATATCATGAAATAACATGCAGACCGTAATCTGTTGTATGTTCAAACATGTCAGATCAATATGTCTAATCTGCCGCAGCACACTGAAAAAAGAAGAAAACTAAACAAAACAAAAACCTTATTGATGATCCCAAGAGAGATTTGAGAATACCTCAAAGTGAAAGTTCGATCAGATGTCTTTACATTTCTTTGTAGTTACGCTGTATGGGAAAACTTCCTTCTATCATCACATTACCTGCGTTTACGCTTCAGAGAAGAAATGTGACCTGTCACCTCGCTGGTCGCATTAGTCACGTTAGCTCTCGAAGCAGGCATCTATCCATCAAGAGGATTCATTTTGACCCCCCTCCCCTCCTCAACCGATGAGATGGCAAGGGCCTAATTGTGCTTGATTGGAGTAGCACGGGAGCTATTCCATGACCTTGACTGGAGAACAAGTGACGAAGCATTGACCTTGATCGAGCTCAATCAACAGGTAGAGACTTTCAACGTAATGGGGTAAATGAGTCACACACACGGGCTTTTTCTGTCATCGCTTCTGATTTCATCAATAATTCATTTCTGTTTGGCACGAGCATTCGCCTCCAGTGAAACAATATAACGGGATTCTAATTTAGTGTAATGGTGGCCTGACACTATCAGCAGAGCAAAGTAATAACCTCTTTTTGCAAAGCACTACCCCATTATCCATACAGTGTGATCTACAAATGCTGTGTTATGCTTGAACGGAAAGCACATGCGCAGCTCAGTAGTGGAGCGTGATGCGGGCCATGGATTTCATTCTATTTTCATGCTGTGCATGTTATCTAGTTGCCCCAGAAGAAAAGCAATGAATCTCTCATGCCAGATGTTCATACAAACATTCTGAAAACAAATGAAAACCAATGTATGCATGACAACATTTGCATTCATTGTTGTCCCACACAGAATATGCAATATGTAAGATCAACATCTTTCTGTCAAAATTACCCATACTCATTACATTCTCCATCTCATAACTTGTCTAAGCTTCATGGAACTGACTTTTGGTCAAGCGACTTCCCGAACTTGCCGATTTGCCTCCTTTAAACAAGAAGGTGAGATCATTACTTCCTGAAATTCCCCATTTATAGGGTCACTTGTTCAGGATGATGAGGCAAGAAAAATAATTTTTAAACCTTGCCAGGTGCCTCACTCAGGAGAAAAAGGGGAGATTTAGTTGTAGTATTCAACAATGCATCTCTCTGATGTTAGTTGTATGAGGGATGAACTTAATCATTTCCTGCCTACGGCACTGAATGAAGAATGTTATTTTTCTTTAACTGACAACTGCAAGGCTAGAATGCATTGGGTGGGAAGGTGTAGGATGAGTATGTAGATGAGAATGGAGTGTCACAAAACCTTTTTTTGCTGGGGGAGGACTTCAGATGAAAATAACAAACAGTGCTTTCTTGCATGAGTATTGTGACAGTTGTCCAAAAGTGCACAGATGGGATTTCATAAGAGTATTAGGATGTGGCTGTTGATATAAGTTTCCATTTAATACAACACCCTTATCTCATCAAATCACTTCCATTACTTGAATGTTTCCTTCTTTCATACACACTTTCAGCAGGCATACACTCTAACAAGAAGACAGAAATCATTTCTTGAGTGAGCTACAAAGATTTCAGCAAAACATCACATTAGAAATTTTACATGGTTAAGTGAGAAATCCTTACAAAAAAAAAAAGAGCTTTACATGTTCATCATATATTTGTGTTTCTGTGTCCATGTATGTACATGCATGTGTGTACATACAATATCTATCTATATGTATATTCATTTACATAGATAAATAGATAGATAGATAGATGGATAAACAGATAGACAGAGAGAGAGAAAGAGATAATAAGATATAAATATATTGTTCAATTTTTGTACAATATGCTGTACAAATTTTGTTGTACTGTTGCATTTGGTCTCTATTTTACTCAGCAAGTATATTTCCTATCTGTAGTCTCTTTTTTCTGCACCTATGACTACCCCACTCTCTGCGTTCCCCTCCATCGATCACATGTTCTCTTTACTCTGTCTTTTTCTCTTTCTCTCTTTGCCAATGGATCTAACATATCTTGTCTCACAGGCATCGAAATGGCTGCTGGAATTCTGGGAAGGCTGGGGGACAGGATTACAGCTTGAGTGGGGGTAAAGTGAATCTAGATTTAATGGACTGGATTGGAGGTCCCCTGCTCAGTCCCCAAGTCCTGCGCGGAATTCCAAATGCCAAGACCTTACTCAGACATGGGGAGGAAAATAGATGCACACGGCAAAATGACAAATATTGTTTATCCATGCTGCATCTGCGGCTCTTGCTTGCATGTTAAAGGTCTCATGGTACCCGCAACAGCAAAGGGCAAGCTGAAAGGTAACATGACATGTGGTTTGAGAATCCTACGGATTCACAATTTGGGGTGCAACACACTGTGTAATATTATGGAAGAGGACACATTGTTGCCCACACGGAAATGCAGGCCCATATTCATTCTGTCGACCATGGCATACAGAAATTCTGTTGCCTGTGGTACAAAAGAAAATTCACAGGTGTTACCAGGTGGACCGTAAGTAATTTCTGAAATGTCACAGTAAGCAGTAGTGCTGCTGAAGGAGATGGAAGTGTGTGTTGTTCAGTTTTCAAGGAGGAATGTATGGAAAAACATATGATGACATTTTTGCAGACACACAATATAAAGTACAATCAACAGTGTGATTTGTGTGTGTGTGTGTGTGTGTGTGTGTGTGTGTTAAAGGGTGTGTACAGTTCTGGTCGAGGTGAGGATTTAGCATTTAACGTTTTGCGAGATATTCAGAAACCACTCTATGAGATGTCAAAGAGCATGCAATTCTAAGGGGTATCAGAAGTTTATTTGATGAAAATCGGTTTTGAAATGGCTGAAATATCCAAAAACAAGGTGAAACAAAGAGATCCTAATAAAGTTGTGGCCTGTCGCCTTTTATTATTATCACTTTTTTTGGATATCTCAGCCATTTGAAAACCAATTTTCATCAAATAAACGTTGAATCCTTCTTAAAATTACATGCTCTTTCATATTTCATAAGAGGTTTCTCATTATCTCACTTAAGAATGTTCAAAACATGAATCCCCACCTCAACCAGTACTGCACAGTCCCTTTAAGGTCTCCCTGCCTCATATCTATCTCTGAGAAAACTTATGTCATGTGAGTGGGGGAAATGAATGTGTATCTACTTTGTAAAACCCTTAAATCATGACCATCAACATGTGTGATCCTACTCCATCTATATAGAACAAAATCTGGCCAAAAAAAAAGAACATGTTTTTGTCATAAATGAGGTTGTTAAGATTCTGACGCTACATGACCTACTCTGTACAAGTTGCTCCCAGCAGTGCCAGGTCAAACTCCTAAATCCCTCTGAGCTAAAAAAAAAATATAAAGAGGTAACAAAGATCAAAGAAGGACAGTCCAATTCCTCTGTTCGTTTGTCACTCAATTCCTGCGTTCAGCAATCAGTTGACTTAATACACACACATACAAGCACACCACCAACAGGCTAGCACATAACAATTTTGCAGCTGGCTCCCTAAGATAACATATTTTTGGATAAATTAATGATAAATAAATCATACACTTTTTTATGATAGTGTATCACTTAGAGATCAGTGTATTCAAAATAAACTTTGCCATGTGCTGCAGTGGTATTCTTAATCTTCCAATGTAGGCATGTCACAAACACGTGAATGGATGTCCATGAATAAATATCACTTCTCTCAGTTTCTAGTGATATTAGTTTGTGGGAAGTAACACTGGCACATTCCTGAACATCATTGAGATCTGGTTGGTTTTCACTTTGTTTGCATTTACCCATTTTTTTTCCTCTCCTCCCTTCCAAGCTTTCAAATGCTGAAAGCTTCACTCATCCAGGGAAGGTTAATCATTGATCAATTTGGCGACATTAATGACTAATGTGGAATGTGCCTTTACGTCATCAGGCTGCAACGACAAAATATGCTAGGAGAACAGAATGTTCAGGGAATGAGATGTCAGGCCAACAAAATGAAGATGTCTGCAGATGGCTCTTTGGAAAGGGGGAGAAAAAAAAAAACACTCAAGCACATGTGCACATGTAGTAAGGTGATGTACGTCAGAGAAAAGGGTGCTTATTTCTGTGCCCGACAATTCGTCTTTGGCATGGAAAAGATGGCTCAGAATGCATTGTGGGTAAGGAGTCTGTCAGCTTGACTGCACAATGGGATACATCAGAAGATCATAGTTTTTCACCTGTTGTGAAGTTATATATTCCTGTTTGGTGGCGTGTGCTAAGTGAGAATGGCCCATGGCATATATGTTACAGCAGTACCAATTGAGGAGGGGGTTAGAAAGAGAAAGAAGGTCTGAGAAAGAGACTACAATAGTCTTCCTTAGGCTAATGATTGATTTACATCCGTAACATCAGACTTCTAATGACATGGAATGACAGAGACGAACTAGTGGTCCTTTGCAGAAAGACAGGGGAGATAGAGAGAGAATGTATGTGTATTTGTGTGTGTGCGTGTGTGTGTATGTGTGTGTGATGACATATGTACAAAATTCTGTTGCCTTGATCATCAAACACTTTACAAAAGAAAAAACAGCAGCACGTAAAGAATAAAAGGCACATTCAGATGTACTTATGTGACAAACTAGACTCAAATGTGTGTAAGATCCTACTTGATAGTATGTTCACATCTACAGGAGTAAGCAACCTCACAACACATACATTCCTTTGCAATCCATGATAAGAAACTCTGTAAATATTGAGGTAAAAGGGCAGGATGCTCTGAGGTAAATTTCTGATTGTTGTATATCTTGCATGGTAAAGAAGTCAGTTAAATGCAGTTTGACTACTTCTTGACCATCACAGCACGACTTGCTCATTCTGAAATCAACCTATCTGATTCCTAGTGGAATTACACACGGTAGGACTCAGTACTTAAAAAGAAGCAGTTTAAAAATGACTGCATTGCATGACGACTGGGAGCATAGTCCCACCAATTCCTATCTGGATGCGTCTCTGAGTGATGTTCAAGGGCATGAAGACATTACAATACATGTACTTCCATCAAGCTAAACCTAAACAAGACATCAGGCACAGAAACTTTAGATACTGACTCACTTAATTTTATGCATGTATAACTAACATGGTAAGCAAACCAACCAAAATTTTGAAATGCTAAGCTTTGCTTTACTTGTACTTCGTATGCTACCCTTGAATCCCCCATCCCTTATCCTCCAGGATTTTTTTTTCATCCAGATTTTTTTTTCATCCAGAAATTTTCATCATCAATGATTATATTTCTCTAACAATGTATCATGGTGTCCATCTAATTCCTTTATTTACCAATGACGTCCACCCATTTCCAGTGCATCTCTTCGCCATGTTCAAATTAAGGACATACGAACAAACATCCTGTCTTGGAACAATATGCTCCAGTGGCTTCAAATCAATGAGCATTTTCCTGTTGTTGTTTAGTTTTGTTTGCAAATGGCTGCAATTCATGCTTAAGGTTGTACTGTAACCATGGCAACAGCAAAATTGTTACCTTCCCTCACTCCCCCTACCTCTCTTCCCCGTTGGCACAGACGGCTCGTTCCATTTTCAAATCGGCAACTGTCGGTACGATCAAAGGACGCCAGAGAATGTGGGACAATGGCCGATTTCTCAGCCAGATTTCTCCTGACGGATAATCATCGCAATTTGCATACTCTCAGATTCTCTCGCCGCGATTTGTCAGCACCCATTGTATGAGGAATCCCTGATGGAGCAGGGCCCTAATTACAGCCAGCAGATGAGATGGAAATGGAGAGAGCTAAGACGGAAAAAAAAAAATCAATAGTTTATCCATCGAGCCAGGAGGAGCGTTCCCCTCTGTGGCCCCGTAAAGTCTGCTGGCCCTCAAGAACCAATGCCAAGTTTTTCCCTTGATGTTAGCAGCCTACCCTGGGGCTACAACTTAATGAAAAAACAGACTAACTGGACAGAATGTTGGTGGAGGAGATTAATAATAATTCTTTTCTCGCTTTAAAAAGAAAGAAAGAAATTGTGCTGATGGTTACGCAAATCAAGCTGGCGACTTTGTTACTCACCATGTATTGTCACTTTCAGGTTGGCGCAACTATACCATAGTAGGCAAATCAAAACTAGCATATTGATTGCAGCCATAATTGCACTTGGCATGTGTGTTGTGATTTCATGCAGATTTTTGTATCACTGTAACATGTCATATCAAGGAATTCAGTAGTCTCAGTGCAAGACAGATTTAGACAGTTGTCAATCAACCCACTGAATAAGGTCTATTTTGTTATGTTCAAAAGCCTCAGATTTAATTGCAAAATTGATTGACATTCTTCAAAATAGATAGAAAGGCTGATTCGTCCTATACTTTTGTGTGTGTGTATGTGTGTTTGTGTGATACATAAACATACGAGTGTTACTTTAAGTGCTAGCATGTGTGTCTGTGTGTGTGTAGTCTACGTCTTGATTTTCTACGAAGGATTCATTTCATCGATTAGATCATGTGGACATATCTCATCAGTATGTGGAAGATGCAGGTCATGATCAATACAGCATTTCAGTGGGCTCTTCGGTCAAGTCAGGCATAACTGATTAGCCTTGGAGCAGAAGCTGCAGGCTGTCTGGCTGGGCTAGCACAGTTTGTCAGCATTCAATCAGTTGGACAGTCACAGAGATCCTTCGCCCCATTTGTAATTTTGGGACAAGGGGACAGAAAAATAAGAATTAGTCAGCCTGCGAAATGATTAATTCTTCCCAGACATCAACTGAGTAAACAGTTGCTTCAATAAATTCTTATTCAGGCTTTGAGTGACATGTTCAGTCATAATGATAAATGGAGGACGATCATAATGAAATCTGTCTGTTCCATGAAAGATATTATTCTCTGAAATCTTATGAAAATAAAAAGAACTCTTGCCTTTAGTTTTGTTTTGATTTTATACATTTTCACTGCGTGTTCCTTGAAGCTATTATCTGAACACAACAGGTGCTTTGCACACATACATTGTGCAGACCTCTTTATCCTCCATATATGATAATCATAAACTTGTGATTTCTATAAAGCAGTAAAACCAAATTTAGTTGCAGGCAATGTTGACAGACTATTTAAACTCCTGAAATTTGTCGTTATCAAAACAAATCATCAAAACACTGACTGTGTTATGATTCACCTGTGCCCATAACTGTCGGACATTATGAACAGAATAGTTTTTACACATCTAAATGCTAACTTACAGTAGTAAACCCTTCTCGCAAAATAAAATCATGATTTGCTCACTGAAAAATTTGTGCTACAGAATCTTGTTCCCATATGATACACTAACAAAAGAAACATTAATACACAAAATTTTCACCAAATTGGAGCCGGTGTCCTTCTTTGTGGCATGGAACTTTCACGAATTGCTACATGGTATGCAATGCATTGTGTCTACAGACAAAACTTTTGCAGGTATTTCACTTTTTTTAATCTGGCTCCCCACGAAATTCTCAAAAGTTTCCTGCAAACAAAGATTTCTGCTCTCACAGTAGCTGACCTTATTTTTTTCTGCAGATCTTGGAAAACGCCCACAGATGATAATTGTACAGTGCTAAGATCAGTACTCTATAGAGGGGTACAAAAAAAAAAAGCACCTCAATTAGAATCTGACCTACATCATTGCATGGAGAAGTTGCAGAGAAAAACCAAATAAACATTCCTACCAGACTGAGATCAGCAACATACACCTACACTGAGGAGAGAAACTTGGCTATCCTTGTCTGACGTAAGGAAGCGGTTGCTATTGGAAACCCGATACAAGTGCTGTCGCACACTGCTGGTCATGTGAGGTGGGGAAGTTTTAGCCCTTAAATGTCAAATTTTCATGGTAGATAAGCGAGTCTCGGCACGAGAATTAGCACCCAAGGAGACATGACAGTGCTTGAAATCAATGCACCTAATTGCTTTCTGTCGTGAAGTCATTTGTACAAGGCACATATCCATATACACAGAGCTTGTCCAAACTCTTGGCTTACGAATGGAACACACACATATCACGTCATTCTACCAAAGGATAATTCAACCCTCCTAGGGAAGACAGGAAGAAAGGTAGAGATAGTTTGGGAGGAAGAGGAGAAAGTGATGGTGTGAAAGTTAAGTTTAACAGTGTATGATAAAGAAAGGAAGATAAGAAGGAAGAAGAGAAAATTCAAAAGTGTCAAAAGAGAATACAGAAGAGAAGGAAGGGGTAAAGATAGAAAGAAAGGATATTCAAAGAATAGAAAACAAAAAAGATCAATGACAAAGAAAGAGTGAGAGACAGAAAAAAGAATACAAAAAAAAGAAAGCAAATAAAGAACAAATAATACATGAATATTGGAAGATGTAAAAGAGAAAATCAATGAAAAAAAAAATGTTAGCTGAAGGAAAGACCATGGTACAGAGAAAGGAGGCACACAGGCATAAGAAAAAAAAAAGCTGAAGACAGACAAGGGAAACATATGGACAGGTACAAACATGATAGGAGGAGAAAGAAACAGATGCAGTATTACACAAGAGAGAGTACATAGGCAGGTGGAAACACAAACAGGTATAGAGAGAGAGAGAGAAGGAAAGATTCAATGAGGTAGAGAAAGAAGGAAAAATCGACAGATGGGAGACAGAGAGGGAAGGAGAGAGAGAGAGAGAGAGAGAAGATGATGATGAAAGGAGAATGTATAGAAAAACAGGCATAACTTGTTTGAAGCTAAAAGTATTCATGACATGCTTCTGAATTACGACTGAAAGTAAAAACCACTGATTGATTTCCTTGTCTGCCAAAGATAGGGATTTTTTTTCCCACTCCAGGAGAAGAGGGGAGGGGTAAACTGGTGGGTCTGGTGGTGTTCCTCTGCCTAAAGATAAAACAGCAACGTTGGTTGTGCTGCAGGGAGGCAGAGCATGTATGTGGGATAGTTTCTTAGCACTGGAGGGAATAGCTCTGCCTTGAATTTCATCCCATCACCGTGGACGACACGGGACGTAATGAAACAAGGGCACCGCCGATGGAACGCCATGTACCGTGATGATGAAATGATTCAGCGATCACCGCTGATCCAGACATAGTGGGAAGTGCAAGGAGAAACGGAAAAGGAAATAGGAAAGAGAGAGAGAGAAAAAGAGATGGGGAACACGACACTCCCCATGATGCAGACAAGGTGAAGGAAAGCGGAGGCAAGAAATAATCAATGTCCAGAAAGGGCGGGGAGTAATTCAAGAACTGAAGAGAAATCAATCAAATACTAAATGCTCCCTGGCATGTATGTAAAGGCTAAAAATGTTGAATCCAAAGACAAGAATGGGCAAAGTACTGCATGGACCAAGTGTTGGAGGTGTGAGTTCATATCCAGATTAGATCGATACCTTCCTAGTGAATCACTTGATAACTGAAGATAAATCGAATCATTATTCTCTCCCAGACTTTTCTATCGCCTCGCTAACGGCTACCTTTTGACGGCAAAAAGCCGAGACAATGTCAATCATCCATATTTAATGCATACAATAAGTTGTCATGTAAGCAGGAGGGGTGTAGTTTTGCCAGAGGGAGATAGGACTGCAGTCACAAGCCCAGGTGAGAGAGGTTACGAATGACTGCTGACTGCTTGAACTGTCGCCTGGACGATCAATAATTAATGGAGCTGGTTAATTATGGCGAGGAAACGAAGCCCTGATTGATCAGAACTCACATGCCCTACTGTTGCACCTGCCGTACTCATGATTAATTTACAACTTGGCTCTAGGATATGGTAATTTCATACGAGCTTACTTCCCCAGTTCGCAGAAGGCAAAGCACCAAGGCAGCGGACTTTAGCTTTATGGATTTAATCTGTTACTCAGAATGAAAGGCTGTGCACAGCCACTTGTAGGATTCACATCAACTGAGTGGTGGCCATGTTATGCTGTCAAATATATATATATATATATATATATATATATATATATGTATGTGTGTGTATATATATATATATATATATATATATATATATATATATATATATATATGTTTTTGCAGTGGCTGTTGATGTACTTCAGTCCCATGTTCATCTCATCAAGCAAGGCACTGGTGATTATAAGGGTTAACTAATGCTCAAATGTACGTCAAAATTGCAGACTGTGCAAAGATGACAAATATAATTACAATTAGCGATCTTTCATCACCAAAAAGCAAGACATGTGTACTAGTCTACCCTACGGCCAAAGTAAAGTTGAATAAACTTTCACACTCATACAAAAGGGTAAAAAGAACCATAATCATAACTGACAGACAATTCATACATCAAATAAAGTCTGCATTGCACTGGCAAGCTGATAACAGAGAGGACTGCTTGTGGATAGTGGGGACATCTTTGCCTTATCTCACCACTGACTAGTGTGGGATGAAATAAAAAAAAAAATGGCCAAAATCAGTTTGACCTCAAGGAACACTTGACCCGAATCACTTCCTGCCCTGACTACCAGACCCTCAAAGCTGAGGAGTTTGGGAGGCATGGCATTGATTTCATGATATCCGTCCTGCCTCATATAATGTCCCATCCCCTTCTTAACCTTCTGAGAAAAACTCTCTGAAATGCCAACAGGCAACTTGGCGTACAGAAAAGGGGAACTTTCATGTCTGACAGAGATAACATCATCTCATAAGGTCACAAAAAGGGGTGTCTATCCTGACCTTGCCAACAGCTACCAACCCAAAACAATCTGTAACATGTTGAAAAAAAAAAAACAATTATCAGGACTGGCAGATGTATTATGGACACCGTTTTGACTGGCACTATGGCAATATAAAATATGGTAAATGGTTTGTTTTATACCAATTCACATCACTGTAATTAATGAATTATCACCGTGTGATGGTGTTTTATCACATTGGATAGTCATGCAACATAACCACAGTCATAAACATAGATATTATAATTATCAACTTCATTATGGATACTGGTCTTTGCTCCTACATGCCCTATCCTAGAAACTTTACTTCATGCACAATTAACCTAATACAATTCTATTTCAGGTTGGCTTTCAGCCTCACAGAAATAAAACTGCAATATAGTATTGATTGTTCATGTAATCCAGTGCACTGCATTCAATATCATGGACAATCTACACACTAGTGTCTAAACTGTTAATATGATCATGAGAAATAGTGATGTGCAGTATTTATGGATAGACTATATTTTTCTTCATATACTATAAAACGAGGAACGTTTGTGTGCATTTTAATTTCGCGAATTTTGCGAGCGCCAAGATTCGGGAAATTAAAATGCATGCGAACGTTCTTGTCTAAACTATATGCATTGAATGCCAGTGGCAGTTAGCGAAAATTTCATGCTGCAAAAAAGGCCGTCAGCTCCAATTCGCAAAAAATTAATGACGCGATTATATCATGTTTTACAGTACCTCATTTGAATAATCCTCGATTAATCCCCTTTTGGTTCATAGCATTACATACATGTACTGTAAACACTTGGCTCCCATACTGCAATCACAATACAGTATTCATCGCATAATCGGGACAGGTTGGGAGTAGCAAACACGGCCCCTTTAAGCGGGGTGCCCGATTTCGCGATGAGCACTCACCATACACTAACAGCATATGACATGTACATGTAGTGCACAGACACACACACATGCATACTGACGTACTGTACACACGGTACATGTACATGAATACACAACCACGCTACCCCTCGGCGTGAACCTCTAGCTCTTCGTGCACATGGCTTTGCTTATATGTAGGGGAGAAGAATGTTCGCGAAAGCATGTGTTTCGCAATGGCATGGATACTTATACGGCACTATCATGGCTGTGCATGTACGTGTACTGGATGGACGGAGGTCAAAACACTGACCAGTCCAAAGCTTGCTTTGTAAGTTCGATGTAAATGACAACTGATAGGGAATCTTTGAAATATTGTTGTGGTATTTTGGTAGATTTTTTGCGTAAGATATCAACAAAATCAAAGATCGCTTGAAGAAAAATTCTCCCGTTTATCACAGGTCCCCGCCCGATTATCCAGTGAAAATAACATGCATTGGAAATGTTTCAGGGAAGCGTATGTCATTTAAGCGAGGTTCCCGATTATCAGATGCCCGATTATGCGATGAATACTGTACAAGCAGGTAGCAGTGAAGATGACAATTTGCTCACAATACAATAGTGTTTTAATTGGCTAGCACCACTGCAATTGACAAAGCAAAATTTCAGTTAATATTATTCAGTTTATAAAACAAATATGGACTGCTTTTGTTTGGGGCATTGTGGATATTATTGCCCCTTGAGATCTCAACTCCTTAGATCATAATATGGAGTTGAGATCCCTCGGGGCCAGAATATCAACAATGCCCCAAAAGGCAGTCCATATCCCCTGTACAATGTTGCCCAAGGGTACTGGATGGCTAATATTGTTATCACAGTATCACAGCGCATGGAAGATAAAATCAACACAAGTATACAGTGTAAGGTAATGCAGCCCTTTCCATGAACACACAGGACTGCTCTTCAATGCAATGTCAATTGATTTCAATACAGTTTTTCTCTTTTCACCATCTCACAATACCAAAAGCCTGCATGGCTTTAGAAATCACTTCTAGTCTCAAGGTATCTTCTCACTATAGGAGATGGGCTTATGGTCCAATTTAGGCAACCTGCAAGCAGCTGGGAGTTTGAAAATCTCCCTTTTAAAATAGCCCCACTAATATCTACATAACATACTAACCAGTGGTTAGATTACATGTAGGTCACTTACTATGTCTTCCTTTGTCACATTCTGAATTGAATGGTTTTCTCTCTAAGCTGCTAAGAATGAGCATCTGACCTTTCCACTAGTCAAGGGCAAATGCTATTGGGTTGACCACTTATTCTAATAAAACTGCCTTTCAAATCAATTCTGAGGATATAAGGTGATTACTATTTTTCATTGAGAACATGAATCCAGGGATAAAAGTCCTTTTAATCTGTCCTTTTTAAGGAATATCTGCAACATACTGAAAATTACAAGAAGTTATTTAAGGGCTGACTGAGGAATAGCGAGAATACACATCAAGAAACTAAGCAAATACATTATTTGCAAAAACAGCAATTTGCAAAACTGATATCTAGAAATTTCGTTGAGCTACTGACAAACAAAAAAAAATGTCTTGGTATTACCATATCTGGTAACTCATCCACTGTAACTGACTTCATGTCAGAGCTTTACCAATGCTCTGATTAAATTCCTGAAAAACATATCGCACCAGATGAAAAGGAACACCCAATTTGACTCCCCCCACCCCCCCCCCCCCCCTGACAGGTTTATGGCCTTGCTAATTGAAACGAGACTCTGATCAGATGCAATACAAACAGGGGCACAAGGGTGTCCCCTCTCTTGGAAAACACATTATGGATGTGGAATCACCCTTTATGAACCTACGCCACATGCTTGGAAGCATTTATTAGCAAATGTCACTTAAGTGGCTCCTCAAATTTGGATGATTATGGGCCAAAAGCTGGCAGCCTCATAATTCTTATAATCACATTACTGATGAAATATTGCAAAGGGGCCACCATCAGAATTCCATCATGCCAAACAAGAAACAAAGCATGATTCTGACACAAAGGAGTAGAGAGCGGTAAAGCTGTCTATTCAAAAAGCTTGGCACACTTTACTACAAACTATCCAGATGTAGCTTACATCAACTAATAAGAAAATGCACACACACACATACACACACATACACACACAGGGTATGGCAAACATGAAGATGATGTAGCCAAAAAGAATATCTTTGTAAGAAAAGAAAAATCTCCCAAAGAAATTCATAAACATAATTGTTCAATTGGATTCATCATAGCATATCACACCCATGACACATCTTGTGATATGGGATAAGAAAACCATTACACAACTGTCCCAAGCTATGATTTCTAACACATAAACATACATGTTTCCTTCCATCACTATCCATCTCCAGTCCCTATCTTTAAACTGCTTATTTAGTTTGATTAATCAATGCATTATTGATGTAGCTTGCTCTAAAATGATTACACTAATTACTCCATTGAGGTTACTCATTGGTACAGTGACATGTAATTAATCAAGGAGGACAAAACACAGACAATCCCATTTAAAATTCAGTGAACCCTGAAGTAAACTAATACACACATTTTTTTCTCCTTGTCCTGTATCTTTAAGATTCATTTTCATCCAACTTTACGCTATCATTCTCTCAGGGGCATGGAACACATAAACTCTTTATTTTGGCAGAATAAGGTAAATACAGGCTTGGAAACAGCTCAGACTCTGATATAATGTAACATAATGTTGATGCCTGATGGTGATGATTGTGGTATGACAAATCTGTTCGGTAGACCTCAGTCATAACTGTGTTGTGATCTCGTAAAAATAAGTCTGGCAAACTCAATGATCCATGTCTGTGTGAAAAATTTCTTTGCAAGATTCCTTAACTTAAATAATTGGGGATCATGTTCACTACTGCCTGAGTAGCTGTCAGCAAGAATGAACATACATTTGTGGAAGTCTTCGTGCATTAGTCAAGATCTGCCACTTATTCCAAAAAAAAAAAATGCATGAAGCTGATTTTTTTTTCTTAAATTACCACAAAAACAGCTGGAGTAGAGTTTCATGAAATTCTCCCGCCTTTCATATTGCATGTAATCATTGTATAAGAAATGGTAAATTCAGAAAATTTGAGCCATTTCACATCCCTCTGCCAACACATTACAAAATAAGATCATGTTTAAGGCATGAGAATAACAAGTACATTATAAAAGGTTAATGATGTAGGATTGTTTTGATCACGATGACAGTAGCCATGAAAAATTGCTAAGCTCCAAGCGCCCAAAGCATACCTGGCAATCCTTGAACTGCTGTCAACACGACAGAAGCTATACAAAAGTGTGACACAACGGACAAGGGAAGATGGATGTAAAGTGACTTTCCTTTACAGCATGTTGACCCTGCACACAGCCATGAAAATAACTGTCACTACTTAGCAGCAACAAGGGAAGCCATAGTGCCTGAGCCAGTAAGGCATATTAACATCCTAATCAAAATGGTCCCATATTGTGTTGATTCACAGCAATGGTTACAATTGTTCCCTCTCCCCTCCCCCTTCTCAAGTTCAACATTATTATCTATTTCTCACTCTCTATCTATCTATCTATCTATCTATCTACCCAGCTATCTTCTATCTATACCTTTCTATCTATCTATCTACCCAGCTATCTTCTATCTATACCTTTCTATCTATCTACCCAGCTATCTTCTATCTATACCTTTCTATCTATCTATCTACCCAGCTATCTGCTATCTATACCTTTCTATCTATCTATCTATCTACCCAGCTATCTTCTATCTATACCTTTCTATCTATCTATCTACCCAGCTATCTTCTATCTATACCTTTCTATCTATCTACCCAGCTATCTTCTATCTATACCTTTCTATCTATCTATCTATCTACCCAGCTATCTTCTATCTATACCTTTCTATCTATCTATCTATCTACCCAGCTATCTGCTATCTATACCTTTCTATCTATCTATCTATCTACCCAGCTATCTTCTATCTATACCTTTCTATCTATCTATCTACCCAGCTATCTTCTATCTATACCTTTCTATCTATCTACCCAGCTATCTTCTATCTATACCTTTCTATCTATCTATCTATCTACCCAGCTATCTGCTATCTATACCTTTCTATCTCTCTATCTATCTACCCAGCTATCTTCTATCTATACCTTTCTATCTATCTATCTACCCAGCTATCTTCTATCTATACCTTTCTATCTATCTATCTACCCAGCTATCTTCTATCTATACCTTTCTATCTATCTATCTATCTACCCAGCTATCTGCTATCTATACCTTTCTATCTATCTATCTATCTACCCAGCTATCTTCTATCTATACCTTTCTATCTATCTATCTATCTATATATCTGCCTATCTATCTATTCGTCTATCTATCTATCTATCTATGTAACCAATTTGAAAATGGAGGAAAGCTGTCTTTGATTTGAACTGCATGGCAGAAGGAGAATCACAAGTAGTAACATCTACATGTACAATGCACGAATTTAGAAGGCACTGAATTGAATTTGTCACTTAGTATAATAACAAACTGAACAAAATGCATGTTGCTTCATGAAATATGTTCTACAATGGTGTTTGAAGTCATTGAAATTTTGCATAAATAGACCATATCACACTGAGGCCGTTATCCCAGTCAAGTTAACTGTTTATTGATCATGGTTTCCTCCACTTATGTCTTAAAATATGATATATTATATTCATTTCTTCAAGTACTCTTATCCATTTTGTATGAGAACTTTATTGTTGATTTGTCATATAATACAAATAAAAAAAAAATACAGCAAACTGAAACTAAAATGGTAAATAAACTTGTGTATTCTTGAGTCAAACCCACTGGGAAGTAATTCTGTCTGAAGAATGGATTGCATGTGTCAGATTCATTCTGAGACATTGGCGATAATTATTGTAACCAGAGCTTCACCCATGTATGATTGTAAGCTTAGAATGGGAGTAATACGAAAGTGTCTAGATGTGTCTTTGCATGAGTCTTCTTAATTCACGCATATCACATTACCGACAGAAGAATGGATAATGCCAGAGGTAATAGACAAAATTTCAGGGTAACAACCCAGTCCTGTTTGCTTTCTACTTCTGAGCCTTATTTGATAAATGATACTTCGTTGCCAAATGCCAACTTTAGATCAAATTTTGATGGATATCCTAAAGGTGTGCAAATGGATTTCTCGTGCTTAAAAAGCCATATAATAGCCAAGAGTTACAAACCCCAATCATCTAAGTATCTTCATCTCGCTTATCCACGATCCAGATTTACCATAATATGGTCACCGTTAATTACGGCTTATCTAGTCCAATATGGTCTTATCAGATGTGCGTGCATGTGGTACAATAACATATGCAAACAAATACCTAATTCTGTGGCAATACAAAGCGTAGGTGTCATGTATTATTGACTGAAGGTGCATTCTGCATGGTCTGAATGCTTATATTACGAAAGGAACAGGGAAAAAAAAAATCTCCTCTTGCAGTTGACTATGGGATGAGATGTTATAACTCTCCAACTGTTTGGCAATATGACATCAAACCCATCCCACATTTCATACAGGGGTCTCTTGCTTCAAACTGCTGGCTGTGGCACTCTAGTCCACACTGGATTGTGCAAGCCCATGGAGGGGACCCCAATTGATGTCACAACTCACCAAGCTTCTGTATCTGCTCAATCTGATGCTCCTGGTATTTGGACAAGCGCAGGCGGTTGTCCATGCTATCCATCCACTGGCGGACTCCAAGCAAAATGGCCAAGATACAGAATCCAGTCCTCTTCGATGTCTGCTTGTCAAATACACAGTGTAACACACCTTAGTGATCGATGTTTCTGGGACTGAACACCGAACAGCTGGCAAAAATCAGGCACTCTTTTCCGCGGGTATTATTTCCTCAGATTTTTGCCCAGTTTTGTCCAGTTAATGTTGTGTTGAAAAAAGGGCCGACAAGGCGAGTTCGTGGGATTACTGATTAGCGTCTATCTACCTCTCTACTGCATTTCGCCTCTGCACACCATCATCAAGCGCACAAACGCCACGCAGTGCATAATGTCTCGGTGGGCGAGTGGGTGCAGAAAAAAGATGCACTGTGCTATGCCGGTACGTTATGCCTGGGTGTATCTGTGTGTGTAGTGTGTGCAACGAGAGAGCACACTAGGAATTGTGTGTGTGCATCTCTGTGTAAGAGAGTGCGAGGCAAATGCATGCATCTATGCATGAGAGAGGAGAGAGAGAGAAGGAGAGAGAGGGGGAGAGAGTGATACTCAAGCCAGCACTCGGCCTCCCTGCTTACGCACGAGGACACCTCCCCACTGGATGCGATGCGACGATGCAGTGGGTACACTGAGTGGTGGTATGGACTTAACAAGATGGACTGACACACTGGCTCACACACACACACACACACACACATACAAATGCTTAGAGGCAGCAAGAGAGAGAGAGATAGAAAAGGATGAGAGTGGTTATGTGTGGTGGGCCCTCCATGCAGACTGCATGCACTGCACACAGGTATGCTTGCTGGGCGCAGAGCAAAATGAGAATTTCATTCCGGGGCATAGAGTGTCTGCACAGCGGGTGACTAGATTGAGATGATGACGGCAAGCCTTAATGTAGCCTCACATGGGATGAAGAGGCTGGCAAAGGGATCTAGTCTCAGCAATATCAGACCCAACGATTTATCTCAACCATGCCATGCTATCTGATTTCATCTTCTGCTGAATATTGATTTATAAAGGGTACACAAACCTTCAAACACAGTGTCAAGAAAATGGCAATCTCTGACAACTGTATATCTGTGCAAACTAGTATGTATGGCATAGGGTTGATCATAGAAAGTACAGACTACTTGTGAAATGCATATCAGTAGGTTTTTTTTTGTTTGTTTGTTGTTTTTTTTGTTACGCTGCCAGTAGATTTTGAAATCCAAGTATAAATTGAATACCGATCATGTTCAACTGCACGAGGAATCACATTTCTTTTAGCTTTTACATTCCACATTCTCTCATTTCCTGTTAACACAAAAAGACAAAAGTGATGGAAGTCTGAATACAGTTACTACGGATGAGATCCCACACTGATTTCACAAACACTATCAACCATCTTAGCATAGTCAGAAGACTAATGCCTGTATCGTGACGAGGTATTTGCAAGGATGAATAAATGCATCAACTCCAGTGACATTGATCATTTCAAGCCTAAAGAATTATTTCATTTGCTTTTTCTTTGAACTGACACGCACTTTCAAATATCAAAGCTTGCACACAATCATTCTGTATTAGTTATAAAATAGATTACGTGTTGCACCGAAGTGCTATGTATGCTCGTTGTGCACAGCAGAAACAGTCACCCTATAAATTCCTGGAAGATATCCATCTACAGTGAAGTTACATCAAGAACAAATGATGATCAATTTTTGGTTGACCACATGGTGGTACTCTCTTTCTTTCACCTCTTCTCATCTGGATTTCCCCCTCATTTTTCTTTCTTTTTTCGTTTTATTCAATTCTTTATAAACTCTCAGCTAAACATGTACAATTGAGCTCAATTCGACAATTAGCTTTTCAAAAATGTTCTGGTATTATTGTTGCAATCATTACTTTAACTTTAGCTAAAATTATTGGGATTCATACACACACACACACACACAAAATGCATACAGAAGAGATGATAATTATGATGTTTGAGTTATATTGACAAAATGATTGGAAGATTTAGAGGAGAAAAAAAAAAAACATACTTGCAGTCTATGATACAGAAAAAAATGAATTATGAGCTCTGCATGGCATTCGCCAGTCTTCTGAATTTCTTTGAAATTTCATTTGCAGATGGAATCTCTTATCAACCACTGGCATGCATCTATTTCAAGGATGAGTTTCTATGGGTTGATGGAAGAGATTCTATTTCTTTCGCTGAGCATACCTAGTAAGCCAAGATTGACAACCCCTGCATATCAAGACAGATACTAACAAACATTGAAGGGGGGTGGGTGGTCAAATTTTGAAGGCCAAAATCAATCTGTGCTTGAAAATGGCAAAATGGCACCCGTTTTAGTATGATGAATAAAATTTCAGGAATAGATAATTTACATTTAAAGATATTTTTTACTATCACTAGAGGAAAAGCATGTCAAATGTCATTAAAAATAGTTTAGATGACTGATCCATAATTCTTGCATACAGATAATTTTTTGAATGGCTACTTGTCAGACGTCTTTGTGTGTTGTTGAATTCGCAGTTGCGAGTGTCTCTACTAATCTTATCCATCTTTCAAGAAACATAGAAGAATGAGTAACAAGCGACAATACTCGTACAGAATGTTTTTTAGTTGGCGATTCCCTGTATGTAAACAAGTTGGGTGTTGTGCATCTGAAGTAATGTACTAGCCATGTTGTTGCTCCACGATGTCACAACGTTGCTGTCATGGCCCATGTAGCATGCTCAACCTACAGTGTAGTTTGAAATGCATGCAATCCAGTGCTGGCATTGCCTGTTTTGTTTTGTCTTTTATCATATTTTTGAATGTTTTTATATTGCCACGTTGTTATTATAAGGCAATTTATGTAATTTGCAAAAAAAAAAAATAAATAAACCACTGCGAAAAATTTCAGCTCATACAGTAAGTCACGGAGATTTTTTCCATTTAGTTTCTTGTATTGCCTGAATGCCTTATTTACTGACAGGGGACTTCTTGAATACTTGAGCTGATGGGCTGATAGGGACATGCTTAATTCATAGTGTTGTTTAATCCTAAACAGGCCGGGCTTTTTTGGCTTATGCTAAATTGGAGGGGGGTCTGAGATCTCGGCCATCAGCGGCACGATAGTAACATAATTTGGCACATGTGACACCCATATCATAATCTACAAAACTGTGATCTAAAATTTTTTGAAATTATCAATTTCTAATTTTAATCAATAAATTATGCAAATCAAGTCCAACATCTTATTTTAGCCTGTTAAACACTAATTAAAAGCAATCTTTTTATTTGTATATCTGTTTTAATACATTCAATGATTGTACATTATAAAAATGTTCAGAAGTCATTTAAAATCTTATGTATTTTATTGTTTTGAAATTCTTATGAATTTCCTTGTTTTCTGACTTTTCTTTTTTCTTTGTTTTTTCAATGGAAATTGTCGTGGACCACTTATCTGCCATAATTAGCATAAAATCAGTCAATCACAGCGATGAATAGTAGAAATAGTGAGGTTTTTATGAGTTTCAGGATGAAGCACTGTTTTCCATAGGCAATGTACACAAAATCACAAAATTGTGCACGTTACAGGGTGACATGCCGTCATAAAAATGGGCGTGGCTTCATAACAGTACACGTGGATGTTGCAAATTTGGTTTCAAAAGTTGCGCGAGAAAAAAAGCCATGAAGCCTCATGATGAGGTCTTCTCACATTGCAGAGTTATTGCACAAAACATTGAGGGGCAGATTCTACCCCCCCCCCTTAGAAAAAGAATAAACCGTTCCACAAAGAAAAGCAAACCATCAAAAGTATGCCTAAAACAGTAATAAGATTTGTTTCTTAAGAATGATATTAGAATTGAATATCAATTTTGAAAGAAGTTAACTCAAGATAATTCTTAAGGAGAATAACATAGTCATCTTTACAGAATTTGAAATATCTCATGCCTGCTTTACAGACTCTCACGACTTTGAACAATGATATCAAAAGATGAAATATGATATAATATACCAAAAGCTGAAAACAAGACAAAGTTCTTTCTCTCAAAGTTGGATTCATGCAGTCCAAATTTCACTAACCATTCTACAGCTGAAACACTTCGCCATGCCTGGCCAGTCTTCAATCTAGATCCATACTGCTAGACTTGATGCTGAGTATAATCAGTCATGTACATCATGCACAGATAGTACATAACTCCACCCCCCCCCCCAAAAAAAAAACAAACAAACAAACAGATAAATAAATAAACAACAACACACAAACAAATACTAAAACAAAACTCCAATGAAAATACCCCTTTCATAAAACAAAAGACATTGCCCTATCTCAGCGTCACTGATTGAAAATTATACAAGGGAGTTTCGTCTTGAAGACTACACGTAGAAAGCGAATCGGCACAGAATATCCCACGGAAAGGGAGGCTGGGCTGGATCCACTTTTGCAGACAGGGGAGGCCATCCTATTTGCCATGGCAACTTGCATCATAGATGACCCCTTTTCTCTGTTTACAGCTCCTATTGATTCCCATTTAAGACAGACTTCTATCACTTGAAATGTTTCTTCTTCGTCTGCTGCGCTGGTTTGCCGCGGCCCACAAACCTTCCCTCCCCCGGATGGTGGCAGTGGATTCATGAGAGGTAAAATATGTGGCCTTTTATGACGGATGAACGAACGTTTGGAATGATACCACACATACAATTTGTGCCATGGACGCAATGTGAAATAAATGCCCGCAGACAATTTTTTTCCTCCTCATCGTTTTTTTTTTTTTGTTTTGTTTTTTTTTGGTTTGTTTGTTTTTTTCCCCAGCCACATTCATGAAGCAATGCCAAATAAAACTGCTTGTAAGTTAAAAAATGATTGGAATGCACATGTCATACACTGGGGTGCATGCAAATTTCTGTATTTACAGATACCCAGGGAACTGCCTCTACCATCCATGAGATTGCACAATATATGCATGCACACGATGGCACGGTGTCATCTTGGCCCCTCATCATTTGCTTTAATGTGTCCTGAATATTTTACATTTAAACGAACAACGTCGCCGAAAGTCCCAGGAGAAAGTGACAAGCCTGCGATGACAAGCACTCGGCATCCTGTACCACAGATGATGCAAAGACTCCAGCTATCCCACATACTCAACATAAAGCTGGCAGACATACCGGTATACCACTTTTTTTTCTAATCATCACAGCCTACAGATTACAAACCTTACAATAAGTGCCACATATGCGCTACAAAGAAATGTACAAACCAGTGTTGCCACCTTATTTTCCCAAAGAGTGTTTACTATGAAGCTGGTTGTATCATTAATGATGCTGTATTCAGATATGATATCACTATGAGATCAACACCAAGTAAAAAAAAGATTGATGAGACATTAACAATTGATCTGGATATACATTAAACAGACAAGAAGAAAGCTTTCTAAAAATGTGTGAGTTGAGGTGTCTTGTACACGGAGAATCATGAATTTCAAACATGGGGTTCTGTCGAAGCAATTACAGGGTTCAACAAATTGATATTGAGCATGCACATCTCTGGAGTGTCTGGAAATATCACACTGTCTTGACTTTCCATTTTAGAGCTTTGATGTTAGATGTGGTACTTTATTTTACACAATGAAATATGAACTTCCATGCCCACAGAACTGATAATGTATTTGTTCTTTTAAAATGCAATTAACAAGTTAGCATATCTATTCGTCTCGTGATGAATATTCACATGGATTAAGTTAGGGTTTCACCTATTTACTCCAGCACTTATGTACTAAACAGTGCTTACATATCAGGATGCATTCATTTAAAAAAAAAAAAAAAAAAAAAACTCTGTTGAAAATGTGTATCTCTCCACACACAACTATGCATGCTTGGTCAAACTTGAAATTAAATCAGACAGCCCAACTTCTTCACTTAAATTTGCTGGGATTATGTAATGTAGCATCTTTTTCTTTTTCTTTTTTTTTTGGGGGGGGGGGGAAGGGGGGGGTACTTAGATTCCCATCTATCCTGCTTATTTGTAGTACATTGCCAAGGCCACGATAATTTTCCACCACTAAGTCCCTCTGACCAAGACAGATCATCGCCGACTTGAAATTCATGATCACTGCGCATGAGTCTGAATGAGTCACAGGTTTTTTACCCATAAATGTCACCATCTATCCCATTTCAAGCTCTGTGCTCATTCGGGGGCCTTACATAAGGTGGGCGGGCAAGAAATGTGCACCGACAAATAATGACTAATGCACTGCATGTATTTGTTTTTAATTCTCTGCTAGTATCTTGGCAAAACTATGCTTCTGAATAACAATTCTCTCGCAAGCTATGTAGACGACACTTTCAAGGTTCTTTCGTGATTTGTAAAATTTGTAAAAAATGTAAAATTTGAATTTATACCTTTACGGCAATCATAGTGCTGCTGCAGTTAAATTTCCTCTTGCAACCAAAATGTCAGTTCAGTTTTTAATTGGCGGAGGGAGGGGGGGGGGGGAAGAGTTGGCGGTATTACAGATCAATCTGAGGGATTTTCCCGCATCTTGATATTTTAAGCTTTCGTATAGTTTCCCATTCATCATTTATTATTGTTGACCTCTAACCTGCTTGTTTTATAAGATGGGACACTTCTATTAAATCTTGTTAAGATGTAATGTACAAGTATGCTGATTGGTCAGTTTTATCCTTCCTATACCAAATGAAAAAAAAAAAAAATCTTCATCTAATTCCACTCATATTTGAAACATTATGAGAGCTCAGAAGGGCAAGAGTGCTAATCTTTACATAAAACATTTTCTTATAGCACTCTCACTATTCATTGTTTTCTCTCCTAAGTACTGTATTATTTTCATAACAAAAGATGATGAAACTGTCAGTAACTGGAGTTATGAATCTGGAATTTCAATCCTGACATCCATTTGCCCAAATGCAGAGGTTAATTTGTTTTTCTGGTGTGTGGGACTCTTTTTTTCTTTTCTTTTTTAACCAAAGAAATGAAAGAAAAAAATTGCAAATATTCTGTACTGGCACCACATCTGACCAAATCTGCAGATTAAACCATTCAAACTAGGTAGTACATGTACTTTGCTACAAAGCAAAAAATTTCACACCACTCATCATATACACATGGCAGACCTACTCAGTACATAGAACCTAGCGTTAATGCATACATATCGTTAGCTACCACAGGATACTGCAAATATTGTCTGGTGTAACTCTGGTGTATGATATTGTCTGGTGTAAGTCTGGTGTAAGATTACCTGTGGTATGTTGTGCACATTCTTCAGACCTCCTTGAAGTTTGAATTCTGGGGGTTTTACATTAAGTGTTAATAGCCACATTGAGACAAGACCTACTGATCACACATTGAAATTGTTCATGCTTCATCAAGTATGCCATCATATCCCTTAGATATTTCTTAAGTGCTCATATGTTTAACTTTGATGGCTATGCTTGAATGTTTATTGGACTCCAAAGACTAAAACATACTGATCACAGAGCAATTATGTACTGAACACGTACATAGTCATATCAGCTGCTAGGAAAATGAACTCCTCCCCCCCCCCCTTTCCTTCATCAGTTTAGGAAAAAAAAAAGAAAAAAGATGACTAATAACTCTCACAATGATGAACAAAGTCTGGATACAAAGTCATGCGAACAGATATATAGCCTCAAATGGGGCAATTTACAATCATCATCTGCGGCCAAAAACACTATAAATCAAGAACAAATGAGTGCCACTAAATGTCAATCCAACCACCCGAATTTCGGCAGGGAACAAATTAGCTTGTGAGTGCTATCTCGCTGGGAGGCAAGAAACTAGGTTTGTGCATGGCTGAGATATTTCTTTTTTGGTTAAAATCGAGAGCTTCATTCCTCCAAGTTTCAACAGACAAATTCATGAACTTAGAGTACAATATTTGAGGGCCCCATGCAATATCATCAGAGTTTCTTAGCCTTGTAAAGTAACTTATTTGTGCATGTCAAGACTGAAGCACAAATAACATGCTTGGGGTAAATGATAGACCTAAATCTGCATGAATGAATTGAAGGAAAATTGAAATTTAGGTATATGCATTTTGACAAGTAATTAACTTTGGGTTGAGGAAAGTTTTCATTGATTGTATCTAAGTCTGAATCTCGGCAGATTCTTTCACACTATCACTCCCTAATGTGCTCATTCAGGTTGACTGAATTCTGTCAATGAACTACCGAACTGTTTAAATTCTTTACAGGGAGTCTTCATAGTTCACTTTAACCTGCTTCACACAGATTGATATATTTATCACCATTATCTGACATTCAGAGTGGTGCATATTGATAAGTGTGATTTTTTACACAACATGACGAGAAACCGTGAAGTCATTGCATATGATTTATACAATATTACTAAAAGACAAGTGTACTAACATCACTTCTATTTTCACTCATAACATTCAATGGGACTTTCTGGTTAAAAAAAAAAAAAAAGGGAAAAAAGGAAAAAACACACACATTCAAAACTTCCATCACCTTCCATGCTGATTTATACACAATCTTAGACAAAAAAAAAGAAGAACAGAAAGGAAAGAAAAAGAAGAAATGCCACTTTATATCAAAATATGCATCACAAAAATTATAATGGTGAAATAGAACTATACAAGGCAATATCAAAATTTCAATGCTTCTCAAAAGTGTATTTACGCCCTCCTGGCTCTTATCATGCTTTCATGACGTGACAACTGAGAAAGGCACCAAGCTTAATTTATGTGCTTGTCTGTCAACATGCCTACAGTCAAGCTGTTCTGCAATAAAGCATTAGAGCAAACTGATCTTGAGACATGCAAATGTTCAAGTGATGATTTTCCATTTGCTATATTTTCCTACAAACATCTGATAGTCCTTGCTTCGTGAAGCATTTTGTGTGTGTGTGTGCGTGTGTGAGTTTCGACATATGAAGTTTAAGTTTGGATTCATGAAGTAGAGTGTAGATGAAATGAAAAAAGTCCAAATAAGAGCTTCCGTTGATGAATGAATAGAACAAAGAAGTAACTCACATATTGCTTACAACAACCATCCTGCTAAAATACTCACTAGAACTTATAGCCTTACATAAAATCCATAATTTGTTCTTTTTTATTCTTACAGAATGCCTATACACACATGTCTTTGTTGTTGTTGTTGTTGATGATACATAATTATGTGACTCCAAAAACTGATAAACTATAAGTATATAGAGCTTCTATGTCATATGAAATAATCATAAAGGATATATCAAAAGGATTATAATTCTCAGAGACTGCCTCTGAGACAAACTGAGCAAGGGTTCAGTACAAGCATCGTGGATGCAACACAGCCAAGGAAGGATAGAATTCACAATGACATTGGATAGTGGCCTGAGGAAGGTTGCTGCCAGCCACATTTAACTGGCCATGTAATATCACTGATAGTCACAATAGGTAGACGTCATGATGTAATCTCATACCAGAGCTTAACGCCATGCTGCTTTGTGATAATATATTCAATTTACCTTCTTCATATTGCATCTCTTTCTTCAGGCATGAATCATTTAGATCTGGAAAGTATCCACAAAAAAAAAAAAAATCCTGCAAGCATTCACTGTCATCATGGACAAGCATTGCAAATGAATTAGACATGAATTAGACATAAAAGCTTGCTTTTATCATATTTCTCTATAGTATTTTTTTTTTTACTTTGATTGAAAGTGACACATTGACCTCTATGTTCTATGTTTGTATTTTTTTTTCTTGTATATCCAAGCTGGACATTATGCATTATCATATTTTGTTATTCTTGTGTTGGTTTGAGCTACAGGGACCAAAAAAAAAACAACAACAGCAACAACAACTGGCTTCAACAAAAATTTGACCTGATTAACCCGTTGAGGACGAGTCCACAGTATACTCGGGCAAGTGTCTATGGAAAATGAGTGTTGTAGCAAAATCAAACCATTCTCAACGGGTTAAAGTGCTTAGGACACATCTATAGCCACTTAAAAGTAAAACAAAACCCTATAGAATCATAAAAGTCTGTTACTAAAATTGTTGGTCATAAGGCAAACAATGGTGTAAATGTGCTTTTTGCAGGACACTGTGAACAGCAACATTGTAGTATTCATAATTATACACATATATATCATAATATATACTTGGCATACATACATAAGACTCAACATTAGCTGTAGCCTGGTAGCCTAGGGTCACAAGAAAAAAAAAATGTAAGGCCACCGCTTTTTAAGAAACAATACATTTTGGTGGCCCAATCAAGCTACTTAATTTCACTGAAGGCACCAACAAAGAATGTTGAGCCTTGATATATAGAAATATTAATACACATTATTTACATTATGGTCATTTCTTACATCTATTCCTTGGCTCATGAATGCTTTGATATATTGGGGGAACAAAGTATTGGAAAGGGATTTGTACTCCTTTAGTGGCTTAAAAGGGGTTTGTCTGGTTGGATCTCTCTCCCTTCCATTATATGTCAGTATGTCTGAATGGGTCCGGCGGCCGACCATCTATCCGACATCTCATTTGGGAGCGAAGCATGGGGGTGCGAGTTTGGTACAATGGAGGAGGAGTACAGGGAGGAGTGGGAGGGGGACAATGATGACTCCAGAATCTGATGAAATTATTTGGGGAGTCTCTAAAACAAAGCAGGCAACGTGCCAATAGTGGCACGCGGAGCAGTGCCTGCGAGCCGCGTTGAGCTGATTGGTTTATTAGCAGTAAATACTTTGAGATGAATTCGGAGCCACGCATGTTGGCCGGCCTAATGGGCCTAACCACACGGCGCTCCTCCGGGGCATCTCGTAGGTTGTCATGGATGCGAGAGAGTCAAGATGGAAGCAACATGGTGGGGGATGCGAGGAATGGAAAAAGGGGGATGGGGAGGAATGAGAAGAAGACAGGGTAATATTCAGAACATTCGTGCTGTGCAGCTTACATCAACTGGTTAAACAGCAATTCCTACAAGAAAGTATTACACATATTCCACACAAACAGTGTTTCTTTTTCATTAAAATAAATTGCACAAAAAATAACTAAAGGTCATGATATGCCATTAGGGTTTGACTTCAAAATTGCACGTACCAACAATTTGTTGACTGTAAATTGCAATTACTTTTTTTGCAAACTTTGGAAAGTTCATGACACATACACTTTCAAGTAAAGAAGAAACACGCATTAATATTAAATAGCTACCCTCAGCTGCTTTTTTTTTTCTGTTCTCTACCCCATCCTGCTCCACCCCCTCCCTCACTCCATGACCCCTCCCCCCACCCCCTCTCTTTCATCACAGACAATCACTGCATTGACACAAGGAGGGCTGCACTGTGGCTGAAGTTGCTGGAGAGGCTATTACTGGGCATTAACTGTTGCGACAGGTTGCACTATTTTCATTACGTCTGCAGACAGCCTCCAAGGTCCGACCACAAACTGCTGAGGATCACAGGATGCAGTGATTGGCTACGGCAGCTCTACACTCAACTGGATTCAGACAATTGCTTTGGGGGAGAAGAAAAAAAATTGGGGTAGAAGAGTTCTCCTTCATGAATTGTTTGGTGATTAATCTACCCTGGAGGGCTCCACACATTGGTTTATTTTTGATGTATCATATCAATACATAACAGATACTCTCTGCTTTATAAGAACTCAGAGAAATGAGTTCAGAGAGCACAGATTTCTCCTCCTCACTGGAATCTTACAGCTTTTAGTGTCAATAGTGATTGTCTGCGCCAGGCACGAGTTTAATCACGACTATATTTCTCCACTCGGCAAGCTGAGTGGCCAATAATTCTGTGTGCCTTGATTGCTTGGGGCTATAGATTGCTTTCAAAATAAACTGTCCCGTTTGAGAAGGCTGAGACGACTGATCACAATAAAACTACCGTTATTGCACGCACAAGATTTGCAAAATTCAAAAAGGCAGTCGGTATTATTGCGATATTTCAAAAGGATCCACGAAGCTCACAAATTCTTTGTTGCATAACATGCTTTGTCATTGCACTAACAGCCTCAGATTGAGTTCTGTATTGCCTATATATTATGTGTGATCATGCTTTAACATTCCTCAGCATACACAAGTTGTAGATGACCACCATTCCTATCTGCTATACAAGCATTACTCCATGCTACACCGACTTGATGAACTTTAGTGACTGTGCAACAAAAGTGCCAGTTCAAAGAGGTAACCAACAGTGGGATTTACACGTACACGAATTAGCCGATTACAAATCTCAAGATTTGCATCGCGATTGAAATCTCAACAATTTTGCCCATGTGGACACAGGAATTCCACAAGTTATCGCAATCAGCATTATGATGAAAATTCCAAGAAATCTTGCATTTATTTCTGAATCATCCCAATAATTCGCCCTGCAGTGATTGTGTGAATGCTAGACCAAATTATCTTGTGATATCATATCCCATCATTCAAAGTGAACATTACAACAGCATGCACACCACACCAATGTGACCAACAAGAACAAAGGGCAAAGAGAAGCGCATGTAGTAAAGCGCCATATGTGTGCCTATTACTAGCAGGATATTTCTCTGTCCGTGTGTGAATGCTTGCAAAATATCTCGATATTTGGATTGCGATTGTTATCCCACCATTTCTGTCAGTGTGAATGCTTGATCGTTATCCTACTATTCTGTGCATGTGAATGCAGCTATTATCATATCATCCAAACAAGCAACATATTTCATCTCTGCATTATAAATCTCTTTGTTTCACCACTATGTGACAAATCACCATAAAAGACTGACAGAGTCCTTAAAGGAAAAGTTCACCTTCATTAACATAAGGATTAAGAGAATGCAGCAATATTTGTAGAACACATCATTGAAAGTTTGAGGAAAATTGGACAATTGATGCAAAAGTTATGAATTTTTAAAACTTTTGTGTTGGAACTGCTGGATGAGGAGACTACTAAGACTCATGATGTCATATGAGTACAACAGTATAAAGGAAATGTAAAGAAAATTCAACAAATTTTCACTTTTTTTCGCATAATAAAAAAGCACTTGACTTGCCTCTTTCTAAAGGCAATGGGAATAATATTACCCATAACATATGTCAGTAACGAGTCAAGGGAATGTGTACTTTTTTCAAAAGATGAAATTTTGTGAAATTCTCTTTATATTTTCCTTATATTGTTGTACGCATGTGACATCATACACTGCAGTAGTCTTCTCATCCAGCGGTGACTGCACAAAAACTTCAAAAATTCATAACTTTTGAACGGATTGTCCGATTTTCCTCAAACTTTCAACGACGTGTTCTACTAATATTGCTACATTCTCTCAATTCTTATATTAATGAAGGTGAACTTGTCCTTTAAGCACTAATTCATTGATTTGTAACAAAATATCACTTTTTTAAACAAAATGTTAGGAAAATGCCTCCATAAAAACACAGTTTCGTGAAGACTAACTTTGAAGAGTAGAAAGAGCCATTCTTGCAAGGGGTTGTATCATACAAAACTCCATTCAATTCAATTCAATTTTATTTTATTGTCCAATAATGGAACTTTGTTTTGTTTACATGCATACACATTACATCAGTACATACATCATCAGTAGGCCTATATAGACCTGCGCTGACTCCAGCAGGTCTATGCTAATTTCAAATACCAAATTTAACATGCCCTATGAAAATCTGAAAAGTTTCAACTTTCAAAACCTTCTTAGACTGAAATTTCTGACACTGACAATTTTTACTCTATTAGAGCTATGAGGTTACATTCCTTATTGGAATGTACAGTGCATATCTGCTCTCTGAAAGTACATCTTTTCGTCACGTACGATGAACTAGGTAAATTTCATTCGTCGAAGTTGTACACACATAGCATTATTTGATGATCTATTGTCATGCAAATGCGTGCATGATCTTATCAAGATGGGTGACTTGTCAATACAGGGTACCATGTACCCACACAGTACAGCTTTGTTCTCAGTGCTAGACATCTCACATTTAAGTCTTCATCTCTGCTCTGATTCCATGTCTTGTCTACATACTGTTTACAAAATTTAATGTTTGACTATTTCCCATCTACTGTATATGCCACATATTTCGCTTGTCTAAATTTTCATGAATCGAGACTTCCCGACGATTTCGTGAGTGGTTAAATTCACGATCGTGGAGTCCTGTACTAATGCAGAAATGTGTACGCGTACGTCACATTCATATCAGGATCAGAGTCAATATTTTTGTGTGTTTTTAATTTCGCAAATAGTAGCTGACTCGCGAAATTCGCGAAAATAAAAACCTCGCAAATTATTCAGCATATACAGTAATTATGACTGCAATTAAACAATGGTGATACATTCCAGTGTGTCTAGTGATAGTTCCTACAAGAAAATTCCAAGAGGACCACTGTCAAGTTCATCTTGTCTGTCGATATGTTGTTTCCTGTGATCACACTGATATCCCCTTTTAAACTCGTTTATTATACACACCTGAGGCTTCAAGAGAAGATTGTAGATGTCTGATTAATGTACAGTGGATTGGAAAATGCTTGTCTTCTCAAACAAACACATGAAAGTAGTAAAAACCAGTTTCTCACAAGCCAGGACATTTTGTATCATGCAATGGCCAGGAAGGACTTTTTCTTTTAAGTCATCAAAAATAACGCTTATTGATTTCCTTCACAAAAGTTATCACCTCACAACAATTGAGTGCCTTCACATCGTGTTCTCTAGTGTGATTAACTGTCATGGAAAATCTAGCCACAAACATAAAAGTAGGAAAGGCAGGCTAAGATTGATTACTCATTGCAAATCATCACAATGAGAAATATTTACAATTCTGAAACTAATGGTGTCACTATCATCATATATGACCAAGCAACATGAAGCAGAAGCTGATTGCATTCATCCCAGCAAGATACCATGGATTACTTGGTTCCCAACTATGCAACAAGAAAAGGTACAAATGGTGCTTAACCCATTTGGAACTCAGCATCCCCCACATTTGAATCATTATATTCCAACATCAAGGACACCACAAGTATCTATGCATAGATATCTCTCAGTTGTTTCTATTTCTGGCAATGAGTAACTTTAAAGGTGAAGGATACAGTAGGTGAAGGTCAGAGCTTCAGCAATTAATGCCAAATAATGTTTAAGATGATGTTAAAGAAGAGAGCTTAATTGACCCATGGCATAGGGGCGGCTAAGTCCCCTACAAGCTTCTAGAAAAGCCCTTAATGCGCAATTACAGGGCAACTGCATGGGAAGAGCTGAGGCAATGACCATGTATGATGTATGTCGAGACAGATATTCCTTCATTATGCATGTTCTTCCTCGGCAACATGCCTAGCTGTACATGAAAAGCAGAGGGAAAGAAACCCAATCTTGACGTCTCCCCCCCCCCCCCCCTCCCCTCCCCTTCCTCCACTCTTCTTCTGTTTGCCTTGCATCTCCTTATGACTCAGTGTCGTCGGTTCGGTCGCATCCACTCCGGCACGTTTCAGCTTGTCTCTGCTGCTGTAATTAACCCACCTTTTGCCATGACATAATGAACCAGTCCCAATCTATCTTTAAAAAGCAGGCTCCACTCCCATCTATGCCTTTGGGGGGTCTGAGGTACATTCCTTGTCAAAAGAAGTATGTCTGTATCAGACATGATTCTGATATGATACGATAAAATTTTGATAAGGCTGCAACCTGTGACCTGTGCTTCAATAATTATGAGAGTCATAATACAGTTGTCAGTTCATATCAGAATACCATGTTTTTGTCTCACATAAAAGCAAAGGAAGGAGAGAGAATAAAATGCAATGTCTTGAAACAAAGGTAACTGTTAATTGTTTTAAGTATCAAAAAGGTAAAATGGAACTTAACATCTGCTGAATTCACTGGATTTTGTCATTATGTAGAGTTTGAGATAGAACAATAAAAGCAGGGATAACACTTCTCAAAACACACGAAACAAATCATGATGGACAATTTTGGCTAACAGTGGACTAGCACCCTATTATTTCTGAGCAATTATTGCCTATAACTGCACATGATTCATGAGCTGTTAATAACAGCAAACATTTAAAGTTCTAATTACTAATAAACTCAGGACAAGATATTCCATGCCTCTGAAATGGTAATAACAATAATAACAATAACAATCAGATGTGACCTTATATCACAAACCACTGGCAAAAAGTCACAAGGGATGAGCTTTCAGTTTGGGTAGGTCATTAGGAAAGATCATCAGCGACAAAATGACATATAAACTAGTTCAGAGAAGGATGCCCCTAACCAATATCAACAAGTGGTATAAAGTTAATCCTCCAGGAATGCTATCTTGTGATAAAGGGCTCTATAGTTACCAGCAGTTACCAGCAGATTTACATGATTAGAATAGAAATTAAAGAAAAGTCAAGAAATGGGTGGACAAGAAGTGCATTCTCACCCTTCACTTCCTCCTCCAACAAGGATCTTTGGCTTTTAGAGCAACTTCCTGAACCCAAACTTTAAAGGTATAATCATAAGCTGTACAGTGATTTAGTCTCTACCTTTGACCTAGACCCTCAGTCAAGACATATAATTGCATAGTCTAATGACCCCCTCCCCCCCCCCCCCCCCCGTTTTACTTTCAATCAAAACCAAGAGCACGAGTACACACTTACTGTAGCCACCACTGACAAAATATACAAAGATGATGAAATAACTAACTTACCGTGGCAGTGTGTGAGACAAGATGCTGAGGATGACAGTGTAGCATTGCACTCAGAGCCAAGGTTGAATGTCAAGCATCAGTGATATATGCTATGATAGGAATGACAGACAGAAATCATCACTTCGTATGGAGACAATAATACATTATTACTACCCTACTACTATAAAACATCAAGTTGATACATATTCAATTGCAAATCCAATCCACATTGGTAAATTCTGTTGATTTTGATTACAATAGACAATGTGAACAGAATAGTAAAACTTCTATTCAAATTAGTTGATTACTGGCAAAAGTTCAATGACTTATGAGATTCAAATATCTTCCAGCAAAAGTGACATCAGATAGTCACACAGAATTATATGCATCATAGGTGAAAGACTGTTGTCATGGTCTACCAAGTATCCAAATGCTTGCGCACAAATCTTAAAACTCCTGGCTTTATTATCTTTTTAGTAGAGTTCTAATGAATTTGTTCCTGTTCACTTTTTTTTTCTCTCTTTTCTTATTGAGGCAACATGAATACTGAGTGGTAATGCCGTTTAATATCGTGACATGTTGCTGACTATCGGTAATGGAGAGACGAGATGAATTAGAATCTAGGTGACAATTGATCAATATTAAAGGACATGTTCACCTTCACAGACATTAGGATTGAGTGAATGCAGATTATAGGAAAATGTCAAGAGAATTTCACAAAAGTTTATTTTCTGAAAAAGTGCACATTTTCTTGACTTGTCACTGATGTATATTAAGGGTAATATCATTCCCCCTGCCTTTTGCAAGAGGGGAGTCAAGTGTTCTTCTACTATGTAAGAAAAGTGAAAATATGTTGTCTTTGCTATTTTCTTTATATCATTGTACACATGTAACATCACAAGCTGTAGTAGTTCTCTAATCCAGCAGTGACTGAGCAGAAACTTTAAAAATTCGTAACTTTTGAACGGATTATCTGATTTTCCTCAAACTTTCACAGATGTGTTCTACAAATATTGCTCCATTCACTCAATCCACATGAACATGGAGGTGGATTTGTCCTTTAAATGTCATGTTAATGCAATATATCCACTTTTCCAAATCCCCCCCCCCCCCCCATCCCACCCGGTCACTTTTTAGGACAAACACAGTCACAAAACACAAGCATGACTGAGAATTATCATTCTCTCCTCCTCTCTCTCTCTCTCCCTCTCTATCTCCTTCATCGTATCTATAGAAGTATATATTTTTATGTTTCTTTATAAATACATACAGATAACTAAATTTGTACACATGTGTATCAGGTGTGCATTTTAATGGACAATCAAAAAGAAAGTATAATGATTACTTTGTCACAATTACGGGTACTGCTTCTTCCATATCTACCAAAGATCATCACTCAGCATGCTTTTTAACACTTACATGCATTTTCAAAACTGGCAGAATATCATGGATGAAAGTGTCAGTTAAATGGTTCAGAAGGTCCAAGGCAGCCAGACAGGCAGATACAGATACTTGACTCCATGCTTTCAATTTTAATAAACACTTATGAAGGGAGACTTGTTATAACCCGTGAATATTGGATATATAGTGGCGTCTTTCTCAAGTTCATGTCAGACAAGCTCTTACCTTCTAATCGATTTTAATCTGACAAAATGAAAAAGAGAGCATTCACATATCTAAGTGCATTAAGTGTATATGAAGAGTTTGTTTGCAAAAACCGAGAAGTCCATATTTGCCAAATGGAGATATTTGGGATTAAAGGTCAAGAAAAATAAAGAGAATAATAAGAAAAATTTTGCTTCTTTTGACCATAACTTTAAAAATGTACCTTTATATGTGGTGACTGATATATCATTTAAAAGGTATTATTTTGAACTTTATGACAGAGACCATACTTCAAAATCTTAAAAAATGGACTTATCGGTTTTTGCGAACAAACTCTTCATATATATATATATATATATATATATATATATATATATATATATATATGTATGTGTGTGTGTGTGTGTGTGTGCATGTGTATAATTCACTGCTATTTGATTACATACTGTACTTTATTCCACAAACATAACTGTCATTTTAGTGAGTACAGAGAGGGTGCATCTTACTAGACAAGCAATCTGCTTTTTCAAGGTCCTATCCGACACCTATATTCTTATAATAGTTTGTATTGCTTTCATTTGATTTGACATTGACATGAATTGTCAAGTGACTGTTCTCCCTGACTTTAAATACATATATGTACATATACATTATATATAGATCAATAGAGTGATTGCATTTGTAGGTGTATATATCTATATCTATATATATGTATATATATATATATACATATATATATATATATATATATATATATATATATATATATATATATACACACACACACACCAGGTATGACCTATTCTGTGTGGTTCTGCAACAATTTTTTTTTAACTGTTTCCAAGAGATAATAAAAATTGTTATAATGTCTAGAATATTGTACATGTTCCCTTTTGTCATCTTATACCTCAAGTCCCCGTACCCTACTTTCTTCAAAATCCATTCTGGAGTCACAGGAGGTATTTTGAGACTACTAGAAAGATTATGTCAACTCATGTCAAGAAACAGGAACACCTGCCATGGTGAAACAAACTCCCCTCTTGTACAGAGCTAAATAATTGTGACCCGCTACAACAAAAGGATCCTAAAGTCACTTACAGGCGAGCCAAGCATGGCCCAGAAAAATGCTATTTTCAGGCCTTTCCTTTGATCATTTAGCTTCGAAATTTCGGCAGATGATAGAAGATACATTAGACTACAAAATTATGTTAAAAACAGAAATCCGAACGTCTTGACAGATTTTGGTGATCTGACTTCAAACTCAATTTTCTCGGCTCACCCGTCAGCGACTTTAGGATCCTTTTGTTGTAGCGGGTCACAATTGACTGTAAGTAAAAAGATAAAAAGTTTATGTAGATGACAACCTGATGGAAAATGCAGTGGAATTGAATGTGTGACGAAAGATTTGATTACATAGTTCTAATTAGAGAGTGATAAATGGATTGCTGTGGGATGATCAGAGCAGGAGAGAGCAGAATGAGTAATTTAATGAGAAATCCTGAAGTGGTATAGACAAAAGACCATGAAGTGATCAAGTTATATGACACCATGTTAAGTACACATTTAGAGGCAGTGAAAGAGATTGTAGAAGGATATGATTGTCATCCTTAGACGAGTACAGCATGTTGCATCGAAGTGACAGTCGGACACGTGAAGATCCAATTTGCCCTTTAAAACGGGCTGGCAATGAAATCATGCAAATTGGAAGCAAATCTACATGCCCATATGCCATTAGAAGGCAGACGCATAAGAATGATCCAGCGATGTTTGCAAATACAGAAGATGCTCCTAATGAGTCGAAATGAAACGACGTGCACGGATAAAAATGCGCGGCACACAGCATCTCCCCGCATTGCTCCTTCATCTTGAGAACCCTTGCTGTCACAGACATGCTAATCTTCCAATAGATCATAATCGCTGTGCCATCTGGACAGCGGATCTGGCATTCAGCTTGCCCCTCGTCAGTCCTCTGCTTGTCTGTGCACACCCCTGAATCCTTGGAATGTAAACATTGGTGTCTAGCAAGTCAACCACTCACTCCCCCCCTTTTTTTTTATTCCTACACGGATGCCTGATACAACGTTTTGGCATCAGCTGGCATGGTTTTTCCCAGCTACAATTCATGTATCTTTGACATCCCTAAACCCACTGCATACTAGAACAGGCTGCATTACATACTACCTTTACTGGGGCCTACCAGCACTTGGAGGCCTTGAGTTAATCTTTATCCTTTGGGACTGTATAAATCCCAATTGTTGCTACATATGACCCATTTTCCCTCACTGGGTGAATAGGAGCATATAGTCCACTCATATTTCTTTCTCTTTAAATTAAAGAGGTCTACTTCCTACAAGCATCAAAACAAACACTCAGTCGATTGACAATCAAAAAAATCAACACATATACTGCCTCCCACTCTGTGTACATATGCAATGCATATGATATGCACAGCTAGCAAGAAATATTCCCCAGCACTAATACATAGTGCCTGACCATATGAACACTCTGCATGTAGCAGACAAGGCTGATCAAAAAAGTTCTGAGAACTTCTATTTGTCCACAAGGAGAACAAATAAATATGTAATGACTGCATACATCAAAGACACAAAACAATTGTAAAAGGTCACTAGTATTTAAGATCATGAGGTATAACTATGATCATGTGTAAGCATGTGCCCTCCTTTAAACATTTGTAGTATGTCCTACATAATCAATACTTTTCACTTGACATTGTCATCTTGTAACAACACCACACATGCACACCACACACAAGCTGGGGGTGGACAGTACACATGTACCATGTAAACTTCATTGTACAGCACAATTGCTTTGCGTTCATGTTCATGTAGACTACACTGTACAAGCAGCCTACACAACTGTCTCTTTCCCTTCGATTTGGAAAGATATGAGGATGAATCATGGCAGTATCAATGCATAATAATACTTCTTCAGTACATTAAAATATTTATCACCTCTGAGGTGTGATATGGGTAACTGGCCACATAAAGGGGATAACCCCTATTTACTTATCATCCAATGGCTGTGGTTCTCAGTTGCATATTTAACTCACCTTACCTCATCCTAACATCATAACTCACAAAAACTTATGCCCATGACATGTATGACCCAACAGTATTTGTTTGACTAATATGAAACTGATCAACAGTTGGCATGGAGACCTCGTATGTTCCATCAAGGCAGTGATCATTCTGTCAATATTGTGCACAAAAAATCCTTGAGGACGTGACTGGAGGCAGGGGAGAAGAATTATGAATGTTGGATACCACTAAATCTACAGCTATGGTTAGTCATCACGCAGCACTAGTGTTCCAACAAAGTTTTCACTGACAGACAATTTGCTGTAAATGCTCACCGTACTTTGATTAACCTTGGTGAGGGAGATCTGGTTTTAATGCCGCATATTTTTTGTTCATGCAGATTTAAACAACATGTAGTGATTGTTTGTGAATGTATGAAATAAGTAAAGACAAAGACAAGTTTGGTTTTTTTTAACCTGCTTGAATCATAAGACATGGTACACCAATGTATGAGCAAGATAACTGACAATCAAAAACTAGTCATGAACATACAGAGGTGGGCCTTCAGTGCAAACAGTAATTTCATCATTCTCATCATTATTTTGTTTAATCTCCTCACAGTATGACAAAAGAAACTGCTACAGCAGTGATGTGCACACATTTTTTTTACAGAATTCTTGCTGCAACTATTCTGATGAAAAACTCAGCCATACACTTCACTGCGTCCTGTTTGAGGCCTCAAAGTCAAACTTAAGTGAGATAAAACCAGTAAGATTAGAGGCTTTGTACGATCATTTCATTTCACTTTCTTTGTAATAAACCGTCGTTTCTTAAAAAGGTTCACAAAAGAAAGGGGTTGACTGTGAGCATTATCGAGTTTCTCCTTCAGCCTTTTGTGACTTGGCCTATCTCTGGATGACTGATGGTGAGAGTGGTTTAGTTGCAACTCATGTAACTTTCCCCTCTTTGGGGTGATATCAAAGAATCTCTGATAAGAAACTAACATCACAACATTTTTTTTTTTGGCCTATTTTACAGAAGATGTCATGATTTCCCGAAACTGGCCAGATAATTAATCAAGTATCTGCCAGGATTTGGTGACTACAACGTACTTCAAAAGTCAGCCATTCCTTGATAGGCTTAGAAATAAGTCCTTTTCATCAGAAATTCATTTGGCGGTGCAGAATGTTGATACATCTACCAGCCTCACTGCCTGGAAATGAAAAAGAGAAGAAAACATACGAGTAAAAACACTAAAGTGGAGACTTTGAGTAAAAACGTGCCTTGGTGCACTGAAATAGTCATGATCTTTGATGTCTCAGTGAATTTAGGTCAGTCAACAAGCTGGCGAGTGCAGGTTTGCCGCAGTTCGCACCCATTGAGCCTGACCTGTTGGTAAGATCCCCAGGCGTGAGTCATGCGGATCCTAAGTGCATTAATCAGAAATGCACATTTGGTGCTGTATTTTAATCAGCGCTAATAGAAAGCCTTCCCATTTCACACCACTGCCTTGTTCTCCCATGAAACCATTCCCAATGGAATATTACAGCACTGATTATTTTTCTCTTTTCTTCATTTTACATACCTACAAAATTCATTTATATTGCTTTCAGAGTCAAGGCTCTAAAAGCTTTTTTTTTTTTAATGTACCACGTTCATACCCTCAACTTGTTCCATAACCTGCCAAGTTAAAAAAATTTTCAGTAGTATAGTTTCATGTAGTATAAAAATACAGAAGATATTCAACAGAGGGTAGTACATTCCTAGGGTGTGTATTAGGCTAAAATCTATTGATAGTGATGGTGATGATTAACACGTGTTTAGGTTGTGTACCAATATGTTTTGACTGAAATTTTAAGTTCTGAATTTTTCTTTCATCCATGTATGACATTATTTACGCAAACAGGGGAGTTATAAATATGACACAAGCATACACACACAAATTTATCACAAGAAATACCATTTTTCCCCGTATATGGTCTATGAATATGTCTCAAGTTTTAGGAAAAGTGTAACTTCTTAGAATAGATAATCTGCATATCTAGAATAATTCTGAGACATTCCATCACACATATGAATAGCAACATTTGGTATTTGTATTTAATGGCAGTGCTTGGATATGGATCTGTCCCCTCACAGAATAACTGTTCCCAGGAACATCATTAGGAAATAATTCACTATCCCACACAACCATGTCTTATTCAGTGAGTAGGCATTGCATAGAAAATTTCACTTTGCTGGAATATCACCGTGTTTCTTGTATCTCTTTTACAGTCACTGTACGAAAATATATACAGAATTCCACAAAAGATAACCTTTCTAGCATAATGAAAGAGCACATGACTAATTGCTTTCAGAAAGCAGGGGGAATAATTGCTACCCTTGACATATGTCAGTATCAAGTTGATGGAATGTGTAATTTTTATGAAAAATGAATTTGTGGAATCCCCTTTATATTTTCTTTATATACATATAGTTGTCCACACATGATGCCATAACTTGTAGTAGTGTCTTCATCCAGTGGTTCCAACACCAAAACTTAAAAAAATATAAATAACTTTTGCATCGGGTGTCCCATTTTCCTTAAACTTTCGCTGATGTGTTCTACTAATGTTGCTGCTTTCACTTATCCACATTTCTCTTTGGGTTTTGGTTTCCTTTAAACAGTGTATGACTGAGCTGCATGGCCCTACAGTGTACATGTTACCAAAGTCTGTGATGCTTTATGGAAAAGTAATCAGGGTTGAAAATATCATGCACAATGCTTTAAGAGTGGAAATCTATAAGAGACTGGCTCTACCAAACTCAAAATTTCCCACAGACAGTTGTGTAAAATGAGCTTTTCAGGAAATGGTTTATATGGTGATATTTGATTATAAATCTCTTAATAGTGACAGTGTGATTCTAAAATCTTTTGTATGCTGGGGTCCTAAGTTGGTTTAGTGTTTTGTTTTGTGTCTTTTTTTAATGCCTGTCAGCATCACCATGCCACTCAGTCAGTAAAGCTTAACACTTTCTAGAATTGAGTGATCACAATGTGAGAGTGTCTTCATATAGGGAGAAAGCATTTTGCCACTGGTGAAGTATTAACCCATTCCCTTTCAAGGTTATAAAAGTTTCATAAACTTCAGCATCAGCAATGGGTTAACCCTGAATCTCCATTGAGAAGAGGCTGCATTAGGGGAAAAAAGTATCTCATTTGACAACAAATTGAAGGGGAATGATTTCTACATAAAAAGAGATTTTCACAATCAAAATTAGCCTTCTAATTGGAGCAGAATATCACCTGTAATGATAAAAGCATGTAAATTAAATCTGTTTGACTGGACTTACTCGTGAAAATCACAGAGAGAACAGTTTCGTGACTCGTCCGAGTCACTTCTTCAGCTCTGTCTGGCTGGCGAGCATTCACTCGTGGAGGGTGAATGGGCGATGTTACTGCCTTTATTGTCTGTACGTCGAGGAATGTAATGATATATATTTATATCCTCAAACTGAAATACCAGCCACATAATAAGAATAAAGAAAGATAATTTTGAGATTAAAAATTGTAAAAGAAAGTCTGCAATTTGTAATGACATTCATTCATTTTTTTTTTGGGGGGGGGGCATTTTTGTCTGCATCCAAATCATGATTGCCTTTTCATGTCTTTTTTTCAGAAGAATCTGCTGATTTGGTTCTATTGCTTTTCAATCTGAATAAATTTTTGTTTCAGAGGCATATTCTATTAACTCAAAATGCTTTCTCAGTGAAATCTTTGACTGCTCTCATAACAATCTGCCATCTTGACATGTTTCTTGCAAAAATGTTCACATTTGTGCTAGGCCAGGGGGGAAAGGAAGAAGAACACAAAAAAGTGGATCAGGTCAAGGGAATGGCAATTAACTTCTTGAGACAAAAGCATGCTGGGTCTAACCAGTTTTTGTGGGCCATTCCATTAGCGGCATATTCAATTACTGATGGACTGGAGCATGGGTAATCCAATTTCTCTCCATGGGGTCTGGCTTGTGCTCTCTGAGGTAAGCTTTGAAATGAGGAGTAAATTGATAAAGGTGGATGGGATAAAAGGGCTCAGCCAGAAAAAGTGTTTGGAGAAAGCATCAAAAATTGGATAGAGGTCAAAAAAACTGTATCAGATAGATATCAAAGGGTTGCCTTTTTTTTCTGTCTGTATTTTGTTTTCCTGGGGGGGGGGGGGGGGGGGTTGATTCCATCAAAGAAAAAAAAGTTTGACCAGCAGCTAGTACTGCCATTTAGCCCTTCTCATTCACCTCCATTGATCGGCCTCAACTTGGTTCAAAGAAAAAGAGAGATTTTGTTTATGGATTCAGCAATATATTTCAAGTGATCAATCAAAAAGTTGATATGTGGAAGGTTCACAATCTTATAGATAATGTACATGATTCCAAATAGATATGAATAAAAGATTTACATATCTATACATGTCCATGGCATCAGTGAATATTCTAGTTTTGAAGATTAGCTCAGATTTAAGATTTTAGATAAAATAAGACAAACACACAACAAATTTGTACAATCTGATACATAAAGTGCATACTGTAGGATTTTCATCATAGCTCTATAGTGGTTATTACACGTTATTACACAAAATGCATGTTAATACCAAGATTTAAAGAAACAAAACTGGCTTATGAAAAAAAGACTGATTGATATGATTATTTATTAAAAGTAAAGAGTCCATTTTTTGGGGGGGGGGATTGGCATTGATATTAGTATCAAATACTTCTAGGAACCATATGAGCTTCTAATTGTTGAAAATAAAACATGTGGTGCAACTATGGACTTGATATCTTGTTTTTTAATAGTTACATTCACATGACAAAATCATATGTGACCCGCGACAACGGTTTCAGGCAAAAGTCGCAAGAGCAAATTCCCTCCCAGGCGGGGTACAAAGATTTTGACCATTATTTTTGTTGATTTTGGATTTTTTCAGAAATTGAATCTTTGATATGTTTTGTACATCTACAATAAATTTCACAGCATAACACTAAGTTTTTCCTACCGAAATTGGAATTTTAAACACCCTATATTAGATCGCACTCGTCAGTTTCGATCTTCTTTCGAACGCCGCGCCACTATGCCCAGTGTTGCTACGGCGAGGCATCTCACGTGCGATTGGATAGTGCGTCGCACACATTTACATAGTTCGGCTTTCGGCGATACGCCTCGCAGCAGCGTGTCGGAAATGTTTTGTCCACGCATGCATGCTCCATTGTTGTTGCTACAATAGATATCAGTACGCTCGGTCCTTAGTGTATGCTATTCGTTTGGCTTTCTATCCGAGCTTCTCTACTGCAATGTTCGACAACGAAAGTGAAACAAAAAGTGAACAGCAATACTAGGCAGCACTAACTTAACGTGAAAAATAGATACGATATGGAACATGGTTTGAGCGTATCAGAGTGACAAATCGCCTCACAAATCGTGCAAGATACGATCGGAAACTGACTTTTTAATTGTGCTTGTAGTAAATATGACAGCAGGTTGACTCAAAAAGACAGCAGAAGAGAGAAAAGGAGTGGTCATAAATGACCAGTATTCAAATAATACACTGTTTAGTAAACATCAAAATTGCACCAAACTTAAAGTAAAATCATGTTTGTTTGTTTGTTCGTTTGTTTGCTTGCTTGTCTACCACACACTGCAACTTATTCACGGCTTGAAAAAAAAAAAAAACAGGAAGCGTGACCCTTTTCATCTTTCAGCCTTCGAAAGGGTCCCAATGACGAAATTTACAAGACAAATCAACCGCTATGAAAACGTGATTTGTAAAGATGTGGAAAGTGCCACCCGCTCCCGTGATGTATACACACAGGCATAGCGTGTGGATGCCATATGGTACGAGCACCATACACACGCAACCAGCAGCTTGTAATTATCGTATCCGCCATCTTGAAAGACATACTGGTAAACAAACGCAAGCGAAACGCATTGTGCATTCGGCTCCATACACTGAGTTCCGAGGAAGGTGCCCGGGAAATTTGACTCTCTCAGTGGGCCAATCAGAAGCCGCTATGGTTGCTAGAGGCGGAGCTTAATCTCGATTGGCACCATTGTACGGATGGGTGATTCTCACCTCGCATCGCCGCTTGGCATTGTCTTTGAGCATGAGGGGAATCTTCAAAGCTCGTTTTCTCGCAATTTTGTCAGGCTAACAAATCAAAAAGTGTGTTATATTTTGCTTTATTATGACCACTTACAGTACCGGAGAATACAAGTGTTTTATATCGGTGTAAAGCTTAGGAAATGGGCAAAGTGATTCAATGAAAAAATGAATTTTCAAAATTCCCGACTTTTGCCTGAAACCGTTGTCGCCAGTCACATATGCATGACCATCCTTTAATGATTTTAAAAGTTTAACAATATCCCAACTCTCCCATTTGTTGTATAGAAAGGTATTGGGAAATGACTTACAATCCTTCCCTATATCACATAGTCACATAGTTATTGCAATACTCCAAGAATTTGATACAAAGTCAACTTATTCTTTAAATTTCATGTAAAGAATCCAAATTTCAGTAAAGGTGAATGGGAGAATTACGGAGATGATCTCCTCTAAGTAGTATCTGTTATTGCTTTTGATACTAGTATCACAGGTTTGTTTGTTGTTTGTTTTTTTTACTTTTTTCTTCGATGCTACATTCTGATAAACCTCATCCTTTTGCCTGATTTTACTCTACTTACTGAAGTCAACTTCAATATAGAGAGGCATCAAACACTGTGCAGCTTCAACAATGCCCATCTTCTGACCTTTTGGCTTCCATTGCTCCAAGATGATTTCTTGTCATTTCCTGTGCGACTTACAAATTGGGGAAGATGCCTCTTGGGTGGACCTTACTGGGTCACTCCTTGCTCTGACCAACATTGTGGATGGATTCATTGTCCTCCAATATCAGGTAAACTTGTTGGTGTTCATCTCTTACTCTAGGTATGGTGACATGGGTATTTTCCCCACAATTTTTTTTCAGGGCAGCCAAACAACAAAATACAGGTCATTACAGAATATTGTTCTTGGGCACCCATTCATATTATTTTTTTAAGTCAATGGCTTGAAGTGGATAAGACCATGGGATCTCAGTCATGAGGACCCTTGTTAGAGTCCAATGAAGAATGAGGGACCCTTGTGCTCAGTGGATAAGACCATGGGAACTTAATCATGATGTCCTTTGTTGCAGACCAATGAGGAATGAGGAGGTGTCTCCTTGCGACTCAGTGGATAAGATAAGTGCTGTATATAAAGAGAGTCTGGCCAACTCAGTTTTCGGCTTATGGGTTTTGAAGCCTGTGATTGGTCAAAACTGGTCCCATGATCTTTGTTTATATATGGCACTGGATAAGAATACATACTCAATCATGAGGTCCCTTGTTGGAGTCCAATGAAGAATGAGGGACCCTTGTGGCTCAGTGAGAAGACCACACACTCAATCACAAGGACCCTTGTTGGAGTCCAATGAAGAATGAGGGACCCTTGTGGCTCAGTGGATAAGACCATGGGATCTTAATCATGAGGACCCTTGTTGAAGTCCAATGAAGAATGAGGGAGAGGCCCTTGCAACTCACTGGATAAGATAATACTGTATATAAAGAGAGACTGGCCAACTTGGTTTTTGGCTTATGGATTTTGAAGCCTGTGATTGGTCAAAACTGGTCCCACTGGATAAGATAATACTGTATATAAAGAGAGACTAGCCAACTTGGTTTTTGGCTTATGGATTTTGAAGCCTGTGATTGGTCAAAACTGGTCCCATGATCTTTTGTTTATACATGGCACTGGATAAGAATACATACTCAATCATGAGGTCCCTTGTTGGAGTCCAATGATGAATGAGGGACCCTTGTGGCTCAGTGAGAAGACCACACACTCAATCACAAGGACCCTTGTTGGAGTCCAATGAAGAATGAGGGACCCTTGTGGCTCAGTGGATAAGACCATGGGATCTCAATCATGAGGATCCTTGTTGGAGGCCAATGAAGAATGAGGGACCCTTGTGGCTCAGTGGATAAGACCATGGGATCTCAATCATGAGGATCCTTGTTGGAGGCCAATGAAGAATGAGGGACCCTTGTGGCTCAGTGGATAAGACCATGGGATCTCAATCACGAGGACCCTTGTTGGAGTCCATTGAAGAATGAGGGATACTTGTGGCTCAGTCGATAAGACCACAGACTCAATCATGAGGACCCTTGTTGGAGTCCAATGAAGAATGAGGGACCGTTGTGGCTCAGTGGATAAGACCATGGGAACTCAATCATGAGGACCCTTGTAGGAGTCCATTGATGAATGAGGGACCCTTGTGGCTCAATGGATAAGACCATGGGATCTCAATCATGAGGTCCCTTGTTGGAGTCCAATGAGGAACAAGGGAGAGACCCTTGTGACAAAGTGGATAAGATCAGTGCCGTATATAAAGAGAGTCTGGCCCACTCGGTTTTCGGCTTATGAGTTTTGAAGTCTGTGATTGGTCAAAACTGGTCCTGTGATCTTTGTTTATGTATGGCACTGGATAAGACCACATACTCAATCATGAGGACCCTTGTTTTAGTCCACTAAAGAACAAAGGACCCTTGTGGCTCAGGGGATAAGACCATGGGAGCTCAATCATGAGGTCCCCTGTTGGAGTCCAATGAGGAAGGAGGGACCCTTGTGGCTCAGTGGATAAAATCATGGGAACTCAATCACGAGGTCCCTTGTTGGGAGTCCAATGAGGAACGAGGGTCCTTTGTGCTTAGTGGATAAGACCAAAGACTCTCTATCATGAGATCCCTGGTTCAACTCCGCTACCAGCAGCAGTTGTGTCCCTTGGCAAAAAGATGAAAAATAAAATAAAATAAACAAAGGAAAACAAATAAAAAAAAATAGAAAAGTACAAAAAATCTGAAATTACCTCTGCCTGGATTGTGACAAATTAATATTCAAAAAATAAAGTCTCAAGTCTGATTAATTGCAAAAGGAGAGCCAGAAATACCTTCTACATTCATTACAAACTGGATATTACTCTTTGACATCTTGGCTCACATTCAGCAATAACTATTTGTGACTGAAAGTAAAGCTAGTATGCTGAAACAAAAACCTATGCAGAGATGTCATGCTTAAGGTTAGTCTTCAGTTTCATGCCATCAATATCACATGAGATAAGAGAGAACCACAACATGGGCCCCTTGCTACATGCAGGGAACACAAAATGATTTTTAAATGAATATAACAATTGCATTGCCATTAAGAAAAAAAGATTGTAGATAAATTGTAGAAAACAGAGGAGTTTTAAGGCAAGCCTTATGCAACAGACACTGATAGTCACATTTCCTGTGAGTAAAAAGATGAGGCAGCCTTCCTGGAAGAATGAGATTTCTGCCAGTAGACTCTAATCCAGGTCTGCAGCCATCAGACTACTAAAAATGTGCCTCCTAAGAGGGCTCCGCGTCAGTCTCTCATCATAAGCAAATTCAGACGGCAGGGAATCCGAATGGGGGATGACACATGACTGGCCACAGCAACAGGGTGACAGAGCTCCCACCTCTCCTCACATTCTCATCCACTGTTGATGGTTTCAACCTTTAAATCCCCCCCCCCCCCCCCATCTGAAGAAAACCTAAACTACAGAATATTGGACTTTGGTTGGAGATACACAAGAAGTCGCATCATTTTATTTCCCTTTTCTCCCTCCCTTCATATATATCCAGACCACTTAGTTGAGACTGTGGGGCCGCGCGGCGGCTCCTTTTCATGGGAAATTGCTACTTTGCATCATTGTCACCAGTCTGAATGACTGGAAGATCGGAGGCTCCCGAGTTCATCAACCGCTGATGTAGTCCTAGAAGGGGTGCGGGTATGGTAACATGCACTCTGTTAATGTCTAAAGGTCACATGCGAGATACCTCGCAATCATTCCTCTTGAAAACACGAGTGGAGTTTAAAAACAGAGACAGCGAAGGATTCAATGCATGATCATGCAACATTGTACTCATATAAATAAACTTTATATGATGTCCAGAACTAACCTCTAATACAAGGAAATTTTGTAGAATTTTAATAAGGTGATGATGTCATCAGCTCACTATAGAGCTGCATATGAATCTTCTCTAAAATTCTTTTTTTGACATAAAATCCATATAGATTAAACTTTTTTCATCAAATGAATCAAGTTTTGTAAAAACAACAACAACAACAACAACAACAACTTAGCAATGACTGCTTCTGGGGGGAAAGAGGTTGCAGTTGCTATTAAATCATTGCAAAAAAAAAAACAACAACAAACAAACAAAAAACCCAAGATCTTAATATCTTTGGATTAAACCACTGGGAGAGTCGTGAGGGAATGACACGCTTGCCTGTCAATTTACATGTGTGGTAGCAAGCAATGTTGCTATTCATATTCCATATTGTTCTTGTTCTATGTCATGTCTGATTTTCAATATCAAAAAAAAAAAAAAAAAAAAAACTTCCATCATTAGCTATGCCCTTTTCATTGAATTCAACAAGAGCATAGTGGGAAATTGAATTTTAGAATCACTGATATAAAAAATAAACATAGAGGGCCCAAAAGGTGAACCATCTATGGAACCTCACATGAATTAGACTCACAGCCTTTTAGTTTTGAAATAGAAACAGATTGCTATCTGCCAGTATGGTAGCTCCTGAACCAGTGGAAGGCCTTCCCCAGCATGCCTTAATGCAATGATTTAGAGAATAATCAGTAAAATTGTGATCAATCATATCGAAGACTTGTTAAAAGGTCAAGGAATATAACTATGGTATGTAAGGAATCACCTATATGCATAAGTTGGTTCACCAATGATGTGTTTTATGGGTGTTTGATATAACGTTCTGATAAGACTTTAAAATACAGGAATAAACCAAAAATTCAAGAAATTTTCTATCGATTACATCAACAAAAATATGGGAAATACTATGAAACGGTCTCCTTATTAAATTTATCTATTCAAGCAGAGACAACTGTCACATTTCTCATTTGTGTAGGAACTATATGCCACAACCAAAGACTATCAATGATACAGGTCTAAAGGGTCATAATATTCTGCAATATATTTCTTTATGCGTGTAAAGGAAAATTGGTCGTACTATCATATCCTTTACTCTTCTTTTCTTTACAATGATTCACAATATTTCTGACCTCAGTTCCCAGAACAAGATTTAAAGACACAACAACAAGAAAACAAACCTTGAAAATTTGGGTCTTCTAAGAAAACATGAAGTGCTTTGTCACTTGTGGGTATATCACTGGCAAGAGTGTATTATAAGAGTGCAAAATTAAGGCCCCGTTCTGAAATATACCTTTATAGGTTCTAATTCTTTCTTGAGATTCAAGATATTATCACTCACCTTCCACATATGTTTGACATCACGTTACATCAGACTGTTAAGAAATATAATTTTATCACAGCAATGAAGTTATGTTGTGCAAATATTTCAAGAACAAGAATATCCACTTTTAGATTATCATTTGGATTCTTTTTATACCAATGAAATCAATCATTTTTGCAATATATGCACTTAAGGAAAGATTACGTGATCCAAGAATAATTTTAGCAACTATTTTTAGGTAAAGCCCCTGGATTTATGAAGGGGGAATAGTTTCATCATAGCTCAAAGTAATTTGTCGGTGAATTTATCAGAATAAATATTTGTACAGTCACTCCTTTATATCCACAGGAATAAGCCTCCCTTATAACTCAATCTAAGCTTATGACCATCACATCACAACAATTAGTCAAGATGGATTTTCTTGCAGTTCATCTGAGATTGTGATCAGTGCAGCCTAAGTGAACAAAATGGCAGATCTGTTTGATAAGATTTAAAATCAAATATATTAGGTTATACTGCTTTTATTTTTCTTGTGTCTTCTCTACTTCCTTTTCATTGATAAATGATCGTTCTTTATATTCCTCAGATATCATTTGGACAAATATTACTAGGGTTAGAAATCATTCCTGCTGTAAAGGTCATTGTTCCACATGTGAAGATAGAGTCAATGTAAGAATCACCCCTCCCCCACTCGCTACACGCACGCACGCACGCACACACACACACACACACACACACGCACATGCAAATGTTTGATCAAAGAAATGCAAGACTGACTAGGAATGACGGGGGAGAAAGGTTGAAGAAAATCATGAGCAAGTCTCTTATGATCTTCATGTATCAATCAGTGGAGTTCCATGTGCACTTCTGGGAATCGTAATGATTCGAATAGAAACCTGGAGGGCATTTCATGAAGCGTTTTGGATGCATATTTTTTTCTGACAAATTTGCTCTCAGCCAATCAGATGCAAGGATTTCAGAAGCTTTCAACAGTTTGTCAGAAAAAAAAGATATATCTGACAAAATGCTTCATGAAATACCCCCAAGATGGGAGAGATAGAGAGAAAGAGAGAGAGAAGGAGAGGTAGAGAGAGCAGGAAGAATTAAAAAAATGAAATGGCTTGTTAATATGGATTTCAAAATATGCATTCATGAGATCATTTACCCTGTTGCAAAGGTGAGCTTTATTACTTCAAGAAAACCTGAAAACTATGATAAAAGTGCATGCCCCAAGGCACACATTATAGTTCTACTGTGAAGGGGTTTTGACCATGTTGGATTTCTGTGCAGCCTTTAAGTTTACTGCTCTCATATTTCCTGTTTGTTTTGTTTTTGTTTTGGGGTTTTTTTTTTAACATCATTGTGTTCTATCTCTTTAGTAGAAACACTGCAGTGACTCCTTTGGACTTGACAAGCTCAAGACATCAAAATATCACCAAAGAAACATGTTCTTTTCATTTCATTTTCCATAATGGTGAACATTACTTCTTATTTGTGATTGTGCATCACAAAACCAACAAAAAGTCATACTCCTCAATTTTACATAAGGACTCAAAACAGGTGAAACGGGTCAACCAAGTCAATTTTTAGTTTTCCATATTTTCTGAAAGAGCTATTTCTTCTTCTACATTATTCTTGACTTTGAGATCACAAAATGAATGGGAAAGTGGGTTTTCAGAAGTCTTTCTACAACCCTTTTTTGGCAGAGTAGTGTGACCAGGTATGCCTCAGAGGCGCCTTTTCTTTTCTTGAAAATCCTTTGCACACTCTTCACTTTCAACTCTAATAACTTTTGAAAGGATAATGCTACTGCTTTGAAAGTTAGCATTAATCATTAAAAGAATGTGTTAATAGCACATGCTGAATTTCAGCTTAATCTGATAATCCCTTCATTGTTGTTGCTAAGGTGGTTTACATCCTGTTTTTGCCCCATTCATTGCACAGGTATAGCGCGGCTTAGTGAAGATTGAATGCTTGAATAGACCCTATACTGTACTTCAGAGCCTCTTTTCTCAGTTCGCACTTTTCCTGGGTGTGTGCATTCTTTCTAATATTTAGATAGGTTAGGAGAGTCCATTTGAATTGAGATATACATCATTTTAAAGCTTAGAGTCTCCTCTTTCAGAATCTGCCCTTAACTAAAAATCTATGTCTGGCAACTTTTTGTTGGTTTTGAAGTGCAGGGTCACATTTTGCTCTGTAATTACAACACTTGTTATTCCTTGATTGCACTCTGACTTGCCCACACCTTTCTACACTGTTATCACCAATAATCATCCTCAACGATAAAGTGATAATTGCATCCAAAAACCTCACTTTCCTCTCAACTAAAAGCTGAACAAACACTTGTCGGAGCCTCCAAAATCTATTACTTGTTTCATACTGCTAAAGTTCTATTCTATTTGGTGTCATATCTCCAAAAGAAGTTACATGAAGTTATCCTTTTACATGTGTATTTGTCCAGCATACATAATCCTGCTTTTTTCTTTAATACATGGCATTTGTGTGATATTCTTTTAAAAGGGTCTCAAGGCTTGATCCATTTCTGTGGCCTAACAAACAGTTCCTCTCTGAACTCTGCACAGTCATTTAACCTTTCTGTGCTAGTGAAGCAAATTTGCAGTAATTTCACACACATGCCTACAGACACAAAGTTAATGTTGCATACAAAGGGTTAATAGGCCATCGTTCTATCTTTGCCACAAACGTCTAATGAAAATGAGATTGCAAAAACTAATGTTGAACATCAGCATTTGAGGAATTGAAACTGAAAATAATACAATTATTCTTAACATGCAGAACATTAGGATTTCAATCATAATGTCTTGCCCCACATATTCATGTTTCTGTTAGAAGTTCTTGGGTATACGTTCCTTGGCAAACTGGGTAACAGCGGGTTTATACGTGTATAAGCAAGTGAAATATAAAGAAATATGCTTTGAACATATATTCACCAACAACTAAAAGAGAAACCTTGTGCAGGGCTTCTTTCTTTTACTGCCCAGGCATTAATGTTCTTCATGATCACATATCTGCATTATTCCAATGGCTATTATATATACTGCAAGGCAGGGCACAGTGAAACCTCTGGGCCCACTCAGAGCAGACATCTTTAGTGATGTATCACTTGGGGGGACAGGGTAAATATCAGCCCTGACTAACGCTTACTCAGCACTTCACATCGCTGCTAAGCAAGACCAGTCAACTTGTGTTTCAGGGATGTTAAATTTACCTCTAATGATGAGGGGCACAGTATATGGGCCATTATTTTCCCTACACATTTCTTATATCCCAAAATATAATCAGTCTGATAGTATCCAAGCACTTTTATTTTGATTAATGCTTTCTGAATGTCATTCAGTATGTTCTTCTCACAAATAGCTTTGCATTTCAACAACCAAGATTTCAACCAGTACGTCATGTTAGTTTCTTGAAATTCACTCTTCCTTGATGTGAAACACAAAGACAAAAGTTAACCCGTTGAGGATGGTTTGATTTTGTTACAACGCACATTTCCCATAGACGCTTGCCCGAGTATACTCGGGACTCGTCCTCAATGGGTTAATGAGCAAAGTCCTGTTGTCTTGTTGAATAGATGTCTACCCACATGAATCTCTTTTCAAACTCTCCAATGCATGTAAATAAAGAAGAGTACTCCAACTGTCAGAGCATATACTGATGACTTTTCAATCTCCCATATGGGTTCTACATTAGGTTCATTAGTAACTAACCCCCTGTGATGGCTCCATTTCCTGTCATGTAGATGAAGGTTTAAGTAGGGGTTAGAGGCTCATGCAACATTTTGCATGTAATGCTTTATATATGAATTGACTCATAACCCCCATGTTCTAGGAATGAGTCACACATTTCATCATTCCTATTTACACAATTACCCTTTGCACACTCTCTCTTATTCCCACTATTCGTATCTCTCAAACACATTGTAAGAATTTTATACATATGCTTCAACATTAATACCTACATTTAAATGTCAATCTAAGACCAGTAAAAATGCAAATTCTCTAATGACTTCTTGTGGGCGGAAAGAGGCTCTGGAAAATCTCATCTTCATTAGATATGAATAAATCGGCATTCAGAATTTAGCATTCACATAATAGCAACTCTGCACAAATCAAACCAAGGAAATCTGCCCAATTAAACACCCAGTGCTGTTTACAAGGAAAGCTGGTCATTTAAGGATTTTATGGATCCACAACTCCATGAGGCCATGTGAGGTGAGTTGAACAGGACCCAGTTTTAGAGTTGATGTAGGTCAATTTTCTTGATCTTACCCTGCAAATCATGTGCTACCCATGGTACGGTACTAATATTTGAAGAGTTCCATCACAAAACAAGCTCTCTCCATTCTTGTCAAGGCGAGATATTTGCAATTAGAGCTGCTAAAAACAAAGAAAATGACAAGAAATATGACATATTTTTAATCATAACTTCAAGAGCATTTCTCACTTTGCAACAAGTGAGGTATCATTATAAGGAAAGAATTCATTCTGCTCTATCTAATGATGGACTCACTTTAAAGTGTTTAAAAAAATGGTGCTAAGCCCATTTTGTAATCGAACTCTTTATTTACTGGATGACTTAATATGGCCATCTGGAAGGCTATCAGTGTTGGAGCATGGTGTTGTAGATTTCTTTTAGCTGGAATTCATGGCTTTCTTTTTTTTTTGTGTGTGTGTGGGAGAGGTGAGGTGAGATGTCTAAAACCTTTGTCTGTCCAAATATGTCATGCTAAGGTGAAAACAGGGACCAAAATGGCCACCTGTTTCATGCAAAAACAAACATTGTGAGAGCCCCCACCCCCCCCCCACCCCATACTGATGAAAAATCTATGCAACCAAGGTGAATGACAAGATTGTGTCAGTATTCTGACTATAGCCCCACCCTTGCATATCCATACGTGTTTTGTCTACCATTCAATGCCAAGTCATGTATCTGGAGAAAAAAGAAGAAGAGAGAATTAAAACCTACAAAATATTTCTGATTTCTGCTGCTGCTCCATGGCCTATCATTTGATTTGTAGAGGATGTCCCGAGTATCATTTGAGGAAAACTTAATGAAATGAATAAAATGAATGAAAGCAAGACAAGATAAACTTAATAACACAGGACAAAAGAAGTTTGCAGTAGACTTAATTATTTCTCAGCATATACCATTTCTCCTTCTCTTCTTCCTCATCCTACTGGTCTTCATCTTCTATAATATCAACTCATCTTTCTTTTGTAGTTTTCCTCTTCAATTTCTCCTCCCTTTTTCATCATCTTCTTATTCTGATTCTTCTCCTTCTCTTTCTCCTCCTCACATTTCCGTTGCCCGCTTATCTCTATCTCTTCCTTTGGCTTCTATATCTATTAATCTTCTTTATCTCCTTCTTCTACCCCAAAGAAGATTAACGAGGGTTGTCTGTATCGCTCCCAAATGTGTGCTTTTAAAGCCCTATAAAGCAAACATGCTGACAAAAAAAAAAAAATAGTCCTCACAAACCTCAAAGAAGAAGAGAAGAAACACACTCCAAAGAGTTCGGTAGATTCAGTGCATCTACCTTCACTCTGGAAATCTTCAAATCCACGGCCCTGCGGTGACACGCGGTGAAAGCAATGCCAGGCTCTGCGAGAACTTCTCACCTGGCTGCCACTGCACTGACTTGTGGGAAGACAGGGATTAGTCTGTAGGCTAGGAGACCCTCTATATCACATCTTTTGTTTCAGCCACTGGTCATTTGTAATAACTTCCTGCATTGCCCAAGTTTTGGGCTTTACCGCACATGTCGGTCAGCTGACATTATACACTGTCCAAATCTGGATCTTTGGATCTTGTGGCAGGCATTGCTTCTTACAAATGACATTTGAGAAAGCAAATTGTATTGGATAGCTACTTACCAAAACTTCAACATCCCCTTATCGTCCTCCTTTGATTCTTGTTATAAATCTGAAGGTGTTTTCATATATGCACTGAGAAATATGTGATTCTGCACTCATCAGCTATCATGTGACCCTTTATAACAACATTAGAAAAAGAAGCCAAAAGTCAGGAATGGTCAATTCTCTAATGACATGACAGTATCTCCCTAATTCTCTGTTTTTAATATGATACAGAACATGATTAAGACAACAACAAAAGAACACTCCTGTGTAGAGACTTTAATATAGAAAGCATGACGAGTGGTCCAGGAAATCAGTGTTTCTCGAAAACTGCCTTCAAAGTTTTCATTCCATCACAAATTTGATCAGGGACATGCAGAAAGAGCAATGGACAAGGCACACCCCTAGCAACAGTCACAATGTTCATCCAGGCATGTAGCCCCAGGTGTCTGTCTGACAACTGTGTCAATCAATGACCATTTTGCATATGGGTCAGAATCAGAGAGCGCTTTTACCATTTTATTTCAAACATTCATACTATTCTCTTGGGTACTGACGCAAAAATCTCCCGATCGCAATACATGAGGCAATGCGGGGAGTATGGTGTGTTAGTTTTGCAAAACTGCAGAACTACATTGGCACAGAAGGAGAGACAATCGCTTTTTTAATTTCTCCATTGTTACTCTACAGTAGCACATTGTAGTCTGCTCTGCTGAGACACTTTGCAAATCAGTGTGTATGACTGCATAGTCAGGAAAATTTGATTTTTCCTTTAATTAATGCACAGACAATATCGTCGCTGGGGTGACAAGACCTTGTATCTGCAATTTTGGTGAAAATGACTTTTTTGGATTAATAGTCAAATAATGGGTTAAGTGATGTCCTGTCAAAATCCCAACTGTCTTAGTCCAAAAAAGAAGCCACCACGGCATGTCAAAGGAAAGACTATCCCATTCGCTATAGTGCTTTGGCTGCCATGTTTTTTGGTTCTCCTGAACATTTGACATTTTTGTAGATATGAGGTCTTGTCGCCCCAGCGACGATATACATTGACAGCATAGAAGAATGTGAAAACGTTACTAAAAAATAACTTTGTACGCAGGGACCTAGTCCATAAATTTCCACGATATGAACCTCTGATGTCTATATCAGAGATTCCGCTGGAATGCAAGATCCTTTACTGGTAATCATTTCATTTTGTTGATGCTAATGTATTAATGTAACAAGTTCAATGACTATAAATCCCTGTAGGTATCAAAGATGCATGAAGTAATTGGTAGTCTACAGAAACATGCACCATACTAATAGCCAGATACAATGAATGGATACATAAACTGTAAGTAAATGGACCATCAAGCTTTCTATAAGCCTGAGCAAAGCAGGTCATGCCTTCTATCTAACAAAGCGGTTATCAACAAAAAATGCAAAAAATGTACTGATGACAAATGACATTTTGTCTCAAATTTTTATACAGGTGGTAGAAAAAATATCAAACTACACAATCATGCCAAAAGCAGAAAATCAATGATCCTGACCAATTGGGATAATCCAATTTCATATCCACAATTTTCTCAGCCAAGTTGTTTATGACTTTTGGCTCCTTTTTTTCTTGACAGGTCATATATATTCATACTGCATTTTTTTTTACCTTTCTGAAACAACATACACATCTATTGCTCTTATGAACATATCACATCAATCAAAATCTCTGAAAACATAACACAATTAGTTTCCTTCTCTTTGAAATGCTCTGTGGGATGATGGAATGAACACTACATGATATCATTATTTTGCTAAAATATAGATACAGATCACTCAAGTGTGATCTCAGCAATGCAGTTCTAGCCTCAAAATCTGTCCTTCTAATCACTTGCTCAGTTACTATTGAATTACACTGGAAACCTATACACAGAAATTTGAGTTCAACACTTCTGAAGGATACGTTTGAACGGACATGTAAATCATTTATATGGGGTCTGAACCATGAGACTAGATGGCACAGCTTTTCTGGCAGGTGAGCGAGACACACAGGCGACCAGAGTGAAACACCCCATAAATGGTCCCCACGCATGGAGCGCTCTTCCATATGCGATTATACGATGAAGTGTGCCCTCAAGAGGTAGGATCCCTGCGTTGGGGGGAGCCGCGAGCTTCGTTGCGTGGGAGAAGAGATTAGTCTCAACTAGGAAAACCTGGATTTGTAATTTTCATTTCATTCTTACAGGATATTGTATTTATTGTTACAATTTAAAACCTTTTCTGTAAATACATTTTGAAGGATTACATTTATCATGCCACTGTCATCTGTAACTCAATCTTATTTTATTTTCTTTTTTACGATTTTTATATTCAGGATTAGATAAAAAAATAAATTGGCCTGAATTGAAATAAACTTCTACAGTCACTATCAAAACCATTATACTGTTCACATGTCTTTTAGTGTTTTCCAACAAAGAGTGGGTTTGGTAATGGGGGTTACCGTTATCCAGTTTGTTTGGTAATCAGAGAATAAGTTGATTGGTTCTGGGTTGGATCTGGTCTGGAAGCTCTGTGAAGTGACTGACAGCAAAAGGTTGGTGGTTCAAGTCTCAGAGAAGTGTTGGCATGCACATCAGAGTAAGCCAGCATGCTATGGAGGGGTGCAGGTAAGATACCTTCAAAGAGAATACAGGTGGACACACACCCCATGTGTGTCCAAGAGAAAAGGCACCAGAAAACATTTCAGGGACCTGTATGACATACATGATATATGAATTCTTTATGAAATAGGATTTTACTACCCCCCCCCCCCCACACACACACAAGATGAACTGTGTTTGCACAAGAGCAGTCTGCATACACAGACTATCACACGCCCTCAGTGCAAGCCCCAAAATATGGACAGGAATACGCACATCTCTTCCCCTCCCAGCGAGGAATCACCTACCTCACTCGCGATTGGTCGGAATATTGGGCTCCCACACCTGAAGTCGGTCGAGTTCGCCCTCCATCACACACCTTGGGGGCGAGGTGGTCCAAGGGGTATGCGCCATTAGAGAGGACCCTATGAATTATTCAATGCGTTCCCCACGACAACTTTCCCATGTTCTCCAAGGAAATGATTATTCCCGCTCTCACCTTCTCCACCACGTCTCTCCATCCTTCTCTCTCTCCCTTTCTTTCTCTCTACGGTCTTCTCTTTTGCACACCTTGATGTATAAATTAGTCTTGGTGCACCACACCCAGTTTTACTAAACTTTCTCTCTCTCTCAGTGCCAACTCTCAATGTCTACAAAGCTGGCTCTCATGTCACGTGTCCTCACCAATACCAAGCTCTAAATCTAAAGTTATACCTAACCAGGATTCCGTATTAACTATCAGAATGGAGGATAGAAATACAATGTTTGTCAGAATGTCCATAAGGGTCTGACTTTCATAGACCACATACATTACACTCAACACTGGCAGAGATCATTAACTGGTCGCGTGCGAGGCATCAGCTTACTTAATTTTCATCGGAATTCAAATCTGCCAAATCTACCTGAACGTCCAGGTTTCCTCAGCACCTTGTTTTTCCCCTGAAGTTCACTAATACTCAATCAGTTTTATTGGGGGCCCTACTGTTGAACTGCAGAGTTCAAAAACTGCTACTATTTACATCAAATGTGTAAGTGATAATTTTCACTCCCACTCGATATCAGGTTTTTCTGTTTTTTAATGTTACATCCCACATCACGTGACAGAGCTTGTTATGTATGTTGCTTCCTACCTACGTGGGTTGTGCTTCATTAAATATGATGTAATTACAATGCATCAGACTGAAAAAGAACCAGTAGACTCATTTCTTGTTTTACAGACAGATTTACTTATTTTTAGAATCCCTTATCAACAAGTATATGCCATTAAAATGAAGCAATTACAGTTACATATGAATCATTCTGCAACATTTTTGACACCTTCATTGTAAAATGTTGAGTCCAAACATCCACTGATGCCATCATGGTCCTAATGTTTTGCAACTTCCAAAATCTCTTATGCTCTGATGTAGTACTTTGGAGTGTATGTGCCAGAAATTTGTCAACAGTGAAACACTGTTTTATTGCAAATAAAATGTTCTATGTCTACCATCACAACAGCCAATCCCTGCTCAAACTGGATACAACGAAGTAGCACTAAGCAAAGTCCCCCTAGACATTTTCATAAATGCTCAGTTTTGAAAAAAACAAAAACAAAACAGAAGAAAACAAAAAACAGCAACCTCAAATGCAGGATATAAGTGAGAGATGAAAGAAGCATGGGAGAATATTGGAAGCTGACATTTAATGGAGATTCTTTCACTTCCCCCAGACCCTGTTAAAATAAAGAATCATAATTACTATACATTCCTCGATGCCAATATTCACCACAGGTTTCTCCATATGCATACCAGATTGGCATGATAGAGAATTTGCCATTATCTACCCTTCCGATGGCCCCCTACATCAGATGCAACAACCCCCATTGAAGGGAGTCAAAAATGCATTGGACTGATGCTACCAGAGTGGATCAGGTTCCCCCCTCTTTCTTCCTAGGAGCGGAGAGGCCCAGTCTCACCTGAAATCAGCCAGCCAGGTGCTGCATGCCCGCTGGGGACCCCCCTGGGGTGTGCCTTGTCTGAGCTTATCCCAGCTTCAAAGCCTGCTCGCTGCAAAACAAATATATCCCAAACTATCCTCTTCTCTCTCATCTTTCTTCCTTTTTTTCCATCCCCTTCCAATCCTCTGCTTTGCCATCTATCTCTCTTTTTTTCTCTCTCCATATACCTTTAATCTTTCTTTATACCTATTGATGCATATCCCTTCCTGTCTACCAATACTATTTCAACTTGTGTTCCTGTTCATCACTCTATATACTTCAGTCTTTATTCCACCTCCATATCTTTTTCATCTCAAACTTATCTCTATAATCTTGTTCCTCTACACATTATATCTACCCAAACTCTTTATCTTTTCATGTCTAAGTCTGTGATTCCTATATCTTTATCCCAATTCCCTTGCTTTTTTCCTTTTTTTTTTGTCTCTATCTTGGTTTCTGTCTCTCTCTATCTCTATCTCTTTTTATTCTCTCTCTCACTCTGGATTTCTCTCTATCTCTCTTACTGCATTTAAGGCTTGAATGCAATTTCAATCATTTTGCCACTGAATGTAATAACTTTGACACATTTTTTTTTTCTTCAAAGTAACTTTTTTTCTTGATTGGATAAACTTGGTTGTTCTTGCGAAAAAAACAAAACAAAAACAAAGCCAGACACTTCCCAGAGTAATGAAAATGTACATTCAACTTACTGATTCTGTACCAAAATTGTCCGCTTTTCAATCACTAGGATTAATCTTTTTTTTAACAAATGATTAAAAGGATATCATCATACAAATAATTTTATTCCTTGATTTACTTCTTACATCTACATGAAAGACAATTAAGAATTCATTTGTGCAGGCTACTTAAGAATGTCTTGGGTAATGTGATATTGAGGTAAAAGTTCATGGGTCTGAATAGGCAACTACTTTCAATGAAAAAAGCACCTTGGTACACAGGGTGTATGTGCGTGTGTGTGTATGTGTGTGTACAAGATTTTTTTTTGTGAGAATTCTTATGCTAAATCACTCTACATCTCATTTTTATTAATATACAAATGATGCACAGGATAGAGTGCATTAGTAAATACCCAAGAGTGAGCTGCATCTCCACTAATGCCACGAAATAATCCTGTGCATCATTTGTTTTATAAAATGGGTCGAAAACTAACAGCATTTTTCACGTACCTTTGTGGGTCAATACCAGTCAGCTACATGTAGCACTCGCTCAAGAGTCAAGATGTCCGAAGATGTTCGTCCCAAACATTTACGCACGTCGCACTTGGAAATCCCCCACATATAAGTACTGTATGTATAAGAGTATACGTACGCCACACATGTTATGCACACAAGGCCGGCCGGCCGGCAGCCCGAACTAGAAGTTGTTAACAGGATTGACAGCGCGTATAGTAGCACGCGACGCACTTGTAACAACTGATTGAGTGCGCACTGCTAGTGTAAACATTGTGACATCAGGCCATGCATGTTAGTGAGAAATTAATACACGCACACGTGACTCATTTCAGCGCTTCCAATTGGCTACATTCTTGAACCCATTTTATAACAACAGATAACCCACAATCAACTATCATAAACAAGGCATTTTCGACATGAACTACAACTGCATGGAACAGATAAATCATGGAAACACTTGGGGTAAATACACTTTTAAGAATAACAACAATCCATGGATGACCTGTCTATTTCAATGTTGAGAATAAATACATTCCACTGATGGAACAAAACATTTAAAAGAAAAAAAAAACATTCAAACATGTTCAGGCCTAAGAAGCACTGGTGACTATTTGAGTGTAATGCTCACTTCTAAACTTGGTATCAGAATCCTTCAGCTTTGTGCTGTAATCACACCTTACAGGACTGAACCTAGAGAAAGAAATAAACAAGAAAAACTTGCTGTCATGGGAACATAAATCATCAAAGACCGAGAACCACCAACATTTGTACAAGCTATGATTCCCCTCCCCCATGGTAATTCCTGCCATGTTTGGTCAAAATCCAGCAACCAGTGTAAAAAATAAATAAATAAACAAATAAAAAATAATAATAATGAAAAGGTCATATATTATGAAAATTATGTAACTGGAAAGTTTTGGTCCTCTAGGGCACTTCGTCCTATCAGGCATCCCTCCCAATTCTCCCTATCACATGTAGCTCTCTGAATCTGAACGCGTGTGGCACTCTTAACCCTTAATTCTTGGGATATACTGTATACGCCATATATTTAGCAAGTGGAAAAGTGAGCAAAGAAAATGGGATTCCATCGGGATTCGAACCCGAGACCTCCGGATTGCTAGACCGGTGCTCTACCGACTGAGCTATAGAAAGCCCTAGTGCAGTGTTCGTCCCAGAAACCCTTAATTCTCAATGCTCGGGTGGTCATTGAGCATTGAGAATTAAGGGTTTCTGGGACGAACACTGCACTAGGGCTTTCTATAGCTCAGTCGGTAGAGCACCGGTCTAGCAATCCGGAGGTCTCGGGTTCGAATCCCGATGGAATCCCATTTTCTTTGCTCACTTTTCCACTAATAATTTATATTCTTTCTGGTCAGTTTATTCTGTCTTTATTTGTTACAAACTCAAAAAGCTGCATCACTTCGGTGATCCCTCGCATTTATCCCCAAGTTGAATTATCCTTCGGGTTTATGCCAGGTTCAAGTGTGTGCGTGTGTGTTACACACAAACACACTGCTATAGCTTCTGACCACCCGAGCATTGAGAATTAAGGGTTTCTGGGACGAACACTGCACTAGGGCTTTCTATAGCTCAGTCGGTAGAGCACCGGTCTAGCAATCCGGAGGTCTCGGGTTCGAATCCCGATGGAATCCCATTTTCTTTGCTCACTTTTCCACTAATAATTTATATTCTTTCTGGTCAGTTTATTCTGTCTTTATTTGTTACAAACTCAAAAAGCTGCATCACTTCGGTGATCCCTCGCATTTATCCCCAAGTTGAATTATCCTTCGGGTTTATGCCAGGTTCAAGTGTGTGCGTGTGTGTTACACACAAACACACTGCTATAGCTTCTGACCACCCGAGCATTGAGAATTAAGGGTTTCTGGGACGAACACTGCACTAGGGCTTTCTATAGCTCAGTCGGTAGAGCACCGGTCTAGCAATCCGGAGGTCTCGGGTTCGAATCCCGATGGAATCCCATTTTCTTTGCTCACTTTTCCACTAATAATTTATATTCTTTCTGGTCAGTTTATTCTGTCTTTATTTATATATTTAGCAAGTTTACATTTTTGCAAATCGGGACTTCCCGTCCATTTCATGAGTGGTTAAATTTGCAAATGTGGAGTATTGTACTGAATGGAGAAATGTATACGTGTTCGCACATTCATATCAGGATCAGAGTCATTATTTTCGTGTGTCTTTAATTTCGCGAATAGCACCTAACTCATGAAATTTTGTGAAAAACCTCACAAAATATTTGGGGTATACAGTAAACTTCCAGTTATGAATGCGCGATGAGTAAATGTAAGCCTTTATACACATTGAACACTGAAGTACTAGTATTCATAGATTGTATCACATTCTGTCTTATAATCTCACCAATAATAAAGTTATTTTCTAATCTGTAACTTTACATTTGATTAATGGAATTCTTCTGCAAAGCAGCCCAATGCTGGGCCAATGATGCCAAACGAGAAAATTATGGAAAACATTCATAGATGAAGGACATGATGTGGGTAGTGTTCCCAACAAAATTCAGTGGAGAGCGTGGAAAAATCTGCTTCGCAGGAAAGACCACTTTGACCTGAAGTCAAACTTGCATATTTGTTCGAGACATTTTCAGAAAGGAGCAATTTTAGCAGATGGCACTACAAATGCCCCATCGAAATATTTTTACTGGAACTATTGGCATTCGGACAAGATGAAGCACAAAGAGAGAGAAGTGCTCCATTGAGCGCCGATGGATCTGGGCCAGTTCGGGATCATCGCCCAGACCCAAGCCCAGCAGCCTAGCCACACACTGGACATAGACCAGAATGCAAAGCAGCCACTTTGTGGCAGCATACAGGGAATTATGCTCAGCCCTTCATTTACCAGTCGCAGGAAAATTTCTTTCACTTAGAAAGTCCTTTAATCGCAAAAGAAACATTCTCCGAAATTGGTCATCAGGTCGATCCATGTTTACTTGTGCATAACAAGTTCTGTGCATTTTGAACGTACGTTCAAAGATCCTGCACTACTTAGGTTCTTTGGTACTGTACGATCTTCCAGAACTGCAAAACCGGAAGTACACGTCCCAGAAGCGATCAATCAGATATCAGTATTGTGAGGTGATGTCACTTGATATCAGCTATATGCGATGGGGAGAATTGATAATTCCTACTAAGTTTGATAAAATCCAGCCACCAGCTTTTAAGAAGAAGATAAAAAGGAAGTCCACCAGTGATTACCTCTATGGCATGGCCCAAGAATAATTTGACGGTGTTTTGGGCTCTCGAAACTTATACATGAGTAAGACAAATTCCATTGTAATATTTGAAAAGTGCTGGTAAGTTATACACAAACAAGAACTTTTATCATGATGGATTTGATTTAAATCACTTTACAAGATACAAGATACTTTACAGGATATACTGTATGTAGATTTTCTAATGTAAAGCTAAATATATCCTCACTAAAAAATTAAAAAGATAAGTTAACTTTGGTATAGGGGTGTATTTGAATGTACAGCAGGAAATTTGTAAAATCATATAGTGGCTTTTAATTATTACCTGAAAATGAGCCTACATGTCATTTCTGGAATGACTAGAAAGAAAAAACTAAAAAGAAACTAGAAATGTCGCTTTGGCGACTGGTATGCCTCCGCCATAATGCATGATTTTCCCAATAGGTCTAGATAGTAGATGTGGACACTGTGTGATTACATTTTCACAAAATTGGCAAAATATTGGAATGACAAGTTTGTCACAAATGTGTTGAATGTTCACCTTCCTTGATGTAGGTTTAATTGGATGAATAGGAGAGCATGTATCTGGGGATTTAAGGACTTTAACTTGACTTTGACCCATTCATACATTTAGGCATTGAGTAATTTTCAAGGTACAGGTGTGGAGAAAAAGTGCAATTTCTGAATTGAATAGAAAATTGTTACCATTTTCATCTGGCCCTTGACCCTAAAATTCATAAGATAATTACTTTCAGGTAGAACATGCATAATATGTACTAAGTTTCAAGGTAACTTGAGCCACTTCCGAGATGTGGAGGAAAAAGTTAGTTCAGCACTTTCACTTGATCTTTGACCTTTTGACCTTTGAGGCAAAAAGAGAAAAAAAAAAAACTTTCCAGAGAATTTCTATTAGGTTACACACGCATACACCACGTGTAAAAAAATAACCCTGCTGGCATTGCATAAATATGAGGGTAATAGTAACATTTTGAAGTCTTGCACTTGACCTTTGACCCTTGACCTTTGACCCCATGAACCCTACATTCTCTAGATAATCACTTCCAGTCAGTACATGTATATACTATGTTCCATGAAGATACCTTGAACAATTTTCCAAGGTACGGAGAAAAAAAAAGAAGTTTTAATATTTCTACTTGACCTTTTGACCTTTGACCTTTGACCTCATGACCCAAACTGTCACCAGAGAATCTTAACTGGGTAATACATGTATACACTAAGTTTCAAGAAAATCTCTTCAGGCATTCAATAGATATGGTGGAAATAGTGAAAGTTTATGTATTTGACCCTGACCTTTTGACCTTTGACCTTTGACCTCATGACCCAAACTTTCACCAGAGAATCTTAATTGGGTAAAACATGTATACACTAAGTTTCAAGAAAATATCTTCAGGCATTCAATAGATATGGTGGAAATAGTGAAATTTTATGTATTTGACCTTGACCTTTTGACCTTTGACCTTGAGCATGTGCACCCAAAAGTTGATAGGCACAACTTCACCCCCTAATACACATACATGCCAAGTTTCATTAGGATACCTCAACAGGTTTCGATAGTTACCTTGTCCACAAAATTCATTACGGACGGACGGACGGACGGACGGACGGACGGACGGACGGACGGACGGACAACCCGAAAACATAATGCCTCCGGCACCACTTCGTGGCGGAGGCATAAAAAATATCTACAAGAAAGAAAAAAAAATCTACTTAGACTAGAAAGAAAAAATATCTACTTTCTTTGCTGACTGTTAAGAACAAGACTTGTCATATGCAATGCTTGGATGTGAATCTGACCCATGACAAGTTCAAATTTTGGGTGTCAACGGGGGCCTTAAATTTCCAGTGTGAACAGAGGTGAGCTACCTGCATCCCCCGGTAAGCTAGACGAGGACATTGAGAGCGCTACTTATCGCACCTGTGCATGAATATTCAGGCGCCTCTCCACACCTCATCGGGGAAGCCATTCTCTTGTTGGTTTTGTCCTCCCGCCAAGCAAATGATGCCAGCGGTCGGGAGAGGCCCAAGGTAAACCAGGTGCACAGTGGTTTACTCTTACCTGGCGACATGTTTTTTTTCTCATCATATTTCAAGGGAAGAAGTGCTAGGACAAGGAGGTGCACCGAGGGTAATGCAGTGATACTGTCATTACCTGTGAGAAAAACATCCAGAAAAGGGGTTTACTCAGGGGAGTACTCAGACGGGTAAGATGACAAGGTAGTTTAAAACATCCCTGCAGAGAATAAACATGGACCAACTTTAAGATACTAATTTAAGACCTTGGTGCCTTCAGAGATATCCGGCATTCATCTCCCTGATTAAAACTTTGAGAAGTATCAATGTGAAGCTTTTAAAAAGTATATTGTATAAAGCAATGATTTCTTCTCATAAAGAATCTGTCATTTCAGTAATTTTGATTGATATATAATTGAGATATTTAATGAGAAGAATGGTAATGTCAGAAGGATGACTGAAAAAGGACACCACAGTGGGAATTGAACCCATTACCTACTACTTTTGATACCAGGCAGCGACACTATACCAACTGAGGTGAGGTCTGTTTATTTCATTTCATTTCATTTCATTTTAAAGTTTCTGTTTATGTCATTTCATTTCATTTCATTTCTTAAGTTTCCACACAAATCATACAGTGTTGTATTTGCAACATATGGATGTTCATGGAGATCACAGGACAAATTTGGAACAAATATCTAAATACCTTCAACTTCTTTCTACCTTAGGACCAATGAAATCCCATTCATAGAGAGGTACAACGACAAACACAGACACAAAAGATCAACATGAAATAACATTTTAAAAAATGAATAAAAATAAAAGTTTGTAAACATGCACTCTCACAGCAAAATAACTTTTCATGCCATCATATCATACTCATCAATATCTGACCAACATTAGGAGATGAGAAAACTTTCATTAGTCTGCGCACACAGACTCAGACATACATGCACACAATTACATCAGATATAGTAAAAAGGTGGCACATTTTTTAAGTTTCAACAAGTATTCATCAATTGCTTTGCTGGCAAACATTATTTACATCATGTTCTCAGTTCTAAATCATCTTCAAGTTCTTTTAAACATGAGAGAATACATGAATATGGATTAATCTTTATTGCTATTCTCATTACTTCTGTTTCCTTATGCAGAGGATCCATCCAAACTTACACAACATAAGCTAGACTGAGCACTACAAAAGTGATATGGTACATATACTATAAAGAACACATACCTGTGACAATGCGTCTTGAGTCAATTTATATCATCCTACAACTTTTACATTTTTATTGCCAAATTCTCCAAATGAACAAAGAGTCTGCATACACAAGACTATCTCTGATATCTTGTCATTTGATAAGATGCATCCCTCTCATATATCAGACATAATCACCAGTCAGCAACTATCAAGATTCACTAGAACAAAGTCATGTTACAATAGCAAGATAAATTTGAAAAAGTCATATTTGTGTAACATCAGAAGTTAAAAAAAAAAAAAAAAGATGCTTGCATTTACATTAGCAAAACGAGGAGATAAAATGTTTGGATACACAATATGCTCATATCGCATGTTGGTTTTTTTTTAACATAAAAGAAAACAAATCCTCTTGCTTTCTAATCAAAGTTCTGCAGAGTTAGAAAAACATCTAAGCAATCTGAGGAATGGATCCCCTGCATCTTAAATAATACATGCAAGCACTAGTACTTTACAGCTATCCAGGATATCATTTACATCTATGTAGAAAGCTGTAAACATGTTTTGTTTTGTTTTGTTTTGTCTTTCATACATAACAAGCCATACAAATGAAAATGCTCTCAAATTCATACAATTAAAAACAACATATCAAATGCATTTCTGTGATGTGCAATGCTTCTGTGCTACATACAGATGGTCACACTAGCATTAACAATCTAGGTTTATCACCGTGCATTTGAAAGTGGAAGCCTTCTTTATGCAAGCCTGTCAAAGATGTCGTATCACCCAGAATTTTATCTGCACTGCATGAGCATTGGCAAAAAAAAAAAAAAAAAAAAATTAGACTAATGGGCAGCATCTCAAGCAAATATATCATGATAAAAAAATTTAAAAAAATCACATAAAATCAAGTCTCCTAGTATCTTTCAGGGTGTAGAGGTGCTCTCACATACCGAAAGTATTAAAGGGATTGTACAGTACTGGTTGAGGTGGGGATTCATGTTTCGAACATTCCTAAGTGAGGTTTAGAGAAACCTCTTATGAAATATGAAAGAGCATCATAGTAATTTTAAGAAGGATTCAACATTTATTTAATGAAAATTGGTTTTCAAATTGGTGAGATATCAAAAAAAATATATAATAATGAAAGGCGACAGGCCACGCCTTTTATTAGGATATCTTTGTTTCACCTTGTTTTTGGATATCTCAGCCATTTCAAAACCGATTTTCATCAAATAAACTTTTGATACCCCATAGAATTGCATGCTCTTTGACATCTCAGAGAGTCGTTTCTGAATATCTCGCAAAACCTTAAAAGCTAAATCCTCCCCTCGACCAGAACTGTACACACCCTTTAAATACAAGGACCAAATAATTTAATAATAATATATAGGTAAAAATGTTATGCAATTAATAATATTTTTCACGCACAGTCGAATGAAACAAAATGAGTATGATGTAACTTTGCTAACTGGTGACATTTAACAAGTCACTGCATTGCATATGTTTACATCATAAAGCAAAGTACACAAAATATTCCGCATATTGCAGTATACCACTTTGTCCATATTTTACCTCCACAATAACAATAAAGTCTACATCTTTGTTATTGCAAGATACAAAGAGTCCTGTTTCTAGAAATCAGAGGCCTGAGAGGTGCTAAGACAGTCTCATCAGAGTCATTGCTCTGACAAGGTGAAGAAAAACTATTTACAAGTGAAAGGAGAAGCAGGGGAATTGTATTCCAAAGGAAAGAAGACACATTGAATAATAAATGTGGTCAGATAGGCAACATGTCTCAATAAAACTTCTAGCACAATAATTGCTACTTAAAATGTCAGAGTAAAGAACTTGGAATCTGACAAGGCATGGTAGGGTACTTGCTGTCTATGAAAGCCATGTGACTGTTGTGTTCCCTGTGTAAAACTACACAAATGTTTTGTACTTTAGGGGTAACATTTTCTTGTTGACTCTGTTCAATGTTTGTTTCTATATTGGGATCATAACATCTGCCATTCTAGAAAACAACGGAACTCACTTTCTGTATCAATGATACCTTAAAATATGAATTTTGGGTTCATAAACGCACATATGTATATATATATATATATATATATATATATATATATATATATATATATATATATATATATACATATATATATATATATATATATGTATATATATATATATATATATATATATATATACATATATATATATATACATATATATATATATATATATATATATATATATATATATATATATATATATATATATATATATACATAGTGTGTGAAAGGTGCGTTTTCAGTTGCTAAACCCCTGGGCCGTCGCATCTAAGTAGTGTGTAGGTGAGAGTAAAGAAGATATATATCTATATATATATATATACATATATATACATATATATAATCATATGTTATAGTCACATTACTGTTTGTCTCCCCCCCCACTCTTTCTTTGCTTGACCACATTCAAACACTCACTGACCTGATGCTCAAGTGGAACTGCTCTCATTCAAAACAACATGCTTGTTGGTCTAAGAATATATTTGTACAGGGCAAACATTGGGATGTTGTAATTGTCCACATTTTGAATTACCCCTCAAGTTCTTTGGCAGCATGGGAGAAGATATATGTAAGAGTACATGATGGTTAAGATTTCTGTTCGTGGAATGAGAGGCCATCAAGTAAACTGGCATTAAATGAAATGAATAAAATCAATACCTAATGCAAATAAGTACAGAAAAAATATGCGCAGCATAAGAAGGCAGCAAAAAGCTGAAGTGAGTAAAAGGCATCAAGTTTTAAGACACTTTTGCACAATGAAACATTTGATCCTCATTAGACTGTTAGAAAAAACATCTTACATCATGTAGTCATAGGTACATGACATTACGGTCACTGCCATTTCGAACTTACTCTATGGAAATAGCCTATACTATGCGTCACTACAAAATGGTCACTGCCAAAACTCTGTGACAGCATTCTACACCATGTTTCATAAGTAGGTCATATACTGCTACAGGGAGATTAATTAATCTTTTCAGCTTGATCTGGTGGCTAAAAAAGGATTTCAGAACTTCCACTGAACCCTACTCAAATTCTACTGCTCTTCTTCTTCTTCTTCTTCTTCTTCTTCTTCTTCTTCTTCTTCTTCTTCTTCTTCTTCTTCTGATTAAGTCTGTCTCCTTTAATAGGCTGAAGATTCTTGCAGACTGTGCTATTTACATTACAATACAGTTTATTTACAGATATTTACAAACACATAACAAATTTGAAGAAAATGACTAGCCACTGTGATTAACTGTTAGTCGGTTACGGAATGATCCCACAGATGGCGCTGAAACAATTTCCAATGACAGGGAATTCCAGTTCCTTACAGTTCTTGGAAAGAACAAATGCCGATGCGATTCAGTTCTCGAGTATGGTACCTGGTAGGAATGTGGTTGCGTGGCTCTCGTCAACTGAGTTACCTGTTAGATAGTCCTGTGCTCTACATGTTAGTAAGCTTGAAATAAATATATTGTACAATTCAATAATTCTTTATTAACTCCATTCAAAACTCTTCAATTATTCAGCAAATTGAAGCACTAGTTTGTATAGAGAGAGCACAACTTACGGAATACTTGTACTGTTTCACAATTATCTGACTTTCTTTCAAACGATTAAACCAACAAGATAATACATGTACTGAATAACATGCTATGGACCACCAAGTGATAGCTGGGCCCTGTTTTATAAAGAGTTATTGATTATATAGTTGATTTCCACCATAAGTCTATGGCGGCCTATGTGGTAAGAAAATTTATAATCAATTATATCTTTTGATAAAAGGGGGCCAGCCACTGACATACTATACACATGATGCCCCCTGCATTGAGCATCGCTACACCAGTGTACCAGGCACACAAAAAGCTCTAAGAAGTATACACCCAGCAATCTAAAGACATTTGAGGTAGAGTGCTGATATGAACAGTAAACAAAGCAGTCTTCTTTCATAACCATATGAGGGCAAAAATAGTGCTGGAGAAAATGTATAGAAGTTATGAGTAATGAGAAGGGGAGCTTTCTCCAAGAAAAAAAAACAAAACCAAGCAAACAAACCCAAACACTGCCAATGTGGTGTATCGTAGGCACATCACAAAGGAACAAGAGAAATACAGGAGTCAATATATAGGGTGCAGACTGAAGCACTGGGGCTGCAATCCAATTTTCACTGCCATAGGCACGAGAATTTGAGCCAATTATTGATAATAAATGCGGGAAACCAGCTGTATCTTCGGGGTCCTATGGGCGGTTGTATTCGCAGGCAGGAGCGCGTGGTTCTAATTCTGTCGGGTGCGGCTCAAGCGTGTAAGAAAAGACTAAATTGGTCTCTATTTGGGATGGAATTATTCAAAGCCTGTATTTATCCAATTTAGGGTTCATGCTGGTAAATTTACTATTATTAGGGTGCAAAGGGTCAGTGCATTCACTCTTTTCTTCCAAATCTTGAATGAAATCCAGTTGGTCATGTAAACGTCTCAAGGCTAAATTGGCCAAACCAAATTTTTAATGAAATAAATGCAACTTACTCAATTATCTAATAAAATCTTCATCAAGCTTAGTAATCAGATGTAATCAAGCAGTAGGGCCTACACAATCACAACTCTTTGATTTTGTTAGTTTGTTGGCATACATATTTGTTTTTCATTTTCATTTTTTTTTTCTATGCAGCAAACAATAGGAAGTGTACATTAATGTATGACATAATGAAACTTAGCATCTCTAAACACAGGTTCATGGACAGAGTGCTAGACAAGAATCATGTTTTTGGTGATCTTTGACAAGGAAAGTTTCTTGATGAGAATTTGTTCTAAACATTCACAACAAACCTCTATCTAGTCAAGAGCACGATGCTTTCAAACTATCTATAAGACACAACAACACACTTGAACAAGGTATTGAGGCCGTGAAGTAGATACACTATACGTAAGATTACAGATGTGTTATATAAAATATCAACTACACACTGTTATTGACCTGCAATGGTAAGTTTCCTGACAGCATCATTCTAAGAAAAAAAAAAGAAGAAATGTGAACATTGCAGTGCATCACTGAAGTGGTTTATTTACAAATTCTTTTGATGTAAAATGATTACTTACTTTATTAAAGGGACTGTACAGTACTGCTTGAGGTGGGGATTCATGCTTTGAACATTCCTAAGTGAGATAATGAGAAACCCCTTATGAAATATGAAAGAGCATGCAATTTTAAGAAGGATTCAACGTTTATTTGATGAAAATTGGTTTTCAAATGGCCGAGATATCAAAAGAAGATAGTGATAATAATAAAAGGCGACAGGCCACGCCTTTTATTAGGATCTCTTTGTTTCACCTTGTTTTTGGATGCCTCAGCCATTTCAAAACCGATTTCCATCAAATAAACTTTTGATACCCCTTAGAATTGCATGCTCTTTGACATCTCATAGAGTGGATTCTGAATATCTCGCAAAACGTTAAAAGCTAAATCCTCACCTCAACCAGAACTGTACACACCCTTTAAGGCCCAGAAAACATGTTTCTGTGGTTTGTGTTGTATTTTCAGTTACATTTTTTTTTACAACTAATAAATTCATTTTTAGTTATAAGTTAAAGTGAAAAATTAATGTTCTTCCATAATTACAAGACATTTCTTGTTCATTAATGATCACTTTCTTCAGTTGCAAAATTGTCAAAAGCCACTTAATTGCTACATTTATGACTCATTTCCTAAATTGGCAAAAATCTCTCAACATGACAAATCTTTGTGCAGATTCAATTTGACTTTGAAGCAGTTCTATCTAATCTCTCTCCAATATAAGATATGCAATGAACTTCAGAGGTGCCAATTTAATGATGGCAAAGTCTCTCCAGCAAACCTCCCCCAGGACAAAATTTGTGTTTCATGTAAGTGTGTGGGGGTGGAGGGGTTTCCAACAAGGCTATGATTATGTCACACTGGTGGGATTATTTCACTTTACAAATTATGATCTGTTAGCTATTCTAATGTAAAATCTTGCCCTTTTACTGATTTTCTCATCAAAACTCAGCTTGCATCCCCATTAAGATATGTATCATTTTATTCAAATTCATGAAATTCTTCCGTCGAGATGTTTTCATTGCAACCGATTGACAAATTGCCCTACATCGACGTAAATAAGCACTGAAGTGATCAGTGTTTTAGTAGTAGCCATGGTAAAAAATCATGGGCGTACATACTCGGGTATGTACGCCCATGAATAATTACGCAGTACCCACTGCATGCTTTGGGGATTAGAAACAACACTTGCTGTCGGGCGAAAGTTTGGTGGTCTAGTGGAGATGACGTCTGTCCGGTGATCAGGAGGTCGTAGGTTTGAATCCTGCTCGAGAATGTATGCCCATGAATTTTAAAGGGCCATGGAAGCTCTAGGGTTCTAGATGTTCTCTCGTGCTATCTCAGGCTCATTTTTCAACATATGATGACATAAAGTAAGAAATCATTTCAAGCAGGAGACACAGAGCCAGGGCGGGAGAAATTAAATCTCAAGTGGAAGAACGGGAGATTTTGCAAAAATGGGCTTTCGGCGGCGATATTCCGTCGAAAGCGGAAGAGTTGGAATCTCTGCCTTTACACATTTGAAACTTGAAGGCTTCCGTGGAGGTAGAGCGTCGGGTGGTGAAGGCTTAATGGTGCACCAAATATTCTTTGTTGGGTATGTATATGCCCTGAAAAGGTTCTACCCATTCCTGACATTTCGACAAGCAAGTTCTTGCTATTTTCAAGCATGTTCTCACCGTTTTCTCTTGAAAATGGCAAGAACATGCTGGAGAGGTTGTGAAAAGTCGCAACTCCACAACACAAGTACGTCCAGTTGACTAGATTTACCGAATGGATATAGTTTATGATAGATTAAATCAATTTCCTGGAATTGTAATGTAATGTAATGTAATATGTGTGCAAGGACATAGAATTTTCAGAATTGCTGAGATATTGTTGTTGGGTTGTTTTTTTTTTAATAAAATGTGAAAGTTTCTTCTAAACACCACTTGCGTCCAAATCTTCTTTTCTCAATTTGTAGGACTGGCATCCAGTGTTCCATGATACCCCAGCGCTTGGATGTAGTCTGCTCTCTGTACATTCTCCTTAACCCATTGAAAACTAGTCCCGAGTATTCTCCGGCTGATGTGAATCGGAAAGGCGTGTTAAATAAGATCAGTCTGCCTTTTACGGGTTAAACTGTCCTGAGTGTGCAATGATACCAAATGCTCTACAGGATTCCTGGATCTGGACAGTGGTCTGGATTACTGGTTAACATGAAATCAAAAATAACAATAATAATCATTTGTTCTCTGGCTTGTTTCTCAACTCCTTTGAAGATTTCAACTAAACTCAAGTTGCTTACAGACACACAAATGCCAGTAGGAACATAACCTACAGTGTACTTGGTGGCTGTAATATCAATGAACACCAATTCTCTTCATAACATAGGGAATTATTGGTGGCATGATGGCAGGATACTGTATACGCCAGATATTTCGTGAGTCTAAATTTTCGCGAATCGGGAATTCCCGACAGTTTCACGAGTAGTTAAATTCGCGATCGTGGAGTCCTGTACTGAGCGGAGAAATGTACACGCGATCAGAGTCAATATTTTCGCGTGTCTTTAATTTCGCGAATAGCACCCGACTCGCGAAATTCGCGAAAATAAAAACCTCACGAAATATTCGGCATATACAGTACAATGTACAATAGTACACCTCCACAGACTTGTCCCCAAGAGTCGTAATTAGCTTAACCCGTTCCACATGGGAACCTAGTGGCCTGTGTATTAAGTGTATGGGGATTTCAGAATTCAGTATGGAACGGGTTAATATTAAATCCCGGAATAATAGTGTCTGAAAATGAGACTAATGGAACAAATGTTGTCTTTGACTCTTGGAGACCCGATTTGCCAGGGATCCTACGGATGCAATCAATGCACAGAATTAGTGGCAGATCTGTGTGGACAAAAATCTATGAGAGCAATTACCAGCCATGAAGTAAGTGGGCCGTTAAGTGGGACATGCTCTGGTTAGTCTCTCCACCCCCTCTATCTCTCTCTTACTCTGTCATCCTACATCCTTTATGGGATTGGTTGCTAACCCTCACAACAAATACAGGATACCCTGGATTTCATACATGATCACATTTGTGTGTGTTGTGTGTGTGTGTGTGTGTGTGTGTGTGTGAGTGTGTTATCCATTAAAGAGACGATACTGTCAAAGTGTGGAGTGTATTTCTATAAAACAAAATTTGTTGTAATGAGCTGATAATTCATCCCAATATGATAATATATTAATGAAAATCACTCTCACAGAGCGGTACGATATATAGTAACTGAAAAAAATGCTGACAAGAAAGAGAAAAAAAAATTGATATTGTCATCACCATTATAAAAATTAGTAAATAGTAAAAAAAAAAATCAATATGGCACCAAAGCTGGATGCACACGAGGACCAGAAATTACTTTCTATTTTTACTTTGCCGTAAGTAGTCCAGACAAAATCAATTCATTGAGACCTGGTACCCAAGAGTACACTGCAATATCATTCACTATTTACGCAATTAAAGCAAAAACACTTCATTTGTGGTTATTATTCATTGGTTGTTGTTGAATGTCTGTTTGTTTGTTTGTTTGTTTGTTTGTTTGTTCTGTCAACGGTGATTTCAATTCGTCATAGTGCTAGTTTTGGATGTAAGTGACAAAGGATATTGCTTTTTCTGGCATACCATGATTCAGTTCATTCAGTACAAATGCATAACGGTATGTCAAATTGCGCTCATCCCAAAAAAGCACATGGTAACAATGGGTTCAAGACTCCAAACATTTCTCTGATATCAAATATTTCTTCCGTGTATAAAATCAGGTATACCTTTTGGGGTACTGTAAGAGTGGATATTTCTGCGTGAGTAATTTTTCGCACCTGGCTGGGTAAGATGAATTTGAATCAGGACATTAACCCATTTAGGACGGACTGATTTTGCTATAACACGCATTTCCCACAAACACTTGCCCAAGTATACTCTGGACTCGTCCTCAACGGGTTAAACTACTGGAACATATGGCATACAAAAATATTCGCGTGCTTTTATTTTTGCACTAGTTCCTGGTTGCGCGAAAAGCATGAAAATTTCCACACCACGATATTTCCACTTTTACAGTATACACCAATATTGGTATGCATCTGATTTGAAAATACACTCTCCCTGCAAGTTAGGAATTTAGCTACATCATACTGAATTTCATTGTCATGAACATTGATCTCAAATTCTGATATACACTATACTTGAAAACGCCTGTATGGCAACCAAGTTTTACTGCTTTCATCAATGTTGGCACATTGACCTTTTGGTTAGACATACTCTATGATACATTGAATATGAAATTCATATAACAATATAACATCAACAAATCAATTTTGTTCATGGCCTTTATACTCACTTTGATCTTAGCACTCCTTACTTCTTCAAAAAAAATTTCAAATTGTTGTACGTACCTTTTTGAGAATGTCAAAGAGCCCTTTTTAGTTTCATAGCACGGTGTCTGAACAGCAAATAAACCCCAATGTCTGGATCTGACTTCGGTGATGATATGTCTCTCCTTAACAGCAGGGAGCGATTCCCCACAGACAGAAGACGAATATAGAAGACTTCCAGGATCAGCTCACAGCCAGGGTTTCAATCTGTTCGCTCTCGTCAAACTCTGGATGGAGAAAGAAAGCAAAGTCGCAATCATGACAGGAAGCAACACAAGCAGCAGACGGGACAAAATGATAGAAAAACTGAGGGATGAGGATTCTAGAAAGGCGTCCTGAAGGAAAAAGAGGAGAAATGGGTGAAGAAATTGGCAGACCATACCCCAAACGGCATCCAGACACATATGCACACAAGGACGAAATCAATAATCTGAGGAGAGCTAGTGCAAGACAAGGCTAAGGCCCTCGGCATACCCAGAATATCTTTATCACTGCACATTTCCCCCTTCCTTGATGTCTGTGATATTGCTATCATAAATTGGATGTTCATCCACACTCGATACACAGAATGAACCCTGTCTGTTCCTTGAATACTGTTTAAGAGATTTGAAGAGACTCTAACAATGGCGTCGCCTCTGATTTTTTTTTTTTTTTGCATTATCATTGTACACAAAAGAATCATATATCTTGCTGCAACCACATGACAATTTGAGTCTCGATTCATGAACATATTGTATGATGATCTACGAAAACTAATAAATCAAACCAAATCAAATAAAATTAAATTCTGCAAGCACTGACCATTCTATTTCTATTCAATCTCTTGTCTTGAGCTGTTTCACTAATATTTGCTAACACTCTGGGTATTTTTGCTTGATATCATTCCTTTATATTCACACACACTTTAACTCCTGCCAATAGAATACTCGCACATCTCATAAACTGTGACAATTCAGCGGCATCGGTGTGACATTTGGGCTGTTGTTGCATGCATACATAACACGTCCAATATGTGCAGACGTCTGCAGAGAAAGTAGAGTGGCAATACCAGCCGAATATCATTATGTTCTCCCGTTTGTCTGGGGGGACAGAGCTGATGATTTCCAGCCGCTGGTCCAGGTAAACATGGGCCGCTTTCACACAGGTCGAGAAATGTAATTGCAAGGCTGATTTATAATTACAATTACAATTATCGCGCATACACACAACCAAGAAAATGCATTGCAGATTTTTGAATTTCAGAGCAAGGAGGGGAGGTGTAGCTTCTTTCCAAGTTTAATACCATCAATCACACTTAAGCTGTACGTAGCGCAGGCTTCGACTGCAGTGCAAGCATTTGAGGGGTGCAGTTTTTCTGCGGAAGCTAGTAGTTGAAAGTTCACCATAGGTCCCGCCCCCAAAAACACAATTTGGAAGTTAATTTGTACACACGACTGTTTTGTATCATAATTCCGGAGAATTGTGATTGGAAAAAACAAAAACCTCCGGACCATCATCTGAATCAAGATTGGAATTATGATTCAAATCTCCCTCTGCAATTCAAGTTTGCATACACACACTGCCAAAATGCGTCATTTGGGTCATGATTCAAGAATGCATCATTGGAATCGTGATTGAAATCATGCACTCATGGTACGTGTGAAAACAGCCAAGGAGTACTACTACTACCACCTGATTCACACATACCTCCCATGATTGCCCCACCAATACCCACAAGGCAACTAGTGAGGCTGACAGAAGAATGTGTGCTCAAGATCCTCACTGGTGGCACACTTGATTGCCACACATGCTCACCACAAAATTAATTGCGTGCTAGAAGGGGCTGAAAAATATATTTGGTATTGCTTGGTCACATATGTACTTTACTTACAGGTAAAAGGGAGGTGGATAATCAGATAGGGACCAAAAAAAGACAGAGAGAGAGAGAGAGAGTGAGAGTGATTAAAGAACTCATACCAGCCACACTTCCAGGTAGGGTAGGCAGACATAGCTTGTAAACTAAAAAGTATACACAGAACTTTAGTGCTAATCTCATTTCTCAGAGTTAAAAAGGAAATCCAGGCCAAATATAAATAAGTCTGATTAAAAAAAAGAGTTCAACGGTAAAAATTTGACTGAAATCGGATGAAAAATATGGAAGTTATGAAATTTTGAAGTTTTGATAATTTCTCCAAAACAGTTCTTGTACAGTGGGTGTGAATATGCAAATGAGTGAGCTGACCATGTCATACCCTCACAATTTTCCATTGATTGTGTACGGAAAAAAAAATGACGAAAATGCAATGTTTCTGTCATTGAAGTCTGAAACATGATGTTATTCCTGGTTGAATAACTTCAGAATAGTGATCAGCTAGATATACGAGGATTTGAGCCTCGGGCATAATTGCGTTTGAATGAAAAACTAGAAATTTCAAAATTTTATGTACAAACTATAAATGTGAGGGAATGACATGCTCACTCTGCCATTTGCATATTCATATTGACTGTTCAAGAACTGTTTCCCCCAAAAATAGCAAAACTTCAAAATGTCATAACTTCCTTATTTTTCATCCGAATTCAATCAAATTTATACCATTGAACTCGTAATATTAAACTCTTTCTTATCAGACTAACTTATATTTGGACTGGATTTCCCCTTTAAAGACTACAGAGAGGTTGAAAATTTATATTTGAGGATCTAGCCAAACCAGTAATAGGCCTATATTGTTTCAGAACAATTTGACAAACTATTGCATTATGCAAATTTGGACTCAAGAACACATATTTTGGTAGTTTCTTTAAAGGACAGGGTACATGCATGATACTGTGTAGTACCGTGAGTTGTGTAGAGCTACATTGGTAACTCACCGATAGCGGGGATGAATCTTTACTTTACCCAGGAACATTTCCTTTAAGTCTTCATTAAATGACACCAATTCCATTTCTTTTTTAAAGTATGGAAGAAACATTCGCTACTCGATGCATTTTCATTCACAGGGCAATTTTCAGGAAACATCACGAACTATCCAATTATTTGCATGCGTACCAATTTTCTCAGAGTGCATTAAAAAATGGCATTAATGCCTTGCAATGTGGCAGAGATGAAAAAAAAAAAATGTTCAAATGCTCATCTACTATTCTTTGCCTCCTGAATGAAAAGCCATCTAGGCCATATCATATCAGTGACAATGAACATAATCTTAGCAAACCATATCAATGATTTTGTAGTTTTAACAAGGAATTACCTTCCTCTACCTGAAATCAGAAAGAATCAGAAAGAAAATCATATGATTTATGTGATGTTGATAGCTACAATCCAAATTGCCATGACAAAAATAACAAACTATTCTGTAAGAAATAATGAAAAAAATTTTTAAAGATTTTTCAGCTATCTAGGGGAGTAGAAAAAGTAAAATAGGTTTATAATAGAAAGGTGTTATGTGTCATTTTTGTTTATGTTGCCAATTAGGAAGAATTCATTCATTTTGAATAGCTGCTGAGGGGGACAAATGATGTTTTGAATTACCACTCGGAAACCAACATCTTTTGCAGTGAAATTTAGAAACCAGTCAGCAACGTTTTGAATTTAGAATCTAGGCAGAAATGTTTTGAAAGACTACAGAGGTAAAAGAAACCAGAAATGTCGCTATGGCAACTGGTATGCCTCCGCCATAATGCATGATTCTTCTAATAGGTCTATAGTACATTTGGACAATGTGTGATTACATTTTCACAAAATTGGCAAAATATTAAAATGATATATTTGTCACAAATCTGTTGAATGTTAACCTTCCTTGACCTAGGTTTAATTGGATGAATAGGAGAGCATGTGTTTAGGAATTTAAGGAGTTTAACTTTACTTTGACCCTTTCATAAGTTTATGCATTCAGTCATTTTCATGGTATGGGGAAAAAGTGCAATTTCTGTATTGAATACTAAATTGTAACCATTTTCACCTGGCCTTTGACCCTACAATTCATAAGAGAATCACTGTCAGGCAGAACATGCATAGATATGTACTAACTTTCAAGATAACTTGAGCCACTTCCAAGATATGGAGGAAGAAGTAAGTTCAGCACTTTCACTTGATCTTTGACCTTTTGACCTTTGACCTTTTTTGGCAAAAAAAAAAAATCCCAGAGAATCTCTATTGGGCTATACATGCATACATCAAGTTTAAAAAAAAAAAATACTGCTGGCATTGCAGAAATATGAGGGAAATAGTAAAATTTCGAAGTGTTGCCCTTGACCTTTGACCCCATGAGCCCCATATTCCCTAGATAATCACTGCCAGTCAGTACATGCATTACTATGTTCCATGAAGATACCTTGAACAATTTCCAAGATACAGAGAAAAAAGTGAAATTTTAACATTTTTACTTGACCTTTTGACCTTTGAACTTTGACCTCACGACCCCAAGCTTTGACCAGAGAATCCTAATTGGTAATACATGTATATACCAAGTTTCAAGAAAACATCTTCAGGCATTGCATAGATATGGGGGAAATAGTGAAATTTTAGGTATTTGACCTTGACCTTTTGACCTTTGACCTTGAGCATGTGCACCCAAAAGTTGATAGGCACAACTTTACCCTCTAATACACATACATGCCAAGTTTCATTTGGATACCTCAAAAGGTTTTTTAGTTACGCTGTCCACAAATTCATTACGGACGGACGGACAACCCGAAAACATAATGCCTCCGGCACCACTTTGTGGTGGAGGCATTAAAAAAAATGACACGCAAGACAGCATGCTGTCATTTGAGGCTTTCATGTGCAATCATTACAAATCATGCTTCCTCAAGCAATCAAAAACAAACAAATAAAAACACACAGGGAAATCTACTTTGTGTTTCTGGAACATTCTCTTCTTGAACATATAGAAATGTTTAAACTAATACTGGATCTTAAATGCAATTTCTCATTGGAATTGTAAACAATCTCCATTTCACGAGTACAATGTGGAATAACTTGAAAATGAAATACACACTTGATTATAAAAAGAATAAATCCTTTCACAGAAAAAAGGAACAACACCAGAAAAAAAAATCACCAGTATTACTTCTAATTCACAAAGAAGGTTCATGAAAGTAATAGAACATGCCAAAGCATGGTCATTCCAAGTAAGCATTAGTTTCTTGCTTCTGTGCTGAATCATTTATGAGTAGCGCCCTCACACGCAGCGAGCGAGCATGTACTTGTGCATGTGTACGTGACATTTTGAGGCAACTCGCCGATGGAATTCTCCATCTGGCTTGCGTTCCTCACCATGCAGCCTGCAACCACTACAAAATTACATTTATGAAGGCCCCTATTCTCCAGCTCTTTATTTCCGTGTTTCTTGCATCTGTTTTTGTTTTTGAACTGTATGTCTCTCAGTCTTGACGGCTGTCTTCTCTGAACTGAATCTCCCTTATCACCCGTTTCCTATGCTCCTACCAGTCTCCTTTGAGACCTGAATGCATCTTTTACTTAATACCTCTCTTTCTGGCTCCTTATCTGTCTATTCATCTATCTCTCCATCTACATCTCTATCACATTAAAATAAATAAAGATGCCTTCTTGTCCCTATTTACTTATATTTCTCTTTTCTTTATTCACCAATTGGTTCACCCATCTACCCATCTCTTCCCGACATCATAAGAAATATACCTTGTTTCCTTCTGTTTCTGCATATATCAATATATACAGTTATCTATCCAGCAATACATCTACCTCTATCTCTCTTTTACATCAGTAGAAACATTTGTCTCCATCTATTTCTGCCTCTACTCTCTCTCTCTCTTAATTTGTACATTTATTTATCTATCAATCCATCTACCTTCTTCTTTCTCTTACATCAATAGAAATCTTTCTTCTTGTCTGAATATATCTGTCTACCTCTTATATTACTATTCCTATACATTAACCTATCTATCAATCTGTCTCTTCCCTGGTCTTTTTTTCTCTTAGTCTACATATGTCTGCCTCTCTATCTTTCAATTCATCTATCAATCTATCTACCTGTCTCTCCCCTATATCAGTAGATGTCTTGTTACTCAGTCTGCATATATTTCTCTCTCTCTCTCTCTCTCTCTCTCTCTCTCTCTTCATATGTCAATCTACCTCTGTACCGATCTTTCCACTTTATTGGTGCATATATTTTTCTTTGTGTGTGTGTGTGTGTATTATTGAAAAATTATACAAAATCACACTATTTACAACAATTTACATGATTAAAATAACACAATCACTGAACAATGTAGAGTAATTGTAAAAAAATAAAATAAAAAGCCAAACATTAAAGATACAAATCAGATCTTGTTCAAGGGCAAAGTTCCGAGATGGGGAAGGAGAATAAGAAACAAACAAACTAACAAACAAACTAATGAGTGACTAATTAACAATTTCATCCTCCCCTGCAATTGAAAAAAAAAAAAAAATGTGTGCATTGCAGAGACTGGAACAAGCACAGCCAGGGGGCGAGGAGATCCTCATTACCCAAATATAACTTGAACTTCCACACCAACTACACCTCCCCCCCCCCCACACACACACCCAAAACATCCTTATCCCAACACACATACCCTCATTCATTCACACACACCACTCCCCCTCCCCCCCCCCCCCAAAAAAAAAAAAAAAAAATCAAATAATAAAATAAAAAATATTAACTGTGATATTAAAATACAGTGTACATGTAAATCACCCCGCCACCCGACCTGGCCCAATCCAGCTACTCCGCAAGATGTCCTGCAAACCCTACACCCGAAGGTAAAGGTTAAAAACAACATTATCAACTCACAGGAGGTCAGGTCACGTCAACACCAGAGAAGGCTACCATTTCAGAATTCGCCCCTGAAGAGCCAGAATCGACAACAGATGGCAGTGTTACTAGTACAATGTATATTGTACTACATGCGACTACAGATGAATAATACATTATGGCTTTCTATGTACAGAAAAAGAAAATATGGCACCAGTAAGCATTCCATGTACTTGGTCCATTACAATGGCCTGAGGATTGCATGGAGGAGTTAAATCTCAAAATGCCATTTCTTGAAATGGGTAGTTAGTTTGTTTTTCTTTTTTGCCATATAATATTCAATTTCCTTCTGTTTTTTAACAAAAGATTTCAATGCTACAGTATTGGGGAGACTATTACCAAACTTACAACTGTAAATATGATATTTCATTAACAGAAATAAATATGAAACAAGCTTATCATTACAAAATCCACAAAGTTTTTCAAAATTGGTTACATTAATGATAGAACTGTTATACCGTGAAATCATGACAAGGAGGTCCTGCCAAAGTGGGGTAACCTTTTCACATTCACAAAATAAATGGACCAGGGGGGTGTTTCATAAAGCTGTTTGTAAAGTTACGAACGACTTATGAGCGACTGGTGATCAGTTTTTGTGCTGAATTATTGAAATTCTGATAAGTATAGCACATCAAAACTGATCACCAGTCGCTCGTAAGTCGTTCGTAACTTTACAAACAGCTTTATGAAACACCCCCCAGGTGCATATATCTTTTTTTTCGCTATTACATCAGTTTACCTCACATTCATCTATCCATCTATCTACATCTCTCTCCCACACGGTATTTCTCCTCTTGTCTTCATTTTAATATTCCTGTTTGCCTTTCTATCTATCCATACATCCATCAATTCCTCTACTGCATGATCTCCCTCCTTCCATGAGAATAAATATCTCTTTTCGTCTTTCATGATCAATATTGGTTGATTGGTCTACTTTACACACACACACATGAATATATATCCCTCCTCTCTCTCTCACTCGCTCCCTCTTTCTCTGCTTCATTGTTAACTGCCATCATGCAACTCATACTCCCTCTAATTGTTCATGTTTCTCATTGCTATCTAAAGAACTGTGTTTAAACCTTCTACACTGTCAAACACACTGGGCAATATGACAGGTGCCACTCTTCTTTGGCAACATATTAAGTACATATCATGTTAAAAATTTCAATGAGTGGCATTATCATAGCATTAAGTCAGAATGGGGCATCATAAATTCAATATCAGACCTTTAATTATTGGTAAGTAGCTGAATTCACTGCCCATCTGCTGTTACAATATAGGTAACTGGTGCTGTATGGTTGCTCATTACTGTAGTAAATACACTGTCTTATGGAAAAGATGTAACTCATTCACTATTATTGTGAATGAAATCAGTGATTTCTCTGCACCACAGAAGCACGATAAGATGATTTATGGCAAGTATGTGACGGTCTAAATCTCACATCATCTTGCAATGTCATCTTACAAAGACTGTGAAACTGTTCACAGGACCTTAAAGTCGTCTGAGTAAAAATCTTTGCTTGTTGCATGTAAAAAGAGAATCAAACATATTTAATATTCAATTTGAATGGATAATCTTGTCTTTGTCTTGAAAGGCAAATAAAACAAAAACAAATATATATTCGTCAATACAAAAATATTTCTGAAGATGGCATTTTATAATTATTTCCTCGTATCAATTGTACGTAACACAAATTTATAATCTATGTTATTTTTGTGTTATCTACTTCCAATTTTCTTTAAGAATATATATCGTATCATATTTATCATACATAGATAATATCTTGTATGAGACAAAGTGACTGCTTTTAAAGCACATCTAGAACTATTTGCTATTACATGGGTAGTGCTGCCTCTTTTTTTTCCTTTTTTTCCCTTTTTTATTGTATTTCTCTTTTTCCCGATGATTGTTCTTATATACATGTTCATGTATGTATTGATTTGTTTTTTACTCCAATAAAACACATTAAAAAAAAAAAAATATTTCTGAAGATTCACCTAAAAAATGCATCAATTGTGAGACTGATAACATCTCATGCAACAATGGCGGCACATTACCCAATTATTACCCAACAGACATCACAGTCGCATGACCAAGACAGCCCTTTCATTGCGCCCACATTCAAGAATATTAATTTCTCCTTGGGGTGCATTTTCTGGCACTTGTTGGTCTCCTAACTTTTCAAAATGCAGTAGATCATGTCACCATATCTATTTCAGCATAAGCTCAGTAATGATAAGGTGGTAGTGTTCACACAAAAGCAGTTTATTACTCATCACACACACACACACACACACACATAAAAATTAAAAAAAAAATCAAGATGTACTGTGTACACCATGTATCTGGCCACTGTAGTCCTTTCTGAATTTGGAATTCCCAACAAAAGTGGCTAAATTCGCAATCATGGAGTACAACAAATGAACGGAGAAATGTACGCTTGCATGTCACATTTGTGTTGGGATCAGAGTTAATATTTTGCATGTTGTTAAATTCACGAATACCACACGGCTAGCAAAATTCACAAAATATACGGCGTATACAGTAGTATCTACAGTGCCACACTCAAACCTCATTTATGACACAAAGTATTTAGATGCCTTGATTTGTTTTGGTTTTGTTTTTGTTTTTTTTGCATTTGTGTCTGATGAAGCATTGACAATGAAGAAGGTACAGTGTGATTTCTACCTGCCATTAAGAGGAAATAATAATTGGTTAACTCTTTGTGTGCCTTGAGTGTCGGTGGACACACAAAACCTCATAGTGCTCTATACACACTGCATAAAGTCTCTGGCACAGGAAGGGTTAAAAAAGTGTATGTAGCTCATTTTACTTTCTTTTCATTACTCCATCAACGATGAGCAAATACACATTGCTCTTTCAAAACATTCTCAGTTCAGGTCAGTTCAGTTCAAATTTCTTAGAGAAATACAGTGTATATATAATACATTAAGCTCCACATTTTAAACATTCTATATCAGTTTAAGAAAGACATTATTTTGTAGATACCAAAATCACTTTCAAAACAACAATATTCAAAGTATATCCCTGACCAATTATCAGTAGGTGTCATAATGTTTCATAATTAGTAAAATCATACGCTTATGTATACATGTAGCAGAAAGCATGCAGCAGGGAAACTTTCTATGTATACATGAGCATTTGAACATTCCCAAATAGCTAAACATTAACCTTATATTTGAGAATATTAATTTGTTTCTATTCTTTTAAATTATGAAACAGGGAGACATGGCATAGGTCACAGAACTACTGGAAGTATGATATGTGGATGAAATATTCCTGCTTATAGACAGTCTGCAAACATGGATAATAAAGGTAGGTGATTAAGTGATTTGAGAGTCAGCTCATGCAGCTGGAGATTGTCAAACTTTGAAAGTAAATATTGAGCAAAGATGATATCCGTGAAGGGATGAGCTTGGTGAGAAACAAATGCATAATCCATTACCATGCATGCAGCAGTATCGGCATGTAGACACTGGTCTTAACTCGTGGCAGCCGCTAAAGCCATCAATCACACAGTGGACACTGACGCCAGCAGGCGCCATTACGGAGTTTCCCCGAGTTGGTGGATGGCAAGCATGGCTATATATTCAGACTCTTTTGTGTTTAATTATTTACAGGCTCTTGCTTTTCCAGCTCATCACTGTATATCCACATGCCACCGACACATCACTGTCAGTCAGCATGCATTAACGTTGTGACTGTCTATAACACTAATCTGAACAAAACTTGGTTCAAATTATTTGTATTGTTGCATAGCTATTCTCTGGAATTAAAAACATGCTTTAACTATGAACTTAGGAACAAAGTTCAGGATCTATCTAAAGACAATCAAAAAGTTTTTACAAGCTCAAACTAGTTCCACTTATGTGGTCAGGCTCATTGTTTCATATGTAGGCCCTAATATTCATATTTCGATGTCCTGTATCACCTTCTAAGGTACTAATACAAATGGAATTGCTGTAAGCAGGACTGCACACTAACCCATATTTTCTACTGGTCCGACCTGTCTGTTGGACCAATTAGGTACCCAGTTTTTTCATGATTCACTGGTCCATTCCTGACAAAGTTACTAGTCCTGCAGTGATTTTTGCTGGTCAGGGACCATCGGACCAGTGCCAGTGTGCAGCGTTGTTGTAAGTGTCAATATCCAGACCTCACTTTTCTTGCAGAGAAATTGATTTGTCAAATACTTGATGACCACTGGTGGTTGGTTTGTGACATAAATTTTTAATATCTTCCATTTCAAAAAAGGGTGATGAACTTTCAATTAATATGTTCATTTGACTTGTTAATTGGTGGCAGAATTCAATATATACATTAAACAAGTCACATTTAATGAGTTTTTATATAACCACAAGCATTTCAATGGCAAATAATCAGGTGATGAAAACAAGTGGCCACAAGTTTGGCCTTTCATTACCTCAAGATGACCTTGAGAATCGACCTGTAATGCCCTCATACCATGAACACATTTTTAAATTATTTCTATCCATCTTATCAAACTGCACCCCCATGGGACTTAACTGAAGTTTTCACTTGGAAAGTGACACTCAGAACCAAATCAGCAACCTTTGACCTTGACCTTTCACATTCAGCCCCTTTTATTTTCTACGAATCAATAGTGATATTTCTTTATCTTCCTACAAAATTATTAAACCTGCTGGACCTTTCCAGCTGATGTTATGGCTGGAAAATGATAATCTTGGCCAAAGTTCAGTGACCTTTGACATTGAGAAATTGAGCCAGAATTGAAATTGTATAGCATAGCATCCCTGTGCCAAGTATTCTGAAAACTGCACAAGGTGTGTCCTGAAATCACAATAGATCTTTTGTAGAAGGAACAGACAACCCTTAGACCTCATATTTACTCTTACTGACCAAGATCTACTACAGACAGACAACCTATTCGCGACACCAGTGGTGGCCTGGTGGCCTCGTGGCTTGGGGCCATCAGAAATAAATTTAGATGTCGGGCCACAACTTTTTGAGAAATAGCATGCTTTGGTGGCCAAGTTGGGCCATCAAAATCTGTGTGTGTGTACAGTATTTTTATGAGTTTTCTCACTCTGTAGTGACCACAGTTGTCAGATTGCCACTAGTCTTCATGGCCAAACTCAGTCCACTTTACTGCCAATTTCAGCTAAACATTTTTTTTTTTTTCACAGGCCTATAGATTTGTATCTATCCAATAATAGAATGAAATATATCCATCCAGGTTAAACACAATCGTTTCATGAATATGTGGTGTCATGGAAAATGAATTCAATAATGAATATGTTTCACTTGTTGAACTTTTAGTCACATTATGGTATGCAATATTTGGGGATCCTTTATAAAACTTGCTGATTTTCACATAATTAGCATGGTTTATGATGACTTTAATGATTTATTAAATACATTTATTGATATTTCCCTTTACTTTTAAGTCACAGTACATAGTACTTGAAGCACTCTATCATACCTGCCAATCTTAAAGGGGATGGCTAGTAACTGATCAGTGGGAATCAGTGGGAATGTTGGGGAATGATTGTTCCAATCCTTGTGGGATTCATTTAAGAGTACATTATATATCTATTGTTGTGTGAAAATTATTTGCTTCAGAACAGTCTCATATTCAAGTAATGTGCAGTTTAATGCCCCGTCACTGTACAGGCATGCTAACCTGGAAACATTAAACCGCACATTACTTGAATATGAGACCATTCTGAAGCAAACAATTTTCACACAACAATAGGTATATAATGTACTCTTAAATGAATCCCACAAGGATTGGAACAATTATCCCCCAGCATTCCCACTGATTCCCACTGATCAGTTACTAGCCATCCCCTTTAACATGATTATCATGGCTTATATCATTATTTTCAGGATTTTATTCTATTGCTTTTCTTTATTTTTTCAGGCCACCAAAAAAACAATATTTGATACTTTGGGCCCCAAAGAAAAAAAAAAAATTAGTGTCTCGCATTGCATATAAACATAATGCCTCTTGCACCCTTTGGGAGACAGACCAGCACAAAGACAATAACCTTCTACGTCTCCAGTGTTCACGTCCATTTGATTTCTGGATTTGTTCTTTTAATAATATCTTAAAGCAACAACTTGATATTTTCATTACTTGCAAAATACCACATAGTTTGGGGTACTTCTGCACATCATATAAGAAATTACAGGATTTCATAAATAACTACCAAGTTCAAAGATCAAGTATCAATTTTAATGTACTGCTTGACAATCAGGAATTGAGTGTCAACTCTCTGAACAAAAACTGTGTGAGGCAGATTATGACTTACTTAGAAACATAATCCTTGTCATTGAAATAAACAATGCTTACTGACTTTAACAGCATCATAACTGACTTATTTTAAAAGAGTTTATATTTGGTTTCATTATTTAAAACACACAACTTGCTGAACTGAATCACAAATGCACAGTAAGCAAGTAGAACACATCATGCATGAAGACAAACTGATATATTGAGATAGATAGACAGATAAATAAGTTTATAGATAGCACAAACAGAAGAGGGATTGACAGATAGATTACTGGACAAAAATCCAGATCTATTTGTCAATAACATCATGCCATAATCAATGTGAGGTTTTGTTTACAAACACACAGTACCATGACAGATGCAGGCCACATTATCAGTCCTACAATTGTACAACCTCAATGGCAAAAAAAGAAAAAGAAAGGTATAACCAAAGCTGGCTAATATTACACAGTCCTCTTTCCAATGGGGATATTTTGTGGGTGTCTGCGAGAAAGAGCTTGAAAATGTTAAAATTCAATAATTATTCCCTTCACAATCATCTGGGGCCTGGCCATACAACTATACAAATAGTACTCTACAAGAGAGGGCGCTATAACACTGTTGCTACTCCCTGACAATGAGCTGTACTGTATGCAGAGCAATTAGAGAGAGGCTGCCACAGACAGCTGTGTATGAGAGCCTATATACTTCAGATAAGAATTTCAGTTCAATATCTGAAATCAGCCACTTTCATTCTGAAAGAAAAAGATATACATGTATCCATCCATGACTAAATAATGAAACAAGAAGTTCCTGGGTCTTAATGAAACAAGAAGTTCCTGGGTCTTAATGAAACAAAGGATGAAAGGCATTCATGTTTTATAGCATTAAACTTAATCTGGGCTGGGTCATTGATCTGAAGAAAAATCTACACTACATGTGGATTTTTTACATGATATCAAAAGGAATCTGTTGTATCATTTTCATCAAAGCAGAAGAAGGTTGTTACAAAAACTAGCATTCTGTAAACAGAGCATCTGTGACTCTCATAGGATATGCAGGGCCAGCAGTAGTTTCATCACCCCAGTTTGATGACATAGTTACTTATTGCAAAATGTGCAGGGCTTCTTCATAGTATTGAGTACAGGTATGCAGCGCACCGTGATGGTGATGGTTTACTTGAGCTGTTATTGAACTACAGCACCTTGTTGACACTAGGTTGAAAGCATGAGGGTAAAAATGACTCATTTTGGTGACAAATTCATTTTCTGGAGAGAGGATGGATCATATGTACTAGTGTATGAGTGAGACAGGAAGGGCAGGTGAAATGTGGTTTAGCACAAATCCCCTGCAAGCATCAGCCAATGTTTACCTATACAGTATGTAATGACTGTCAAGGTCAAATAACAAAACTAGAGAAGCATTCAGAGAGCGCAGACCTCCGCCAAGCAGCTCATTTCCACCATTGAACTTGTTCTACAAATGAGATCAGAGATTTCCACTCTTTAGTATGCATGCTGAAAATCGCCTGATTTCCAAATATAGAAGTAGGCCTATTTTGTTACATCATCAGATTCCAGCTGCACAGCCCGTCACCCAAGCAAAGCATGCAATTTATTGTGTGTATCCATGCAAACCTCAAAAATGTGCAGCTTGAACTCCCAAGTTCATTGACCCTACCTGCTGAAATATCAAAAATCCTTCATAAAATCCATAAAAATTCCCGGATCACTACCAAATCTAATCATCTGTTCTTTGTGTCATTCTCAACCTCTCTTGCAAGTTTCATCCAAATCCATTTACAACTTTTTGAGTTATTTTACATATAGACAACCAAAGAAACAATCAAACAAATGCCAATGATAACATAACCTCCTTCCATGGAGGAGGCAAGGAGCTTTAAAGGAGACCTCCGGATGATTTTCAGATTTTTACATTTGAACAACTATAAATTAGTTATACTGAGGACAGAGTTTCAGAATTTGTGATGATTGGGATGAAGAATAAGAATATTTTCAAAATTTAGAACAAACTGCAATGAACAAGGATGATGACATGGCAGAGTCACCATAAGAATGCATGAGTTGGGGCTCAAGGAAGCAGAACAAAAGAAGAAGGCATGCATAGATTATACACAGGTGAACTCGCAAGCAAGCGGTATTGTAATGGAACACTGCTACATTTCTGAAATATGTGAACCTCCTATGTCATCATCCTTGTTCAGTGTAATTTGTTTAATGTTTTTGAAAGTATTGTTTCTCTGCTCAAGAACCACAGTAAATTCCACAAATCTATACATGGAGTTGTCGATTTATGTACTACATGATGTGAAATCATGAAAATCGTCCGGAATGTCCCTTTAAGAGATGGAGTTCCAACTGGCTGTAATTATTCAAACAGCTGCCATTTTTCTATTGATGCACAAAAGAATTCCACAGGTGCCCTTGTTGATTAGGGCTCCATGCCGCCGTCTTTTTGAGCAATCTGAAGATTCACTTTAAACTCTAACATTATATCGTCTATATTCTGCTTGTTTATTTGTCAAATAGAATGAATGTTCTCTCAATGATAAAGCATATGAAACAAAAGTAAATCTGGTCCAAGATTATGTGCAAAAATGTAAACCTGAGCTGTATGTCGTGACAATATTTGAAACTGTACTCTCACTACAAAGCCGATTTTATCATCTTTCCGATCGCTTCAGATAAATGAAACTGATATGGCATAATTTTCGAATATAGTTCTTTATTCATTCATGTTAGATTAGTGTAAAGTCATTTAAAAACGAGTAATTTTGATTTTCATTTCATCAATTTTTGTGCAATTTTTATTCGCGCCCCCCCGTGCCTGTACTATTAATGTGCCGCTTGTTTTCTAAGAAGGGACAGCAAGGCAATTGCCATCATAAAGACATATCTTCCTTAGAGAGTGACGAGTCATGATGCAATGCCGCATGAATCAATAGTCTTCCTATCTGTGAGGCAGCTCCAGTTTAGCACATACTTCAAATATTTCTGAGTGGCGGCATGAAACATGGGATCAAAGGGAAAGAGACTGTTGTTACTCCATTTCTCAAACCTCCTTGGAGGAGGTAATTATTAGTTTCATGTAAATACAGCATACATTTGTGGGGAAAAAAAGGAAGAAAATCAAAGAAATATTGACTCGCAACTTTGCTTTGACCCAGAGCGACTACTTACACATATTCCACAAGGCAGTTCAAAATTGCCTCACTGTCTTGCCGAGAGCATGAAATAGCATCATTCTGCAAACAAGAAGAAACAGTTCTACACCTTAGCTTGATCACATCAGTCTTCCATCCCCTATCAAACGTATTCTGTATTATCTTTATTATAAATCTGTATGTATCTTTATAGCGTAAATTGCACCATCAGAGCTACAATGTACTCCATGGGAGAACATTAAGAACGAAGTTGGATATTTGGGGTAGAATGCCAATCAAAAGGGGGCAGCTGTAAACTGTAAACACTGATCACCTCAAAGGTTTCAGCAGAAAATATCCATCCCAATTGTGGCACAAACTCTAATTCAGGAAATTACTCTCGCCAGTAAGTATGTACTAGGCATTGATTTGATAATCACCAAAACAGAAGATATTTAGATATTGTTCTGATTACAGTGCTTTTATTATTTGACCATCTGTGTTTCTTTGTATGGTTCATTTTATCTGAGGTCTAGTAAATGAGCTCTTCCATAAAGAAAGAAAGCAGAGTATGTAAGGGGTCCTATCACAAGATTTATATGTAATATTAACCCACTGAGGACAGATTGATTTTGCTACAATATGCATTTCCCATAGACACGTCAGTGCCCAAGTATACTTGGGACTCGTCCTCAACGGGTTAATGACAATATTTTGTTCCAAGTTGCATCAAGTTATAACTTTGCCAATAAGGTACAAGTTACCTATGGAGCTTCAGAATTTAAAAAAAAAAAAAAAAAAAAAAAAAAAAAATTCAGCCAGGTAGGTCTATTGAGAAAAAAATAAATAAAAAATGGCTGAAGATGCATGTTAAAAAGTAGTGAACAGAAGCTTAGTTTTTAAAAATGAAATGCTATATCAAAAAAAAAAAAAAAAAAAGAAGTCAAGTTTGCAGCAGTACAGCAATCATTTCAGAATGTTTATCTCTTGGTACTGCTGTGGAAAACTGAGAGTTAAAATGTTGAAATATAATAACATATCTACATAAAGCTCATCCATCTCAAAAATATCATCTCGTGAATGAAGTCGTTTCACTTTTTTTAATTTCTGAAAATGTCCTATAAATCAATAGATCTCATTCTTGAAAGACATAGTAGTTAAGCTTGTCAATCCCAAAGAAGTGCCTAGAGGATAAACGCTACTTTAAACAACTAACGTTAAAGGGGATGGCTAGTAACTGATCAGTGGGAATGCTGGGGGATGATTGTCCAATCCTTGTGGGATTCATTTAAGAGCACATTATACACGTGACCGGCTACAACAAAAGGATCAGAAAATCAGGGTAGGACAATTTTCTGAAAATGGCATAACATTATTCCCTTACTCTTCTACTTTAATTTCATATATAAGCACAATTAACTCTTAAAAGTACTCGGTTGCGGAGATATCGACGATTTTATTAGCGCATGTCAAGTGAATGTGGAAATTAGTTTCGAGAAAAACACCTTCAAAGTTTTCCTTTCGACGCTATCATGATCAAGGAGAGGCGAGACAGTTTTCACCGCTTGACAATAATTATAACTTAGGTATGCTCCTAGCGACCTACGCGATGTTCATTCAAGCTTAGCACCAGCGGTCTACGCGCAACCAATCAGTAATCAGGATGCCACCCACTGACCAATAAGATCACTCCCTCGTTGCCGGGGGGGGGGAGTCTAACGTCAATTACCGTATGGTCGCCACTTGTGTGTAATTCTTGTGCACGTCGGGCTGGCGAACTAATATCGGCACTGAATTAGTTCGCCGCCCCTAGCCGGCCACATATTATTAGCGTGTGTGTTATACATACGCTTCAATGAAGGAGGCATTGTCGGTCACCGCGTTTGAAAATCTCCCTTAATCTGCCACCTGAAATCCATTCTAAATCAAAAACATCCTCGCCTTAAAAATGGCTTTATCACCTGTTACATATGGTGAAATATATTTTGATTAAAATCATTTGTGTTTTTACGGAGGAAAAAGGTGAATTACGAATGTATTTTGAGAGTGATGAAAATCCGTCGCCCAACCTGATCTCCGATTGCGGCGCGTGTTACATGCAATGTGAATGTCTGGCGACCTTACCGCAGTGGCGACCATACCATAATTGACGTTAGCTGCGGTGCTAAATCCAAAACTTCGGACACGTTACTGTTACGTTGAAAGTCGGAAAATCATGGCCCAGAAAAATGCTGATTTCTTGCCGTTCCTTTGATCATTTAGCCTCGAAATTTCGGCAGATGATAGACAAAACATTGGACTACAAAATTATGCCAAAAACACAAATCCGATTGTTTTGACCAATTTTGATGATGTGATTTCAATCTTGATTTTCTCGGCTCAGCCATCAGCGACTTTAGGATCCTTTTGTTGTAGCGGGTCATATAGGTCTATGTGCGAAAATTATTTGCTTCAGAATGGTTAATGTTTCCAGGTTAGCATGCCTGTAGAGTGACAGGGTGATCGTTAACGATCGCCCCATCACTGTACAGGCATGCTAACCTGCGTGGAAACATTAAACTGCACATTACTTGAATATGAGACCATTCTGAAGTCTGAAGCAAATAATTTCACACAATATAATGTACTCTTCACGAATCCCACAAGGATTGGAACAATCATCCCCCAGCATTCCCATGCACTGATCACTTACTAGCCATCCCCTTTAAAGAACCACTCCTACCATGCCTACCTCGACTTTTTAATACGGATGGCAGTCCCCCCCCCCCCTGCCCACCCCCCCCCCCCCCCCCCATTCATTGACACTTACAGGGCCTACTCAACTATGTAAACAAAGAAGGGGAATGCCCGTACCTATAAACACGTACGAGCATGGACTACATACATAGCCCTGCAGTAGACTCCACTCACTATTTCAAATCCGACTGTACATTTTTCTCCGGAAAAGATACAAAATCGTGTCTCACCAGGGTTACAACATATGGGCGCTGATGTTAGATATTGAAAAAAAAAAAATCAGAATTTGAGAAGCAATTTGTAGGCCTAGACCACATAAATCGTAAGATATAAAAACACGTCTTTACTCACGTCAGCGCCGAGTGATTGAATGACAGGTCCGCATCCGCGATCCGCTGACACTACTGACTGACCTCGACCGGTACACGTTTTGCAGGGTTTTCACGGGAGATTCGCTCGGTACGGGAAGCGTAGTATCGTCATGATGAGGTAGTCACTCAAGCGTGTGTGATGTGATGATGATTTATCACCGGACGAACAGCTGACGATGCCCATTGTATGGTATTCTTAAAACTGCAATTTTCATGTATGTTCTCCTGCAAACTACAGTACCGTACTAGTCTAGTAGGGAAAGGGATAATTAAGTTATCGTCTTCCATTTCATTTCAATTCAGTTGCATTAAAGGTCACTTCTTTTATCCACAGAAATAACAGAATACTGTTTGATATATGCAAAAACATCACTGTAGGTGAAATAGATTTAAAAGCATATCTACATATCCATTCTAATCTGCCATCTTCCCATTTTCTTCAGCTAGGGTACCGGGTAAGACTACATGTAAGAGCTTGTAAGGAGACACAGTACTTTAGAAAAGAAGACCAGAAGCTTCTGAGAAACAAGCTTTTTTTTTTTCTTTTTTAATGAGGACATGTAGCTAAGCTCATAAGAAAGACAAAAAGGCTTTAGGAAGGTGGAGTAACAGCTGCATTACAAAACTTTTCAGTTTGTGAAGTATAAAGTACCAAGTACATTGCATCAAAATATCATAGATAAGTTCCATCACATGAAAAATATGCATGGCTAGGTTTTTCTTTTTCTACATGAGTAGCTCTTTGTACCATATATCTGAGTTTGGGTGTTTTGGGGATTTGTTTTTTTTTTTTTTTATGAAATAACTTTCAGGATTTATCAAACTTTCTGTCAATGAATGTGGTGAACTGTATTTCTTTTCAGATGGCTTGATATGACCCCAGTAGGACAGTTATATAGGTAGGCCTACATATATATTTTTAAAAGGCGTTTGTGAATATAGAGTGTGCCAGCATGAGGTTGGGCAAAAATGAAATGAATATGGACTTTTTATCGTCTGGCCTATTTTTTTTAATCCACAGTTGGCCTGTATGCATCATAATTAGACATAATTCACACATAAACACGAATCACCATCATTTCGTGTTGTAGCTGTGGCATGAAATGTAAAGAATAGGGTGGCCTACAAGCTTCAACAGCAAAGGGGCATACACAGACATGCACAAACACACACAAATTATGGTCAGTAGCCTATATCGGTACACGTGTAATACAACTTGTACTTGATTCCATTTTGATAGCATGTGAAGAATGTGATCAAAGTATATTTGAAAAAAAAAAATAAAGGCAACAATAAACTAATTCTTTCATTGATCCAAAAGTTTATTGAAATCATTTTTCACAAAATATAATCTGTATACAAATTGTATTTGATATTGTACAGCACATATATAACATTGTGTAACATTGTATGTACAATCATATATCAATTTGTTGCCTTGAGCACTTCGTGACAAGTTCCCAGCTAGCTGCAGGTAGTCCTGGCTTGATATCTAATTTCGATATCAAGCCAGGACTACATGCAGCTAGCTGGGAACTTGTCACGAGGTGCTCAATGCAACAAATGGAGGGCTAGCTACTCTGAATGTTTAAAATGCTACAGAAACCATAGAAGAGACCTGCACATAGCAATTTACTGCAGAAGTGGAAATGTTCGCAGTGCTGAAATCTTTGCATATTTTGTGCAACCAGAAACTGGCGTGAAAATAAAAACATGTGAATGTGTTAATTGCTTGCCATACAGTTGTATGTCTCAGAAGTTGATGTCTTGATTTTGCAGATCGAATTAAAAACATGCAAAACTCTTCTTACCCCCACAGGGTGCAAAAAAATTAGTTGTGCACGAATATCCACTTTGACATTATTTGAGTGAATTCAGAGCCAACACAGAATCATGGACTGATGACTGGCATAAACATTATGCGAGATAAAAAAGGCTAATGCAAATTCTTTTCCCTTTATATCTTGTGCTGAAAGTTAACTGGAAGACAAAAGCACATTACAACAGAATAATTACATTACACTTCATGAAAATCATTATTTTCTTCTCAAGAAACAAATCAACTGCATGCAGTTACCCTCAAGTTCTACACTCTTTTAGTCATCTCACAAATCTCATTCTTATGATGCATATTGTATGTGAAAAAAAAAGAGAACTGTGATCATTAAGAGAGAAAAAGATTATTTATGCAGAATATTAAAGTGATCAAACCGGAAAAGGCCATTTGTTGCTGGTTTGTAAAACATTTGAAGTTCCGATGGAAAGCTTAATTTTACAATGTGTGTGCTTAAAGCTTGAATATGATTTTGGTATTACAATTGAAGCTACAATATTGATATCTGTCACAGCCAGTGCCACGTTTTTAAAAGTGAGCAGGGGGAGGGGGAGGGGGCAGTTCATATTTCTGGTGCTACTTCCAGGTTTCATCAGCTAACAAGCAAAAAGAAAAAAAAAGGGGGGGCATTGAGCACAATTTTCTGGTGCCATTTCTGTTTTGTTATGATTTTTTTCAGCTGACAAGCAAAAATAAAAAGCTCTCTGATATAACTTGCAATTGTCAACATAGACTAACAAGTCCCCCCAAAAAGCTTAACACCACCTTTTTCTTTTCTTTTTTTTTTCTTTTTTTTTTTTCTGGTGCCACTTCTGGTGCAGCAAATATAGAAACAAACCCCAATAATCAGATCATTACACAAAACTAAATGATTGGTAATCACATCTGTGATATCTGTGATATATGATGAATAATCAATTAATAAATACTCAAATATTAGTACATTAGTAGAGCAGCATTTCCATTCATAAGAACACAATCAATATTGATCATATTATCACAGAGGGGTCAATCACAAGAGAGTCATAAATCATGTAGTTAGCAGTGTGAGTATACCACATAATCTATAGTCCTGAGAATTAACAATGAGACAGAAATTCAAACTTCATAAAATCTGACTAATAAGATTATAAAGAAGGGTGATAATTAGAGTCAGATGATATAAAAACATCACCACTGAATATCAATTAATTTCATTGTAATCAAAAGGAGAACTCTGTGAGCTCTTCTTTGCAATGTCATTTGCTTGGCACTCTGTTATTTTACAAATTAGATAAGATATACCTGTGATTCTCAGCGAGTTTGAATGGCAAAGAAAAGATGAGAAAAACAAGCCTTCCTCTGTCTCGAAGGATACGTTGAAAGATAATACTGTGATGAATCTTGATCTCAGTCATGAGTCTATAAGTGTTTCCATTCAGGAAACAGGAAATTTTACACAATTCATGATCAAATGGTGTCAGAATCATATAATTATCATTGTCTATTTCAAAACCATACAGGGTGTCATATCAGACCATTATTGTCACTGTTGATATAATTTTACTCAAATTCATTCTTGTCTGTTGCTAACATTTGAATGATATTAATCAATGAGGTACAAAAAAGAACAAAAATTGTCTTTGTGAAGTTGATCCAACTTTACAAAGGCTTGACATGATCCATCTGTTGTCCTCTATCATACCAGCTTCAAAGACTTCTACTCCCTACAGACTAGAAGGAATGATTGGACGAGTGGAGTCACCATGCACCTTGAGTAGCCAATTAACAAGGATCTTGTTCAGTTCTTTGGGTCTGTGGGAAAAACAGACGAGGAAAATGAGATGCCTTCAAATGTGAAACAAGGCTGACATTTCATCTTCAAAAATACAGACAAATTTAGTTTCTATGCAACGTGTACCCCCAAAACATACACACAAGATGATATACTGAACTTCAGTTCACTATATTTTTACAGTTCTATGCTTGAAATGAAATGATGGAATCCCATTCTCTTCGCTCATCCCAATGGAATCCAATTCTCTTTGCTCATTTTTCCACTTAATGAAATGAGTTAAATTAAACACTGTAAATATTCATTGTCTAAACTTGGTTTACTTACTTCTCAAGGGCTGCCCAATGTCCACTATCTTCTATGTGGCCTCTAGAGAGATTTACCACCTGGTGAAGAAAAGCAAAAATAAAGGTTTTGTGTTTTCTGGAGATACTGGATCACTCTCGACTTTTCATCCATTAGAAAAGACAATAAAAGACTGAAGAGGAACTATGAGTTACAGACAATGATTGATAAAGTGAGAAAGTCTAAGTATAGTAACAAAATACTTGGTTTTGAACGTTATTACTGTGGTGAAAAAGTAATTTCACACAAAGGCACTGCATTATTTCACAAACATGCATATCAACTTGATAACAGACATTCTTGCTATCAATCAAACGATTACTGCCCATGTCACTGGCAACCAGTTCATTCTGCTGAAAAGGGCAAGTACTGAAATAAGATTGGAGGAGAGAGTAAGTAAATTTCAATCAAAACAGGGGAGGAAATGTATTACCCTGATACTCAGAAGCACAACCCAAACAAAACCACCAACAGTTCTAGTCACGTACAGCTTGTGTATATTGATACATGCACACCTTGCCTGACATAGCAATAATACACTGCGTTCTTTCCATGCCTACTTCCCTCTGATGTAAAATACTTCATACATATCATGTTCATGGACGAAAAGCTCAAATTCATATTTCAATCAGCTCATCTACTGTAAATTAAATCTCATTTACCATACAAGCATGAGACAACGTTTCAAAGTACAAGTATCTTATCACTTCATGTTCTAAAGACCATTGGTTACTGATCATACTTCACAGTATCTACAGTGGACTGATCAGCACTGTGTTCAGTTGGATTGATTTTGCGTGATTACTTAGGAAGCATTTGAATATTTATACGCAAGGAACTATGGGATTGGCATATCAAAGTCAACACCAAAAGACTAGGCAAAGCAGATCATGTGTCTTGCCCAAGCAGGCCATAACTGTTGCTGCCAAGAGACTCAAACAACAAATTAACATAACTTTTGCATGAAATTTAAGCCTGGCAATGTCTGACCAGAAATCAAGAATGGTAACAACGTACCCAGGGTTCCATTACTTTACTCATTGCTGGTGAAAGAACAGGGTCTAATCCACAAGTCACCATCAGGGCTGGCATGTAGAGCTATAAAATAAGGGACATGCAAACACAAATGTCAGTAAGGAGTTTTGAATGCACACCTTTGCTTGCATGAGTTCCATTTTCGTTTTGTTTTTGTTTGTTTTTTTCGGGGGTTTTTTTCCCATTTTTTTTTTTTTAACTCTAATCGTTTCTGCAGAATACACTAAAACCCAAGACTAACAGATTACATTTTTTTTTTTGACACATGTATTGAGTGGTGCAGAGTAGTCATACCAGTATTTTGTTTTCAGTAGCTACGACTCATTTCTCCTTATTCCTCTCACACAAACATGCTGAAGAAAGTTTTAGCACATGATAGTTTCTAAGCATTCCTTTTCTTTCCATTTCAATTATAGATTATATATTCTTGAATTCCAGATATGTTGGTGTACGGGATTTTAAAATCCATGGAGAGTGGGAATGAATAATGTAGTAATGCATGACAAAAGAAGTGCAGTGGCTAAACTGGACTTTGTGAGGCAACAGACATGAAACAAAACTAATACATGTGCACTATGAAATCATGACACAAGTTATCAACGAATACTGCAACATCGAAAAAGAAAAAAAATCACTTCTCTCTCTCGTAAGTCAACTATTTCAACAGGAGCAAGGCAAAACTGCAAATCAAGATTCATATTTCATTTCATTATCTTGATATAAACACTTCAAATTTGCACTAGACCGCCTTACCTTCCTGCCCATAGCTCTGTGGTTGTACTTCCAGTTCTGCTCAATGTTGCGATACCAGTTTAGCATCCCCCTGGAAGGCAGAACAATTAGCTTAGAATTCTACTTCTCTGTCTAGCTATAATCATAGGATTCGACCGGGTGAAACCATTGAAATAAAGAAAAATGCAGCACAGTTCCACCGCAGGAATGATAATCTGTGAACAGCCTGTAAACTATATAACTTCCTCATGACAAGAAACAAAACAAATAAGTTCTATATCCACTCCAACAAATTATCAAATTAAGCGCACTGTAACACTGTAAACACTGTAAACACTGTAAATGTTTGATCAATGTTCATTTATCCTTCACATTTCATTGAGTCATTGTTACAGCAGGCAGGCATGGTATGAAGCAAAATTGTAACTACTTTTAAATAACAATTGTTAGCACTACTGACATTATACAGAATGGTAGATTATCTGCCGATTCAAATTCCATGTTGGTTGACCTCAACTGGCATTCAAATGGTCCTAAAATAGCTTATTAATCATTTAACATTACCAACATTTTCAATGACCCATTGCTTTTCTTTCACTGTAAATGGAATGTAAATTTCTCCCTAGGGAACAATCTCCAGTCATCAATACATCAGTAATTCGATCAGGACAATACATCCAAGATGCTAATGTAAAACAATGTCAATCTCTTTGATTTGTATTTCTTTATCAACAGTGAGTCTTTGATTCTCTGATTGGTGAATTCTCCTTCCAACATTTTCATTCTTTATTCATTCTCAAACTGGGAGGATTTAGTATTTTGTATTTGGCACAGAATATCATGATAGAAATGAATGTGTCCTTACAAAATTTGGGAAACTGAGAGGAATTGTATCCTGAACCAACCACAAATGGGAGATGGCTCCGGTTCATGATAGCACTCACAGAAATCATGTCTGAATGGCATTTTCATCTTCCATTATATGACAGTTTTGATGCCAAATTAATAGTCCATGGGCCAAGAGGCGAAAAATTGGTTATTGGTACCATCTCAGGTGGCAATACCTTTTTGGTGTCATTTTGTTTGTTGGGCATAGATATGCTTATCAAGCTATGATAGCATTTCCAAATGAGTAGCTTAGTCCTAATAAATGAATTTTTAACCAATTTGGTCTCGTTTTTATATCCCTATACTTCTGAATCGAGGCTAACCGCTATAGAAACAAAAGCACGGTCTTCTGTATGTCCATGGAGCTCATGGTATGTCCACAGGTGTTCTGTTGTAAACGCGGTGCGCTTAGTATTTATTCAAGGCGGCGAAGGGAATATCCAAAGGGTGATGCTGTCCAGAGCTAAACGCGGTGCGTTTAGTCTTTATTCAAGACGGCGAAGGGAATATCCAAAGCCAATGATACAGTGTATATCCCTTTATCTAAAAAACAAACAAAAAAGCAATTCCTCGTGGATGTTATCATATCTAAAGTTCGTAATAAAAGGGATTATCTATACTGTTTTTACACTACCCTTTCAACAAATACATCAGTTTTAAACAAAAATCACTCTGCTCATGTACAATATTATTTATTACAATGTATTGTAGTGTACCGGTACATTGTTTCTGCATTATCTTTCATTGTTGGATGGAAATAAAGCGACAGTGGCGTGGCATTAGCGTTTTCACAGTAGCGTTTTCACCAGAAAATGATGAATAATTGAAAAATACGGCAAATCCACAAGGAATTGTTTTTTTGTTTGCTTTTTAGATAAAGGGATATACACTGTATCATTAGCTTTGGATATTCCCTTCGCCGTCTTGAATAAAGACTAAGCGCTGTGGACATCATAACCCTTGGATATTCCCTTCGCTGCCTTGAATAAAGACTAAGCGCACCGCGTTCACAACAGAACACCTGTGGACATACAGAAGACAGTGCTCTTCTTTCTATAGCGGTTAGTTTCGATTCAGAAGTAAAGGGATATAACAGCAAAACCAAACGGGTTAAAAATTAATTTATTAGGACTAAGCTACTCATTTGGAAATGCTATCATAGCTTGATAAGCATATCTATGCCCGACAAACAAAATGACACCAAAAAGGTTTTGCCACCTCAGATGGTACCAATATCTGGCCTGGCCCATGGACTATAACTGATGAGTTTTTCTCAGAGTGAAACTCAAAATGGAAGCTGGTATCAGATGTGACTTTTGGAGATGAATGAGAAGATAACAGCCAGTCTTCCACCAAGAGAAGGAAACCTTAACATACCTCAGACCACTAGTCTTCATCTGCTTGACATAGTACTCCAAATCCTCCTCGGTGAGAATACTACTAAGTGTGATATCATCCCTAACACCAACCAATAATCCTCCTGAAGTAGACAGGAAGTAATGTTTTAGACACACAGAGTCAGTCACAGATTCAATATTTTGGCAGAATTCCTGGGGCCTGATGCATAAAACTTTTTACCCGAGAAAAACTGAGGGTGACTTTTAACAGAATTTCTCCTGTGTGAAGTCAATGGCAGAATCATCATAACCTGTGCTTTTTAAAGTTCTTACCAGATGTTTCTCAATTTAAATGTTTAATATGAAACAGGCGCCTGGTTTCCATAGAGAGTTTTCAGACTTGATGGTGAATTCGCACAGACAGACCTTTATAGAGTACGCTTATGCGAGATTTGTCCACTTAATCGCCTCTTTTATACCTGTTTACAGTAAAATCCGAAGAGTTTATCAGAACTATCATGTGATGTTTGAAATTATTTGTGAAAGTTGTATTATTCTGATTCATGCATAGATATACTATGTGAAGTGGTCCCTCCACAAGGCTCTGGTCACAGCATGGTTTGCTCGCACATCAAGGGCAGAAAATGAATACAGTTTTGATATCTGGAGGTACTACACCAACAATATTATGCAATAATGACTGATCAGATTATGACTTCCTTTAGGAAATCAAAATTGTTGTGGGATCATTGACAAAGAATTGACTACACTATGTGTTTGCTGATAAATTTCTGATCACGCTTTTAAGCAGGTTCTACGCCAAGATTTGCATTTTCATACTGCACATATCAAGAGCTGATGTTAAACCTAAGAAAATATTTGCATATAAATATTTTCAAGGCACTAAAACAGATCACTATGAAATGTTGAGCAAACAAAAATATGAAACACTCTATTTTTTCTATTCTCTTGAAGCCTAACCAATCTTATTAGCATTTATCAATGTGCATATGTCATTAAAATCACGTTTAAGGTGGGATATATGATTTCAATAAATTCTGTGTACATGTGGTGAAATTACATCAAGGGAGATGATTTTCAAGTCTTAAAACAACGCTTTATTGTAGAGAAAGAAGGCAATAATGCAAATAAAACCAAAAAATAGAAGAAAAAAATTACACAACAAAATCAGCATACCTCTCTTTCGAACATCTGCAACGCTGAAAGCAGGGTCACGCTGAAAACACAAAACTGACAGTATGTAATATCATAAAAATAACATACTTCCTAAAATAACAGGGAACAATCTAAAAAAATTCCAGGAATCATGGGAAAATGGCAAACATCATGCAGAAGCTAATGATCTAACTAAGATTCTATTTGGGGGCATGGATTACTAGCCATTCCATTGTTTCAAGACTATCAAGGATAAAAGGTGTAGTCTGTCATGCATATTTATGCAGTACAACCACTCCTACAGACTTCTACATCATTTTACAGAACGGGAAGAGAATGTTTGAGTTCTATCTTCTCACAAGCACTTCTTATAATGGTTGAATTCAGCAGAAGTTACTGGTCATTCAAATGTTTCAAGACTCTAAGGAGCTTGGCCTGAACTTTGAGAGCAATCTTCTCTACTTTTAAAATGTCATCTACTGTGATGACTGGCAAAGGTATAATCATCCCCAACAGAGACATAAAGCAAAAGGATTTCGGGTTTACATCAATTTGAAGCTGTACACAGCATTAAGAATCTGTTTCTGTGCACACCAAAATTTAGTTTAACCAAACTTTTGGCTTAGACTGTCAGAACAAATTACATTTAACTCAGTATTAACAAAAATTATTTCTGCTTACATCTGTGCACTAAAAGGATGGATAATTCTCACCTCTTGAGGACGACGAAAAAATGTCTTGACAAATTTCACAAGGTTTGCCTCCAACTCTGCCTCAGCCACACCCTGTCACAAATCAGATAAGCAGCAGTCATGATATCATCCTTCAGTGTTCAAAGCGTAATCCATGATCTCCACTTCAAATCATCAAAAAGCCTGGACTTATTTCTACAAGAACTGGTATTACCTAATACCCCAATTAATATATTCCACAGATATTCCTTTCTCATCCGTCACTTGTCAAAAGCGAAATTTGTTGCTCCCGACAACTAGCCAAAGCATATCAGATGGCAGTCTGAAGAATCTGACTTGTATTGAACAACCATCAGGTCAGTGTCAGACATGTTGCACGTGATCTTCATCGGACGACCTTGAATCATCAGATCACACCCAGCATGACTGACACTCAGCTGATAGTCGACCAACATAAGTTGGATTCATCAGACCGCGATCCAATACACGGTGGTGGGCCGGAAGCAAAAAAATTAGCCTCCGATGAGTGACTGAGGGGAAAAAAATCTCTGTGAAATGAGGGTATTAGACTCTGTAATTCATGGAGACTGTGCAGCAATGCACAACTGACAGCGATAAAAGTAATACATCTAACTAAAGTGGGAACAAAATATAGATCAATCACCCTACAGTGTAAAAACCAGGGCTGCACAATAGCCCACTTTTTCCAACCTGTCTGTCGGACCAGTAGGTACCCAGTGTTCTTTATTTTCACTGCTCCATTCCAGAAAATATACCGGTTTTTACTGGTCCTGGACCGTCGGACCAGTGCCAGTGTGCAGCATGTATAAACACACTCTGCGTCTACATGTCAATTTCTAGATATACCATAAACTAGGATGCCCTAGAGTTATACAACAAAGTTTGGTAGGAAGGAATGTTTCAGCTAGGATCTACTTCAAATATAAACAGGAATGAAAGGTCAAGTGTCAAAAGTAAAGGTCACTGAAATGTACAGAGTAATCAGATAAAATGCTATTTTCAGATTTGAGAGTCAAATGGAAATGTAATCCCCATGGCCACAGGCCGTGATCGATGAACGTCATTCCCATGCAGTAAGGGCTCTTTTACACCACCAGGCTGCTGCTATTTCGTGAGAAGACAGAGGCATCCCAGTCAACTGTGCATAATAGTCAAATTGCTCAAGTATTTTTTCCTCCTTCAACTATGGTCTATGTGGTCTGTATATCTATTACATTCAGTTTAGTTCAAGTTCAAGTTGTTTCATTTCATCTCCAACAAATAAAGGATAAAATGTTAGTTGATATCATAGGCATATTGCATGGTTGCACTGCACTGGTTGGCATGATCTCTTGATAAAAATGGAGAGCATATTATGTGTACACCATTTTCCATTTTTACTCGTTGCCTGTTGTAATCTGGAACAATTTATGACTGTAATTGTGATGTCGTTCTTTTTTTTTTATATATGTCATTGTTTTTTATGTTCATCTGCAACACTGAATGTTTAATGTTGTTTTTTGCGATTGAAATGGAAATAAACGAATTGAATTGAATTGAAAAATATAATATCAATAATGACAAAAGCTGTTTTTGCAATGCTTTTGCATCAGGAACAGAATGATGTATAATTAGTGAACTTTATCAGGGATCCCGGAGCCACTTACCGGTTCCTGGAAGTAGAGCTGGTAGTCAAACACACCTGGATCCTTCTTTATTCTCTCAAGTGGATTGGATTTATTGTTGGGTGGCATCATTGGGGTGCAGATCCCAGCTACATGGCTGCAACAATAATGAAAATAATAGAGTGCCATAATCTGTAGGTTTGTTGTTGTTGATGGTGGTGGTGGTGGTTGGTTGTTGTTGTTCTATTTTTATTTTATTTTTTTTTTGTGGCCAAATAGCTCTTTCCACTGCATCATGGTGCTCTTAAATATTGTTTTATGATAATATAACTCCTTGTGACCAGAATCCAACCCTTGACTGATAACTGACGCACTCTGCTCCATGGGGAGAATTCAACTCAGGCTGCCATGTTTTACAACACAAAATTACTACATTCGACCACACATCAATCCATAAACTTTGCATTGTGGACAAAGTGCCTTGCTAGAGGAGAAACTCGTTGGGGTAGGGATGGAACAGTGGACCATCCCATTGGAGAGTGCCATGTATGATCCACTGAACTGCTATGTCGCTACAGCTGCAGCTGCACACCTAACTGCTGGAGTATTTGACAAGTTTATTGACCTTTTCACACAAAATGTACATTTCCTTCACAGAGACTATCCATGGAAACCAGAAGGTTTTTGTAGTATTTGGACAATGTATATCTTGCCTGACCAAGCAACAACTGATGCGTATAAATGTATGCATTTAGAATACTTAAAGCGAGAATTAGAATAGAAAGAAATAGACAAAATTTACAGCTAAAAATCAATGCTGGGCACTTGGTCTGGAAAAATTCAAGGGTGTAAACAGACTTTACTTCACTGGTTTACTGATAGAAGTACATTTTAAATGTGAAAGTCCTTTCATATACTTCCCTTTCTGACAATCCCATCCCTACTCTGTAATATATTTATTACACAATGACACCAAGCACATATCATAAATTAAAATCATACTCTCCTGGTGGGCATTACTCCATAAATATCTTCACCTTCACTTAGATATCAAAATGTAAAGGAATGTTTCAATAAATTTGAAGATGACAGGCACTGAACATAGACACCATAATTCTCCATAATTGCAACATGCATTGGTTTGTTCCCTTGAATTCATGATACTAATTTTCATCTTCTTTACTTTACCTGACCCTGTCTGCATAGTGCATGGCAAAAGTCCACACCAGGGCCCCACCCCAGTCATGACCGATAAGCGTTGCTTGTGGTAGGCACTGCAACATAATAGCAGCAACACATTACATAACCATGGATATAAAGTCCCGTATATAAGGTAGAAGAGGAGACTGATCCTGTACAGCCATTACACAAAACAAACACACAGGTTTGCTTAAAACAAAAGCTTTGTTTGGAACTGTAATTACACTTTTACAAAATGAAAAACAATTAATTACTTATAACTTCTCGTATCATTCATTTTTTCCCCCAAATTTCTGCCGAGAGTACAGTAAACAATGTTTTTCTATGCATAATGAGATGAGCATTTCAGCACCTGTAGGTTTCTTGCAATGTCAGCCTCCATTCACTGAAAGAAACAATACATTTCACACAATTTTGCTTGGGTTTAGAAGCAGGATTGTGTATGGAATTAATTTGCAGTGAGGATGCAGGCTTGACTTGAACCAGACACTGACAATGACACACACATACAGACATGCACATTTTTCAACACCACACCACGCATACATAAACTGACAATGTTCAGCGATTCTCAGGAGCGATGGCCACAAGTTGTTCATGATCTAAAATGCTCAACCCAAACTCATATATTTCCCCTTCTCCTATATGCATTGAATAACCGAGCGAACATGATTTAAAATGCAACTACAATGTATGTATACATGTACATCATATAGTAACTTCGATAACACCCATACTATGACAACTATTGATTCTTTTTCATTTATCTATATTCAATACACTGTACTGTAAATCACAAGTGAATGATGCAACCATGCTACCAAGCCCACAAATAGAAGCTTTAATAGCAATATTGCTTGTCTATGCCAAATACAATGCATATTTCCTTGACATTTACTTCAATAGAGATGATTCACACAAGTGTACTTTTTCCCATGACAACAGCAGAGAAGGAAACTTTCAAACATTTTGTGCTCAGTAAGACTCACCAAAGCATCCATGAACTCAGCCATATCCTGAAAAAAAAAATTAATGAATTACTTGTAAGCTCCAGAGGTTCAGAACATTTCAATGAAATACCTGGTAGAATTCATAGGGCATTCAACACTGGATTCATAAATTTGAACCATGCTACATCGCCAATCAGACATATCTAAAATCTAATGTTTCTATTTCTGACAGCTGTAGTATTATGCAACTAATAAGTACTGTACGAGCTGTTACTTACAGATATTACCGTAAATGAGGAGGTCACAAATATTCTTGCGATTTGACACCAAGGCTATCTAAGTGTCCTAATGCCTGTCTGTTAGTGATATTTTTGTGTGTTCTTAAATTCGCGGCACAATAGTGATTTATGAACTTGCAAAAATAACAGCTTTTACAGTACATAAAATGTGCTAAACACCCATTCACACACTAAACCAAATCGATGAAAGTGATTAAAGGTAATATATAAGTACTCTCTCGCATTATGTACTAATCTTTCTAAAACTTAATTCTAATACTGTGGACATACAAAATTGAAAAAAAAAAACAACAACAATGAAACAAAAAATATAAGACCACATAATCATGCTGGCATGTACAAACATGGATCAAGGTAATGGAATAGCAAGATTATTCTTTAGCATCAGTCATGAAAGAAAGTATAACAGCTGTTTACTTCGTCATTAAATGCTTGCCTTTCAGATTTTTCAATCTTTTTTCAAATCCTTTCCGGAAACATTTTAAGGGTTTATTCTCTCTTTTTTGAGAGAAGTAAACTTAAGTTCTCTGGTAGTTGATGACAACTACTTTGACATTGAGAGTATCATGGCAAAGCTTGCCTTCTTCTATTTGACCAACTGGTGGCAGCAATCAAATTTTGCTTGATTTGCATGATACAGATGAAGGGAACATGATTCAATTGTGCCTGCTTAGATCATCTCTAAATAGTCTGCCACTTCATTCTCTGATATTTTTTCATTAAGATTGTCTTCTTCCTTTCAAAGCATCTGCATATGATATCCTACAAAGAAAATCAAATGAACAAGCATCAAGTACACAGTTATTTTCACAGATAATTGGAACAGATCCTTCCAGTTTCCATACCCAATACCAAACATTTGCATTACAGGACACAATACATCAATGTGTCATAAGTAACATTGATGTTCTGCTCTAAAGAAAAGCAACTAAATCAAAAGTATACTAACCTTACACATCCTTTCCTGGCTGTATTCTTCAATCTCTGCAGAAACAAAATGCACACATCATAGAAAGAATTAGTTCAGTAAATTATACTGGTGTCAGACATTCTAATATGTATGAGTAATTTGTACAACTATGTTGGGAGGAATGCATCCTACAAGTATGCTTCTTTAGCAAACCCTACCCCACTCCACCCCCATCCAACTCATAAAATGTTGTTATTACTTGTTTTGTAAATGCATACTTAGTAAATTTGTTCATTGTGCATTCTAATGACATAAAAACAAACACTTATTTTCTGTAAATTTCATACTTGCATGATTCTATTGAAGATGAAAAAACAAGTGAGTTAATGAATGAATTTCTATGTGAAGAGGCATTTGTGAGTGTATGTATAACTCCTGTTTTAATTTGCACATGTGCGAACACACTGGCTGTCCACGCTTTCATCTTTTTTTCTTGAAAGGAACAAAGTGCAGAGCTTCTTAAGTGTTCATACACAGATATATCAACATACACACAGACACACACAATCTGGGTGGGAATGTGCCTGCATGGTACAGGTAGTCTAAAGACTCTATCATTAGCCATACAATGTTTAAAACTAGAAAAGAGAAAGACAGTTCAAAGAAAAATTGGGATGAGAGAGATTAATATGAAGAAGAAGAAAATGAGGAAGTATGCAAGAGATTGAGAAAGAAGAGGAAGAAATATAAGTAGGTAGAGCAGCAAGAGAAGTAGAGAAAAGAAGATAGAGGAAAGAGTGGAAGAGGTGGTGGAGGAGAAGGAGGAGGAAAAGGAGAAGGAGAAGGAGAAGAGAAGAAGGAGAGAAAAAAAGTGAACAAGAAAAAAGTATCTTCCTACCTGGTGGGTTGCTGCTCTGCCCATATCCCTTCATGTCTAGGGCGATGACTCGGAAACCTGCAGCAACCAGGGCAGGGATCTATAGAGGAAAAGACAAGGAAAAGCAGAATAAGAAGCAGAAGCAAAATAACTACATATAAATCAATCCAAACCATAGCAGGAAAAGAACCGATGCCATTGCAAGATGGCCTTACGAAAATATTAATTATATGAGTATCTATGAGCATTTAATCTGGTTGATCATTACAGAAATATGAAGGACGCTCCTCATAAAATTTGAAAGACAATTATCTGTACTCGGGTTAACCTTGAAATCCCTGATGATGATTACCAAAAACAAAGAAGGATCTGTTATACTTGAGTGGCCTGCTCGAAGGCATTTCTATGGTTGATTTTTCTGATATCTAAAGAATAATTTTATGTTCTACAGATTTTTTTTTTCATTGTTACGCTGTATCTTGTGTGTACTTTTGATGTATTCATGGTCCTTTGTTAACAATGTCTGTAATTCAGCCTCCGGCTGCGATGGATACTGATGTATAAAACAGCTTTTCAATTTCAATTTCAATTTCAAATAATGATGATGAAAAAACAATTAACGAATGTTATTCTTTATGTAGACCCATTGAAAGTGTCTGATAATAATTGACATCTCTGACAACAGACTCCAATCCTGAGAAGAATCTTCACCACTGACCTGGGTCTTCCACTCGTACCATGATTCTGGGAATCCATGACACAGGATGACAGGGGGACCGGTTCCCATGTCCACATAGTGGAACTTGACACCACTCTGGAAGAGGCAAAAGAAACATGAACACTTTTAATGATGGGAAAACAGTGAGAAGCTGGAATGCCTCCATCTGAACAGATTACATGCCACATGGAAACACTATTAATGCTAGTGATATCATTTGTATCTATAAGTCAAGCTTCAGTCAGACATTTTGAATGAATCTCAGAGAATGCAACAAGGTACACTTACCCTTGTGACTGCATAGGAGTGAGGCACCTTGTCTGGATGGACCTTAATGGGCTTTGCCTCCTGGAAAACCTGGGTGGGGCAGAAATGGAGACGGTTTAGAGGTACCTCAATACAGCAAGATAATTTGAGATCCTCTGATGTACTTGCAATTATCTGCATTAACACTCTTTGTATCAACCTGATCAAGATGGCTTGGATTTTGAAATTTGCTATCAATGCATTGATTTTGATTTATAATACATTTCTTTCACCATATTTCATGGAATCTGATAAATCATACATACCCCAGCTCTCACATACACATAACTACAACACGAGAAATTAAATTAAGCTTAATTCCTACGATTACAATATGATTCACACAGTGTGACAGTATCAATTTATCAAATGGGTATTTCACAAAAATACTATGATACAATTGTTACGGATTACAAAATATCAGTTAATGTGTATCTAATCTGGCTACCAACATTGCATTCAGCAAATAAGTTCTTGGTATCTGAAGGGCTACAAATTATATACTGTAAGAGCTGAAATTTTTGCGGTGGCTTATTTTCGCGAATCACCTTTGAAGCGCGAAAATAACAACACGCGAAAATAACAACGCGGAAATAACTAAGTTCAGTTAGACCCTCGCAACCGCGAAATTAACAACACACAAAAATGTCCTCAAGTAGCAATTCGCAAAAATATCTGTACGCAAAAATTTCAGCTCGTACAGTAAGGTGTGAATGCTTGATGTTCTTATATTAAGTGCATGACTGGCGATCATTTCTAAACATCTGATACTTGCTAATGGTGAACAATTTTCACAAGCACCATCAGAATCTGACATTCTCAGATTTGGTCGACTGTACAAAGCACTTGACAACTGAAAGAAAACAGACAAAAATCTCACAGTTTTCAATCCTACATGTAGTAGTAAATGGGGGGGGGGGTGTGGTGAGTGGTCCAAACTTTATCAAAACTGTTCAGTTGCTAATTTGGATGTAAATTGAATGGCCTGCAGCAAAGGCTATCGCATCTACAAGCAGCACAATGATAATGACATTTCAAGAGTGGAGTAAAAAGGATCTTCTGGCCTGAAGTTTTTTCCCAACTTACATCTACATTGGTTATTTCCTGCAGCTCCTTAAGGGCAGCATTCTTGTCCTTGACGAGGATGGTGGAGATACCCAGTCCCTTGGCCGCCTTGAGGTTTGACCCGATGTCATCAAGGAAAACCATCTGTCAGGAGAGTGTTAACACAAGTGACCAATGGTCATTTGGCTTGTGAATATCATGTTACAATGACATGGAAATCAAGATCTTCATGCTTCCTGGGCTAGAATATGCTTCACAGCAATTTATTTATTTTTTTTTTTTATGATGTATGGAATACTGTCCTTTTTCTTCACAAAACTATGGATACTTTGGTTAAAATCTGACTGACACAAGTTTGGTCCAGGTGGCACAGGGGATATTGACTATGAGGATAAAATATGATGGGAAAAATGTTGGTGAAAGCCGGAAATTGGCTGGATTTATCATTTCTTTTAATCTTTATTTCAGTGCTGTGGCTTGTTCTTTATAAGGTGAATAGGGCTTTTTATCACTCGCTCCATTTCCAGCCAGAAAGTTGATTGGGAGAATGGAGAAGAAAATGGAAATAGAAAGGGCCTCACTGCCGATATATTTGAGAATAAACAGACAGTATACCTGGGTGCGAGTCATTTGTATGCAGGTTTGCATGTTTAGTTCACTGCAGATTTACAGGGGATTACTACTTGCTTCCAAAGCAACACTGTAGTCACCGAGTGGAATATGATGAAGTACTCAATGGTCTCTACAATCTCTCCAAAATATAAAATGATTAACTTAAAAACAAGATGAACTCAGAGACACAGTGCACATGGAGTGTTGGAACAAAACTTCATGTTCATATTCTTGTTATACCACACATGTTATACCACACAATGTCATGCATGTCACACTTATTTAAATACCAAACTATTTTCTTATTTACATGTTCTTAATATATAAAATTCTCAAACAATTACAATGCTTCGTAAGCCGATGGGTATGCAAGCCTGAGTGCTTTCTCTTCTGACAGGCATAGATGTCTGTAAACTGATTGTCAATGAATACAGATTACCCAATCTCCCTCATCCCTACTTTGTGACCATGGCTTTCCTGGTAGACCGATGTGCTTTGCTGCACCTGAGCGGGGCTTGCTAATCCCTAACCATGTCAGGTTTGGATTTATTTTATACTCATTGTTGATGGGGGGGGGGGGGAACTTAGCAGGTTAAGCTACATTTGTATTTCCTCGGGCACATAATTGATAATACTGACTTGTTTTGACTTATGTATCAATGATGCTTCAAATATTAAACATTGGCCATCAACAGACCTTCCTTTTTGTGAATAGTTTAATCATGATGCAATTTACTACAGCAAATGACAACAAAGTCAATATGATGTATGATAAAATCTTTGTAAAGCTCTTAGAAACCTAAAGTGAAGTGCTACACTTTATGGCCTCCCAATTCTAGTCAATCTTTGAAGGCTTCATGATTAAATACTACTCATATGAACCATACCTCCTCTGCCTTGATCTCTAGCTTCCTAAGCGTTTCTCTGAAAATGCTTTCATGCGGCTTGCGCTGACCGAAGCGGCAGGACTCGATGAAGTGGTCAAAATGAAAACTTGACAGTGCTGCCATGACACCAGCTGACACAGCGTTTTGTTCTCTGTCGTCAATGTAGTTGTTGGTCAGTGCTGCTGTTTTGAAGCCTACATTGGCAATGAGGATTCCCAACAAAAAAAATTAACAAAAAAAGATTAACAAAAAAACTTAACAAAAAATATGAATACAAAAAATGATTGGTTTAAATGAGCCTAAAAATTCACAAAAACTGTATTATCAATTATTCTTAGAGTGGATCTAAGCCCATTCATTCATTTTGTAGCATTGATTTATCTTGCAAAAATATTATATACATGTATATATTAGTTTCATTAAGACATATCAAGCCTTCATTCAACTCATTATGATCAATAAATGTTGAACATTTGTTTCCATGATGAATTCAAATTAATACAATGATATGTTAACTTCCAAAGTTATGTTTATTATAGGATTAAGATCTATAAGTTCTCCTCCTACATGAGTTACTTGACAAAATGCTGCTACAGAACATGTAATTTGTTATCACCTTTAGCATGATGTCCATTGTGATTTAAACTGGTACAGTATTGCCAATTCTAAACTAGGACTTCCGCACATTCTAATTTGTACAGATATGTTGGCCTATGTAGCTGAACTAATTAGCACCATAGTCCATTGTCACATGACTGCGGTAGAGGGAAGAATAAAAATATGATGAAGTATATGACGATCAGCTGTGTTTCATATGAACATATCCTATTGTTTTAAAAAAAAGAGAAATATATATATACATATATATATATACATATATCCAAGCAGTATCTTATCGTTCTCATGTTTCATTGAATATTTCTACGCTGATGTTGACTATGAGGCGAGATATTTACCATGTTGCCGCAGCACTGCAACAGCATTGATGATCTCTGGGACCAGTTTGACCGACATGAAGGCATCAAACATGGTCCTGGTGTTGAAGTCCGGTGGTAAGGTCACGCCTTCCTCCTTGGCCGCCTCCCTGCACTCCTTCTGAAAGTGCTCAGTGAACTGAGGAAACAAGCAAACCAATGCAAACACCAGCCACATTTATTACATATGAGCATTTCCCAATCACTAGTAAGCTATTAGCCACACTTGATCACATGACTGCACACAATTTGCAATGCTCTCCCACAGGCAGAACATTGGTATGTATGTTTTCCTATGGCAGAACATTTTATGTAAGCAAAGGAACATGGGAAGAAGAAGAGTGTAATGAAATAAGTGCACCCAACTGGGTACATACTGTGCATAATAGGGACACTAAAGCTGTGCATAGCTGGGCATAGCTAGCTGGCGTGTGATCTTGCTGCTGATGCTTCTAAGTGGCTACCACAGAAAATTCAAGATGTTCCAAAAGTGGTCACAACAGAAATTTGAAGGTAAAGGTTTGTGTCTAACCCATCTCTACGTAATATGATGGTTTCGTTGTCAAGAATAGTGTTAGTTCATTATAAAATGATCTTGAAGGCAAATGTTATCACCGGAATACTAGTAGTAAAAATTAGACCACATACTTGCATTCCTGCCACTACCGATTTCCCCATAATTCAGATGACATGCATCGCATTTGTGCTAAGTGAGGCAATATTGTTTACTTCATCAATATCACTTTACTCATGAAATTCTTGAAATGATGGGCATGCACATAGCAGATAATCCTAAAAATCAACTTTACCTATTACTACAAAGATGCCACAAGCAGGGTCTTTCAGTTAAAACACATCACTGCTAATTGCTGAATTGTTGAGCTGTTTTTGCTGTTTATGTGAGGGGATGGTGTAATGTAGATTCTCATTGCAATTTAAATATTGAAAATGAGAAACTTGTCTACCATTTTAGAGGAACATGAGTGAAACAAACCTGTCTGGCTGTCAGCTCACCCCGCTCCATCTTACAGAAAGTATTATCTGGCATTCCCCTGATCAGCACCCCCTCCAGGAACGATCTGGAAGAAACAATACAAGATATTTTCAGCTAAATACATTTGATATCTTCCAGCCTTTCTGCAACAGAGGGATCATCGTGTAAGACTGTGAATAAAAAATGAAACATAAAGGGGGAAAGGATAGATCCTGAGGGATAAGAAAGCTGAGAAAGTAGATGAAAAGGAAGTGAGAGTAGGACATATAGCTGTATGTATGTGGACAAGAAAGGATAGATGAGGTAGGTAGAAAGGCAGCTAGCAGAAGACACAAGGCTAGATGGCAAAGATAATACAAGCTATAGGGCTTGAAGGAGGGATAAGAAAGTTGAGTAGAGCTAACAGTGAAAAGGAGGTGAAAGATCAGAGAGCAAGACAGGGGATTAAAGGTCCAGTTTACCTTTGGGAGCAGTGATTTAAAAAATGTTCAAGATATGCCATTTGATGCATATGTGTATAGGTCTGTTGTATCACAAAATATCCTACTATATAAGATTTTTGCAATAAAGCCTAAGATATAAGAAGATATCTGTGTTTTTCTCAATAAACCATAACTGTAAATGGTTTAGTCTGGAAACATTTTTATTACAACTATTGTTCACAATTTGTGTATTTAACTACACGTAACATCGATTATACGGATTCAAATTTTTACAGTGGTTGACTCACATTTTAGAACTATTTTAAGGCACTAATGCTGGGTTTTTGTTTCATCTGCAAATGGAGAGGAGGGGGAAAACACAGAAGGCAGAGAACTATCAAAGAAGAAGGGCAAGAAACAGGAATCAACGTGTACCACATCTGAGCTTCACAATGGTATAACTACATGTAATACATGCCCGATTTTCTGTCTGTGAGTTTCCAATATTCATGACATTAGATATTAATTCATTTTAATCTGTTCCTTAAGATATAAGATCACATATTTGACCATCATTTATTAAGATTAGTAGAGCATCATGGGAATTTTACAGAAGTGAAGATCTAGGGAAACATGAAATGGATGGTGTCCAGTAACTCTGCCATTCTTGCTGTACATTGAATAAGACTCCCATGACTTTGTAGCATGACCTCAGTCAGCAATGACCTTCACAGTGTTTGCTCTTCAGCTTTCATATGGTCAGTAGGAGAGGGAAAAAAAAGAACCACTTCAAACTCTCATATTTACCTTTACCTCCTGCCAATATTGGTAGAAGGTAACACTAGGTTTTGTTTGGAATGCCTTGCAAAGGTTAGACCAGCAGGTCAGCAAACAAAATATAGAATGGAGGCTCTTTTAACAATATGTAGGTCACAGGTCAATAATTCTTAGAATTTTGTTAGGCCCTGCAGTAAATTTGTATGATGGAAGCAAATCCTGAAAATATGACCCGGTTTCCTTTTCTATATTAGATCTTTGCCTTTGCAAGGACATTGCATAATCTTAATGTACCAGGGTGGTCCACAACTTGAAATTTGATCATGTTGTCATCTCTGAATGTGAAAATTCATACTGTGGAAATACTAGAAATCGTACACGTGCACAGAGCAAACATCACAAGAATGTAGCACATAATATTTTGTGACTTATTTCTCGTTCTGATCTGTGGTTTCGCGCTGTGCGCGCAGAGATGAAACTACTGATCAGAGGTTTAAAACTACTGATCAGCGGTTTCGAGCTCTGCGTGCAGAGTCAAAAACTACTGATCAGGGGTTTTGAGCTGAGCGTGCAGAGTTAAAAACTACTGATCAGCGGTTTTGAGCTGTGCATGCAGAATTAAAACTACTGATCAGAGGTTTTGCTTTGCTCATGCAGAGTTAGAAACCTCTGATCAGTAGTTTTTACTTTGCACGAGCAAAGAAAAACCTCTGATCAGTGGTTTAGAACCACTGATCAGTGGTTTCCCCGACTTTTGCAACACATGGTCTTCCATAGACCAGCGGTTTTGAGCTGTGCGTGCAGAGTTCAAACTACTGATCAGAGGTTTCGAGCTGTGCGTGCAGAGTTAAAACTACTGATCAGCGGTTTTGAGCTGTGCGTGCAGAGTTAGAACTACTGATCAGAGGTTTTGCTTTGCTCGTGCAGAGTTAGAAACCTCTGATCAGTAGTTTTTACTTTGCACGAGCAAAGAAAAACCTCTGATCAGTGGTTTAAAAGTTCTGATCAGTGGTTTAAAACCACTGATCAGTGGTTTCCCCAACTTTTGCAACACATGGTCTTCCACAAGTTCTATTATACTAGTAAGCAACATCAAAGTCTGTGCTCTCGCAAACTGAGGATCAGCATCTATTTATCTATTTATTTATTATTACTAGGTCTAGATGGTCTACTATTTATTCAGCCAAATGGAAATGACAATAACATTAACATATACATTCACATGGAAATCACAAAGCTGATGACTGATGTATATTAGATTAATAGATATTCTAACACATAAAAGTTTACCGGTACTGCGGTAGCGGTACACAGTTGGCGTAGATCTATGTATAACACAAAGTATGAGCAGGGAAGCAATACATGGTTATGGGCTAGGGCTCACAAAAGTAGTTCTTGTTAGTGTAGCCCTTATAGTATAGGCATGTGAGCAAGTATTGCCGATACCGTGCAGATCAATCCACAACCTGCGTGCTTTGGTAACTTACACAAGTCAAGTGTCTGGTGTCACTTACCCGGGAAGCCCGATTGATTCTCCGTACTGCTTGATAGCATTCTGAGGTGGCTCGAATACGACGCCTCCTAAATCAAACACGACTGCCTTCTTGGAGTTCTTGGCCATTTCTGTCGAAAATGAACGCCCTGGGAAAGAAGCACAGATCCTTCCTCCGTTTAACTGAGTTATGACAGAATATTTGCTCACTCCAAGCCGTAAATGCGATGTTCTTGTGACAAAAGTCCGTAGGATTCTCGTTGTCATTGTTCGGCATTTATTAATAGCGACAAGGAAGCCTGCCTGCAGCTAGCTCACGTGTGTTTCTCAGGCTTCCAGGCGCAGGCTCGCTCTAATGTTTACAGTGGGTCGGTCCTCGGGCAGTGTTCGAAGAGGTGGGTGTGTCCTTCCAATTCCGCTCCGAGTATTGGGGTTTGTACCCCAGGTTCGTTAACAAAGGGTTTGCTCTTTGTCTACAGAGCAGAGAGAAGGGAAAACTCTTGAGCGCCGGGTTTACTCAGGTGCACAAAATGCCAGCAAACTGGCAAAGTGTATGATAGACAGATTTGTTTCAGAAAGAAACCCTAGATGAGTTAAACCAGGGAGGTGAGACAATCATCCCTGGTTACACACGTGAGCAGGCCGTGGTACGACGAGATAACTATGGAACGCCTTTTGTGTACGTTTGTGTCTCTTATGTGTGTTGGTGTACATTCTACACAGTCAAGGCTTTAAATCTAATTTGAATGAATGAATTTGTTACGAAATTTCAGTGATACATATTCATATTTTTGATAAATCACAATGATATATTTTATATACACCTTGGTAAGGATGCTAACAAATAGCATATGCTAATCGAGGTTAGCCCCACAAGGTTACAAGAATCAATATCAAGCGCTAATAATTACTGAAAATATACATCTCTCATATCTTTTAAGATAATAAAGCATATATATACAATATTTACAATAAGAATAACAGTAATAGCCATGACAAAAAATAATGATAATAATAAAGAATATCAAATGAGTTTGAAATAAATAAAATGAAAAATAATGACCTTCATTAACTTTTCCGAAATTAAATTTCAAGTTGGTATTCCACTAGCTCAATGAAGTACCGTTGTAGGCCTAATGTCCGTCCAAAACTTATGCAATTGAAAATATTTCTTAATTCTTTTGGCAAATTATTCCATATAAGGTCCCGAATATGGAACTGATTGTTTCCCTAGATTGATGTTACTCATTGAAACACTCACATTAGATTTCACTTTGTTTCTTGCTTGATAAGTGTGTTCTAGTGCTGAGAAATAACTAGATACACATAAGGAACTTGAGGCAGATATGGTATGTCACGCTTATCTAGTCCAAATATAAGTTAGTCTGAGTAAAATCTTAAAAGTTCAACGGTTAAAATTTGACTGAAATCGAATGAAAAATAAGGAAGTTATGACATTTTGAAGTTTTGCTAATTTCTGCAAAATAGTACTCTCTAAAAAATCGAGTGAAAATATTCACTCTTGAAAGAGTGAATACAAAAAAGAGTGAATTTTGAGTGAAAATGTTCATTTTCACTCATTTTGGAGTGACCTCAAGGATCACTCGAAGATTCTGGAGTGATCCCTGAGGTCACTAGAAAACGAGTGAAAATGAACATTTTCACTCAAAATTCACCCCAATTTAACTCGAAATTCACTCTTTTCTGATATTCACTCCTTCAAGAGTGAACATTTTCACTCGATCTTTTTTAGAGATTACTTGTACAGTACTTGTACATATAGAAAAACCAAAGATGTAGATATAGATACATTAAAGGCTGATCTCTCAAAACAGAACTGGGTGGAAGTTGAAGAAGATTGTATTGCTAAATGTGCTGGAAAATTTGAAAAATTATTATTTGAAGTTGTTGATAAGCATATGCCCGTAAAAACTAAGAGAGTTCGGAAAACTCAATCACCGTGGTTAAATGAAACAATTTTTTAATTAATGAAGGAAAGAGATTCATTAGAAAGGAAAGCTATAAAAACTAAAGATGAGAGTACTGGAAAGAATATCGTAAATCAAAAAAATAAAGTAACATCTTTCATTATGAAGTCTAAACGCAAATATTTTATTGAACAATTAACTAAAGATCAAAGTCATAATAATTCATGGAAAACATTATCATCAGTATTACCCAAGAAATGTTCTTCCTCTCAGCCTTCACCAAGTCAGTGTCAAAGCATGGCAAACAAATTTAATCACCATTTTGCCAATGTTGCAACCAGTTTGATTTTTGAATCAGCTGATACTGTAATAGAACCTGTAGACAGATTATGCTGCCACATGCGAACCATGTGTGCAATATCCATTAACGTTTCTACTGTAAGTGAAAGTGAAGTTTTAAAGGAAATACAGCAATTAGAAAATAAGAAGTCAGTCAGATTAGATGGAATATCAGTCAAGAACCTAAAAATGTCTAAGGATGCAATTGTTCGACCAATAACTTTTTTGATTAATAAATCTATAACCCAGGGAAAAGTCCCAAATAAATGGAAGATAGCAAAAATCATTCCACTACATAAAAAGGGTGATAGATTGATTCCAAGCAATTACAGACCAATTTCTATTTTTTCGTGTTTATCAAAAAATTCTTGAAAAGATTATACAAAAACAATTACTTCCACATTTAAGTAGAAATGATATACTTAAAACGGAACAATCCGGATTTTGGCCAAAACATTCAACCTCCACGGCACTGAATAACCGATGAATGGTTGAAGTCCTTGGATAACGATTTATACACTGGTGCACTCTTTGTAGATTTGCAAAAGGCTTTTGATATGATCAACCCTAAATGCCTGCTGCATAAACTTTTCACAACAGGTATTAACGGTCCCACCCTTAAATGGTTTGAAAATTATTTATCTGACAGAAAAATAGTAACTAGTTTAGGTAATTGTACCTCCGAAGAAATGGATATTAAGCTCGGTGTGCCACAGGGATCGATATTGGGTCCATTGTTGTTTATTATATTTATCAACGACTTACCTTCCATATTTAATTCATATATAATGTGCATTTATATGCGGATGACACCGTTGTTTATTTTTCTCATAAAGACCCACAAAAAGTACAAATAATTTCGAATAAGGAATTATTTGTTTCAGACAGCTGGATGTGTAAGAACAAATTGAAAATTAATTATGATAAAACTGTGAGTATGTTAATTGGTAATAGATGTACAGAAATGGTTACAGCTCGTTATTCCGAAGGTTCGTTATTCCGAAGGCTCTTCAGTCCGAAGATTCATTATTCCGAAGGTTCGTTTTTCCGAATTTCATTTTCGGATAGCCCATAATCTGCTGCACTTTTCTGGTGCCGCTGGTCTTATGGGGACCAGTTATAAAGAGGAATGGAAAAGAAAGAAAAAAGAGTAGAAGATTACATATAATATAAATAAAAAATTAATCTCATGAAATATTCATTTAGAATGCAATATTATACAAATTCTCAAGGCAAAATACGCTTTCTTGAAAAGTGTAGATACATTTCTTGTGTATCAGAATATATATATATATATATCTTTTTATTGTGCAGGGCCCCTTGGTAGAGCAGTTTGTTAACTGAAAGGGCTACCCTGTTGAAATAAAACGGAAATAAAATAAATAAATAAATTAAACCGTTCTTGTTAAGAGTCAATGTCAATGTACAAATGTACATTCATAGATTGTGCTCTGAAATGAAAAAAAAAAAAATCACAAAAATGAAAAAAAAAATGAAAAAATGAAAAAATCTAATCACAAAAATGGTTACGTCAATACCAAAAGGGCCAGTCAACTACGAGCCATGGGATGCAGTCATGCATGGCACAACTCTCCTATAAAGGTGGCCCTTGCAAGTTTACCTACATGACCTGTATCAAAATCAGCATATCAAACATCTATCACATAATTGTGATGTCAAAATGAAATATTATAATGGGAACTTGATTACACTATAAAATTACTGAATAACCACTTGCTGTCACGTTAGTAATAGAGAGGGTCATACATTCACCTCAGAGATTCATTTTTTTTGCTGTCTTTTGATGTGTTTTTTTAATGACCTGCGTCTTATTGTGCTGTAGCACCTCTGTTTCTTTGTGCTAAAGTGCCAGTAATATTGAACGCTTTCAACAGAGGGCAGAAGTGCTTTCACCTTTGACCTCTACAAGGGGGGGGGGGGGGCCTTCGACTCTCCTTGTGTCACATCTCTCCCGCATTTCCTCTTACATCGGACTCGAGCAGCTTCGATCCTGGATATTGTTATGGTATGAGACTGGTAGAAAATAGAAGGGGTTTTCCCTTCAAGACTTCAAGTCCTACAAACGTGTTTGTTACCCTGAATCCCGGCGAAGAAAACCGCAATATTTTAGAGCCATTGCCCTGACGAGATATCTATAAACAATGAAATGTGTGTAGAAACCCTCACTTTCGAAGGTAGAGAACATTGACCGATCACAATCATGTATGTACATCGGTACCTGTGCTTCATTTGTGACTGTTTAAGCCAACTTTTCATTGGATTTTTCTATCATTTCTACCAAAAGGTGATGCGTTTTCGTTCAACGGATCCTTAAAGGGGGTAGGAAGAGGTAATGTGCTATAGATATACGAAGGTATAATAATAATATTAATACTGATATCAATAAACGTGATAATAATAATAATAATAATAATAATAATAATAATAATAATAATAATAATAATAATAATGATAACAATAATAATAATAACAATGAATTATGGATAAATAAGTAATGTGAGTCGAGAGCTAGGGGAAAGCACAGGACTGGATTCGAACTCGGGTCCTCCGATTGAAAGTCAGGAGTCTTATCCACTATACCACGGTGCCCCACAAGAAGGTCTTCATCATTACAATAAGTATCTAGGCTTTTTGTAAATCAACTTTAGATTTACCCATAATGATAGCATCATCAGCATATTATGATAATGTTATTAGATTATAATAAGTGACTGTGTCCTCAGTCCGCAGTAATTTATAGGGTTGTTTCGATATCACCTTTAAACGATTACATCTTTAGATTTAAGCATTTTATTATAGCAAATAAAAGAGGTGATTGTCACCTTGTAAGAGGTGAAACATCTGACCACAGCGTGACATAACACATGATTTAGCATTCTTGTATAAGATTGATAATAACATTCAAAATTTTGCCATCAATTCCATGAGCGATGATACATTTTCATAGTTTAATCCTATTGATCGAATCAAAAGCCTTTTATACCACCGTCAATGAAAGCACAAAAAAAGTCGTTGCTTTTTTTTTTTTCCTTTCGGCGTAGGAAAATATCAATAGTTGACTGTCTGATATACCGTACCATTGACTCCGACGGGCCTACTTTTGCATTCCCTGAAAAAAAAAAAAAAATATATATATATATATATATAGATAGTTGTTGTTGTTTTTTTTTTTTCCAAGCAAGTTAGAAGTAGGCCCGTCGGAGTCAAGGAATGCGGTCAGGCCAAGACCCAACCCGGCTGTCTGTCCCTAGGACTCTCACTCGGACAGGAGACAGATCCTTCTCAGCAGCTGCCCCACGCCTATGGAATCAGCTCCCTCAAAGTATCAGGGAATCACCATCTCTGTCAGTTTTCCAGAAGTCGTTGAAGACTTTCCTTTTCAATAACTGATTGATTCATTATGTACCTTGTTTTCTTTCTCTCCTTGTTTGTTGTATTTTTTTCCTATCTTTCTTTTCTCCTACCTCCCGAGTGAAAGATGGATTTGTGAAGCGCTGTGATACATTTGTACTATTTGTAAGAGCGCTATAGAAATACTAATATTGTATTGTATTGTAGAAAAAGAGAAACGGAGATAATTCTGTAAAGTCATTTAAATTAGTCTTTGCATGACATAATCTCCACAGTACAATGCTTATTAATCTCAACACAGAATTACATCTGATATTCTTGAATAAGGCATTTTGCAGTATTTTCAAGTCAATAGATATTTGAATTACTTTGTTATGTGACATTTGAGTTACCTATGACCGACGTGATACTTTCATTGACCTGAGATGACGAAAGAATTTCTATTGTGTGAATATTTGACTATAGGCTATGGACTTCTCATGTACATTGTACCTATAATGATCAATTGAAAGTGAACATTTGATTTCCCTAATGAAATTTGAATTACTATTATACTTGCTTCGATATAGCATTTGACTTATAAACCTATAATACATGTTCTAATGTGTTCACAACACCATACATCAAATGCCAGACTGCGGTGGAAAGAACTATGCAATTCATTGAAATCTTTCCATAAATGCACACCTACAAAAAAAAAAAAAAAAAATGTAAATCTTATGATACGGCTTCCATCGTATATTTCATAGTTTATAAGAATAGACAAAAAAAATATCCGGCTTGGGGTTATTCACTTACTTTGTCGGAAAAAACCCAACAACCAACAACAACAACAAACCCAACACACAGGAAATCACTCTACTTGAGAATGATTCTTAACTCTTTTGCATCATCCTACGGGGGAAAAAAAAAAGTATTTTGTTACAGTTTTGTTGCAGTTCATAAGTTCTTACCTGTCATTTTACTGCAAAATTCTTTTTCAAGTTTCAGTTTTCTAAATAATGTATCATCACTCGTTCGTATTCCCTGATACAAAAACAAACAAACAGAGTTCTTCATAAAAAGTAAACAAAGATGAGTGAGACTTATTCGTTTCTAGAAAGCCATGAAAAATCATCTCTGAATGATAATGTCATTGTCTTCGCCTGATATGCTTATCAGGATCTTATATTCTTGAGTTAAGATATCTTTGCTGTGTTTTGGAATCAACTAATAACTAATAAATTACTTATGTGATATCTGAATTACCTATGATTGAAATGTGCTCACTGAGCTGAGATGACGCAAGAATTCCCATTGTATGGATATTTGATTTGGCTACGGACATCTTATTCACCTTGTAGAATTTTGGTTTTGCTGAGTGGACATCAGGTCTTGATTTCCCTATTGACATTTGAATTACCTAATGTGACACTTGCTCTGATATTGCGGATATTAAGGGGCTTTCCCTTCAAGTCCTACGAACTGTTTGTTACCCTGAATCCTGGTGAAGAAAACCTCAATATCTTAGAGCCATTGCCCTGACGAGATATCAATAAACAACGAAGAGGATTTAAAAACCCTCACTTTCAAAGGTAGAGAACATTGACCTATCGCATCATGTGCGTCATCGGTACCTGTGCTTCACTGTTGTTAAAGCCAAATGACTACGATTATTAGGCAATTTCAGGAAGTAAGCCTAACAGGTAAAGGGGATTCGCGTTTTTGTTGTTCTTTCCTTGGTCACCATAAAGCAGAAATGCACGAGTACAAATTGAACTTGGATGGGCGGTCCTTTGATTTGGTTCCAACCAATCAGAGAGTGAGGATTTTGAGCGAAATTAGAGATCATATTGAACCAAAGCCAGATTTAGATGAGCGCTCCGTTGATTTGGCTCCAGCCAATCAGAGCATGAGGATTTTGAGTGAAAGTTGAGATCTTACTAAAGCCACGCCCAAGCGTTTCGTTATAAATCGTGTGAACTTGAAGTGTCGTTTCATCAGGCAACTGAACGGTGAGCAACCAACTCCTTCAACACTGTCGACCTTGAAACTTCTTTCAACTATACGATTTCACCATGGAGAAATCAGGATCACAGGTGAGCTTTCTAGACTGATAATATCACAAAAATGATTTTACAGCATAATTCGCACTTTTATGTGTGTGTGTGTGTGTTTTGTTTTAAAAAATTAAATTACTCAACTTGTGGACCCCAGTTGGATGCAGAACGATTTATCAAGCTATTACACAAACTTTTCCGTATAAACAATGCATAGTGCAGTGCGGTCTCATTGCAATCTTTCAAGAAATATACAATTCCCCTAAAACAAACAGCACTATAGAATGTTCAATTCCTCGCAACTGTTCCAGAAAGTCAGCAATGAAGTACCAGATTTATATACAGTGGTATCCTCGGCAATGAACATAATATTATTGTCATGATATCATGATCAACGTTGATATTCATTTATCTAAGATCTTCGCACAGTTAAAATGATGGTACAGTTAAGTGAGACCCACCATTTATTAGGATTGCTTTGCTTTTGCATTTCTAAGCCATTTCAAAAACAATTTTTATAGAGTAAACTTCGATTTCCTCTTAGAATTATAAGCTCTTTAACATTTCATCTCAAGTCGTTTCTCAATATCTCGTAAAAAGTTAAGAGCTGAATCACGTCACGTCACGTCAACAAATACTATACAATCACTTTGATATCTCCGGAGTTCATTTCTGTTTATTCAAACACCTCAAAACTAACTATCGACATCTTCCATGTCTTCTCTGGCCTATTGTTAGTGCGACAACTCCTCGTCTCTGCCAGCGTACTCCGAGATGGGGGCAGATACGGCGTCACCAAGAGCCTCGCGATTCGCCTTCTGGAGGATCCCCTGTACCGCTGTTCTCATAACAGCTCTGCTTGTAGCCGGTGCCATCACAATCGCTGCAGTGGTTCACCAGGGGAGTGCTCAGTGTCAGGAACCAGCCAAAAGTGGTCGCCTAAATGGGGCACGCGATCAAGTCCTCGATCATGATGCAGTGAGTGCAAAGAAACTTCACATACTTTATATAGATTCCATGATGATAATGTTAGATATTATGGTCATGGTGAAAATGGTGATCATGATTTTTCAAAAATTTCGTAGCATTAATTTAACTTTAAAATTATTTTATGTTTGCATGAATAGGCCTTAATAGAATTTGAAAACTTCCACTCTGCATGCAGGTAATCATATTAAATCATCGATGGCATGAAAGTTCTACAATGCAGATTACATATCCATACAAACGCTTTCACGGAGACTAAGAAAGCTTAAAAGACAAAATAGATATAATAGTGTGACTATTACGACTATTTTTCTCCGAAATGAAGAGAATATCTACTCAGAAATTAACCCCAAAATTAATCAATTATGAACTTCATTTTTATCTGATCAAACCGTATCACTTGGTTGATTTTCATGCTGTGGTAAGAGGATCGTTATACAGAAACAGTTATAATATTGTGATGTAGGCTGACTTCTTAATAATTCATACGCTGAAATTGTGCCTCTCAGTCCTCTGTGTAACATTGTATCTGTTCATGCGTTTCACATGAGACTGACTTTTGACAGGTATTGGCTGAACCTCTTAATAATAATCATGCCCAAACACAAGTCACTACGTCATAATACGACTCATCCGAAGAGTTAGTTAAGGCCGTTTAAACTGATCACGTGATTTGCAGGTTAGGCACTTGGAGCTGAGGGGCGGAAACGGGGAGTCTGCCTCCGAAACCGTGACCTACAACAGCGTCCTCAACACTGTTCTCATCAACGCTCCTGGTAACTTCAGCGATGGCTCGCCAGCGACGATCGCGATCGACTTCGATCGGGTGAGCTTGATTTCAGGTTGCTTCCTCTAGAGTTACATTATTTTTCTTGATGTGCAATAACAACATGATGAAGTACATATTACATAATACAGAGCGTGTCAAAAAAAAAGAAGAAGAAGAAGGTAATCTAAATTTGGAGGGCTACCGTTTCATAATAATTGTCAGCTATGGAGAGTGCAATGTTGGTTGTAAGGAATGAAGAACTCTTCCTCTTTCCATTGATACCTAATTATGTTGATAAAGTTTAATTCATGTATGACTGAGAACATGAACTTGAAAGACAGCAATGCCCCTGTGCACTTTCAAGCACCTCCACGCACATTCACCACCATCACACATCAGAGTTTAGTTTCCCCTGCTATCTTCGCAGCAGAATTTGTATTGTTACGAATTTTAATACGTTCCTACCTTTTCCTCGGGCCGGCCATCTTTTCAAGCAATGCTTACAATGGCGGCCCTCTGCATTATCGCTTCTTAAATGTAATATTGTTATTGTAATCCCTGCTGCATAGACATGCATACTGTAATATTATATCATTAATTTCCTTTTATATCGTTGTTTATGCAAGTCAAACGACTCTGTTTCAAATATACTTTGTATGTTTCCCATGTTCATGATTATGTAATTTATGTATATATTGATTTGCAGAAAATAAAGTATCTATCAAACAAACAAACAAACAAAATCGCATTTTTTCCAAGTTTGAGTGTTATCGTGAAGGAACAATTAATGTCCCACTGAAGTGATAGGATCTGTCAATGACGTTTAACAATCTGGCGCACAGTCTAAGGTGAAATAGTCGAACAGTTTTCTGTTTAAAAACAAACAAACGATTTTTGCACATTATCCGCAATCACGGGGGGGGGGGGAGGAAGGGTGCAAAATGATTGTTTTTCCCCAACATTTTCTATGAGTGGGAGGGCAAGGGGCATCGACATCCCCTAATAACTAAGTAATTCACCATGTTGTAGGAAATGGCTATAAGTTCGTCCTTTGGTTTTGGGTCTTTTAGTTGTTTGTTGTTGTTTTTTTTATTTTGTTGTTGACGCATCCCTCATGGAGTTCCTTTGTACTTTTCAACCATATCATTATTGCTTCTATGAATCCCTCTGGCAGAATGTGGTGTTTATGAATATCCATGATCAGAACACGTGCGTGGCTTTCGCCCTTGAAGACAAACTGGCACAGATGGCAGAGAACTTCACCAGGAACAAGGAGCATAATCAGGTATTATTGAAAAGTTTATGTATGCTATTGTGTATGTCCATGTGTTTGCATGTTTACATACATTTTTACATTACATATTTACATACATTGTATTATATATATATATATATATATAATTATATATATGCATACATATATTATATATGTATATATATATTGCATAATATACAATATAATATAAAATGTTAGCGTGCTTGTTAGTGTGTGTGTGTAAAGTAATTCAACTGAAGATGCTCATCACGTGGTTACGTGAAGTGGGGTTATGACTACTCACAGTTTTGAAACTCAATCAGTGTTTGACGTATAGGTTGAAAAAGGAGATCCAACTTGACCTTCTGTTTTATAGTAGGAGAATCTGTCATATTCCAAGTACCTTTTGATCCGTTGGCCCCTCAAAACAAGCGCTGTCTCCATTGTACATGCCTGCTTCTATTTCCATGAACCGCTTAGTTGGTGTCGATTTCAGTTTATAGAGCCGATTTAACGGACTACTTTGATTTTTCCCCCTTGCATTGACCATTTTGTTCAGGTCATCGACTTGGTCTCGGACAAGATGGAGACGGAGAATTACCGTGTCTCAGGAACAATCCCGGAGGGCTACGTCCAGGCCGCAAACGGGCCTATCATCCGAGGGATGTGCAGCGGTCGAACGTCTCAGTGGCTGGAGGTGGAGACCGATGGCGCGATGCCAGGAAGGCAGAGACGCGACCGCACTTACGTCTGCGTAAAAGTGCTTGGCATCAAATATTGCTACTGGCGGTGGTACGGATAAGACGGTCTCATTCGCTCGTATTACTCTGCTGTCTCAAATTGTAAAGTCTGTTAATTAAAGTTCATGATTGTGTGCCCCTTTTGGCAACCCTGAAAATCAGTTTACCTTCATAAGCTGGTATATTGTATAGAGGTAATTAAGAACTTTCCTCAGAATGATAAAACTGGAAATTTCTCTATGATGGAGGGGAAAAAATAGATTTCCATCGAAATTATTTGGACCCCGAAAAATTCAAAAATCCTTGGTTCGAAAGGAAAGCGTATTTTTGAGTGATATGTGGTTATTTTTCATTTGTTTCCCAAATGACTCCGAAGTGAATGATCGTAAGATTTCATTAAAGATGTTATAGGAGACATGTTAAGTATTCTCTAAAACATGTAGACATTCATGCCGTTTGGAAAATGGATGCACGACTCTTTAGTGAGAATGAAATTCACCGGAAACTGAAGATTTAGAAAGATCTGATTTGTCGATTTATCCTGATAGACCCTTCTTTGTTTATTTGCTTTTTGTTTCCATAAACACAGAGAGAGGATGTACACGATCGAAATACTACAAATCTTACTGAGTTGTATAGTGTATACCACTACTACTTCTATATCTATATGAATGATACTATATAATATTACATATAGACTTTGTACGATGTTCCTCTAGGAAAAGGCTTTGTTATCAGTACTCGTAGATACTAATACATAAAGTATACGGCAATTGTTATTGCACTTTCACGTTTCGCTTTTAAAGGGGTCGTATAGTTTTGGTTGAGACCTAATTTCAGATTTCTAACATTTTTTGGTGAGATGATGAGAAACCTCTTATGAAATATGAAAGAGCATGTAATTCCATGAGGAATTCAACGTTTATATGATGAAAATTGGTTTTGAAATGGCTGAGATATCCAAAACAGAGTGATTCTGATAAGTGTGGGACCAACACTTTATTACGATAGCTTTGTTTTACTTTGTTTTTGGATGTTTCAGACATTCTAAACCCGATTTTCATCAAATAATCTTTGAATTCCTCTTAAAATGGGATGCTCTATACTATTTCATATGTGTTTTCTTGGTATCTCACAAAAGCTAAAAGCCCAATTCTCATCTCCACCAATACTGTACCATCCCTTTAAAATGGCAAAACTACGATTGGTAAGATAGGACTGGTATAGTAAAAGTGGTTTATGATGTCAGTTGTATAACCTTTGCTCTGTTCATTTGCCAATGCTTTCGATGTTAACTCTGTACCAAAATCGGCAGAAGATGTACAAATGAGACAATTGATTTCGATATAAATCCCTGAACTAAGATAGTTGTGTCTGTTGGTAGTGCTATTAAGTGTAGATTTGTGTGCAGGCACATTGTTGAAATCCAATGTTTGAAGTTTTCGTCAAATAGTACTTAAAGGTTTCATATAAGTTCCAGATATAACAGCTAAGTAAAATAAATTGGTCGGTAGCTTGTGCTACAGAATCACTTTATTGGAAGCCATATTCATAAACACGATTTACCAACACTGTCCAACATTTCAATCGAATCCTTTACTATAGAGTGGCAAAGTAGGTAAGTTAGTGCTGAGTTTAGCTTGTTATGTTCCTCTGTTTCTGCTGAAATTAACCGGAGTATTGATTAATGCGCCACGTGGCACTGATTACCACGAAATAATTTAAAAGAAAGTATTTTGAGAATGTAGTGTCCCGAATAAATACACAATGACTCGATCTAAAGTGCCGCATTTGTGTCGTATACAGTATTGTATCCGTAATACTTATTCGTAACATCTTGCACATGACGAGCCGTCGACGGGATTTCAGAACGAATTCGTTTTCTTGAAAGGATCGTATTACAGCAAGTACAATACCCATACAACTCATCTGGCAACCAGTGCGGACATTAATATTCTCGACAGAGGACAGCGACCCCTCGATTTTCGACGATACAGGTTTACGGGGGGGGGGGGGGGGGTCCAGGAATTCCGTGTAAAGGGAGGGCGCAAAAACAACAACAACAACAACAACAACAACCCAAACCCCCCCCCCCAAAAAAAAAAAAAAAAAAAAAAAAAAAATCTGGTGCCACTTCCGTACGCCGCTCCCGGATCCGATACAACCCGATACAATGGATGAAGTAAAAGTCACATTCAATGACTACTTGGACGTAACCGTTGCACTCTTGCCTATCTATAAGTATACGTGCATACGAAATCAAATGCTTAGTTGCGAAAATCGCTTGCTTAAAAATGAAAGTGCTTAAAAGCGAGCCCATCATGCATCGCACTTATTTGAATGCACAAACTTAGAATTCCATGCCCAAACACGAAATTGAATGCTCACAACCGAATTTGAACTTATAACCACTAACAATTTGGGTGCCTAAAACGAATTTGAAAGCATTAGACATGAAATCGTTTGACCAAAGTCACTTCACCGCTTCAAACATACGAATGTGAACGCATATAAAATAAATATAAATAACATTCTTACGAAAATTGCCCTGGAAAACCTAAAGTAAAGTCAGACAAAATAGAGAGAAAAGTTAATGCAATTTCGATGTTTCATGTTTTGTTACTAAAGAGTAACAGTAACTGTAAGTTCTATAATGATCACGTATCCAAACGATCTGAGACGAGTTGAGAATTAAATCATTTTTGAACCTGTAAATTGCACTTTGGAGAAGCGACATTTTTGGACCCATGAATATATCACACGCGATGAACATAATGATTGATAAGAGAAACTAAACATTAACTTATTTAAACTCAAAGTAGGTTTGCTACATTTGATTTGATTTGATTTGATGAGTGATTTTCTGCCTTTTTCCAAATCACACATAACAAAGAATACACATATTTTAGAAATTAACGTTACACGACATTTAAGCAAGCATATACTGTCTTGCAAATTAATTCAAGGTACATATACACACACACACACTATGAACATGACAGTATTCGATGTATAAGACGTGTAGCATATCATTCACAAAAAAAAAAGTTCGGAGGCGAATCGTTAAATCAACACTTGTAGAGTATGTAAATAATAATTGATTATTCATTCGGAGTATATCACGTCGTTTCATTAAACGAATTTTAGAAAAAAAGAATATAACAGGGGGGATTTGAATAAATTGATTTTTAAAATTCAATACTTTTTTTTTTTTTGGTTATTATAATAACAGAAAAGCAGGAGACCGCGATCATAAGCAGCAGCTTGACATGGATCGAGGCCTCGGGGTAAAATTCGAGACTTAAAATCGAGTTACATATCTGTATAACGGACGTGTCTACAAAAATAGAATCAATAGTCAAATCCAAAATATTGTAATAATTTATGAAATCAAAAGTAAAGGGGGAATTCAAAATAGTTTTCATTTATTTGTTATCAATAGGCATATTTACCATAATACTGTGCTGAGGTGAGTGCTGTGCTGAGCTGTGCATGCGATGAAATACAATTTTGTTAATTTAATGTTTGGGTATATATACCTGATTAAATTGATTTTGGTTTATTCTTTGTGTCACATGTATGTCTTCTACATACTTCTGTATACAATATCAACAATTTTGATGCGCAGCAAAGTACTAAAACTAATACTATATCAATATAAACTGTTTGTGAGTGAACGTAAAAAAAAAAAACCCAAAACTTCTTAACACTCATACATCATTATATTTCGATAAAAGATATTTTTTTCATAAGTGCCTTAAAAGAATGTAATTTGGTGGTTGTCTTAATTTGCTCGGGGAGATTATTCCAAACGTCAGGTCCATGATGTCTAATTGACTTGTGAGCTATCATTAACTTGGGATTGTGGAGGTGATAATCTTTAGAATGTCGAGTTGGGTAAACGTGGACGCTGGAGTTCACAGTGAATAGGTTGTGGAACGAGGAAGGGAGGGTGTTGGATTTGTATTTGTACATGAATATTGCACTTTGTAATGTATGAATATCATGGATTTTCAAAGTTTTCAATTTAAAAAATAATGGTTCAGAATTTGCAAGATAATGTGAGTTGGTACAAATGCGGAGTGCTCTTTTTTGGAGAAGATGAACTGATTGAATTTTTGTCTTGTTAGAATTTGCCCATACCATATTGCAGTATGTGATGTATGGTAAAATCAGTGCATTATATAAAATAAAAAGAGACTTTTCTATCAAAAAATCTTTCAGTTTGAACAATATACCTATTTTTCTTGATACAATATTACTTATATCATTTACATGTTCATTCCAGGTAAGATTAGCGTCAATAATTACACCAAGAAATTTAGTAGACTTTTTTCTACAAGGGGTAACCCATCAATATATAAATTACATTCAATATCAGAAGAATGAACATTTTTGAAATGTATAAAATTAGTTTTATCAATATCTAAAGATAATTTATTGCATTTGAACCAGGAAGAAACTTTACCTAATTCAAGATTAAATGTGTGAATAAGTATCTGTGGATCTTTATGTGAATAAAATATATTTGTATCATCTGCAAACAAAATGTAAGTTAATATTGGTGAAACATTAATTACATCATTAACATAAATAAGAAATAACAGAGGGCCTAAGATAGACCCTTGTGGTACTCCACAATTGATTTTTAACCTCCTGGAGGAACATGAATCAAATTCAACATATTGCTCACGGTTAGATAAATAATCGGTGAACCATAGAAGAGGTATTCCTCGAACTCCATAATGTTTTAATTTGCGGATAAGAATTTTGTGATCAATAGTATCAAATGCCTTACTCAGGTCCATAAAAACTCCAACAATATGTTCCTTATTAATAAAAGCTTCAATTATCTTATCACAAAGTTGAGTAATAGCGTAATCTGTAGAATGGTTTTTCCTAAATCCGAATTGATTCGGAATAAGAATTTCATTTTTATTTAAAAAAGAAAATAGTCTTTTATAAACAATTTTCTCTATAATTTTTGATATGCTTGGGAGAAGGGATATTGGGCGGTAGTTTTTTAGTTGTGTGTGATCGTCTTTTTTATGGATGGGAACAGTGGCGTATCTAGGGAAAACGGCGCCCGGGGCAAGCACGAAAATTGCGCCCCTAATTTATGAAAAAGTGTTCAACCCCTACCCCATCCGGGTAGGGACTTTAAACCAAGTCCACATGATGCTTTTTCAAGCACTTAAAAGGGATCTTTTGAGGGTGATTTAAATGTAATGAATTTTGCTAGATTTTGGCGAGCGAGCGCAGCGAGCGAGCCAAAAATTTTTGTATTTCAGCTTACAAAACATGGGATTCTTGTCATTTTTTGCTTACGAAATCTTACAATTCTAATCAAGATTATATGACGGCCTTATATAGATAACGATTTATACCAAAACACTGAGGACTTGAAAAAATACTCTAAATTAGTGCGCGCGAGTGAGCTGAAATTTGTATGATATATGTCCTCGTCATCATCACGTGTTGTTCTTATCTTTTTTATATAAATTTTGGCGAGCGAGCGCAGCGAGCGAGCCGAAAATTTTTGTATTTCAGCTTACAAAACATGGAATTCTTGTTATTTTTTGCTTATTAAATCTCACAATTATAGTGACGACCTTATAGATAAAGATTTATACCAACAAACTGAGGACTTGAAAAAATACTCTAAATTAGTACGAGCGAGTGAGCCGAAATTTGTATATTTCTGCGTCATCATTACGGTTTTTTTTTCTTATCTTTTTTGATTTTTTTTTTTTGCGCCCCCCTCCCCCGTATGTTCGAAACCGTTGGCGTCCTCTTTTGATCCAATCGGCGATCGCTTCAGAACGAATGAAATTGCAGTCGCTGCTCCATGTAACATTTTCCTGCTGAATATAAAATGACATGAGTGAACACAATAGACATTATCATTTTGTCCGCGTCATCGTCACGTTTTGTTCTTATCTTCTTCTTTTTTTTATACAAATTTTGGCGAGCGAGCGCAGCGAGCGAGCCGAAAATTTGTGTATTTCAGCTTACAAATTATGAAACTCTTGTCATTTTTTGCTTATTAAATCTTACAATTCTAATCAAGATATAGTGACGGCCTTATAGATAACGATTTATACCAACAATCTGAGGACTTGAAAAAAAAAAATACTCTAAATTAGTACGAGCGAGTGAGTCGAAATTTGTATATTTCCGCGTCATCATTACGTTTTGTTATTATCTTGCTTGATTTGGTTTTTTGCCCCCCCCCCCCCCCATTCTCCCTCCCCCCTCCGGGCGATTTTTTTCTTCTTCTTCTTTTTCTTCTTCTTCGTTTTTTTCTTTTCTTTTCTTTTCTTCTTCGTTTTTTTTCCCCGTTTTTTTTGCGCCCCCAACAATGTTAACTATTTCATGGTATGAAGTTGGTGAGAAAAAAAGAGAAATATCAAATGATTCAGAAAAATACTGCATAAAATCAATATCGGTTTCATTTATGGAAGATGCTAAATTTGATCCTATATTAATAAAATAATCATTAAAAGAATAAACAATATCAATTGGGTCCGTAATTTCATATCCATTTTCAAATACATGAATACATGTATTACATGACATTGTGTGCCGAATTGTATACCTCTATAAATTTGGTAATTCTGTTAGAATCGCAGCGATTGAATTTATTATAAAATCTGGTATAAAAAGATAAATAACAACATTGTTGTTGTCCCGATATGAATAAAATGCTGAATGTGACGTCATCACTTTTAATTTGCATATAGTGATTATGACTATTATTTTTACTGCCCCGTGAAAACTTTTCAGTTGGTGTGACTAAGCTCTAGAATTTTTACTCATCAAAGCGAGATTGAGCATTTTGTGGTCCCAGAACAACTTTCCACGTTGACACGCATGCTCGATTTATGATTAGTCTATATTTTGTTAAAATCATTTTGAAGAAGTGGAGTATACGTCAGACGAATATGCCAACAAACCAAACAAAGACTCCGATGTGTAAGTGGTCCTATATTTAGTTGGTTTATTTGTGTTTCTGTTTCTTATTTAGTTTTTATATTGGCTACATTTCTTATGTTATTGTTTGGTCAATAAATATTCATTTCATTTCATATCATATTGTCATGTCATGTCATTTCATTTCATTTCAAAATCATGTCTTCTTTGGTGGATATGTTTAATATCAGAATCTTATAGTTTCGTGGTATTTCAAAACAGTATAAGATTACTCATGGTTGCGCTTTGATTTAACAACTGTAGTTTGAAAAAGTCTCGAGATTCAAGTGATTCTCAAAGAAGGAAAATGTGATCATTAAAAAAAAAAAAAACTTTAATGGATTGATATTTCAAGAAACCTTTCCCTCGGGGTATACATCTTTTGTCTGGTATATTCTTTCACATGATCCAAATTTTATCTCTCCGAGATAAATGCCCTAGTTTTTATACTCCAATATCATTCCTATGTAACGTGATACAAAAAGTTACATTATTGAAAATCAGCTCACAAGCGATATACAATCATAGCAAGAGAGAGAAAAATATTAAATGGCACATATGCCAATTATTCGTTTATATCCTTGGCCTGGAACTTTGTAACTAATTCTTCAATATTCACCCACAATGTTTCACACTTTAGTGCTTGCATGATCTAAAGCATTTTTCCACGCCCCCCCCCCCCCCCGCCCCTAAAGGACAGACCGATTTGACGTAGAGGGGAAACATGAAGATATATGGGACACATAATGGCGGTGTAGCAAGAAAGACTAATACTGAATGCTTGTGTAAGAATTTATGGATAGTCCAGGGAAAGTCTTCATAGCTAGGCTACTATCAACAATGCCTAGAAGACACCCTCTTCGTATGCACATTCGAGCACTGTGAACCAGTAATGCAAATGCCATGTAAACATACTAGGAGGGGTAGACCCCGGAAGAGCATGGAAACCCTGGACGCTTATTATTTGCTAGCCTGCACCTGCACGCTGGCCATAAGCTACTACAATGTACTTAGTACTCTAATCCGTCATAGTAAACTTTAACAACCACGGTTTGACGAGTCCTGATATCACAATTTAGCCGACGAGTCTGTATTTCTTGGCAGGAGAGTTCATTTTCAACGGCAATGGCCCAAAATTCGAAGAAAGCAGTCATATTTGGCTTGGGAAGTGTCGTATTCGAGCCAGTTCAGGATGCTCTCAGACAGTACGGAGAATCGATTGGGCTCCCCGGGTAAGTGACATGACCAAAAGCATGGATTTGGAGGTTGGTTGTGGTGGATCCATGATAGGATCAGCAGCATATAGCTCACAATAGATTCTGACTTTAGCTTGTTTACATCACGCAGTTCGATTCGAAGGCACACTTATTGCCTCAGCTGTAACACAGAAATCATCAAGGTTGCCATTTCAAGGCCTTGCTATGCCCATAATGATTCAGTCCGAGTTTGTAAGAGAGAGGAAAAAATTATGTTATTTCTAGTAATGTACCAGTATTAATGTTGATTGCCTTGGGCTAATATGTGATATTGGTATCTGCCACCAAAATAAGGGAAACATATCTCAACTTTTCAAGTATTCTAAATTTCTTGCCTTATATGATGTGAAAATTATCATTGTGGTTTTTGTCACCACTACATTCACTGCCATTCATTTTAATATTTACAGTGCATGCACATTTAATTGTGTGGTGACATTTTTCAGATTCATGTCACAGACTATAAAAACCCTGGGGTGCTCCTTCACACACTTATAATGCTTCACATTCGGGCTGGTTGCAGTTAAACATAGACATACTTTTACAGGATGGAGAAATACAATATAAATGTATGCACCTGTACCCAGAATTAGAGGTGACATATTATTTCATGTATTGGGTAGAAGATCTTATGAAATATTTTCACTCTATTTTTTTTTCTCATTTCCAATGTGGTTTTGTATGCATGTGTGTGTATGTGTGTAACATAATGTGGGATGGTTGCCCAACCACACACACAGCACTGCATGATTTCATAATACCCAATGATGCATTGAACTACAATATACTAATCCTACCCATTTCTATGTTTGGGCAGTGGACCAACACAAAATCAAAAAAGTTTTTGATGGATTGCTCGTCTGAAAACAGCTTTGCAAGTTATTTTAGCCAAATATCTAGGCACACAAAAGTTCAAAGCGAAATTTCATCCTGATATTATGTTACTATGTAAGAATAAAAATTAGGGAAGTACTGTATACGTCAAATATTTAGCGAGGTTTTTACTTCTGCGAAATTTGCGAGTCGGGTGCTATTCGCGAAATTAAAGACATGCAAAAATGACGACTCTGATCCTGATATGAACATGACGCACGTGCGTATACATTTCTCTGCACATGTTCAGTACATTACTCCACGATCGCGAATTTAACCACTCGCAAAATCATCGGGAAGTCTCAATTCGCAAAAATTTACTCGCTAAATATATGGTGTATACAGTAGATCAGTCAATTGTGGAGCAACTCTCCATTTGATTTAAATGCACATAGAAATTCACCAGAACTTATAAGTGACTATGGAGATATACAGAACTTATTAGTGACTATGAAGATATGCAAAACATGTTGCCCTTATCTTATATTAAATATACCAAGAACAGGTTTGGAGAAACATTTTTCCAGAGCAAAAAGTGAAATTTACAAATTTCTGTATACAAACCAAATGGAGAGCTGCTGAACAAATTTGTTTGTGACACAGAGTTTGCTTTGCTTTCTATACTTTAAAGGACAAGTTCACCTTCTTAACATAAGGATTGAGAGAATGTAGCAATATTAGTAGAACACATCACTGAAAGTTTGAGGAAAATTGTACAATCCGTTCAAAAGTTATGAATTTTTGAAGTTTTTGTGCAGTCACCGCTGAATGAGAAGACTAACTGCAGTGTATGATGTCACATGCGTACAACAATATGAGGAAGATATAAAGAGAATTTCACAAAATTTCATCTTTTGAAAAAAGTACACATTGTTACTGACATATGTTATGGGTAATATTATTCCCATTGCCTTTAGAAAGAGGCAAGTCAAGTGCTCTTTTATTATGCGAAAAAAGTGAAAATATGTTGAATTTTCTTTACATTTTCTTTGTACTGTTGTACTCATATGACATCATGAGCTTTAGTAGTCTCCTCATCCAGCGGTTCCAACACAAAAATTTTAAAAATTCATAACTTTTGCATCAATTGTCCAATTTTCCTCAAACTTTCACTGATGTGTTCTACTAATATTGCTGCATTCTCTCAATCCTTATGTTTATGAAGGTGAACTTGTCTTTTAAAGGTGCTTAACTTTCTGTAGCGGAGTGTCTGTTCTTCCCTGAATTTTCCCAGATTTTACTTCCCTGATTTCTCAATTTGATACAAAGCAGAATAATGTTAGGAAGGAATTTCCCTGTAATTGCTTTGAGATGGTGATTGGTTCTGTGTAGAGTGTGTTGAAAATTGATAACTGAGTGATACGGTACATTTCAATTGGGGCAAAAAAATTGCAGTCATTGCTGTCATGAAGTGCCTTTCAAAAGATATTATACTTAGAATAGCATTATTGTTAGAGAAAGAGACAGAAATGCTCTCTCTCAGAGAGCCCAACATCCAGTGCCTACTCTACAGCAACAATCTGTCTGCTTTTCTAGAGATGGTCAAGACACCATCATACATACACATTTCTTTCATTTACCCCAAACCACATCCTAGCTCTTCCTTACTTATCAATGTTTACCACAGCAAGACAACAAACACTGCGTCTTTCTCTTTCAGGGCCAGAACAAGTCATTGACACATACCTGCAAAAACAAACGGCTTTGACCAATCATGATTATGTCATATGATGTGTTGGACTTTAGAAGAGAGGAGAATAATCAAGTCCATGAGTGAAAGAGTTTTTCCTTAATTAAATTGCTTGCCCTGTTGATCAGACCACTGTCAACTGTAATCAATGTGTGAACTTGTTACAATAAAGTTGTTTTGTAACATGTCATCACTGAACTGTCAGCATGATAGAGTATTCTTGTATGGAGCAATTCGAGAAAGGGTCCCTGTTGGCTATAGCACCACCCAACTTTGAACAGTAGGCCTGTATCTCAGTAATAGAACCACTATAGTGACTTATCTATGACAAACTGAGCAACAGTGGACCAACATAATTGGCCAACTTAGGAGGAAATCCTTGTTAATGATGTCCATGATTGCAGTATTGGCCTTTGGTATTAAAAAAACAAACAAACAAACAAACAGTGAAATGAAATAAAGTGAACAAACAACACATTTAAGTCTGTCATGAACACATAACGTCTGTCATTTCATATGCTGTGTGTAATGTGACAATCACACAATCAAGTGTTAAGCTGATTTAGATGAATAAGTCTCGTATCATGTGGAGAATGGAGACATCTTGGTAAATATTTGTGATGTAGAGTTTGTTTACAAAAGTGTACTCAGACAATTATCAAATAATCCAAATGAATATGAAATGTACTGCAGAAGGAAATCTGTGATATGAGCAGAGCATTGTGTAAACAAAGCCTGTGTGGTATCAAAGGTAAGCAAACTTTGATCTTGACTTTCAGGCTGTGAATTTAACCTGAAGAGAAAGATGCCTTGAAAAAAATAAAACATTGAGATCTGAATTCCAAACATTGCTCTACCTTTACTTTTAACTAGTCTACAAATGCAGCGTATCCAAGTTTTTTTTTCTGTAATTTAGATCTCCATATCTGGGATTATTAATTCTAGGACCAGTCCAATTCTATGAGTGCACTGTCTCTTTCTCTGGTACTCAGTACTCTGTTAGAACTGTATTTTTTTATATGAACTTCACAAACTAAACTCTTGTGCTGTGAATGCAAATATACTTGTACAGAGTTGAATAAATACTCCAAACATTTGTATTCCAGTTGAACATTAACCCGAGAGGGAAATTTGTATAGAATTGATTGCCATATATTGTTATAATGATCAGGCGATGGAGTGTGACTCATCATAATTGGCAGACTGGCTTGAGTGTGACTCAGCAAAATTGGTAGGAGGTTAAAAAAAATCGAGTTTGAATTGTGTCTTTTCTTCTGTTGATCAGGGGAGAGCTGAAGGTCATTGCTGGCTGAGGTCATGCTACAAAGTCATGGTGTAGTCTTAGTCAAACATGACGGCAAGAATGTCAGAGTTTCTGGACATAATCCTTTTGATATCCTTCTATCTTCACCTCTGGAAAATTTCAATGTTGCTCTACTAATTTTGATAAATGATGGCCAATATGTAACCTGATCAATGAACAGATTCAATCCATGCCATTAATGTAACAAACTTGTTGAAAGAAAATGAGACATTAAAACATATATATATATATATGTAAATCGTCGCTGGGGTGACAAGACCTCGTATCTCAAATTGTCAATTTTTTTTTTTTTTAGCTTAATGGTCAAATAATGGGTCAAGTGATGTCCTGGCCAAATCCCAACTGTCTTACTCCAAAAATGAAGCCACCATGACATGTCAAAGAGAAGGCTTTCCCATTCACTAGTGCTTTGGCCGCCATGTTTTTTCGCTCTCCTGAACATTTGACATTTTTGAGATACGAGGTTTTGTCACCCCAGCGACTATTTATATATATATATATATTACACTCAACCAAAAAAATAAGTTCTCCCCTAGCATTTTTGGATATATCTCAAAAAGTATTTTACCGATTTTCACAATTCAAACGGGAATGGATAGGGAATTTTAATACTCATAACATGAATGGCATATCATTGCCAACAGATATCAATATTAGTGTGAAAAATGCATTTTATGTCAAAATGCATGGGGAAAAAAAGGTTGCACTTTAGTCATTTGCATTGACTTTTACACAAATAATCAAACAATCAGATTTTTTACCTCTCCAGTTTCCTGAAACTTTGCTCTAAGTTTCCTTGAAATGGCATTGGGCGAAACCCCTAGTCTCCTGGCCACCTCCTTAACTGGAACCCCAGCTTCATAGAAAGCTGTAGCTCTCCCTCTTTCAAAAATTTGCTGCGCGGCATGATGCAAAATGGTCATAAGCACATTAATGTGATCAACCCGAATTGGAATTAAAGAGCACATGGCTTCGACCAACATTTTCATATTGAAAAGGCCTATTGTTTAAAAAGTATGCATAACATCTATTTAATAGGGAAGCACATCGTACCTGAAGAAATTCATGAGAATTACATATTACAATTTAAAAAGGTCATTTGCTAACTTGCATAGGAAATGTACACAATATGCTTCATATAACCTTAAGTGCAGCTTTTTTCCCCATGCATTTTGACATAAAATGCATTTTTTTCACACCAATAATGATATCTGGTGGCAATGATATGCCATTCATGTTATGAGTAATATAATTCCCTATCCATTCCCATTTGAATTGTGAAAATCGGTAAAATACTTTTTGAGATATATCCAAAAATGCTAGGGGGGAACTTACTTTTTTGGTTGAGTGTATATATATATATATATATATATATCCAATAATGAAGTGCAGTTGTGATACTCTGTGATTCCTGTTTTTGCCCTTATTTTCCAGTTTTCATCCTTTTCTAATATGATATGTCCATTCTCCCTACTTCCTCTCTCTTAGTTCCCTCTCTTGCCTTCTTCTACCTCCTCTCTGTTAACTGTACTTTCCCCTTCTCTCCCTCCTTCCAGCCCTTATATTACTTCTATTCTCTTTACCGTCTAGTCTTGTGTCTTCTCCTGGCAGCCTTCTACCTCCCTCATCTATCCTTCCACCTCCCAATTCCTACTCCCATTCCCCCTCCTCATCCTCCCTTTGGCTCCTATCTCTGTCACATCCCTATCCATTCCCACCTCCACCTCATCAACTGTACTGTTTTCTTTTCTTTTCTTCCTTTGGCTATAATCGCTGTCTAATTCCTAAAGTTTCATTCTGCTGTCCTGCTTCACCCCAACCGCCTCCTCCACAGTACTCTCTCTCTCTCCCTTTTCCTCTTCTGTTATTTCTTCTTTCTTCTTCTTCTTCTTCTTCTTCTTCTCCTTCTTCTTCTTCTGGTCAAATTTTCTATTTCAACTGAAAGAATGATCCACACGCATGGAGAAAAGACTACAAAATATCTCAAATGTAACAGCTGAGAGATGTTTGCACTGTTTCTTCAATCCAGATCATTCCTGGAGAAGGTAATCATCGGGGGAATGCCGGACAATAGTTTCTGTAAGATGGAGCGGGGTGAGCTGACAACCAGACAGGTTTGTTTCACTCATGTTCCTCTAGATGGTGTCCAGAAAACTTTCTTGTTTTTGTAAATGCAATAAGGATACACAATACATACTCCCTTCATGTGAAATGACAAATTGTGCAACTCAACAAATCAACAATTATTAGCAGTGACTGTCTTTAAATCGACAGACCCTGATTCTGATATCTTTATTGGTAGATGAAGTTGGTGTTTGTGATTATCTATTGTGTGCACCATTTCAGGAAATCCAGGAGCCAACACTGATGTTCACATAATGATTAATAACATTGCCTCACATAACACTATGCAAAGTATGGAGTATCATTTTAAAGTGGAATATTGCAAACATTGCGACTTGATAAGGGATGTTACTTATTTCTCATTCAAACAAAATGGGTCGTGACGAAAAATTGAACCTGACATGAAATTGTTAACCAGTCCTTTTTCATATAATATGCTTGCAAATATATGACAATTTTAGTAGTAGCATTGAATTGGTTTGCTTGTTTCCTCATGCAGTTTACTGAGCACTTTGAGAAGGAGTGTAGGGAGGCAGCTAAGAAAGAGGGTGTGACCTTACCACCAGACTTCAACACCAGGACCATGTTTGACGCCTTCATGGATTTCAAGCTGGTCCCAGAAATCATCAATGCTGTAGCAGTGCTGAGGCAACATGGTAAAAATCTCACCTCGTAGTCAACATCAGCATAGAAAAATTTCATGAAACAAAGAGATCAAGAAGATACTGCTTGGATGTTTTGTTACAAGAAGATATGCATACATCAAGTAGAGCTGGTCCTCATCAACAGTTTTGCATTCTCACTTCCTGATGGTTATCTCTAGCCTGGTGAGCATAGTATACACCAATATACACCAAGAATTGTTTTGTGGATAGAAAGGGATTGTATCATGAGAAATCTCCATGTGAGTGCATGAAAATCTATTAACATTTTTGAGGTAGATTCATTTGACTCTAATTCAGTCCATTTACAATCACAATGGAAGTCATGCCAAATGAGATGATGAATAACTTGCTCTGTAGCAATATTTAATCAAGGAACCCGTGAAGGAAGAGATAGTAATGATAGATCTTGATTTTGTGATAGACATGATGCTGTGTTATTATTTTGCTAATACAAATTCATCAAGGAAGCAAATGTATGTGTACAAATTTTTGAATGATACATCATTATGAATAGAATGACAACTTTTAATGTTAAAATGAATCTTGATATGCAACTTTACTGCTGGGTGGATTGAGGCTACCAAAAAATGAAAAAAATCATAACAAGAATGAATCCAAATAAATATTTGATTGATGATCAATTTTTTTTTGTAAAATTTGAAACTCTTACTACAATGAATTGTTTGATGTTGGGAATCCTCATTACCAATGTAGGCTTCAAAACAGCAGCACTGACCAATGACTACATCGACGACAGAGAACAAAACACTGTGTCAGCTGGTATCTTGACAGCACTGTCAAGTTTTCATTTTGACCACTTCATCGAGTCCTGCCGCTTCGGTCAGCGCAAGCCGGATGAAAGCATTTTCAAAGAAGCAGTGAACAAGCTTCGGGTCATGGAAGAAGCAGTAAGCTTGATATAGTCATTGAAGCCTTCAAAGATATACTGAAGTAGGACTGGCTTTGATACGGTGCAGCACTCGATCACCAGAACTTTACAAAGATGTCGTCATACACTATTGATGAAGTCATTTTGCAAGATATTGCATCATAGATAAGATGTTCATTAGCAAGTTTTGTTCTCTGTTCACCTCAGGTGTGGAACATAATTATGATACAGGGCACTTATTATGCGCCAATTTCACATGACTAATGTGCTCAAGGTGCAGTAGGATAAGTGAATTATGGAATACAGTTTCTCATTACACACACATGTACATGGAAGTAAATGAAACAATTATAATGAAAAAATAAGAAATCACATAATAGTAGGCCAGCCAAGACGATTTTTTTTACTTTGGACGGCAAAATTTGTTAATGCTAAGTTTTCCAGCTGAAAGTCTTGCAAAAATACTAAAGTTTAGCGTACGGCCGGATGTCAAGCGCGTTTTTGCCGAAAAATGCCTTTTTTAGCACAAAATTTCAACGAATGTCAAAAATCACGATTTTTATTTTTTTACCGAAATAAGTAATGGTTGATAAGTACCTTTCAAACTAGAAATGTGTTATCTTCCATTTCAAGTTTAAAACCTGACTAATATGCATTTGAATGTAGAATTTTTACACGCACATATATGGCGCAATGAAACATAAAAACTTGATTTACTCAAAATTGTACTTTGTAAAATCTACCAATATTTCAAAGTTTTTTTAAACTACCTAAATCAATCTATTCAAAAGTTTTTAGTTTTCCGAAATATAATATATATTCTGATATCTTATGCAGCATAGAAATTACAAGATAAGGCGAAAGATAACTCGTTTTATGTTATCCTAAATGGGACGATGTATTTTTACCGGACGCGCATTTTGAATGAAAAATCGAATGTATAGCGTAAGCCCATATATATATATTGTACATGGTATAGTGCGTGTAGGCATGTATCTTACATAATTGGCGAAGTCAATGGACAGGTTGGATAGCTGACTGCAAAACCCTTTGTGGCACCTTGATATGACTGAAATGTGCTTCTTCCCCCCCCCCCCCCTCAAAAAAAAAAATCATAATAATAAAATCAGTAGTGTTGTTACCATGGCAACTGATCATCATTAGGTCATTCCCTGAAAATGTCAAATATTCATAATTGTTAAAACGTACGAAAGTGTTGAAACATTTTGTGTGTGTGTGAAAAATGTATCAATCTAACTAATCTATGTTTAACAATGAAACCTAAGAGTTATATATAACTTGTTTACTATGTTCGGAAATGGTCGTCATGGAAACCGTGATAACAAATCACGTGTTACTGGGAAAAATTACGATACCAAATCTCCCATCCTGCATACTCACCCCTTCCCCCGAGAATGCTTTGGAATTCATAATGCTATATACATGTAGTTTGCATTCTCAGGCCCTGAAACGGAGCCCTGCAAGGGATAGGCACGAAATCACTTTTACTTTTGTAATATTCTAAGGTGAGGTGTTTGCATTTTATTTTGATTTATTCTCCCGCAGAAGACTTATACTAAATGTTTCTTTTATGATGGTTGATTGTTTACATGAACGTTGTTTGGAACGCACACTTAGTCGGCGACATAAGAATGTTATTATGTATCCCGGATTTGTGTGAAAAAGTAAGGCAAATATCACCCTCCAAAGAGCAAACAAGAAGAAAAAAGGAAGTAGAAGTGAAATGCGTACAATGTAATAACAGCCTCATTTCCCCTTCCCATCATTAAGTCGGTTATATCATCGAGTCTATAATTGCAGATTATATTAATTCTTGGCCAAGTTCTATGTCATTGGAGCAGACATGTAACAACTTGTTTGTTTGCAATTCGATTTTTTTTTCTATATTATCACAAATTTGTGAAAAAAAAAATCATTTCAGTTATCACCAACACTCTAAATTCCCAGTCAACCAACAAAACGTACTACACAATGTGCACACGCCCGCAACCACCGTCTCAAACAGCGTTCACGAATGAAATACAGTAAACAGTAAACGAGGCAATTTCTCTTTTTTAAAGCAATGATTTGCCATTAGCGTACATTTACTAGAATAGCAGCACTTGACATCTATGTTGCTGGTTACCAAAATGCTGATTAGAATACCATACACATTAAGAACATGCTTGAATCCTGCAAAATATATATAATTATTTCTCTTCAACAATATTTCGTTTTGAAAGGTAAAGAACCTCAGTCTCCATTTGTGGACATCTAAAAACAAACAAAAAAATCCATCTGAAAGCAATCTTCTTAAATGATTAAAAGCATTAGAAAAGAATGAGTCCTCAGTGAAAATGTCTTTCGTGAACAAATCTCTGTCACATACATCCAAACAGTTTGAAAAACAATACAAATTGCGCTGACTATTTTAACTGCATTGATAGACTCATTTTTTTTTTAAATGTGACATATACTATAATGTGTCCAGCATCACAAACGTTACACCAGTTAGAAAAACAAAATGTTCTCTTTAAACAATATTTCAATATCTCTATCTCTTTAACAATTTGTGGTTACATATCCTAGCTAATTATGACTGTACGCTGTTGCATTGAACTTTCGTCAATGTACAACTAAATTAGAATGGTGACTGCCAAATTTTTAAAAATCTACTTTTAGTCTGATATTATTTTTGTGTTCTGCAGACCAGTGTGATAAGATATCTGTACTGAATACTCGTCTCTCAGTGAAGAAAAAAAATCACCTCTCCAAAATGCATGGGTAATGTTTCCCTCTAATACTTTCCCATATTCCAAGTACCAGAATACATTGCTGGGGCCTTGAATAGCTAACATATATTACAGTATTACCAACATCATGACAATTATGGCACATGTGAAAGAAACCTGGCAAAACATACATCTTGACCAGCACATTTTCTTTTCACTACTTCTTGTACTTGGCATTTGGATTGAAGCATTTTACTTATGTTCGTTCCTTTAAGCTACATACTATTCTTTTATATCTTAAACTAGAAAAGAAAAAACATGCTCTATGCTATTTCCCTTCAGATTCACCAACTGTTACTTTGTGAAATTTTCTCTTTTTAAGCACTTCAACGTGCAGTTTTCTTTTTTTTCTAACATGTCACATATTTTCCTCCATCTGATGAAGAAAGGCAAAGTTCACTTCCCTTTTGTTCCCCCCCCCCATAAAAACACAAACAAAAGACATTCCAATCTGACAGAATTAAAATGTTGGCATTTGGGCTTCAAAGGAAATAACAGGATCAATTTCCATAAACTACTACGTAGTATGCGGCTTGTAACTCTGAGTCTCAAAGGCATGGTATAAAGTAGAATAGTTTTGGTTGAGATGGAGATTCAGACTTTAACTTTTTGCAAGCAAATAAAAACAACTTATGAAATATGAAAGAGCATCAAATTCTTTGAGTAATTTGAGGTTTGTTCGATTAAAGTTCTTGGTTTTGAAACGGCCAAGAATTTTTTTTTTTATTAAGTGACACAGAATGATAATAATTAGAAGTGGGTGCCACCTTTATTAGGACCCCTATGTTTTTGTACATCTCAGCCTTTTCAAAACCAATTTTTAACAAATAAATTTGGAATTCCTCTTGGTATTGTTTACTCTTTAATATTTCATAACAGGGTTCTCATTATTTTACAAAATCTCCATCTCAACCAAAAGTAGACCATCCCTCATCCCTTTAATGCTGCCATCAAAATTGGAAGTAGATCTATATCAAATCATATTGTAAATGCTCTTTGCCAAGTAGTGTTGTGCACATTTTGATATCAGGCCTTGTTTTACTTCATCACTTAGGAAAAACAAAAGAAAAAAAAAGAAGCATTTAATCTGGATTTTTTCTAATATATACACATGTCTTTTATATATTCAACTTCTATAATAGTCCTGAAAGCACATTGTGATTATATTTGAGAAGTTTAGATGGATGCATTCCACATGTAAGTTAAGGTTCTGATGACATCCTTCATACGGAATCTGGGTGCGGACCGGATAGCCTGGCAGGGTTGTTTCTGGAGAGAGACAGAGAGAGAGAGAGAGAGAAAGAATGGTGTATCTGTCTTTACTTGATGAGGAAAGTGACGTAGGCATTTTCATCTTTGGTGAAGACACAGTGACATATATGCTAATAAAGACATACGGTTACTTGATTTCCTCTATATGTAGTGTTTCCTTGAAACTGTAAAGTATATTATTTTATACAGTAGATCCTAATTGTAGCAATTTAACCGTGAGTACACGATGAAATATAAAATGTAGGAAACTTTCATGATCCAAATATCCAATTCTTTCCATTAAGCTTTTTATTCCATTCAGAAGAATTTCAAGGTAGTGCTTGCCTGACACTGCAACTGAATACATTCAACACTTTCGTGCATATAATGTCCCCGTGACCTTTCACATCAATACCCTCATAACTAATCAAAGTCAAATTGCTTAGAGGTTATGGTAACTTTGCCATCCGAAGGTAAATATGTCATGGTAGCAATGCTCTACAGTCAATAAAAATCAGGGTTTCCCTGTAATTTACAATCAGCAGCAGCAACAATAACTAAAATGCTACTTGTACAAGGCTCAGCAGGTAATCATCTCTTCTGTATAAAACCAAAGTTGAAGATGATCTGCCGAGTAAATGTTAAGTTATTGCAACATGAGAATAGGACAGATGTGCGTGTGAATTGATGACTGCAACAACATAAAAACTCCTGCAACCATCTTTGACAGAGGCTAAAAAAAAAAAAAAAAAATCAGCGTTAATTCATGTAAATCTTGGTTGTTGGAGTGATTGACTACATGCATATGCAGTACTGCATTCATTTAGCAAAACATGCGTTAATTTTCTACCCAATGAACGATCGACAGTCAAGAATTTGGTCAAGATGTCAAAGGCTTGACAAAATATTCCAACATATTTGGGGTTTACATTTTACATGTATTATTGCTTACCTTCCATATTTCCTTTCCAAATAGAGTACAAGATGCACAGATTAGAAGTTGGTAGTCAGGACATTTGTCTCTTTCTTTTTCTCTCTTGTCCGTAGTTGGCTGTGGTTTGCAGGGTCCATTTTGTCCACTTTGTGCTAATTCTGGTCGAAAATACAATTAACAAAAACTTAAATAAGTTATCATTTTTATGAGTGAAACAGGATAATCATACTGCAACAACAAAAAAAAACACATTCATCATGAATTAGAATTAATCATCACGATCTCATGAATCCCTTAGTATGAGATTTTGGATCTTCAGGTCACTGTCAACATTAATTTGTCTTACATGTAATACATTAATCATGTCATTGTTATCATCTTTGATGCTCTAAAGCCATATCTTACTGAAAATGAATTATGTAGGATGGAAGTCATCTTGACACCTGTAACTCCTGTACACAAATATTTGATTGTATCATGCTCTCATTTGTATGTGGATTAGGATATGATTTCCTTGCATAAATCGGTTTGTATTCATGAGATGATATTCCTAATTTCAAATCGTTTACACTTACTTGTGAGCTGGAAAGGGCATTCACATCGCAGTCAAGACATCTTTCTATCTCCCCCTCACTCTAGTGGATGTGATCTCAAACTCAGCATGTCCATTTGCTGCTGACACCTTGATAAAAATAAAGAACAATACATCACAGCATATCACCCTTACGTCGTACTTAACGCAACATAATAACAATGGAAAGTTAATTGATTTGTGACTACAGACGTATTTTCATCTGTGCACACATTAAACACTTGTGCCAATTGACATGGTTGAGAAATATTTCATTACATATACAATGTACTATCTTACTTGATTACATTTACGTTTGACTTTTATATGATCTCATCTTCAGTAGATAGAATACCGTTCTTTCATATGATCCTCTACAATAGAACATGCAATGAATTTACAAGAAAACAAGAATACACATTTGATCATAGATTTGCTCCCCTTCTTATATAAATGGAGATACACGTGTGTAAGATTATTTTGATCTCTTTGTTTGCAAAGTACTTGTACACTGCATTGTAATGCAACTGTCAAAGTGAAAACATGCATGTTACAATTTATTCAAATGGAATAGGAATATTTGACACTCAATGTATTTAGATTTGGCATTATTTTCAGCTTGGCACTGAAGTGATACATTTGGTAATCAAACACTTAGTAAGTTAGTATTTAAAAGATATTTCAAATTAGACCGCTATTTAAGACATTTACCGTTTCTTACCTTCCATGGTTGTTCTGCACTTTGTTGGAGGTAGAAAGAGCTCAGTCTTTACAATTAGATTTGGGCAAGTCAGGATAGGCCTATGTCTCTCTCTTTGGTGAAGTTTGAAGACAAGACTCAGTCTGTCCACTTGTTGGTACATCTAGCTGAAAACAGAAATCAACATGACTCAAATAATTTTTTCATCTTTAAAGCAGAGCATTATAAGCTAACAGTGAAGAAAAAATAAAATCAATTTTAAATTTGATTGTTTTGAAAAGGCATCTTGACATTGACATAATTTTCTTTGTTCCCCATGCAAATCAATTATAACTAAAAATATATCTCTTTTATTATGATGATTTTTTTTTAGCTTTTTAAAAAGTTAAAAAAGAAGAAGGAAGATATTTAGGTTTCAGTGAGTCGGTATAAATGATCCATTAAAAATGTAATATTTACATTTTTTTCAAATGAACCTTTATTCTCTGAGACAATAACATAAGAACTTGGTACTTATGAGTAACGTCATTTCTAAATAGTTCCTCTTTGACTAGATCTATTTGTAAACTAGAAGAGTACATGTAAATGATTCACAGATTAGGAGAGGTTGGCAGTCAGGACTGAACACTTTCTCTCTCTCTCTCTCTCTCTCTCTTTCGGGCATATTCGAATGGCAAGATCACTTGGTTGTAGACTCGCTTTTATATAAAACACCTAGGCCTAAATCCTAGATTTTTTTTTTCTGAACCCACAGGTCTACAAATACCAGAAAGAGAGGAATCAACCTTAGTCCTCTGCTCTAGAGACTAATAATAATATTAGCCTAGCTAATTCACGTTAGAGCTAATGTTAGGATCTTCTAATGTTAGATCTAACATGAACTTTTTGATCAAAGTTAGCCTACATATATAGTATAATTATTATGCATAGATTTTAGAACCTCTAGATGTCTAAACTAATAGGTCTAGCTAGGCCTAGTAAGCTGGGTCTTTACAACAAAACTGCCTAGATATGAGTAGTAGGTCACTAGAAACCTAGAAAAGTTTTAACGTTATGTAGAATCAGTGGCCCAGATCTTGACTAAGGTTAGACCTAGATCCTAATTCCACGCAGACGCCAGCTATTTATGCTTCAGACCCCGGCCCTAGATTTTATATTGTAGGTCTAGCAAATTAGTATATTAGACTCTAAACGTTAGTAGATCTACATCTACACCTTCTGATCTGTAGACTACAGCCCCTTGCCATGGACCTGGCTCTAGCCCTACAAATACATATCAACCAGCTCAGTAACGTAGTGGGCCTGTACTGTCCACGTTTAATACAACTGCTAATGTGCTAACGTTAGGTGTTAAGTTCATCGTGATTATACTATCATAGGGCCTAACCCGATTGAATTGTTTTGGCATAATAACAGGCGTAGCCGCACATTCTAACACTGCAACACTAACGTTAGAGTAACACTACCCCTACTACTAGCTAAAATGTCTAACACTAACGTTAGCATTAACAGTTAGAGAGAGTGTAACCGTTAGATAGATTGCATGTGATGAGGCCATAGATTACAAACCTACATCGAACGAACAAGACACCTAAATCTAGACGTAGACCTAATGTTTGTTAGGCCTCTTTTCGCACCGTGTCAAGACGTGCTTTACGGAATAATCGGTGTTCCACTAACAAGCACCGCCGGCACGGTCGGGTGGCGGCCCGGGGGTTGGTAGGCATGCCCGCGCCCACGGGATCGGTGCGAAATACAGTAATTAAAGACATCGGCCTAACGTAGTACTAGTGCTTGAACCTTGATATTAACCAAGTCTCAGATCAAAGTTGTATATCTAACTGTTAGATCAAAACAGATTTTTAAGTTCCGTTATGCAGTGCAATAAAGAACTATGTATTTATTTACTAAGTTACTTACATTCGAAGGAAATAGTCCCTTTTCCAGTCACCACGTTTCCAACTCAACGACCGAAACATGCAGCTCTCGCGCGAGAGATTTTACCTGTAGCTAGCTAGCTAGCTCGTAGGGGTAGACATACGCACACGTATTAAGTATTCGCGCGCACACAAGCTGCGCGGGGCTCCTGGAAAATGCTCGAAAATGCATTTTCTGAGTTCCTGCAAGTTCAGAGTTTTGATTAAAAGTAAAGATTTCTTCAAGAAAACTAGAAATAATATTGACACATTCAATTAAAGAAGCACTTGTAGTTTTATAAAACATTAAATTACTTTTGGAAGATCATCTAATTAGCTTGGAAAAGCAAACTTTGCTATACAAATGATGCACAGGATAGAGTGCATTAGTGTAGGCGTAGTGCACTCGAGGGTATTTACAATTGTGAAACATGCACGAGGCGAAGCCGAGTGCATGTTGCACTACATTGTAAATACCCGAGAGTGAGCTACGCCTACACTAACGCCACGAAATAATCCTGTGCATCATTTGTTTTATAAAATGGGTCGAAAATTCGAAAACTAACATCGTTTTTCAGCGTTTTTCACGTACCTTTGTGGGTCAAGACGTCCGAAGATGTTCGTCCCAAACTTTTACGCACGTCGCACTCGCGGAAGTCCCGCACATACAGTATAAGTATAATGGGGGGTTGGGTTTCCGGACACCCGCATGAAAACTTACTTATTTTACATAGAATATGCACCCTTTACCTTAAAGACTTGATATAGACTCCTCATATAGGCCTACTAGACAACATACTCTGAAAACGGCGTGAGAATTAACCTGCTAAATCGTTGGATTTGCTCTTCAAAGTGACTCCATGTACGCGTCCGGTCCCATAACGCTTGGTCTACTGTACTGTACAAAGTGTACGTATATGTATAGTATAGTACAGTATACGTACGTACGCCACATATGTTATGCACAAGGGAAGACAGGCCGGCCGGCCGGCAGCCCGAACTAGAAGTTGTTTACAGGATTGACAGCGCGTACGCGTATGCATGCAATTCATCAAAGGAGCCGCCGCGCGCACAGACGATCGGCAATCTACCATAGGATTACAGGCAGTGCAATAGTACTGAAGTAAAGGAAGGAGGTGTGTCTCATTTCAGAGCTTCCTATTGGCTACATTCTTGAACCCATTTTATAAAGAACGTTAATTAATCTGTGAATATGATTTCGAGAAAACAACACCCAAACATTTGAGAGCCCCATATATGGCTGTACAAAATGACTTTTTAGATTGCTAAGAAAACACATTTAAATTGCAATTTCATTAAAAGGGACAATTGAAACTCATGATCATTCAAATATCAATTGAATGCAAGCAAAAAATAAAAATCGTGATTTTTGACATGCTTCTGAATTTTGTGCTAAAAATGACATTTTTCGGCAAAAACGCGCGTGACATCCGGCCGTACGCTATTCCTTAGTATTTTTGCAAGACTTTCAGTATGAGAACGGAGCATTAACAAAAAATGCCGTCGAATACTTATCTAGAGCCTTTTTTGAGGTTTGGCTGGTCTACTATAATGTATAATTCTACTGGAAAGCAGGTAATAAACAAATGAGTCTTGAGGGCACCTTTAAAGCAGTCAATATTTCAAATGTAACGGATAGCTTGAGGCAATTGATTCCACAAGAAATGTCTAGCATGTGCAAATGACCGATCCCCTCCCTCCCCCCCCCCCCATGATTTCTTCGTTTTTGGAACAACAAGCAATCTACAATCAGATGATCTTAAACATCTGGAAGGATTATAAAGTGTCAGCAAATTAACATTGTACTCTGGGGCAGATCTGTGTATGCAATGAAAAACAAACAGTAAAATTTAAATACAATGCAAGATTCAACGAGATTCAATAATTGTCCCCGCCGAACGAGTTCAAGCAGGGGACTATGAAACGGGCTCCGTACGTGTGTGTGTCTGTGCGTCCGTCCGTCCGTGCGTCCGTCCGTGCGTGCGTGCGTCCGTGTGTGCGTCCGTGTGTGATCAAAATGTTAAATTTGCTACTTCTCTGTCATTTATGAGCCAATTTTGATTCTGTTTGCTTTATATGATAGCACTACATGGGAGCTTTGAAACTTCTACACAGAATTTCAGTTGTGACCTTTGACCTTGACCTTTGACCTATATTGTACATTTTGCTACAAAATGCCACTCCTTCGCCATTTCTAACCCGATTTCGATTCCGTTTGCTTTATGTGATGGCACTAGGTGAGGGCTTCAAAACTTCTACACAGAATTTTGACCTTTGACTTCTTTTACCTTTGACCTTGATTTTTGACCTATATTGTACATTTTGCTACAAAATACTACTCCTTCGCCATTTCTAACCCGAGTTCGATTCTGTTTGCTTTATGTGATGGCACTAAGTGAGGGCTTCAAAATTTCTACACAGAATTTTGACCTTTGACTTCTTTGACCTTTGACCTTGATTTTTGACCTATATTGTACATTTTGCTACAAAATGCTACTCCTTCGCCATTTCTAACCCGATTTCGATTCTGTTTGCTTTATGTGATGGCACTAGGTGAGGGCTTCAAAACTTCTACACAGAATTTTGACCTTTGCCTTCTTTGACCTTTGACCTAGATTTTTGACCTATATTGTACATTTTGCTACAAAATGCTACTCCTTCGCCATTTCTAACCCGATTTCGATTCTGTTTGCTTTATGTGATGGCACTAGGTGAGGGCTTCAAAACTTCTACACAGAATTTCAGTTGTGACCTTTGACCTTGACCTTTGACCTATATTGTACATTTTGCTTCAAAATGCTACTCCTTCGCCATTTCTAACTCGATTTCGATTCCGTTTGCTTTATGTGATGGCACTAGGTGAGGGCTTCAAAACTTTACACAGAATTTTGACCTTTGCCTTCTTTGACCTTTGACCTTGATTTTTGACCTGTATTGTACATTGGCTACAAAATGCTACTCCTTCGCCATTTCTAACCCGATTTCGATTACGTTTGCTTTATGTGATGGCACTAGGTGAGGGCTTCAAAACTTTTACACAGAATTTTGACCTTTGTCTTCTTTGACCTTTGACCTTGATTTTTTACCTATATTGCACATTTTGCTACAAAATGCTACTTCCGGCGAGGACATATATTACGCACCGCGTAATTTCTACTTTTCCTTGTTGAAATGTAAATCAAAATCTCAAATGGGGAGACTGCAGCTGGTGCAAAGCACCTGCTGTGCCAGATTATTTGTGGTTGCGCCAAATATTCATGTATTAGGCCTTCTCCTCTCTTAAGAGACTTGCACTTGCTCCCCATACAAAAAAACAACAACATAAAAACAAAAAAAAAAAGATCTCAACACATTCAAATTTTTTTGTATTATTCATGAAGCTTTTTTTGTTGATCTCAGTAAGACTATCATTACAGAACTAAATTTGAAATCCCAGAAACATGCCCCAAATCCCCAAAGCTCACCAGACACCCTTTCATCGGAAATCCCTTTTTGTCTGCAAAATAAAGATATTGTGAAGACATTGAGCATTTGCATGTGCAGTCCAAAATTTGTGGAACAACTTAACTGTTAGAATTAAGAAAATAAATATTCTTGAGCATTTCTAAATATAAGCTCTAAACGCATTTTATTGGTCTAAGTAATTGTATTACTCTAAGCATGTCAGGAACTCTTGCATTATGATATATGTGGATAATTTTTGCACTTTATAGATTCATGATTGCAATTATATGCAAAGTCTTTCTATTCTCAAAAACTTTTTTTTTTCTTTCCATTTTCTTCATTTTCATCAATACCTTTGTTGTTGGCAATATAAAGGGGAATGAGAAATCCCATTTCTCGTATATCAAACAAGCCACAGCATTGAGATGTAGGCAAAGCTATGATGAAGCCTCTTCATAGTTAAAGACTAATGATCACCACGTCTTCTGCCAACTTGACCCAAATCGTATTGAAATAGCAAGTGTCAAATTTCATCCACAGTATTCATAGTTTTGTTTGGAAGATGAACAGCTTTCTTGCATTATTTTTATCGTGTTGTAAGGCATCTTCCATTCTGGGTAGCATAAAGATCTAGACTTCCATGTCAATGTTACATGATATTCACAAGTCAAATGATTGTAGTCACACACAATGGCACCTCTCCTGACAGATAGTTCTTATTGATGGCACTAACGCAAATGTGAAGACAGCCAAGGGACTGGGTATGTCCACCATCCTCGTTAAGGACAAGAATGCTGCCCTCAAGGAGCTGCAGGAAATAACCAATGTAGATGTGAGTTGGGAAATGTACAAACCTCAGGGCCACTAAAGTATTTTCTTTAGTCTTGATTATTTTATAGTTGCAAATAGCCTCAGGTGCACACTCTTCAAATTGTATCTCAATTAGCAGCTGAACAGCTTCAATAGAATATGGATATGTGTACACTTTTACAGAAGATAGAAAGATGTGATTTTGTCCATTATTTCCATTAAATTGTAAAATGCCTTTGTGCAGTTGCCTATTAAATCTGAAAATTACGCTTGTACAGGTGTACACTATATATAAACATGAAATGGATGTTTAGAAATATGTGCTAGTTTTGCAATGTAACAATTAAGTCAAGCAGTTAGAATTTACACAGTTTGTAGCTCATAAGGGTATATTTTAGAAACATAAAACACATTTGTTGAATACAATGTCAGTAGCCTGGTCAAATGCACATTACTACATAATCTGTCAATTTATTCATTAAGGTGTTACTTATGTTGTCTTGATTGTGATTGTGAAATCATAGGAAAATTAATTTATTTTGTTGTGATTAAGTCACATATATCCATATGCTGGAGATAATGACTTAATTAGATATTAATGATTTATTTTATATTGGATTTTGTGGAGTAAAATTAATAAATTGTATGGCATTGATGGCAACCATATTGACTATCTAACACAAAAAAGGTAAATGTCTGTCAGAAAACTATTACACACACATAAGAAGATCTAGAAATATTATGGCTATATGACTGAGGTACTTCTTTGATGACCCAGTCTCCATTTCTGCCCCTCCCAGGTTTTCCAGGAGGCAAAGCCCGTTAAGGTCCATCCAGACAAAGTGCCTCACTCCTTTGCAGTCACAAGGGTAAGTCTAACTTCTTGCTTTCTCTGAGATCCATTCTAAATGTCTGACTGAAGCTTGACTAAAGATGATATCACTAGGATTAAATATTGTTTCCTCATGGCATGGAATCAGTTCAGATGGAGGCATTCCAGCCACAACAAAAGATGCAAAAGTCGTTGACGGCTGAGCCGAGAAAATCGATTTTGAAGTCAAATCATCAAAATCTCTCAAAACCATCGGATTTCCGTTTTGGGCATAATTTTGTAATCTTATGAATCGTCTATCATCTGCCGAAATTTTGAAGCTAAATGATCAAAGAAAAAGCAAAATCGTAGTGTTTCTCTGGGCTATGATATTCCAACTTTCAACGGAACAGAAACCTGTCCGAAGAAATGGATTTAGAGCTGCATGTAGACTCCACCCCTAGCAATAAGGGAGTGATATTATTGGTCAGTGCATGGCGTTCTGGTTACTGATTGGTCGTGCAATGACCACTGGCGCTAAGCTTGAATAAACATCGTGGAGGTTGCTGGGAGCATACCTTCTATTGTCAAGAGGTAAAAATTGTCTTGCCTCCCCATGATTATGATTGCATCGGATGGAAAAATTTGAAGGCTGTTCTCTCGAAACGCTGATTTCCTAAACCACTAGACATGCTCTAATATAATCATTGATATCTCCACAACCGAGTACTTTTAGGAGTCGTGTTATATATGAAATTTAAGTGGAAGAGGAAGGGAATAATGTCATGTCATTTTCAAAAAATTGACCTCCTCAACTTTTGGATACTTTTGTTGTGGCAGGTCACAAATGATATCATTAGCATTAATATTTTTTCCTTATGGCATGTAATCTATTCAGATTGAGACAGTCCAGCTTCTAACTCTTTTCTAATCATTAAAAGTGTTAATGTTTCCTTTGCTTCTTCCAGAGTGGTGTCAAGTTCCACTATGTGGACATGGGAACCGGTCCCCCTGTCATTCTGTGTCATGGATTCCCAGAATCTTGGTACGAGTGGAAGACCCAGGTCAGTGGTGAAGATTCCTCTCTGGATTGGGGTTTATTGTCAAGGATGTCAATCATTGTCAAACACCTTTGATGGGCTTTCTCAAAAAATGACAAATCATTTGTTTGTGATCATAATTTGTTGTCAGAAAAGTAAACTTTTTTACCATCTTAGAGTAGTGTCCTCAAGTATGAGAGATCCTTTTTTGGTAATCATCATTGATTTTCATGGTTAACCCGAGTTCAGATATGTCTGTTTTGGATTTTATTAGGAGCATCCTTCGCATTTCTTTAATGATCATCCAGATTAAACTCTCGTAGATACACATGTAACTGATTTTTTTTTTTTTTTTTTTTTTTTTTTTTTAATGGTAATCTTGCAATGACATCATTGCTTTTCTTACTATGATTTTGATATCTTTGTCTTTAGTTACTTTGCTTCTGATTTTAGTTTTTCTCCTCGTTGTCATTTCCTCTGTAGATCCCGGCCATAGTTCAAGCAGGTTTTCGGGTCATTGTCCCAGACATGAAGGGATATGGGCAGAGCAGCAACCCACCAGGTGAGAGGATCACCTACTCTCCTCCGTCTTCTCTTCCTCCTTCGTCTCGTTCTCTTTTTCATTTGTTTCTCCCACCCCTCCTCCACCACCTCTTCCTCTTTTCCCTCCTATTCCTCTCTTCTCCCTCTCTCTTTTCCTCCTTCTGCTTCTACTTCTTCCTTTTCTTCTTCATCCTATTTCTTCTTCTCTCTCTTCTCTTGATGCTACTTTTTCTCTTCTTCTACTCCTTCCACCTGAATTCTCCTGCCTCCTTTCCTTGTTTTCTTCTTCTTCACTTTTACCCTTCCATTTTTCTCCTTTCTTGTGGATAATGCTACATGGTTACTGATACAGTCTCTTAAACTACTTTGTATGTACATCTCTAGTGATATTGGGGTGTCTGTGTATTTGCTGATATGTCTGTGTTTATCAACACTTAAAAAGCTCAGCACCTTTCTCCTGGTGAGAATTGAGATAAGATCTAGCCACTGACCCGGGAGGTGTTTCACAAAGCTGTTCTTAAAGTTAAGAAGGACTTAAGTGCGACTGGTGATCGGTTCTTGTGTGCTGCACTTATCAGAATTTCAATAATTCAGCACAAGAACCGATCACCAGTCGCACTCAAGTCCTTCTTAACTTTAAGAACAGCTTTGTGAAACACACCCCCGGCGCATATGCAAATTATTGAACATTATTTGCATACATACGTATGCTTTCACACACTCATACCCCTTTGCATAGGAAACAGATGTGAGACACCAGTGTTTTACTGAGATCTTAATTCTTCTCACTATGATGTTTGTGTTTTATTTCTGCAGAGATTGAAGAATACAGCATGGAGAGAATGTGTAAGGTCAGTTTACTTCTGATTTCATTGTTTTTATTCACCACAGAACATTAATTTGCTTATGACAATAAAATATGAAGTTGTAGTGTCCTGTTATGCGTAATGTTAGTCAGAGCGCAAAGACTTACATATCTACAAACCTATTAGAATAACTGCGGATTTAAGTTTTATTTGTTTTCATTACAGGATGTAATAATTGCTCTTTGGTGATGCAAGTCAACAACAATGAAAATGATGCAGCAGAAAGGGGCAGAATCAACTGATATGCTACAAAGTGGAACAATTCAATTATGTTCCTTTCAATTACTTTAAGTGTGAAGGAAGCAGCTTAAAAATTGCTGCCATCTTGCTGTCATATTGAAAAAAAGGATAATACGGAGCTTGGCACTCATATTACCCAAGTAGTTTGGATAAACCCCAGAAGAGAACTCTGATTTTCTCTCAAGATAAAAAAACCTCACTATAATTGTATATCTCTTTATCAGAGATGTAAGTGTTACCGTATGAATATTTCATATTGGTGATGTGTGAGTGAAATTTGTGAATTCAGTGATAGATGCAACTTGAAGTCTTTTTTATGTTGATTGTTCTGAACCTCTCTGGCACTTGTTCATTTCAGGATATGGCTGAGTTCATGGATGCTTTGGTGAGTTATCACTTAGTGCAAACATCTAAATGTTCCAGTGCTGTGCTATTGCAACTGATTGACAAATTCTGTAGCGCTGTCATTTCAATAATTGACACCAATGTCTGTTGACAGAAATCTGTAGGAAAAAAGAAAACAATTTTACCTAAAGTTCTCATTTTGTCTCTCATGAATAAATGACACACACAGCACAAATTAATTTTCCATTTTTTTCAGTGTTAACAACACGTATCATTGTAGACATTATTGTATTTTCATCCTGTTTTTTATTTTGCAAATTTCACATTCCTGTCGTATGTAATTACCTCCGCCAAGGAAGGAGGAGGTTAGTGATCATGGGGGTTGGTTTGTCTGTTTGCAAAATAACTCAAAAAGTTGTGAACAGGTTAAAATGAAACTTGCATGAAAAGTCGATATTGGCACAGGGAACACCTCATTCAATTTTGGTAGTGATCTGGGAATTTTTATTGATTTTTGAAGGATTTTTCATCTTTTGGCATATAAGGTCAACAAAGTTGGGGTTCAAGCTGCGCGTACTGGAGGTTTACATACGCGCACTAAATTGCATGCTGTGCTCGAGCAAGGTGCCATGCAATGACATAAATAAAAGTCTTCTATTTTGGGAAATTGCATGCATGTAATAAGGGTACCGGATGAAAATGAGTTGCTGGCTTAGCGGAGGTCTGTGCTCGATCTCCAATTTGCTTTTCTTGTTTTGTCATGAAATGATTGTACTGGGTTAACTTTCATTTTTATTCTGTGGATATGACTCGATATCAATGACTGACTATTGCTGCTGTCTTGTTTCAGTGCCTACCACAAGCAACAATCATCGGTCATGACTGGGGTGGAGTCTTCGTGTGGACCTTTGCCATGCACTATGCAGACAGGGTCAGGTAAGGTGAAGAAGAATAAAAAAAATGTTGATCAGCTAGTCTCTTTGTTTGGGATTTGATAGGACTTCATATATCTAAAATGGTTCTTCCTATCCATAGGCAAGTGTACCCACTGATGTGTGCGGGCAGTTGAACCCGTCGAGTCCCGAGTATACTCGGACAGGTGTCTATGGGAAGTGCATGTTTAAGCAAAATCAAACCGTCCTCAATGAGTTAAAGAGGAGCAGCAGTCTAGTGGATCATACCATACACTCTCCATGCGCAGGCCCCCCCCCCTTTATTTTTCGTTAAAAACAAAAGAAATAAAAAGAAAAAAATGAAATGAAACCCCGGAAGTGGCACTAGAAATATGCGTTGTGTTCCCCCCCCCCCCCCTTTACAGAATCCCTGGTTCCACCCCTGACGAAATCTGTGCTATAAAAAAGCAGCCTGTCTGGAATGCTACCCAGGGAGCAGACTAAGTGTTCTAAAGGTACTGGTTGGATTGTAATGACAAGTAGGGTGATATGTTGTAGACAAATGAGAGCTTTATGATTTGGTAGAAAGTGCTTAAGAAATAAATATGTATAGAAGTCTTCTCACATTCATTGCAACATCTCATTCGCTTGCAGCCATGTAGCTGGGATCTGTACCCCATTGATGCCGCCTGATGATAAAGTCAATCCACTGGATAAAATGAAGGAGGATCCAGGTGTCTTTGACTATCAGCTCTACTACCAAGAACCTGTAAGTCCTTGATAAAGTTGGGAAATAATATATACAGTTAAATTCCTGGTGTAGGCCTAAAGGCACTGCGCAATAAACATCATTTATTACCATTACTGTACATATAGAGCAATATGTTATAAAGCCATTAATGTGTATTTTTTGTGTGTAATGTGAAATCAGTGTGTGTTGTATTACTTTATGCATGGTCCCATTCACCAGTCACTGAAGTCACACTCTGTATTAAGTCTTTGACTCAAATCGAGCCTTACTTTTGTAGATACAAGACATGGTGTGTATGACTTTAGATGTGGATCTTAGGTTCTACTTCTTTGAATGCTGATCAAATGCTGCATATCTCATTTGTGACAGGGAGTAGCGGAGGCCGAGTTGGAGGCAAACCTTGAGAAAATGGTCAAGACATTCTTCCGCCGTGCTCATGAGGTGAGAATTAGTGTACAGGTGCAGAGACTCCAACCCCAAGCACCTTCTGATCTGGAGATTCTCCTGCCTGAAACCCCTAGCAAACGGGAGACTCCATCTTGATGTGCACGAAGCGCGAAGTTCCTTTCGGGCGGGGTCCAGCTCGTAAGGTTCTAGATGCTCTCTCTCTAGATGCTATCTAAGGCTTATATTTCAACATACGATGGCACTAAGTAAGAAATCATTTCAAGCGGGAGACACAGAGCCAGGGTGGGAGAAATTGAATTTCAAGTGGGAGAGCGGGAGATTTTGCAAAAATGGGCTTTCGGCAGGAGATCTCCCGTCGAAAGCAGGAGAGTTGGAGTCTCTGCAGGTGTATTCAGTGAATTTTTTTTTTCTTGTAGATGATGGCAAATTCAGTTTGTTTTCATGTAATTATTCTTTTTTTTTTCTGTTTGTGATTGTGATGATTTCATTCTAATGTCCCTTGTAGTAGAACTTGAATTATGAGAGCAGATTTGCCTTTATGTAGCAAAGTTGAACTTTTTCTGAAAGATAAAACCAGCATGAGAAGTACTGGAGAGAAGACAGAGCTACTACATGCTTCATGTTCTGTAAAATGATGCAGAAATGTGGCTGAGTGGTTGTATTGCATTATGCATGACAGGCTGCACTCCTTATGAGTCTTGAAACAGTTGCATGGCTAGTAATCCATGTCCCCAATTTGAAGCATTGTAAGATCCTTGGCAACTGCATGATGTTCACCATTTTCGTGATTTCTAAAAATTCTATTTATAGTCTTCCAATGCTGTAGTATGTATTACATATCATCACTGTTATGTTTTACACAGCTTGGTGATACTGGTTTCACCATGGTGGACATTAGAAAGAGAGGTATGCAGGTTTCATTTATAGTGCTTGTCTTTCCTCTGCGTTGTTTCACTTGTCACTAAAGTGCTTTGAAGACTGAAACTTGTCACCTTTGCTGTCACTTTAATACCAACATGCACACCAAATTTGTTAGAAAGTATACACTGTATATCCACATTGCTATATGATATGAATGTCTGAAGTATATATAGATGAATGCTATGTGCAGTGGTTAAATTTCTAGATTATGAAAAGTAAAATATGAACCATTTTATTTAATGTTTGTATTTGTATTCTCAATATTTGCTTTTATTGTCGTGTGATCTGTTTAATTATCTTAAAATCTTTGGTATGTAAAAATTGTTACCTGATGTGGTTATAATGAAAATGCAGATCTTGGCATACAATATGCTAAAAAGCATAATTAATCTCATATCAGCATCCATGTTGTTTTAGTCATTTCTTTGCCAATCTTCCCACAACAATTTTAATTTTTCCAAGAAATTAATACTCTGTCCTTTCATTGTTATTATTATCAGAGCTGAGATTGCATGATCTCGTTTGTGAAATATTTTTATTACCCAGAATTTTGACCTTGATGTATCGGCATCCATATTGTGTACATGTGTGTTGTGATGGGAGGTGCAGTTCACATAGAGCAGCCAACTTTGATTAATGTCATGTTCATATGAATTTGTAAAATTCACACAATAGTCATAATATCTTCCAAACTCTCCAAATGATACTGTAAACAGTGAATTCACATCTTCCCCTCTGTGGATGAAAATGGAAAAGCTCATGGCATCTTCAAGTATACTTCATGATGATATAGTGACAGAAACAAGTTTCTAAGCAGACCAAACACTTATCCAAATATCAAAATCAGAACTGACTGTTGGTGTCAAAATGTCACTTCCTGTCTACTTTAGGAGGATTGTTTGTTGGTGTGAGGGATGACATCACACTCAGCAGTATTCTCACCGAGGAGGATTTGGAGTACTATGTCAAGCAGATGAAGACTAGTGGAGTGAGGTATGATTTCATAATGAGATTATTTCATAAGGTTTTCTCCCAGCTCTAACACTGGCTTTCAACTTAATTTTCCTCTGGTCTCTTAAAGTCGCATATGATTATAGTTTTTATTGTGGGTGTGGCACTTTAAATCTTATCAGACAATTTTCCGCTCAAATCTCCGTATAATGGAAGATGACCCTAAGCCACCCTCCATTTTTAGTAAAGATGCAAACCATCTTTGGTGCACAAATTTCATCCGTACATGTTTATTGACATTAGACTAGTCAGTCCAAAATGAAAAAAAAAAAATGTATTATAGTAACAAAGACGTACCTGTGCTTTAATGCAAGCACATAATAAATTGACATTATGAAAAGATGAGTTGCAAAGATATATTTTGATATATTTTAATGAGTGAAAATTGTACCCTAAGGAGAACTTTGCAGTTCCTTGCAGTAGGGAAAAACAGATAAGTGAATATGTTGACAATAAGAGACAAATGATAACTGATTATCATCTTGTATTATGTTTACATTTGTAAGAAATACAGAATGGAAATTGATATCTGTCATTAGTCAATCATTAAAACGTATAATGACACATAAGTATAAACTGTTGTGACATTAATTCATGTCGTGACTTCCAGTTAGAGCAGTGGCATGATGGAATATAAAGAGTATGTGAATGTTGATCAAAACATTTGTATTACTATGTTGCTACAATTGTTGTGCTATGATTTTAGTGTAGTCAGTATTCAGCATTATGTTCTGTTTCTTATGGAATAATCAAACAATTTGCAGCTTCAGGAGATTACTCTTCTTGCAATGGTCCCATGCTCTACTTTTCTTCTCTTTAAGAAATTCACCTGATTAGAATATGATCAAAGCTAAAAAGAGAGAAAGAATTATAAACTGTTCATTTCATTTGCCAGAGGGATGCTAAACTGGTATCGCAACATTGAGGAGAACTGGAAGTTCAACCAGAGAGCTATGGGCAGGAAGGTAAGGCATTCTGGATTTGCAGATAATCACCATTGATAGAGGGGGAAAAATATGAGGTATGGATATAAGAATGATACTTTGCAGTAGTATCCAGCTGTCTTGGTTGAATTGTGACAGCTGAAGTACTGAAGTAAAGTGACTTGGTAATTTTTGATATGATATACATTTATATCTCATACAATGATACAATGAAACATGTTTTAGTTTGGTTTGTGTTTTTAAAGTCCAATTTAGCATCTCTTTTGTCATTCTGTATAGGCTTAAATCTCTAAACTTGTTTTGTTCAAGAATCAAAAATTGTCATTAGCTCTTTGATCGCTTCCATTGCTGGATGAAAATGTTGAAGCACAAGTTTGCTTGAATACACTAGATTCAGACCCCATGGTATAAAACTTACAAGACGGTACTCCTTTCACAGCAAATTTTAGAGTCCGAGATAGTTATCCAGCTGTTGTCACAAAAGCTGACTCTTACCACTTTGGTTTTGGTAAGGGAGATTTTGGCACAAATGCAAGTAAGGTACACACTGAATATTAAGTTCATGTGTTTGTTCTTTTTTTATTTTAGTGCATTGTATGCATACAAAGGCAGGTGCACAAGATGGAACAAATTCAAATGTGTCACAGCTATTGAAAACAAATTGTGCTACTCTGCACCACTGAAAGCATGTGTCCTTAAAATTTATTTATCAGTCTTAGGATTTCATGCACAGTGCATAATTGATCAGAGTTAGATGTCATATCGTCTAAGAGTCATCCACAGATAAGTGTGTATTGGAAACTCTTTACCAACATTTGTTATTACCTGTCCCTGTTGCAGCTCTACATGCCAGCCCTGATGGTGACTTGTGGATTAGACCCTGTTCTTTCACCAGAAATGAGTAAAGCAATGGAACCCTGGGTATGTTTTCACATTCACATTCATTTTTCTCTTTTTTTTTTTTTCTTTTGGTCAAACATTGCAACTTTAAAGGGAACGCAAACCCAAAGAGCAATGTGGATTGAGTGAAAGCAGCAACATTAGTAGAACACATCAGTGAAAGTTTGAGGAAAATCGGACAGTTGATGTAAAAGTTATGAATTTTTAAAGTTTTGGTGTTGGAACTGCTGGATGAGGAGACTACTAGAGGTTATGACGTATGAGTGGACAACTAGATAAAGAAAATATAAAGAAAATTCCACAAAAATTCATTTTTCATGAAAATAACAAATTCCATCAACTTGATATTGACATATGTTAAGGGTAGCAATTATTTCCCTGCTATCTGAAAGCGGTTAGTCAAGTGCTCTTTCATAATGCTAGAAAAGTTAATTTTTGTTAAATTTTCTTTATACTTTCTTTGTATTGTTGTCCACTTATATGTCATAACCTCTAGTAGTCTCCTCATCCAGCTGTTCCAACACCAAAACTTTAAAAATTCATAACTTTTGCATCGATTGTCCGATTTTCATCGAACTTTCACTGATGTGTTCTACTAATGTTGCTGCTTTCACTTAATCCACATTGCTCTTTGGGTTTGCGTTCCCTTTAAAGGTAAAATAGGAGTCACAGTTCAGTTTGAATTTCCTGACAGCAGTAGATTGGTCCTATAGAGATGATTTTATCCAATTCATGGGAGTTTACTCATTAGTATTTGTTAGCCCAAATATATATGTAGATTGAGGGAATGCAGTAAGCAGTATCAGGAGAACTCATCAGTGAAGTTTGAGGAAAATTGGACAAACCGTTGAAAAGTTATGCATTTTAAAGTTTTGGTTCTGCCATTGCTGGATGATAAGACTACCCCCTGCTTTCTGAGAGAGTTAAGTCAAGGGTTCTTTCATTATGCTAGAGAAATGAAAGTATCCTAACGAAATATAACTTTCCTCAAACTGTGCTGATGTATTCTACTAATTTTGCTGAATTCCCTATCAAAAATTCACGAATATATTTCAGTTCCAATCTCCTTGAAGTACTTCTTAAGTATACACAATCCAAAGACACACAATATTGATTACTTCACTGTAGGTAGTGTAAAGCATGATTAGTTACCAGTGGTACTGATTTATTTAAATAGGGTATTTTGAAACATTATATCTCATGTTTGAATATTATGAGATGTAATATGCAGTAGACAGATGAGATATGAATTTGGTTTCTCTGTCCATGAACACAATAATTTGTATGTATGAAGTATTGATACTTTACTTCAGAGGGAAGTAGGCATAGGAAGAGTGTAGTGTATTATCGCTATGTCAGACAAGGTGTACATGTATCAACATATAGGCCTACCAGTTGTGACAAGGAATTGTTGGTGGTTTATCTTTGGCTTACATTTATGAGTGTCTTTGCAATACATTTCCCCCCGTATGATTGAAACTTTTAACCCCCTCCCCCAATCTCATTTCAGTTTTGGCCCAAGTCAGCTTATTGATACAGGTTGTCCATGACATGAGCAGTAAGCCTTACTGTTTGATTGACAGCTTTGGTGTATGTCCTCACGTCTATTATGCTTGCATATTCTGAAACTAAGTTATCCGCTCTTGAAAAATTACTTTATCACCACTGTGACACAAGTGTTTTGCTAATACTATACTTAAAGGGATCGTACAGTTTTGGTTGAGACCTAATTTCGGGTTTCTAACATTTATGGGTGAGATAATTAGAAACCTCTTATAAATTATGAAAGATCATGTAACTCCATGAGGAATTCAGCATTTATTTGATGAAATAAATGGCTGAGATATCCAAAACAGAGCGATTCTAATAAGTGTGGGACCCACACTTTATTACGATCGCTTTGTTTTACTTTGTTTTTGGATGTTTCAGTCATTCCAAACCCGATTTTCATCTAATAAACTTTGAATTCCTCTTAAAATGGTATGCTCTGTACTACTTCATAAGTGTTTTCTTGGTATCTCGCAAAAAGTTAAAAGCCCAATTCTCATCCCCACCAATACTGTACCATCCCTTTCAACTTTCTTACTTGATCAATCATTGTCTGTAACTCATAGTTCCTCTTCAGTCTTTTATTGTCTTTTCTGATGGATGAAAAGTTGAGAGTGATCCAATATCTCCAGGAAACACAAAACATTTACTTTGTGCTTTTTCTTCACCAGGTGGTCAATCTCTCTAGAGGCCACATTGAAGGTAGTGGACACTGGGCGACTCTGGAGAAGTAAGTAAACCAAGTTGAGCCCAAGAGCACTCACCATGTTCAAGTGAACTATGCATGCTATAAAACGTAGCCTGTGGACCCGCGCGGCCCGAACACAATTGGGCCATTCTCACATAAAGTGTTCAATTTCAGTCAGAGTAAAACCCAAAAATCAACCACGAAATATTTGTTCAAAACTTGTCTTTATATAAACAACAACACTTGCTGGATAAGAAACAAAACACAGTAAATTCCCAAAGGAACGCATTTACAATGTAACAATGGCACAAAGTGGGGCATACATTTCTTTATATAACTCTATGACAGATACGTTACCGATAGGACACACAGCATGGTATAAAACAGTTTTAGATCAATATATCGGACTATTTGAAACCGAACTTCACCCAAGAATGGCGTCTGATCCTGTACAACAACACGAATTGCCTTTTTAAAGTAAGAATAAAGACAAACTCATTATATACTTTGTCTTCTTGCTGGATTGATAAGGAGTCCACGCAAAAATTTGTATATATTTCCTAACTTTTTTTTTTACTTGACTTCAGTTAGACATGCAAAGAACAAAAATGCAAATATATTTGATTAAATTGGTTTCAACTACATGGATGGCCAACACGACCAAAAATGACCATCTTCCAAAAGGCTTTATTGTACACTTTTGGAATAACAATCTCGCAAATGAACACATGTCCGTGGTAACGTATCTGTCTCTGCATCTTTTTCGTAACTCGTATTGATATTGATACCTCTTTTAATGAATGTGCTCTATCTGTTTTTGAATTTTGAGCTCAGAGCAGGAAGAGTAACACTTTCTCTCTCCAATTACTATCAAATTTGACTGTATATATCAAAATTCAAAGGTATTGTGAGTATCTGTATATCAGAACTGTACATTTATCCAATAATCTAATTGTTAATTTTCCGTAAATTCTAAACCATGTGTTGTGAAGAGCTCAAATTGTAAAGGCACACAAATAGATTTAAAACAATGTTACAATTATATTATTTTGCATAGTTACAAACTTTGGTAAATGACTGAATCACCAAAGGAAGTTTTTTGATAATCTTATCATGGTAACGTATCTGTTGCAATAGTAACTTGTCGGATATCGGTGTAAATCACATCAGAAAGACTTTTTCATGTTTTGTATTACTTACGCTCATTGTAAAAGAGTAATAAGACTGAATATGCGAATCAGTGAATTCACATGCTTCTTCATTAACATATCAGTTTCACGGTAAAAGTCATGGTAACGTATCTGACAAAAAAATAATTATCCATTTTCTGCCTAGCAAATAAATCATGTAACCTTCTCTGGCACCTGGCAGAATCGAAACATCATTGTAAGTGTATCTATTGTAATTCCTGTGTGTAATAAATGATAAAATGCAGTATTTATGTGGCTGTCGTAATTATTCATATCGAGGTGACACATTTTAGTAGCCTGTTCTGGCCACATATCATAGAAAATCCCTTTTTGATACGCATCCAATATTAACATTAGATCTGTCTCCATAAAAAGGATGCATGATAGTACACTGTATAATGCATATTCGTCGGCTACATTTCAACAGTGCCCGGATGAAAATTCAATTGATATTCAAGCAGGCAATCGAAGTATTTTCAAGCAATGTCCTAACATACGCTTAAGATATGATTTTTATGATAAAGTTATGTAATTAACACGTATTTACAATAGCATTTTACACGATTTGCCATAAATTAAAAGCATGTAAATATAACTCCACATCCATGATTACAGATGTTAGTCCATCAAGGTCGAAAAATTAATTTGAGTTTTAAGGAGACAATTTTCATATTACAACTTTAAATTTGCAACATAGAAGTCTTCATTTTACAGAAGATTCCTTTAAAATGCGATATTTCAATGTTTTTTATGCAAAAATATTTCAAAGGTCATGCTGCTGGAAATGGTGCCAATTTGGATGAGAAAAAGTGAGATTTCAATTTTCAAATGGTTTTCAATTTATTTGAGCAAATCGGAAATGACTTTCATGTACTGTAGTACAGCACGTACTTGATGGGTTAAAGAAAATGTGAAATAATGCCTTATTGTTACTTTGTACTGTAGCGCTCTTTCTCTTTGCCCTGTAATGACAGCACATCATATATCCTATATATATGATTATTATATATTGATTTATTTATATATTCATTTATTGAGTTCTTATTTAAACAAGTTTATTAATTTGTTCATGACGTATGATATTCTCTCTATCACCATGCAGAAAACGGTTTTCTCTGTATAGTTGCAAATTTTGTAATTTCTGTCTATTAGATTATCAAATTGAATAAAATAATTTTGTTATGGACCTTTGTTTTACTTCTAAACAAACAATTAATTTAAGCAAAAATGAAAATATGATCATCATGATATATACGCCAATACCTGTACTTTCGAGTGTGAATCCTGTTTAATGCCCGTCTTTTAAATTGAGGTGAGCTTGACAAATCTGCTACAGGTTTACGATATCTCGCCTGGCTATATCTTTCATTTTGTAGGAAGGATGGGTCATTTAATTTCTTCCTTTTCCTGTACAGGCCTTTTGTATTTGTGCTTGTGTTTTCCCCATTTTCTGAAGAAGAAATGAAACCAAGAAAATGATTATAAAAATAATTATGTTCATCATAGTAGTGTAAAAAAGAATTCAACTAGTCATAACTAGCCGATGTAAGATGAATACTGCCTGCATTAAAGAATCTGGAATCAAAAACTTCATGAGATCTAATCTAAATATAAACAATGAGACTAAACAGGTGACAAGTAAACATATACTGTACATGTAAGGTAAGAGAAAGAGCGCAAAGTGGTAAGTGAAATATCTGAAAATGCAGGGCTCTACTTTATTAAGGAAAAAATAAAGAAGATAAAATATGTAATACACGCACACACGTGCATGTATACATGTATGTATGTATGTATGTATGTATAATGAAGGACAGAGATGGGTGGATCAGTATTAAGTTCGGTGCGATGTCGACCAATAATAATGTATTATTAAAGATAGATAATATAGTAATAATAATAATAATACCAATAATAATGATAATGATAATAGTAATGATAATCATAAGTATCATTATGCTTCATTTCAAAGCAGTTAGGGAAGAAATGATTCGTCTACCGGCACAATAACTTATTAAATAAACCACCAGATCTTAACCGACAGATACGTTACCGCACCTGTCAGATACGTTACCAGCTTTATGTGGCACAACACACAATGTTAGATTCATGATCGAGTTACTGACAACTGAATAAATGTATAGCATAGGTGGTGCACTTGTACTAAATTAGCATTAAACATAAACTATTGATATAATAAACATGCCAAATGTACCGTTATTATCTAAAGATTATTTTGACAAACGCATTTACGAGATGTCTTCCGAAGAACGGTGAAAATTTACTGTAAATGCTCCGTCGAAACGACTACCGAGAGCTCCACACAGGGTAGCCATGAAAAAAGTGACTGCAGCACATGATAAACGAGACGCTCTCTTTGCAAAATTTGCGTAATCATGAGCGGAAAATTACGCTCACAGAGCGCGCATATTTCAGTAACGTATCTGACGTAACGTATCTGACGTAACGTATCTGATCGCGCATTTTTTCAAAGCGCAATAACTGTTAAACATTTGCAAGGAATGGGTAATTATTTTTTGTGATGATGCATAATCTCAAAAGGTCTTAATCAATGTACAATTAAACAATATTACATCAAACACTTTTGTAGGGGGTCGTGATTTATAGGTAACGTATCTGTTGCGAAAAAAATGTGGAAAATGCGTTTTCGGAGATATTGGTCTGATTTTGAAAACCGAAATTTAGAAACAGAAAATCAAACTTAACTGTATTTGATAAAGTATATCCTTCTGATATTAAACATGTATTGTCGTATCTCACGTCTGCTATTTTCACTAATTTATCAATTAAAATATTTTGGTAACGTATCTGACATGAATTTTGGCGACACACCTTCAGTGAGCTCCGGAGGGAAATGACGTGGAAGATTTCAAATTTTGGCTTGTTTATGCATAAATATATCAGACGTTAATTATATTTACCAATATCATGTTGGGTTTAAGCTCATTTTGTATGATTTTTTAGCATAATACAAAAAGTACATGATTGCGGCGACATTGGGTTTTGGGATACTTCTCCAACTTTACCAGTGGATATTTCAAAATTTACGCATGCGACAACAATATTTTTTTTTTTTACTTTTCTCCTCAAACCCTCAGGTGTTACATAGACAATTCTGGCAATTCAATCCAGGCCTTTAGCAATGGAAATAATCGTGGGAACGTTGGCGACACATATTTTCAGTTTTTGAACGCTTTAGCAGAGAATGGCCCAATTACGACGGGTTGATGAGATGAAAAAAAAAAAAAACATTTTTAGACTTTTTTTTTATTCTTTCTCTAGCTTAAAATGGATAATTTTGGGTTTAAAACCATTCACAAATTTGTAGAAGATGAAATTTGTGGAAAAAAATTAATTTGAAAGAGAAAAAAAAAAAAAAAAAAAAAAAAACGCTACCCGAAATTTCCGTGATTTTCGGTTGGTCGCGAAGGGCAAACAAACCATTTTTTTTTTTTTTTTTGGGGGGGGGGGGGCCTTATCAAGAGATCTGTGGGCAAATTTCATCATGCTGAGAAATTGTTTGCTATTTTTGAATAGTTTATCCTGACACCACTGGGAAATACTGAGTATAAAAATAAATTTTACTCATGTAAAGCATTTAGTTTGAACACTTTTTCTTTATAGCTTCCCACACTGGAAACATTCTTGAACAGTTCCTGTAATTAAGGTGCATACATCATTTTTCCAGTGGTGACCTTGTTTATTTTCAATTCATTGAATACAGATATTTCTTACAAGATTTAGATTTGATTTTTTCCCTGATTCGAAAAAAATGATTTCTTGATTGAAAAAGATACCCGAGTGGCCTCATTTGAGAGAGCTGATGCTGTAGAGCTTCATGTTAAGGAGGGAGATGGATTTTATCAACATTTTTCAGGTGAAAATGTCAGCCTTGCTCTTTCAAGACATCTATTCATTCTTGCTCATTTAAGAGATCCATCTGTTATTTCACAGGCCAAAAGAGCTGAACAAGATCCTTGTTGATTGGCTGCTCAAAGTGCATGGTGACGCCACTCGACCAATCATCGCTGCCAACCCATAAGGAGTAGACATGTATTTGAAGCTGTAGAGGACGGTGGATGACTCATTTGAAGTCACTGTTCAGAGGAATCAGCTTCAAAGTTACAGGAATTTTCTCCTTTTTTTAATGAAAAGCAGTCAGCTGCTAGCAACAGAGAAGATTGGATTTGGGTGAAATTATATCAGCAGTGATGTAATGTTCTCAATACATGTATCTTCCTCTCAGTAAAGCTGTTGATCATGACATCCTGTGAGGTCTTTAAAAGAGTAGACATCCTTATAGTCTTATGACTCTGACTGTGTTTGATCATGAATTGTCTTGGATTTCCTGTCTCCTGGAAAAAAACTCATGACTAAGATTAAGATTTATGTCACTTTTGTCTTCTTTGAGACAGAGGAAGTCATTTTTTTTTTTATCACAGTTTTTCTCTTTTACATTCCATGTAGGTGAGAATCACAAGTATATCTTTGTCTAATTTGATTACAAAATAATGGAGTGCCAAGCAAATGACATTGCCAAGGAGAGTGTGAGGCGTCCAAGTGAATGTGTGAGTTGATTTGCAGAAATTTGTTACAGTTGTAACAACACTTAAGTTTGTAAGCTCATATATTATTGTGCATAAACATCATTTTTCTAAACAGATATTAACTCAAATCCCCAGTACTGCTCTTTTACACTCAAGGGCAAAGGACCAATATGGATGTTTGTTGCATGCTTATAAATTGGCAACACTTAAATGTCTTAGGGGATTGAAGACGATGCGTAAGGTATGGAAGTGACAACACATAATTGATTCTCAGAGACCAGGTGTAAAGTGAAATGATTTTGATGACTGGAACAAAAATGAGAGTACAATTGTATTACGTGTTACTTCTCTTTATACACCATAGCCTACTGTTGCACTGAATATGCCTTAGGCATATTTTTCCCCATCACCATGGTCACTGGAAGCAAGCCCACACCTAAAGTGCTCTTACAATGGTTTTAACTCCCTTTGTAGGAAGCATTCCAGGGCTCCGTTTTATCAAAAGATAAAATCGAGTAAATTTCCTTAACACACAGGCTGCCATAGACTTATGATAGAAATCAACTATATAATCAATTATAACTCTTCATAGAACAGGGCCCAGTTATGGATACATGCTGCATGCATGTGAGAAATAGTTTATAGTATTGCTGATATAGCAAAAGTCGCTGTTGGTACCTTAACCATTTTCTCTTTTTTTTTTAAATCATTATTCATGCAACTAGTAAACCATACTTGAAAATGCAGGAACATGAAAAAAAAAAAGCAAAACAAATGGATTTCGCTTTCACAAACTTCTCAGCTTGCTTCTGCTTGGTCAGTACTGACAGACAATAATCAAAACCGAACTTCCATCAAATAAAAAAATGTTGAATGACAGTGTATGCCAAATAACCAAATGATGCATATATTGATGCCAGGATTCTGCACAAGAATGCATCAAGGATTTAATTGTTGGAATGACAAGTTTTTATCTTGCTGTAATTTTCTCACATGCTACACATATTGCAACATTTCCTCTTGTTTGTAATACCCAGTCACAGTCAAGCTGTAGATTCACAGTTTGTAAGTGGAAGCATTCCATCAAACCTTTAAGTGTTTTACAAACGTGCAACATATACTGTAGTCTTTTGCAGTTATGATTTTATAAATACTTGTTTGAGTGATTGTGTATTGTAATTTCAAGGTGTGCATGATTTTACAGGAAGAATGGTGATTCTGACATAAGGTGATTTTCTTCCATCAATTCTTCTCACTGGTGTTTTACTAAAAGGGTTCATAACATGAAAGGAACAGCAGAATATTATTTTCTTGTATTTCTTTCAAAGAAAATTATTGTTTTAGTGCCAGAGGGCAGTTTTGTCATAAACAGTAATCTTGTTCTGTAACAGTATATCCCATCTTCCACTTCACTTGTGGTGAACATTATCCAGAAAGGGGAATTTACAGTGGCCTTTGAAACAACTGAAATTAGTATTTGCTGAAATAGCTCACGTAACTATCTGCTGAAATCACTGAAATAAGTAAAGAATTATTTTGCACTTGTTTCTTGGTCACTGTAGCATTTTAGACATCCATCGTAGCCCTACATTTATGTTGCAGTAAGCACCGAGTGGAAAGTTCCAGGGCTCGATGCATACCCATCTGAAATATTTACAATCGAGTGTCAAATGATCTGCAGCAGATGTACTGTGTAATATCTGCTGTAGAATATCAAATACAATTCGTATACCAATTATATTTTATATGAAAATATATATATATTTCAATAAACTTTGGGATTGATGAAAGGGTGACAATTCATTGCAATAAGTGCATCATTATATTTGTGAATTTTTGTGAAGCTTTTTGTCACATTCCTAAGATGAAATCAAAATGGAATCAAGCATTCTGAATACAAATATGTCCTTACCAGTGTGTGTTTGTTTGTGTGTGTGTGTGTGTGTGTGTGTGTGTCCCTTGGATATTAAGATTTTTACCTTTTTTTTTTTTTTTTTTGTTTGCAATATTGTATTTCACATCACAGCAACAAAAAGAAAGAACAGTGACAAATTTCCATATTTGAATTATATCCAATTTATTTTGCATCAAACCAACTCTGGATTAAAGAAAAAAATGCCAGATTCTATAAAAATTCCATATTCATTTCATTCCTCTCCAACCTCATGCTAAAACACATATACATGTATAATCTATATTCACATACACCTGATAAAAATATATATGTACCTAGCTGTCCTACTGGGGTCACACCATGTCAAATGCCACATACAATGAACAAAATAACAAAGTTTGATAAAATCCCGAACATCATTTCATCTTTAAGAAAAACATATCTTGGATAGAAAGAGCTACTTGTAGGGAATAAAATAAGAGAAACCTAGCCATACATTGTGTTGATGTAACATAGCTAAAGACTTTTGCTGCAAGTAAATAATGTAATTACTTCATGAACTCAAAAGTTTTGTAATGCAACCAGTACTGAACTTCCTAAAGCCATTATTCATGAGCTTAGCTACACATAATCATAAACAATTGCTTAGATTTTCAGGATAGCCCTGTTATAGTTTCATCTTCAGTTAAAAAAAAAAAAAAGTTAGTCTTCTTAGCAGGCCCATGCCCTCTTTAAGTGCATGTGCAGATGACATTTTGTCAAAAGAAAATTGCTGATTTCAGGATAAGGCTTTAGCATTGGCAAATCAAAATTTACTTTGAATATCAGTTTATTTCCAAGGAATTGTGATATCTTCCAGTCATAAAACAAATAAGTAAACCAAGGACAAAATGGTAAAATTTCCATCACCGATATCACCTAGTGATTGTACGACTCATCTGCTGAATGTAAACTTATCTGTTGCCTCAGTGAGCTTGAAACGGTTCAAAGCATTGTGGTATTCTCCCACTTGGGAGCCATGTACTTCTCTTAGATAAGATTGTGACCTTTTGAATTTCTACAAGAAATTAATATAATTTTGTCCATTTACAGATGCTTTCTTCATTATTGTCATTATTTAAGGTCCATAAATACAAACCATACACAGATTAAATGCAGCTTACATGATCATCAATTAGGAAATAATGATAAAAATTCTGATAAATACAATTGCCATTACAAGAAATTACATAACACGGTACACAAACAATAAACACGGGATGTATCAACAATAATACTAGTTACGGTACTGTGACCAACTGAATACAATTTTCAAAACCATTTAACACGAAACATTATCAACCTGCATTAGTGAGCATGCAGCAAATAATACAGGGCCATGATTTTTACGGTAAAAGAAAGTCTGGAATGTTTCTGCCTCCAACTTTGACAAAACCTTACCCGACCAAGTTTCCTAATCCATGAAATAGTCCACACTAATGCATCTGGACCTTCCTGCTTGAAGAAAGTTCTTATTTTTTTATTTTTTTTAAACCATTGACTTACAAATGGGGTGATATTGCAACCTTTCTCTGGCAACTGAAAGATTCACCAATTAACTGATAAAGCCTCTGTTGTTTAATGAAGTATACATTTGGACATTACAAGCATAATGCATTTGCAGCATATACTACAAGTTTTCCAATACAAAACAGACTCAGTCCCTGGCCTAACTCAGTCAATTATGATTAATACTGTATTCTACAAATTTGCAATCAAGAATATATGTGCTTTTGAGAGTTCAGACCTTTTGTTCGTTTGGGGGTCAAACTTTGCCATGACCATTGTGATTACAGTAATGACTACAGTGAAGTCACTTATGGTAAGGACCTTACAATACTGATGCTCTCTTCTGTGTTCTGGGGTTCACATCAGTATTTTGACTGAAGTATATCTTAAAGAGACAATATTGTACCTTGAAATGCTGGGCTGCTACAAGTTGACATCACAATTGTATGTTACGCCTGAAATGAGTTACACTCACAAAGAACAGCAAAAAAGGATGGGGAAAAACAGCAGGAACAAAAAAAAAAAACATAAAATAAGGCAAAAAAGACTGGAGAGAAAAATCTCACCATGTGCCTCATGACATTTCAAGAAACTCATACTTTGTGATACGTTAGTCCCAAGCACTGCAACTATCAAAGCAAAGTGTTTCCTGTTACACAATGTTATCACTGGACTAGACAAATATTTATAAACTTCTTTTTGTGCATTTGTAAAAAGAAGATATTACTGCTTGTAAGAGGCTGAATTTATCTTTGGTAAATGATATAATCTTTTCACAGACAACTGATACATTTGTGGAGACACCTTTCCATGGCCAAGTGAAAACAACTACTATATACGATATAAGTAGTACACTGATTTAACATTGGCAAGAAAACTATTTGGTGCAAGAAATACACCACATTCAGAGACTTCAATCCCTAGCATCTTTTGAAACTGGAGATTCTCCTGCCTGAACCCCTAGCTGATGAAATCATGAACAACTAACATCTCAACTTGTCAACCCAAAGATACTTCTCTCAGAGGATTTAAATTCTTTTTAACCTTTTTAAATTATCAGAAACACATCCTCAACTTTGACCCCTTTTATTTCTTGCCTGGCATTGGCAATGTGTTGTGTTGCATCCCAAAAAATAAATCATTTCCATTGACAAGAACCCCCATTACATCTACGGCTGTATCCTGTTACCTTTGTTACCCACGTCCTCGATTACGATTATGTATTTCAATCTTCCTGGAATCAACATTTTCTTACACACACAAAGACGCAAATCATCAAAGAAAATAATTTTAGTTAGAAAAAAAAAAAGAGAGAGAAAACAAACAAACAACAGCAAGATGTGTCATGAAATTGTAAATAAACCATTTCCATGGCTAAGTATAGCGATGACAGAGGTTGATCACAATGTTAGTAATCAGCCTGTCACCGTGAAAGAGTGAAACATGCTCACCTGAGCTGCAGAAAAGTTAGTGACTAGTGATCACTTTCTGCTCAAAAAATTGAAGGCTATTTACTTTGAAAGCATTCACCGACTATACACATTGTTAATTACTAAAATGACCATCTACTACAATTTGCAGCTGTTCTCTATCAAAGCTACCCATCGTCTCAAAAGGAAAAAAAAAAAAATCACAAGCAATAAAGTCCACTCACTGCATCAACATGACAGATCTTACTGTAAACTTTTGTGACAAATTGGCAAAGTACAAAACAGATTTTTGTATATTCTTGATCACTCTTGTCATACTGTTCCCAAATTTTACTATTTTCCAAAAATATAACTATACAATATCAATTGCAAGAGTATATACAGAACCATTGTCGAAAAATCTTAAATTGGCATTAGTCTGTCATAAAAGTGGAAAATTGATTTGAACATTCCCACAGTATTGTGCATATTCATTGTATGTATTCATTATAAAAAACAAAACAAACATACATTTCTACAGTGTAATTTTGCAAGCTATATTCTCTAAAAAGTGCCAAATAGAATATTCATGTCAGAAGACTACAGATCTTGTAACCACAAGGAACAGTCATTAGTACACACAGCTATTGTTGGCATCTACATTTTTGTAGAAGATATATATCCACTGAACCAGCCAGGAAAAAAAGCAACGAAGTCTTGGCTCATTGTGACTGTTGCCCTATATATGCATAATGCTATTTACTTACCTAGATACACATAGTTTCTACAATTTGAATGCCCTTCCACTTTCACTACAAACCAAAATCTTGGATATGGTAATTCTATTACACTGTAATAACGCTCATGAAGCACTTTAAAAATTAGTGTAGTGATTGCAGATACCATCGCAACAGCATTTTAGTGAGCTGGATGAAGCTGTGTCTGAATTAAGAGTGAAAATGTGATGATTTCTAACATTATGGCAAGTCTTTCTCACACAGGGTTCCTGTTTGGAGATGAGAAGTGACGATATCCTCCAAAACGTCTCATGTTCTAGTGTGTACAGCATCCTCTAGTCCAATATCAATTGAATTAGTACGTAGTTTTGTAGATCATCATGTAAGTGCAAGCAAGAGCACAAAGAATATCATGTGAAACAATGTGCGAATAATGCACAGATTTGAGTGTGCCAATAGGAATTGTATGTATAAAGTGTGTGGTAGCTCTGGAGTTTTTAACACAGCAGGTGAAGCTGAGTGGGTTTCGACTAAATTCCATAGTTACCGCACGTACACTATTCCTACTGACGCAGGAAAAGACATGTGCATTTATCTGTTTTGAAGAACGGGGGACAAACATTTTGCTGGAAATTTTTGATCACGTAATCTATGGGCAAATTTACTGGATACATTTCCTTTTGGCTTGTCATAGATGCAAACCATGCCCCCAGTACTTCCAGCCATGCATACAGTAATTACTGGAGGCACAGTAAATTAACTAGATGCATGGTAAGCTAACCAATAGGCGTCTCTTACTGAGTGCGCAAAATCTTGTTACAAGTGCGCAACATGTTTGCAGTGATTATCGTCAGTGAGGCAATGTGCGACCAGTAAAAATCAACACACAGCTCTGGACCAATGAGATTGCAGAATTTTTTCTACCCGTTCTATAATATCTAAAAGCAAGTTCTTAACACTCAATCAGCAAGTGGCATCCCCTAGTTCATGGACCTCCATGCTGGCAAACAAGGCCAGGAGGTAATCCTCGTGAACCATATACACCACACTTTCATCATACAGATAAACGAGGGCAAGTCAAGCATATTTGAGAGAAATGCAAGCCGGAGAAATATAGCATGCAATACGAAACATGGTAGTCCAGCCACTGATAACTCAACTTTACATACTGATATCAATATGTCTACAGCCACATACTTACTTACATAACAACCAGGACTAGCGCACCTGAGAGTCTCAATAATTCATTTTTGGCTTGATTTCAAGTAAACTGTCCAGATTATATGATTAGAGAAACATTGACGAGGAGAAGACACTTGTGTGCTATATCTTACAATCTAGAAAAGTTATATATTTCGTCACATACACTTCCACAATCTATTTCACTCTTTGATGTTGATTTCAAGACAAAGGCACTTGGATTCTTCTGTTTTTTAGGTGAATGAAAGTTGTAATTGAGATGCCCTAATCTTCTAATACCACAGAAAATGATAAAATCTACCCAAAGCAAAGAGATAAATTTCACTTGTGTACTGGGATGAGAAAAGTTTCAGCTATATTGGTGATATATGTGTCAGCTGTTAGCTTCATTAGATGAGGACCCAACCCAAGGAGTGACATCGAAGGAAACTCCACAGAAACCACTCTCATTGTATCTGTTGACTTGCACAACACGGGATTACATCTGGTTTAGTCCTCTGACTGATCTCTGGCAAAACTTGGCTAGAAATTCATTCTACATTTTTCGAAGTCTCACCTATTCTCTGTTTAAACACTTGTGGAATATGTTTGAACATGCTAATGCTGCCAATCAAGAACAGGAAGCTAACATCTCTTCAGGCACGGGTGATAGGGCACATTGGAATAAAAGTTTAGAATCACATGTAGCTGTTTTCAAGTTTGTTCATAACAGGAGATGCATTCTTAAGCTAGCTCTTATGACAGAATCACACCCCTTTAGAAATGAAGGAAACACAATACATGATCAACTATCAATGAAAACCTTTTTTGTTGACGTTTCTTCACTTTTTTCTTTTTTTTTTTGGTAGTAAATATGAAGTAGTATGTCATGAATTACAGGTGGGACATTATGCATGAAATTCGTGCTTTGCCAATTCCAGCAATAAGGTGAGAACAAAGAGAAGTTTAATCTTTGTTTATTTGTTGACCTAATGATTGTATTGACCTAGTGACTGTATTCACTTTATCTCGTCAAAGGTGGCATATTACTTTTATACTGGACAAAACTCACTACAGACACTCTTAATTCCAGCACTAAGAATGTGCTGCAGTTTCTTGCATCAGTAGACACAAGCAGTCTTTAGAGATTTTCGGATTAGTTTTAAAGACATCAATTCTCATTTGTCAAATTCCCCATAATAGTACACATCATACACCTTCCCTTATCATCTTTTTCATTACCATGTGACACCTTGTAAAGGCTCTGCCATTGTAAACCCACATGTGCACCTATGTATATATTCCTATTGTGACTACCTTCACCACACAAGTGTGCGTCATAAAGCTACTACGCAACATCCTGGTTTTCAATATGGGCATTTACTACGACTGTATCGCCCACACTGAGCACAGCATTCATCCCAGGAGAGAGTTACAAACACATTATAGAGCAGAGTCTGTGAAAAAGTTCTAACTTGATGCCAGTTTGAATTGGGGAATGAGAAAGAAGCAAAAATTTGCTATTTCTGTCAGAAAAGACATTGCAAAATGGGAATACAATCAAGATGTTGTTTTGCAGGAGTATGTAAGACCGAACTCTGTATCCCTCTACCAAGTTATTTAAAAAACTACCTGCTTCAGGATATGGTTCTAAAGCCTCGTCTGAAAAATGAGGATGTGTACTCATTTGAATTGACAGAATTGCAACATTTACACACGCGAATACGGTAAACTACAATGACATATGACAGTTATAAAATGGTACTTTGTATGTGCCAGTAGTTAAGTTCATTTGCACGTGTTGGATGCAGCATCTAGCTTACAGGTACAGCATGTATCTGGCCCCCTAACAGTGCACAAATGACCATAACATGTCCAATGTGTATACTGGAAGCCTGCTTTTCATTGTCACAATGCTAAAACCTCTGCTTTCGAGGGGCACAACTCACCCATAAAATTTCATTAAAATGCATAAGCTATTGCATACAATGAGAAGCATTGATAATTATAAAAAAGCTCTGCACCATAAACTGGCACATCATCTGCAATTTCATACCTATATATAATTTTTATCTGCTCCTGTTCAACATACAACGGTTGGTGTAAGCACCATCTATCCCAAGTGTGACATATTTTTCTTTTTTATAAACATTAAAAAAAATAGCACACATGCCACATAACTAGGATTAGCGCCATAGTGACCAAGCTTGCAGTATCAAACCTTGTTTGCTTGGGTGTCTAGGCTACCATCTATTAGTATTTAGTGCCATTCCTGTCTGACCGTTGATTACAATGTCTGATTGCATGGGTGTGGAGACTACAAGGATATCAGAGCTTTCATAGACTCTCTGCAGAGAGCACTGCGTGTTCCTGAGCAAGGGCTGCGAGTTCTTTGACGAATTCGTCCAGAACCACAGCACAGTAGACAGCGTTCCTAGAGCGCAGCGACTCGTACTGGGCTGAAGTCTCCTGCTGTTTCACTGCATCCTGGCTGCTGCTGTCTGCTGCCTCCCGAATGGCTGTCAGCTTCTGCTTCTCAGAGTTCTTGACGGCGCGGTTACGACGTTTGAGGAACATGTCGGTCAGAGAGCCCCTCCGAGCCACTGAAAATAAGAGGGATGTACATGTGGATAAGATAGATTTTCCTTTGCTGGTATACCTATTTCCAAGGATATTTAGAATTGACTTACTGTTGTACGTCAACCATGATTCATGTCCAATTAAGTGCTACTCTCACACTGATTTCTTGGTGTTTGATGAAAACATTTGTACTTCTTCGATAGAACTGAGATGGATATCATTGACATATCACGTGTAATGATGTATCTGCATCTTAAAGACGGGATATTGTGCTTTAAAATTTCATACCATCTTGACATTTTCCTATGACACAATGTACAAATACCTGTATTCATTATTAGTACGCAAAATTCATACATCTTCATTTTCACGCCACAAATGGAAAACTTACATATTTATGCAAGAAGTGAAATTCACAGAAGAATAGGATATTTCACCCCACTTCATAGAGAAACTTGAACTTATGGCAGGTAACAGTGACTGATAACACCATGGCAACAGGAAAGGTAATGACCAATGAGCTAAGAACATTGAGCTGTTGCTGTGATACTATCAAATTAATAAAACTTGAAATTAATTACAGGTGTCCAAATCAGGAAAAGATGAAATTGGAATGAATGGACAGGTATTGTGGACAATGAGTCCCATTGAGATCTCAGATCTTGGGGTCAATTGGTGAAGACAGGAGAAAAAGAGAATGTGGTTTGAAGAGGCTATAATGAGCATGAAAAAAAGTCACAGAAATGACTGGAATAAGGTGACTTGGTAGAAAATGGAAGAGCTATTCACAGACAGGATAGAAATACAAATATGTGGAAAAGACTGATTGACAAACTAATGCTACTGTCACACACGGCGGGGTCACAAAAAGGATTTGATCTGGATTAGTCCTGGAATGGAGGGCAATTTATGCTACAGTCACACACGGCCGGATTTCGAACCAGGTCCATAAGGAATTAAAACCGTATCGTTCCGGTTCGAGCCGTAGAGACCCGTATTGACCCGTATTCAACCGTATAAAAATCCGCTTTAAAATCCTTAACTGAATCCTTTTCAACCCATACCGACCCGGATGAAAACCTTGTCATCATCCGTTGCATGAAGGCAATGCGGTATACGGCAAGGTTTCATACGGTATTACGCTGCGGGTTGCAGCGGGTCAATGTGAGTCAATGCGGTTCGAACCGGGTCAATTCGGATATCAATGCGGAATTGAAATCCGTGAGAATATTTTGAACATGACCAAAGAATTTTCACCACCGTATCGTAGCCCCTGGAATCCATCAGGAAATGACACGGGTTACGATGCGGGTCAATGCGGGTCTCCACGGCTCGAACCGGGTTGATACAGTTTTAATTCCTTATGGACCCATTACGAAATCCGGCCGTGTGTGACTCTAGCATTAAAACAGCAATCAAATCAAGGGGGTGGGGGAGGGCAAAAGGATACAAACAGAAGATAAAGGGAGGGAAAAGGGAGAAGGGAGAATGTAGGAGAAAGAGATAACATACCCTGCTTGACAGAGGTCAGCGTCCCACTCCTCGGTTTGACAGTGACCTTGTCTCGCTCTTCCATCACTGACCACGACCGGTCGCGGAGCGGATGATTGGCGTCTGGTGATTCCCGTGTGGTCAGGTACTGTTTGGCTCGCTGCAGCAGAAAGTCCCACTTGTCTACACTATGTGCGTAGGCATCCAGTCGGGCCTTGACTGACGTAAGAACCTTGTGGACAAACAGAATACATCAATGAGTCAGAATAAACACAGCATGAAAAGAAAATTACCTACCATCTTTGAATTTCTATTAGCTAAGTATTTTCAACAACATGACAACTTTCAAAATAGCAAATTTGGCAAGACATAATTAATGTGATATGATGAAAACAAAAAGTGCTCCTGTCTTCTTGTGCAAAGATTTTTCAGGAATACCAGTCTTTCAAGTAACCTATAGAGGCTTCTCCATTGCCAACATTCTGATTTTCTGCTTCCCCTATAGTAGATGGCTACTAGCATATCATCAGCAGAGCATCCGCCACCTGTTGCTTTGGAATCCTCCTCATATCCTAGAGACACCTCCACTTTGACCAAAGACACACACACAGACTTACTTGTGTTAAAGATTAACACTGATTTCAATGTGTGGCAGCATGCTGACCAGCTTGGAGACAGTTTCTGTTCCTGTACCCTACAATCCTTTACACACTACAGGTGTGATTTCTAGAACAGAGGGTCTACACACTCCACCTTCCTCCCAGTTGCAAAATGGCTCTAATTCTTATCTTTACTCAAACTTGGGCAATTTTACTTGCAGAGAAATCATGGTGGAATATCATAGTGGAACTGGATGTAAAGTAGTAAGAAAGTTACGACAATTTGTAAAAATATATATATATTGAATAAGGAATAGTTCTCCTGGTCATATGACCACAGTATCACTTGGTTAAAATTCCTGAAAAGGTTGCGTACATAGGAAGAAGCAAACACAAGTTTCTTTGAAATTGTAAGAAGGAATCAATTTTCACTGTGGAGGATGTGCAGTGGCAAAACCTCCATGATATTTCTTGAGCAAAATCACACAAAATATGTCTTTGACGACATGAGAAATTGGCTCATGAAATGTAGGTTTTTGCTCAGAGTGGTTGCCTCAGACTCACCTGAGGCAGAGAACGCACACTGGGCTGGAACACCATGTTGGTATTGAGCAGGAAAGAGCGGATGAGAGGTTGGGGGTAGCAGGCCAGCCGTGCTATGATGCCTGTCAGTAGGAGGTTGACCCACAATGAGTTCTCCATCATGGAGTCCAGCTTGTTGAAGATAATGGCCATGAATGGGCCTGCAGAGAGGAGCGAAGAAAAAAGTTTAAAGACCTTTTCAATCTTACTTTCAAAGACAACTTACCAATACTACTCTTTTATTTGATGCTGGACAGAGAGAGAGAGAGAGAGAAAGAAGGCTACAAGTGCTGCAAGATCAAAGTAAAAAAGACTTACTAGGATTTTTACAAGTAAAAGAACCTTAGCAGAGTGAAGAAGTAGTACAAGCACTCTATTAATCCCCCCCCCCAAAAAAAAGAAAGAAATGAAACAACATGAATTGCAAGCAAAATATATCAATTATTCATGATCTGCTGAAGAGCTTGATTTAGTGCTGCTGAAAGAAACTAAAACTCATATATTATCACAGTTAAGGATGACACAGATACAAAATGAGGACATATAAATGTTAGCTGCCATACCAATGGTAGGTGCTGCCGATATCTTTCCACTGAAGGGACCCAGACTGCTGATGGATGCTGGTCGAAGGCTTCCAAAGTGGGACATGTTACTGTTTGTTCTCTCTACCATCCCTGAGGGTGATGCTCCACCCCTTGGGGAACCCCCCTCGTGACGTGGGCTCGACTCCCCAGAGGATACATCGGATAACGTGAAATGGTTGTCATCCACCTCGTCGAAGGAAAGTGGTGATCCAACACTAGAGGTACCGTTGGTGTGAAATGAGGTGGGAAATTCACCGTCCATCAAACCATTGCGGCTGAAAGTGCTGTTGTGCTGGAAGTCACTGCTCTCATTAATTGACTGAAATGTTTCATAAGAGTCGTCGAAGAAATGACCACCACTACTTGAGAAGCGTCTGTGAGGCGTGATGTCAAGGTCCGAATCAAACTGCCAAAAGACCCCTGGCTCATCAAATTCAAAAAGCGAGTCCTGCCTGCTGTGGGTAGTGGACGACATGCGGCTATCATCAGACATGACATCACGATCAGCCCCAAGTAGGACTGGCCTTCTGTGGAAGGAATGTTTTGACACGCCCTCAACTCCTCTCTCATCACTGTCTCCTTGACTCTGGTCCTCACTGGACTCTGTGTCCTCCCGGCTCGATTTGTCTGTCTCCATTTTGTCCACTATCTCTGCTATACTCAGCTGCTCACCTTGGAATATCTCCGCTAGAGTCACGTCACCGTAATCATCCGTTCTCCCGGCATCATCACCGATGGACATCTGGAGAACTTCATCAATTGTCGAGGATAACGTGCCTGCTAGCGCCAGGTCCTTCTCACTTTCAAAGGATCTACTAAATGATCGAGTCCGATCTTTGGGGCTCTCATTATTGTTATCGCCCTCTATGTCTCTGGATGTGGAAGCAGAGAGTGATTCGCGACCAGGAGACTGCAAAGACTCACTGAACTTACTTGTGGACCTGAATTTAAATCGCTCCTCCAAACTAACATCCCGTCCCCGCTCCACATCTGGGCTGAGCATGGAAGGAGCTGGGTTGAGGCCGTCGTAAGGGGCAGACCAATGCTTACACGACTTGCAACACTCCATAATGGCACCTCTGGCATCTAGTAAGTATTCTATATGGCTGGACTCGATATCACACACTGATCCATCTGAAGATACGCGGCTCCCCTGCGACAAGGTGTCACTGTCACTGGTCCGGCTCGTATTACTCGCCGCTGAGGGGTCAGGGGTCAGCCTCCCATGGCCGTTCTGCTGCGGGACATTGCCTTCCTGCACACAACCATTGTTAAGGCTTTGATTTGATCCACTGAGAGTGACCTGGTCCTTGGATGTCAGGCGGACAACCCCAAGACTATCACTGGTATTCAGGAAGCTATCAGCAGGGTCTGACACATTGCGACTGCGAGAGGACAGGTCTGACCTGCTACCTTTGTGACTGGTCTTATCACTGGTCTCCTTATGAACCTTGCTGCATGCTGGGCTCAGGGACAGGAACTTCTCGGCCCACCTGCCATAGAAATCTAGATCCCGGATGGCATTCCTCTGGCTTGCCATGACATGGGTGCAGGGGACAAGATATCTGTAGAACAAAGAGATGGATGCAGTAAAATCCAGGATTAATACAGGGCCAGCTGTCACAATATCAATGTGTAATTGATGTCTGTTCCTATAGTAATACATGGAAAAAAATGTCTCTTATTTTACACTTTTTGTCACTATTGCACATCTAAGAATGCAAACCTAAATTTATGCATGTGATCAGGAAAACAGACATTCTACAAAATATACAATACATATGTATTGTAGTATTCTCACCTCACATCATATTGACAACATGGGTCAAGGTATGAATTCTTGCAGGAAAAAAAAATCATAAAGACAGTATGTTATCACAAAACTGTATGAATTAAACTACTAGTGAATATAACTTTATCTCTCTTTTTCTGCACTCTGAAGCTTTAATCACAAAGTTTGCTGATTTGCTATTTTCATATTTGCTCACATGCATAACAATGTTTAACATGAATCATCATCAAACCTACTAACTTTCCATCTCCCACCCATTATTAGGTCTCTGCACTTTCTATAAATGTCTTGCAATATTTTTTAGTATCTCATTTAGAAGTCTGCTAACTTTCCATATATTTTTGTTGTCCATCATTAGGCCTCTGAACTTCCCATATATTGACCTACATGCCATGCAATAGTATCATAGTGTCTTATCATTGAGCTGGTAAAGTTTCTATGGATGTGGTCCAGAAGAACAAAGCTGAAGACTTACTTGAGAATGAGCTCCACCATGACGTCTTCACAGTTGACATTCAGTAGAGTGTCAAAGAGTGACAAGGTCACAACACACAGCTACAGGATAAACAACAAAAACAACACAATAAGATTACTGTTTCTTTTTCTTTTCTTTTCTTGGCCTTCCTCCAGAGTTATGAGGGCAATTTTTCATTAGCACAGATGAAGCTTCTGTTTGATACAAATGAGAATTTTCAAAATACTGGTCATGCATGAAACAATGTTCCTGTACAAAATGTATGATCTTAATAACACATTCAATAATCTATAAGATTTGGAATGTATAGACATGACAGCAATTACTCAGTTTATCTTGCAAAATATACAGGAATGGATATACTGCATGAAGTTTGACTTTTAAATAACATCCAAATTTCAATAAGTGCACCTTGCCCATTCAGATGAAAACAGAATAAGCGTTCCTTCTTCAGAGGTTTGAAAAAAAAAGAAGCAAAGACTGAAGAGTCTGCTACTTAGCTATGCAACGTAATGATGTGGATAAGAAATGGTTAAGGGCAGTGATCAGGATGATTTTAAATACAGGTATCTATTTTTTTTTTTTTTTTTTTATCAAAGCAAACTTTTCCTACAAGAAAACACTTATGAAACATGGGATCAGATGGTCCTGTCAATTGCCACAAGGGTCTCTGAGTGTTTATTGCTCAGACCAGAGCAGTACCTTTGAGTTAGTTCCAATGCGCCCGATGAGGGAATCCAAGATGGTGTTGTTGTCGTAATAGTCGAGGCACAGATACCTGAGGAACACCCTCATGAGGCGAGGGTCCGAGATGGAGCGCAGGAAGATCTCCACGTAGGCCGTAGCAGAGACTATCTCCTCATTCAGATTCTGTCATACATGCAGAATACAATGGTTCAATCAAAAGTCAAAAGGGCTGCAGAGAGACTAGCATTTAAATTTGTCTCCAAAAGTGCCAATCAAAAGCAAAAAGATATTTGTGTTGTTTTTTTCTCATAGAATAAGAGTCAGACACAAATTACTTTGATAACTAATTTGCCTGCCATCTGCTTCTCAAATTGACAGTTTGAGTGAATGCAAGAATACTTGCAGCACCATGTACCTAGTACTCATCAATACCAGGGCCCACTGTGTGAAGAGTGAAACGGAAGAGTGCTCTCTGGTGGAAGGGTACTTTCACATCAGAAAATTGACTACTTCACAGTTTACAATCTAAAGGCTAAATAAGAATACTCATCATGTTGAATTTGATTCATTTGCCATTGCAAAGCTATAAACTAAGAGAAATATATATATATATATACACATATTTCATTCAGAAGTACCAAGACTAATCATCTTATCATGTGATTTCTACCACTGTCATTTTATGCAATTTATTTCATCTCTATTTATATCTTTCCTATCAAATCAATACTATTAGTGAATATTCTTAGCTGAAGTTACAGCTAAAAAAAAAAAAAATTGTTTTTTTAGCTAATGTAAAGTGACCTTTGCATGCGTTGTTCTTGTGCTGTAGTGTCCTCACTTGTTCTGCATGGTGCAGAAATATATCCTTATGAAGACATATGAAGATACCTCCCTGCTTGCCTTCCACTTTGTTCAGGAATACAAAAAACTGGATTCATTTAATCTGCTCTATTGTCAAACATATTGCTGGTATTCTATCCTGTTCTTTTTTAATGGAATTTTATAGAATTCAACTCTTATTTGAACTGTTAATTTAGTGTCAACCTTCCTAGAAAAATCATCCAACCATTGGGTATTCCCAACTAAAATTATGCTAGGAAAAAGACATTTTTGTTTATGCAAACATTTCAGTGACCTTTGAACTTGAGGAATGTTGCCCAAATTCGAGCTAGCGCATCTACAACTTGTGAAGCAGACCTAGGCCACATGTCAAAAATCCATCAGTTGTTCGTGAATCATGTTTAACAAAATTGACAAAGACAAACAAACAGACAGGCAACCTGAAAACATTATGCCCCTGGCATCCTTAAGGAATGAAGGCATATAAATGAGAATGTCTAGTATACGATGAGTATCAGTGTTAATATGTACAGTACGCATTAGAAACTAGTATGCAGCCAACTCTACTATGTATCATACGAATACTGCACATTACACAGTGCTTTAGTAAGAATTATTCACCCAATAGTAAACTTTAGAACAGTCAGAAACACACAAGGCAAAGCTGAACGTGTTTTAGACTGTTCAAAGGTTACAGAGAGTGGATAGTCATGCACATCAATTGTCTACTAAAAAGGTAACATGATTAAAATTCAGTGGCAGCCATGTTTGCAAGATTCCCAGGCCAGCACCATTTCTAATCAATCTGCATTACACACTGACACAGGCAATGCAGCTGAGTGCAGATGAGCAGTCATTAGTACCGGTCATTTGTATACTATTGCCCAATGAAAAGTACCAGTAAAGTTGGGCCTTTAGGCAAAAAAAAAAAAAAAAAAAGACTGGTCATGTGATAACTTTCTGCCAACTATTGGATCAGGATTCATATCACCATTTCTAAAGATAGCTCATCGCTTATAAAATTAAGTGTCTTGTAAACTGCTTGATGGCACCATATGCCTATAACAGACAACATGCAACTGTACATGTATATTTAAAGAAAATGTAAAATCCACTCCATCCAGTGTTAGAAACATCTTATGATTATCATGAATAAAACAACAGTAACAGTTCAAAATCTTTAAATGCAGAAAATTCATATATTACAAATACCATTTTACATAAATCTGTTACAAAAAATACATACAGATATATGATAGTATGTTTTCAGGCTAGGTCTGTCTCCATGGAGCACCAACATGCACATATCATATGTGAGAGAGGACCAACAAAGATGATATTATTACATAAGCAAACCTCAATCTTGTTGCATGGCACCACCACCCATGACTCAAGATGTGTTTCCATGGTAACCATCACCCGTTAGTTTGCTTAGTTGTCAATATTTCCCACATTTTCTTCATACTGCAGTGAGTTTGATACCCGTAATTCAAAAGGCAAGGCGTGATTTCTTCCTTTCAAAGAACATGCAAGCAAGCAAACCCCATGCACTGAATAAGATGTTAATATCAAAATCCTATAAAAGGTGCAGCATCCATGCATTCATGCTATGTCCCCCATATCTTGAAAAGAAGTGTGGTTTAGGAACAAAGAAGATAATAACCAGGTTGAGCACTTAAAGGGACTGTACAGTACTGGTTGAGGTGGGAAATCATGTTTTGAACATTACGAAGTGAGATAATGAGAAACCTCTTATGAAATATGAAAGAGCATGTAATTTTATGAAGGATTCAACGTTTATTTGATGAAAATCGGTTTTCAAATGGCTGAGATATCCCAAAAAGTGATAATAATAAAAGGCGACAGGCCACGCCTTTTATTAGGATCTCTTTGTTTCACCTTGTTTTTGGATATCTCAGCCATTTCAAAACCGATTTTCATCAAATTAACTTTTGATGCCCCTTATAATTGCATGCTCTTTGACATCTCATAGAGTGATTTCTGAATATCTCGCAAAATCCTCACCTTGACCAGAACTGTGCTAACCCTTTAATAATGCCTACATCTCATTGACTTTGTGGCACCGTTGAGAACGAGTCCCGAGTACACTCGGGCAAGGGTCTATGGGAAATGCATGTCGTAGCAAAATCGGTCCATCCTCAAGGGGTTAATAATATTTTGAGAGAGGAGAAACCAGAGAATGCTTTTGGCACCAGCTGTACACATGGTTATCATCTCCCTCTACTGACAAAAAAAAAAAAATCAGCGATCAAGCATGCAGTTGTAATGATGAGTATAAGCCTATAATAGCAATATAACTAATATGTAATAAAGAGAAAATAAGAAGAATCACATAATATAGAGTATTGAGAAAATGCACTGCAAAAGAAAGGCAGAGTTAATCTCAGCAAAACCAAATACAACCAACCACAACCAAGTCTAGTAAGGTGTAAAGCTGTGCATTGCACTCATGTATAATTCAGTCTCATTCACAAAAGGAAATTAAACAGGTCCCTCACAGTTGTTTTTAACGTAATTCATACTCCATGACCTTTATTTGTAGTTCAGGAGAAAGAGCTCAAGCTATCTGTGGTGACAATGTTCCTCTTTGATGTCTGGAATTATTTAACTCTACCATGATTGCCCCTTCCACCCCTCCCCCCTCACCCAACTTATAAACAGTTACAATTATGGTTAAGAAAACTTAAACAGAATAAAACAATTTTCTAAACTTCCTTTCTTCTACATCAGAGCAAGCTTTTGTGTCATTTCAAATGCTGATGTGGAGATGAAAAAGAAATATGTGTGGCACAGCACACACAAGGCATTAGTATGATCATTATCAAGGAAGTGATCAATTTAAAGGATAGTGAAAGAAATTTTAAAGACCATTTTGATCTTTACAGATCCATGTTTCATGCTGAATCAGAGTCAATGTCATAAAGTTACCCTTCAAGACAGTGTATTCACAAAGCAACAGCCATCAGACATTTGTCCTTGAGACCAAATTTTTTTTTTTCATTCATGCAAACAAACGTGAAATTTTGAAGTATTCATGTGTTTCCATGCAATATAAAGCTGGATGCAATGTCACATGCGAAAAGATGAGTTATTGATTGCAAATATGATATTTGCCCTCATTCAAAACCTCGGGGGGGGGGGGGGGGTCTGCATGAACTCTGAACATACTGTATGAGTATTTGAGAGCTGAAATGAAAGTATGCACAATTCAGAGAGACCTCACCCCATGATTTATAGTTGAAAATAGCACGGTATATTTCGACAAATAATATTGCAATGTACTGTCATACAACTCCCCCAAAAGGAAAGCACTGATAAGAGAGAGACAAAAAAGGAACAAGCTTATCAGAAACCGCAATCCATTCTCTTCACAGCAAAGTTCAAAAGTTTCAAATGGAAAAAAAGGGAGAGGGTCAAAAATGGTCTGGTATCTCATCACCTACCAAATCCGTCGTACCCTGCAGTGCATCGTTGTGTGGGAACTGCTCATGAGATGGTCATGAAAATGAGATGGATAGAAATAGAAGGGGGAAAAAATGGAAAACATCATAGATTGGGTGTGTAAGACTTGAATGTGAGAGACAACATGTAGCAATTTGAGTGAACTGCTACAAGACAAGAATGGTGTTGCAAAATGTTGTGGATTCACAGTGGAAGACTTGAGACAGAGATAAGTCAAAGAGCACCTGTATGCTTTTATCAAAGTTACAATGTATGTCCCAGCTGAGGAACACTGCAACCAGTGTATAAATACATCACATACCTACATCAATGTCTGGAATTTACCCATTACAAAGATATTTCTTCCCACTCTGATCTGATGGGGACATCCATTCCCATTGGGAACTCTGATAAATATGAAATTAAAAGTGTATTGCAATGGGCTGGAATGGCACTGACATTGACAAGAAAAGATTCAGTTCAGCTAGGTTATAGCTCGGCTAGGATATGTAGCTCACCTCAGTTTGATGATACTGTACACCAACTGCATACTACAGTACATTTACAATGTACTTTGATTACTCATTGAAAACTGAACGTAAAATGGTCAGAACCATAAGCAAAACATACAGTATTACAAAAATAGGCATATCATGGTCGTCTTTTCACTATACACTGATCTGAATCATTATATGGATATTAGTATTGGGAGAATTATGGGAAAAGTATGCTTTTTCTTTAATTTTAAAGTTGAGCTGCTTGTCAGTTTTCTAAAAAGATCTAACGACATACCATATCAAGGAAACTACAGTGGTGCTGTATGTGTACATGCACATGAATATATACAAATATGAATATATTCCTCATTTTGCCTGAAATATAAGGGTTGTGCACTGGAGATGTTGATAGCTTGATTCTAAAGATGTGGTCATCTCCTAATCTAGCACCTGCTCTATATCATTCATAATCTCATCATTTAAAGCAGCCATGATATATTCACAGCAAACATATTGCACAAATATGTAATTATCTTGTTTAGACAGAAGATTCTGTTTAGTAAACTCTGTAATTCTGTAACTCTGTTTAGTAAACTCTGTAATTACTCTTAGGGTAACATGTCAAATAGAGCTGTATCATTAGACCCAATTACTATTTGGCTTTAAGTAAGGGCCTAACATTACATGTAGTTTGTTAAATACTACAACTTAAAATAGCCCTTTCCCAAGTGTTTTAATATTTCCATATAACAGACATTTTATCTTCGAAGTTGTAAATTTGAAACTATTTCAAGCAATTATATAAGCAACTGGCTTTGATAATACTTCACTACAAGGTACAACATGTAAACTGAGGTGAGCTATATTCCCTTAATCTTCTATAAAAGAGACTCTTTGTATTCTATTTACCTATTTTTTGACAATCAATTTACACAGGTGCTCAGAGACATGTCTGTGAAAATGCATACATCAGATAATTATTGTTTTTCAATGAAAAAGACGGATGATTCACTGAACAATCATCGAACAGCTGCAAGAGCAAATCTAGCTTAAATCTTGTCTAGTTTTTGCAAAATTGAATCAAACAGGGTGCAAGCAGTATTTTTTTTTATTCAACAATACAGATACCGCAGCTTAATGAAATCATTTAAATGCACCATTGTTTGTACACTACTTCACTCATACTTCCAGCAATTGACAGATGTGACTTTTCTACCTTTGAAAACAAAGGCCCTGAAAGGAGCAAACTTGAAAATAATACGTTTGAGTTTTAGTTTTTTTCTGCTCATACATACATTTTTTCATAATTTCAACATTTGTGCATTGCATAATATGTGGCAGTATTAAAACATTGATATATTTCAGATAAAGTTAAGAACTGCATCATTAACTGGTTAGTGCACTGTTAGGTTGTTAGATTTCTTGCTACTCAAATGATTAGTAGACGCATTAAAAACAAAGAGAAAAACAAACGTAATGTAAGCACTGAAGCTGTTTTTCTGCAAACTATGAATACACTGTGAGCAGCATATGTACATATACAATCATTGTAAGGATGTTTTGAACTTTAGTGCATTAGCTGGAACTACAAATGGGTGACATGTGATGACACAATCATACCATGTGAAAGCATAAAACACTGAATGTGACGTTAGTGAAAATACCATGTTGCTTGATGTGCTATGGCAGGGGAATGATGTAAGTGACACCATGCTCATATTATTTTTTAGTCCGGAAAAACAAAAAAGAGAATTATATACCTGTCAAGTCAGCAATGTTTATAAAAACTATACTACTATTAGTAACATGGAGTTTCTTTTCTAGACCAGAGATATTTCTAGGCTTTCATGACAACTGTGAATTTCATGAAGATAAGAATGTACTATAGTATATTGTATCTGAAAAGGGTGGTGTCCTAAGTGGGATGGAATAGAGTTGAATTATGGACTTGCATTTAAAAATGTGTGTACTGCACAGAAAGAGCAGACAATGTATCCACATCACGTCTCTCCCTAACCCCTCCATTCCATTTGTACCCTGTTTACTGCATCACTTTCAGAAACCTAAGATTCTTCTGTCCAACACAACAGAAACATTTAAAATATTTGCCTGCCTTATGTGTACATCATAAACACAGGGAGTGCATTACTTGCAGAGCACCCCACTGTGGGCATATTTCAATTGTACCATCTTTTTTTTTCCCCCCACCATTATTATCATCATTATTGCCAGTACTGTAAAAATAGACATGTTATTAGCACAGAAACTTTGTGCATTTTATGTGACATGAAATTAGCACTAAAATATCCACTTTAGTCGTATGATTTTTATCATTATTACCATCATTATCTTTTATTCAAATCAGCATCATTCTCTTCATTACTGTTATTACTGTACATTGACTTCCAAGTGCATAACAGATTTATAACACATAAAGACAGAAGCAAGGGGGAGAAAGAGATAACAGAGAATCAATGCAGTAGAAATATAAAGACTATGGCCCGAATTCTAGAAGGTGGTACAAATGAAACCATGGTTTAAACCAAGGACAAAAACCATGGAGTGCCAAGTGTCGCACGGAATATTTCATTACGAAATTGGTCATTTCGTCGACAAATGACCGTTTTGTTATTGAAATTATCATTTCGTGGACGAAATGTTCATTTAGTAACAAAATGTTGTCGCTTCGTTACAAAATAATCATTTCATTGACGAAATGACTGATTTCTTAACAAAATATTCCATGCGACACTTGGCGCTCCATGGTTTTTGTCCATGGTTTAAACCATGGTTTCATTTGTACCACCTTCGTGAATTCGGGCCTATGAGTTTCAAGGGTTTCCTTTTTATGCCAATTTCATACCATAACAGAAAAAAATGCAGATAATGTGCCAAAAAGCACTTGACATCCCTTTACCAGTGGCTGGTTGTATGTATGTAGACACATTCAAAAAGATGCACTCTAAAAAGGCTCACTATTCTACCGGCTTTCAACTTCATTTTATTTCACCTACAGGGTTTTAACTATTCTATATGTGAATGGGATACAATTTTAAAGTGGCTGCAACAAAACACAAGGTCAGTTTTGCAGCACCCAAGGTTTAAAATGATTGTTTGTAGTGTTTATTCATTGTCTATATGGTGGTAGATACAAACTACGAGCATGAATTGGCTGAGTGAGCAAAGTGAATGAATGAAGCAGGTACACATTACAAATGACAAAGAAAACACATATCTATGATAACACACGAGAGTGAGGTGGCTTTGATACATGCATCCGTTAGTTACATCATCTGTGACTGATCCCAAATTAAGAACAAACAGATATGTGACCCAAAATCCCATTAGAAGAAAGATTATGATATCCATATACATAGCACATAAATAAAGCAGGAACAGAGAGATAAAACTTACACAAAGAGAGAGAGAGAAAAGAAAATGATAAAACACTGATGTATCGGGGTCTGTTCACATAATTATCATATCTAACAGCTGCTGTGTTGTGATGGGAAAACTATTCACACTGGTGGCTACAACGCACACTGAAAACTCAAGTCAAGTGCATCTGATGGTCTCTAGATGTCCCGACTTGATTTCCTCTACATTGCTAATGGTCTTTGTATCAATGGCATCATGCATCGCACACTGTGCAACAGACTCAAAACGGTTCACTGCTGTACATGTAGGTGTACTGATGAATTTTTACTAGAAGACTTCCTATCAATTGTCACTGCAGTGGCCTATCAAAAAACAACAACAACAAATAAATGTACCCCTTTTGACAAGATCCTCTATTGGCCCTAAATCATGATATAATCATATTACTTTGGCTACTAAATGCTGATTGTCACAGCATTTAGTGGAGGAACACAGTTTCAATGTGAAGGGGCACAGGTATACCTTCCAGTCATGAGTATAGTGTACAATTACCAAAATTTAATTCTTGTCTCTCTTTTTTGTTGTATAAAATGCCACGCTATCATGCAAAAATTGCTGAGGGTTGATGAGCTCCTATACGCAGAAACAAATAGACTACTGAAGTCCAGATTTCAAGCTGTACTACGACTTCGCCACTGCTGTAAAATATCTCGTACTATTTTGTAAAAGATGGATACTATCTAAAGAAAAAATAAACAAAAAAACAACAAAAAAGAAAGCTAATAAGAACCAAATCTTTAGTATGTGATATATACATGTTTACATTGCAAGCTGCAGTACAGTTACATTCTTGCTGTTGAATACGACACTACTGTAACAGACAGCGGGGTCACTGACACTTAAACCTACTGTAGGAAAGACCACCTTGTTTGTACAGATGGCAAGGGATATACATGAAATAGATACCAGGCATGACTGGCATGACACAAATATCTGTAGGTGGGGCCAACACTCATTATGATTACCATCACTGTCTAATCAGGGAGGTGGAAGAGAGTTCCACCTCCCTGGTCTAATACTAAAGTTGCATCAATGTCAAAGCACCACACACACATGTGAACTACATTGTATATGTACAATGTATCTCCTTGGAAACCTAAATGCAAAGGCACCTTGAGTTAGGCAAAAAAAAAAAAAATTGTTGCATTGGCGTAACATGAGATTTTCAAATAGGGTCGGTCGGGCGGATTTTTTATTTTTTTTTTTTTTTTTGGCTATCTGCATTTTACGTGTAAAACTCGTGCTCAGCTCAGTAAACAGTTACAACTGCTGCACCGAATGTGCCGTGTTCATCTATTCTACAAATCATTTATGAGGCCGATATTACTTTTTTTTGGCTACCTGCATTTTACCTGTAAAACTCGCGCTCAGCTCAGCTCAGTAAACAGTTACAACTGCTGCACCGAATGTGCCGTGTTCATCTATTCTACAAATCATTTATGAGGCCGATATTACTGGAATTATAACCCTTCACAGAATTTAAAGATGTTGAAATCCCTATCCTGAATGTTTTCACTTCATATTTTACTATTTTGACTTAGATAAGATAGATGCAAATTGACCCATATGTACGATCTTTTCATCGCACACGGCGATCTCTATTACAGTCCCACATATACAGATTCGTGTAAGTTCTCCACACAAGAAACCTATGGCAAAACTGTGCACAATACATCGCAGTCTGAATGCTACGTATACACTGAATAAATCTTGTTAGAGTACGTGTCCGTGTTGGAAACAGATGACGTACTGATCAAGGAAGGCTTATGCGAGGCGCTAGATCTCTCCCTCGTACATCCGATATCCCCAGAGCCGTTTCCACTTCCGGGTTTGTGCGATCGCGATCGCAATCAACAAAATATTTGATATCGATAGCAAAAAAAATAATAAAAAAACCTGGGGTCGGCGGAATTTTTAGGGTCGGACGGGTTACGCCAATGCAACAATTTTTTTTTTTTTGGCCTTATCGTCAAGCCAATACTCTCCCTGTCCTTGAATGAAGACAACAATGTACATGTACATGTTCATGTATGTACATCAATCAGCCCTGGAAATTTACCAACTGTCATTCTACATTAAACATTTCCAACTACAAGTACATGTTCAAGTTGTAAGTGGCAGACATTATACCATGGACATACATGAAAACAGTGTCATGTGAAAGTGAATCTACAATACTGTAAAAGTGGAAATTTTCACGGTGATGAAAAATGACACTCTACATTGAGAAAACGGTCCTTTTTTTTTGGGGGGGGGGAGGTGTTTGATAACTGTTTTTTTTTTTTTTTTTTTTCCCGCACAATGCTACAGAAAGTACTGGAAAACAAAAAGAGGAAAAACTACAGTATGCTCGACTATTCTTCAATTTGATTCAGCACTCTGATGAAATACGACAACAGAGGACTTGTTTTTGCCTTGCAGGCAGGCCTGAAATTCATTTCCATTTCACTCAAGTGGGAATACCAGCCAATGTGCTGGCCTTCCTGTTATTGCATCTTCCTTCCAAGGAGAGCCGCCCCGCCGCCAAAGGCTTGATGATGAAGCTGTTGATGCCAATAACCCTGTGGAGATTGGCACAGATTTATCCTGACTTTTGCACCTAAAAATTATGAAAGTTCCCTTCAGAGGAATGAAAATCGCATCTGCCCACTTTCGGCACGAACTTTACAATGCCCTGCATTATCAAAGATATTGATGTACATGTATAATTGATTTGAATAACAAGGAAACTACGATGTTCGGCCATTTCATAGTTGCATTTCTCTTCTTGCCCATTTATGAGAAGAGCAAAGAATGGATTTGTGGATATCGCATCACCACTACTTATTTTTTAAATGAATTCTCAAGAAAGCTGCCATTTTTTAGCAATTGTGTAATGTCCATGATAGGGATATAAATGTGCATGAGTGACGTAAGATTGCTTTTATAACTGGTTGCCATGGATATGACAAAAATCAAAGAAATAGTCTTTTGTCCTAAGAATCATTCTCAAATCTGCATTTCATATAAACTTATAATATACTATTATGTTTGTTTGTACAAACAACAGTATGCTATCATTTTTACTTTGCAAAATGGAAGAGAGTTCAATACTGGTTGGTTTTCACCAGCTGTTACCTTTAAATAGCCCTTTGTGAGGTAAAGAAAGGCTTGTTGTTGAGAATGGCTATACTTAAAAAAGAAACAGACATAAATACTTTGTGTGCAGTCAAATTACAAATGATTCTCAGTGGAACAGCATTCATATCCATGACTCCTCTGACATAACGTGAGATACATGTACATTGGTACAGACTGTTTAGTCAAGCTACATTAACACACTTCAAAATCTGTGTGGGTGTGCATGCAACTGATCAACACGTTGCAGTTCTAAATCCCATCTTATAAATGGTAAAATATCACATCAACAAGATATCTATGGTACCTCAACCTGTATCTCTTTATACGATCTATTCTCATTTTCTGGGATCTGCATTGTAATTTCACTGAAAATCCAATTTAAGCCATCTCAAGTTACAAAAAATAGTTAACAGCTGACATCATTTTCCAGCATACTTCTAGCTACAATGTAGAAGCTGGTAGAAAGAAGACAGAATAATTACCACATGAGCCAACCACAACTTAAATTCAATGTTTGATGATAAGTTTTTTACGCTGTGCGACAATTTTCAGGCACTATGGGACTACTGACCACTGTTGAACAGGAATAACTAAACACTATGTTTTAAGACAACAAATATGGCAAAGGCACCTGAAAAATTAATGCCATACTGACAAACCAGGCCATCTAATCAGCTGCAAATTTATAGAGGAATGATACATGTCCCTAGCATCAGTTAAAATGCATACATGTGTCAGATTATCGCTGGTAGAGCCAAATATGCACTGGAATCCAATGTACCAATGTACCGCAGCGCATTGTCAGGAAGTACAGATTATAAGGCACTTTGAAATCATATATGTTGTTCTGCATAGAATATGATGGTGCATCAAATACACAACACTGTTCATCTATCCACTACTGTACACCTAGGCTATAGCTAATGGATCAAAGGCAGAATTAACCACACATGCTGTGTAAACATTCTACAATAAAATGGTACATTAGGAGCTGTTTTTGCCCTGGCGCAACCAATTGTGATGACTTTCAAATGTCTTTGATTTCTTGTTATCACCTGTCTACTTTCCATGACAAGGTTTTTAGTCTCAGTTACTACTGTACTTTCACTCAACTCCAGTTCTTCTAGTGAAATCCTCAATGTGAAAATCTAAGAAGCTTAATATTCAACCCATCATTTTGTCCCCACAACACTGGCAACTAAAAATTTTACTGTGAACCCTATCCTGGAGAAAGACAAAGGTACATTGTAGAACTGGTAGAATTCATTGCATCTGCACACAACCAAAAAGCGTAAAAGAAAATTACCAAGGGAAATATTATATTTCATATATGATGATGATGATAATAATAATAATGATAATAATAATAATAATAATAATAATAGTAATAATGATAATAATAATAATAATAATAATAATAATAATAATAATAATAATAATAATAACAATAATAACAATAATAACAATAATGACAATAATATTAATAATAATAATAATAACAATAATAACAATAATTATAATAATAATAATAATAATGATAACAATAATAACAAAAATAACACTTATACAGTGCCTGATATTGACGTTTCTAGGCGCATTAATACGGAAAAATTTTAAATCAAAATACAGCATAATGTACATATATAACAACATCAACAAAAATTAGAACTGAGATTGTGTAAATAAATATCTTAGCATGTTGATAATTACATATTAGTTGAAGGAGTGTATTTGTAAACATAGCAATTTCCAGGCTTTTGATAGTGCCAAAACCAAACACAAATAATGACTCTGGCGACACTTAGTGGCTGAGGTAAAAAATGGCATAGGATCAATACAGAGATGCCAAGGTCAAAGAACAGCAATTTGTAGGCGTGAGATTTTGCAGTACGTCAGCATCGCCCGAGGGAAGAAAGCATATTTCATGATCAGTGAAATCAATGGACTACCATGTAAACCAAGAACCAATGTTATTCTGCATTTCATTAGTCTCATGATCCGTATTGAATTGCATGACTTGAACTGTAGACATTAGTATAAATATGCTCTATGCTATGGGTTAGTCTGTTAACGTTAAAATAATGGGTTAGTCAAATAATAAACAAGATCACATGATAGTGAATCATTTACTGCTTTCTCCCAAGGGGGAAGAAAATCATGCCAAGATTAAATGGTACTGAACAATAGATCATGTATAATATTGTTAGCGCACTTGACATAATGAATTTTCACATTTTGTAATATATGCTAAAATCTGAGCATTTGATAACTTCCTGTGCACAAGAAAATGTAATTTATTTTGGCAACATGTAACAAATTTGAGAATGCAAATCTGGGAATGCACTTTCTGCACGACACACGAAAGATGCCCTATGCATGCTATGGTCATGGTTGTGATGCTACCAAAAAAAAAAAAAAAAAAAAAAAACCCAAAAAACAACAACAACAACAAACTACTTTGTATTCAGAGGTACATTCAAATTAAAAGCATACAATTGCAGAGTACTTTGACTAACCCATAAGAAAAAACAGACAATGGCTTTTGCTGTTGGAAATTAAATACACAGAATGTTCTAACCTCAGGACTTTCCGTTTCTATTTTGGAGAGTTTATGAGTCCTTGAAAAGCATTTCAAACCCTTCAGATGGAACATTCTGAATGTTCTTTCCCATACCACTTGTCATCTGCATTATGTCAGTGTGCTATTAGTGTTGCGGGTATCTCTAGTTTGTTTGTTTTTCTTTTTTGTGTGTGTGTGTTACAGTGAAGAGATCATCATAACAGTATGCTCACAGTACACAATAATTGTATAGCATTAGCAAAGACACTTCACAAGACAGTTCCACTCCACTATTTACCACAGCCTGTATGCATACTGCTATCCAGTCACTACATTGTATGTTTAAAGCTTCCAAATTCTATGACCTCTAAACCATGTCATGATACAAAAGATTTAAAAAAAAAAGGGGGTAGAGGAAAGTGCTAAAACATCATTCACTTACAAACTCCACTCCTGACTTATCAAGTGACTTCCAGAAAACGCCCTATAAATGCCAGATGGTAAAAACATACAATAGATGCCTGTAAACATGTATGTGACTTGTTTTACTTGGAAAACTGGAATGGGGTGGATGAAGAAGTGTCTTGACAACAGGTCAACTGCTTCTGTCTATGACATTTACCAATGATCACAAAACTGAGTGTAACACGATTTTTCATTCAGGAATTCTTCCTGTAGAGTCATGTTAAACTTTCTATGCAAAAGACAATCCAATTTCACAAAACAAATACAAAGTAGTTAGTGGCAGCAATGAAGGCATTATAAGCTACATTTGTTCCATTGTATATTACACACGATATGAGTTGAGTTTTTGGTTCCTTCAAATCCATAAACACATAACACAGTTTATTTCTTCCAGTTTGTAAATACTGAAATAGTTCACTTACAACTTTGTACAGTTTTATTCTGGTTTCAGTATTAATGAACACTGAAGAGGAACTCTGGTTTCAGCACTACAAAATGCATCAATCACTATTTCAGCATTGCATGTACACTATACACAGTTTATACTTTGAATTTAGATGGAACAACTTCACTTCTCAAAATGCTTAGATTTTAATCTGGGTAGAAAGTGCTATTAAGAGAAAAATAATATGCTGCATTTCATAAGGTGTGTTTACAATGCCAAAAGAAAAAAACAAATAATGTCTATTTGAAAAAAAAGAAGAAGAATGAAACAATCCAATGATACAAGGTACAAGATAATTTGCATTTATTTGAATATTAATGAAAAGAGGTTGTAATAATACCAGTATTGTCAGTGTCATTAACAGGAAGAATCATGTGAATACTAAGAAAGATTCTTGCACAGGTTATATAAAGTGCACACACCATCATCCTCCCACAGAATGGTCCCATTTTGGAGGGCCAAAGTTGCAAGAGATTAGAACAAAATTGCACTAGCAAACACATTTCCTCCCTCAACTAACAGGAATTTTATGCTTTTACTGCATTACCTTTAATCAGCTCAAACAATCTGTGGGGAGAATTATTCAGTCAACTCCCCTCCTGATTACAAAGTCCAATGGTGTGCATTAATCATAATTGCTGTTGAAGGGCAAGCAGCTAGAAATCCAGTCTGTGGATATTACAAGTTTAATGTCAACCTAGCCGCACCAGCTGCGTGACAAGCAGTCTAAACGACTCACAAGACAAATACCGTTCTAGCAGTGATGAAGTGGTGTAAATGCCCATTATTCATTTACCCAAAGTCACACTATTTAAACTCTGATGGAGGAGTAACAAACAGTATTTATAGGTGGGCCAATGTTGGGTGTTCTATTAGAAGTGGAAATATTAGCTCCATTGGCCTACTAAAGGAAGGAACAGCACATCAAAGGTATTATTTCCAAAAAAAAAAATTATGAGTAGAAGTGATTAGCAGCAACAGTTTACAAAATCACTCAGACCTCAAATCATGAATTTAGATTTTATGGTATTTCATTCCTGGGTTGTCTTGGCACCTCAGTTGGTGGAAATTACATGCCCACATCAAATTTTTATATCTTGAATGAGCAAAAAGTCCATATAGAGTGACAGAAAGTTTTTTTGTGTGTGCATGTGTGTGTGTGTGTGTCTATTTCAAAGGTATGCAAAATATTCTGTCCTTGCTTTGTGACATTATGTCACATATTTGTACACTCAACAATGCATATGCAATACATTCATTTCATACACCACTTGATCTCCAACCTATTAACTTGCCGCTATTTGGTACGTATGCAGCTGCAGCAAATCAATATCAAATGCAGCCTTCACTGTGCTGCGGTCCATGTTTGTGCTGTAGCAATGCTGGGTCAGCATGACTAATTTGATTTTATGTCAGCTGACCAAGAACATTCCATCAGCTTATCACCCCCTCAGTTGACGATGAGGAAAAATGGAAATCATTGATCATGTAAGTGGACATGTCTCATTGCTACCGTGTGTCTACAGCCAGCTCACGGAAAATACATCACAGCATGTTGCATCAACGTAATTGAAACACAAGCTTAAGAACAGCAGTTATCAAGTTTTGCCTCCAAAGTGGGGGGGGGGGGGGGTGAATGAAAATATCTTTGTCTTCCAGAAGCAATTCTGTTCTTACATTAGGAACTTGTTCCACATGCTGTACATTGTACGTACAAGTACGAGTGTATGTGAATTTCAAAAGGTGCATGTGCTTTGATCCCTAGTGCACAATATAACAAAACAGAAACTACAAATTTCTCATGTCTAAGTAACAAATAAACAGGTATTCAGTCAAGTCTTGTATGACTTAGTATGAAGCTTATCTCTACTACAATGTTCTACTCTTCAAAGATGATACATACTTTAATACACTGTATATAACTATGCTACTTTCAAATACACATCTGCCCTTTGGCCTTCTCTAACTACACTTGGTATTAACATATGGTTATTACCAAGTCTTGCTTGAAATGCCACAATATACATGTATTTGAGCTAGAAATATACTAAATAGACTGCTTGCATGAAAAGTAAACTGTGCACTTTAATAGAGAAGAAGAAATGAGTATTTTTCAAAACAATGGTCAACTAAACCAAAGTAGTTGGGCCCTGTGGTGCTTTGTTGGTGTTGTACTGATGCCCTATCTCTTTTTCTTTGTGACGTGTGCTTTTGGTGGATGGTTAGCTTCTAGAAAGGAAGAAGAGTCACAAACAGAACACAGGCCACCAACATGGAAGAGAAAGGTACTGAAAGAAACACAAAACAAAAACTGGACATTCTATCAAACTCGGCAAAAGAGTCTGAAGCTAAAGAACAGAGTGGACAATACTGCCGAGGAGCGGTCAGACGGATAAGACTTACAGGACGATTTTTGTTGGACCTTAACAGAATAGCCTCCCGGTCGAGCTTGGAGAGAGAGTCGTGCAGAATTAGACACAAACAAATAGAAATAAATGTGCCTCTTTAGTTAGATAGATAACTTAAATCTATGACTACAGACACTGTAAGATTAGAATTAGTTATCACACATACTTGTTTATGACTATCAATCTAGATATGGGATAAATCATCATGATGATGGAAAAATGGTGTTTAAACGAGAGTAAATACATAAACACACCAATAGAATTACTGTGAAATCTGATGATTTATATTATTTTGTAAACATGTCAATGATTAATAAAGAGTTATTTGAATTTTTCATGTTGTGAGTAGTGTATCTCTGAACATCCCATTATTACTTGAATAAATATTGTTGATGATTTGCTGACTGATTTATCAATGGAACTGTCAATTCAAAAGAAATAAGAAGGAAAGAAAGAGTTTGACTAACTTCTGTAAATCACATGTTATTGTGCTGAAACTACAACACTAGTATGCAAAAAACACACAAATTGCAATCAAATGTTATATAAAAGTCAAACAATCAAATGCTTGGTATCCAGATCTTGTATTTATTTTACATCATTGCAAAAAAAAAAAAAAGAAAAGAAGAAGAACATATTCAAAACTACTACTAAACAACATGACGTAACACACAGTGCTTAAATAAACTGGGATAATTATGCTAATGCTTATGACTGAATAATGGTGACAGACTGCAAACAATAACTCATAGCAACAAAATTGTGAAAGCAAAATAACTAGAGCATCAATATTAATTTGAATGCCATCACACCAACCCATTAAACCAGTCATTTTCTTGTGTATATGGAATCAACTTTTTTTTCTCTCCATACAGTCACTTTTGCACATTTGAAATCAAAAAGACAAAAATCTAAACAATGCAAATTGATATTTTTTTCATTCAGCTTCTCCCTGTTTCAAGTTCTTTTATCCGCAAATGAGGTAAAATTCAATTGGACAGATCACCATTGTGCATAATCATAAAAATGACAGAGTAATCAGAGCATTGCACGAAAACAGGAATAATGGCTTGACTCACTGGTTGTAAATGGGGGGCCTAGATATGTGTGACGCATGAAACTTCTCTTTTTTTTTTCTGTGTAGTGATGAGGAAGAATTGTTTGACCTTTTGCTGGTTGCCTGACAAGATGCCCAGAGTACTCCTCATACAGAGGTAGGTGACAAAGTCCATTTTAATCATTGGTCATTTTTTTTTTTTTTTTTATGTTGTTTCATTTTGTGCATTAGAACAGTTTGGGCCACTGTAGATCCAATTGTAAACTACTGAATCAATTTCCAAAGTTTTTGACAGTTTGGATACCTTGTATGTTTCTCTCGTGTAACAATAATGGTATTGTTGCTATGCATATCATGTTGTAATGTTGCAGAACATGACATCATTTCCCCACTAATCTGCCATCTCCCTATGCTTATACCCCCCCCCCAAAAAAAAAAAATAATAAATAAATAAATCTTAAAATGCATTTCCTGGTGTAAAAGGCAAAATTACCTTCATACATTAGATAATATACAACTTAATGGTCCATACCTATGGTTTAGACAACTAGTATGAAATACACTATGAACAAGACATAAAATATCAGTTTCAATGTTCTATCAAGCCTGTGGGTTGTAGGTTATAACCTTGGGTCATAATCAAACTGCTTTAATCAAGGTGATGGGCAATTAACTTTTCATAAAAACACTGGATACATAAAAAGGGTAAATACGAGTAGGGATCGGAGAGCAAGGAGTAGAATCACATACCTGATGGAGTGCTGGGCCAATGACTGGGACTAGGAACCCTTTGTAGAAGAACTCGACCAATTGATCACTTATGAGAGGATGTGCCACCTACGTTTGGAAGAAAAATAGCAGATATATGAACAAATGAAAAAATATATATATATATTGATTTTGAAGCTGCCTGTCTGGAGCATGCTTTTGGGCATGTGCACATTACAATTAGACTGACATTCACAAATTCCACCAGCAGTACTGATGGTGAAACACAAAACTAGAGAAGGACTCTGAGAGCGCAGACCTCCGCCAAGCATGCAGCCCATTTCCACCCGCACTGATCTTGTTCTTCCACAGAGATCAGTGATTTCCACCCATACGTAATGCACTGTGTGCTGAAAGCCGCCCGATTTCCCAATATAGAAGCCTTTGTTACGTCATAAACCCTCAGCTGCACTTGACCGCCGCCTCGCCCTAGCAGAAACTAGAGCACGCACTTTAGTGCATGCATGCAAACCTAAAATACGCGCAGCCTGAACTCCAAAGTTCATTGACCCTCCCTGCAAAAATATCAAAAATCCTTCATAAATTCCCCAAAAATTCTCGGATCACTACCAAAAGTTAATCGTTTGTTACTTGTGTCATTCTCAACCTTTCCTGCAAGTTTCATCCCAATCCGTAAACTATTTTTTTAGTTATTTTGCACACAGACAAACAAACGAACGAACGAACGAACTAACTAACAAACAAACCAATGGTAACGAAAACATAACCCCCCCCCCCCCCCCCCCTTGGCGGAGGTAATAAAGTTCAATGCAAAACCACCTGACTCTTTTCTTGGGATTAAAACACACACTGACACTGACAGAGCAACTGGCAAGGACTTACTCTCCGCTCTACACACACAATACAAAGACAAGGACAACAGTCCTTTTAGTTTCTGTACCTGCACAACCGCATTACAGAATTCCAGTGAGTTGATGAACATTGCAAGGTCTGGCATCCTGGCCACATCTTCCTGAGTGAGGCGATGCCAGTGATCTGGAGTGATGTCTAGCTTCCTGGGTAAGTGAGAGTAGAGGGCTCCTAGTCCACCAGCTAGCACCTGCAGGGGAAGGGGGAGGAGAAAGAAGAGTGGGAGGGGAGGGGAAAGGAGGGGTAGGGGGTAGGGACAAGGATGGAGAAAGAACACAACAAAAACTTCAATGATCAAAGCATCATGTACAATATGCAATGAATTCTAAATCTCACTGCTTGCTTAGGACCACATTCATCTAAACTTCTTCATTTGACATGAAATATGAACATAAACATTTCATGCAATGCAGGTCTGTAATAGGCATCCTTAATAGTTATAAAACCTTTATGGATTGAATGGAATTTAAAAAAAAAATCAGATATTGGCCAAAATATCTCTTTTTGGTAAAAGAAAACAAAACAAAACAAAAACAAAACCGATGCACTAGTTAAATCAAGTGTCCAGAGTTTGACCCGTTTGTGCGTACACATAACAGACATGATACATGTATATTACCCTTTATCTTGAACAACAAATTTGGTTTGTGTTGACACAAACCCTTTTGTGACCTCACATTCAGTTGTTTGGTGCATCAGCAATACATGTTGCTATACAGCTGAACACAACAGCACACACTTGCTGTTTAAAACTCTGTACCTTCACACTCTGTACCTTCACAACCAGTTCTTCCGATGATTTGTACTGTACATGATCACAGCCTTTGGTACGTTGTATCTCAACACAACCACGTGATATCCACTTCAAATAAAAGCACTTCTCAAAGACAGTATAATGCATTACATCGTTTGAGACCTATCAAGTAAAGTGCGTGAATAATCACCACAATAAGGATGGCTGCTATCAATCCTCTATCCTGATTCAATACTCAGAACGATATTGGTTTACATGCACAGGAAGCACTGTGGACATATCCAGGAACTACACTGTTAAAAGGAACAAGGAACAACATACAGTGTACAGTACCTGTGTACACCCGATTCTGAAGTACATGTACGTGTATGTACATTGTAAGCCACAGACCCAAAGAAGCTCCTTGCACATCAGATATATACATTTGCACACAAGATGGTGTCTACGGAATGAGAGCAGTTTCAAGACAGCCATTTTCAATTAACATTATGAATATTTTTGAGACAGTCCTTTGAGTAACATCTTCATTTTGATTTCCTTTTACTTTCAAATTTGATCATCAGGTCAAAGATACCACAGTGACAATTTATGCACTTGGACATGTATGCTGTCATGTAGGCCTAATGTGTTGCTTTAATTCTAAAAGAACATGCCACATACATTGTACAGTGTACATTATCTCCATCAAAGTTTGACAGGTGTATAAACATGAGGGGAAACACATACCACACACACACTCAAGCATTGAGCACTGGTGCTTTGTTCACTGTCTCCAGGTCAGCTGGTATGTTTTGTCCACCACTGTGCACAGATGTCCCAGATGTCCTCAATGAACTATCAATGACTACGGATTACATAACCCTTTTGTCAATAGCCCTACTGTAACACAACAGCCTTCACATGGGACTGATGCAATCGCATTGCACTACAGTGAATAGGATTGTCCAAAGCCCTGCTTCTACTGCAGTCCATTGTATGTTTACCCATGTTTCTCCCACATGAAGCATTCCTTATCATAAAGATGGGGGAAAAAAGCATTGTATACCGTACATGATTGTATAAAACACACACAAATATCTCATGTTTGAATGTGATACATGAGGAAATAAGCTCCTATTTATATGTACCCAAACTTCACTATGGTCATGAGCGTGCCCCTTCTGGGATTTCGCTGTGGCTAACTTCATTAACATGATTCACACTTGCAGTACAATGTAATTCCAACATTTGAAAGAAGACATTACTATGTGTGACACAAATCATAACGGTCAAAGAGGAAATCTGGGGCAAATAAAAGTTAGTCTGGAAAGAAAGAATAACATCTTACAAGTACATTGTACAACCATGAAAGTTTGATATTGTGAAGTTTCACTAAATTTCATGAAACAGTTCTTCAATAATCAATATAAATATGTGAATTGATTTCATCCCCTCACAATTTGCCATATGTACATAAAAATCATGAAATTTTCATTTGTTTTTTTTTTTTTGATCAAACACAATGCACCAGTCTCAAATCCAGATCATTATATCTGACTGATTATATTTTGAAGTTGTTCAACCATGAATAATATTATGTTTCATACAATATACTGTTAGACAAGAAAAATTGAATTTTTGCCATGTTTACATGTAGGTACACGATCAATGGAAAATTATGAGGACATGACATCATTGGTTTATTCATTTACATATTCACATCAACTGTTCAAGAACTGTTGTACAAAAATTAGCATATCTTTACAATTTCGTAACTTCCTCACTTTTGATTCGATTTTTATCAAATTTTCACTGTTGTACTTGTCATACTGTATTTCACTCTTTCTTTACAGACTCAATTTTAACTGACCTGAAATACCCCTAAGCAGGGAGGTGGAAACGCACCTCCCTGCCCTAAGTGTTCTCTTGGTAGAATGTCACAGCATTCTTCATGTGAAGTAAGAAAAGTTGTGCTTGTTTGCAATTTTTCTAGCTCTGTTTTGGGTGGTTTTCAGTTTTACAGGTGCCTTGCAGCTTAAACTGAAGTGCTGAGATACATGTGGATGTTACTGGCAGTGTGAATGGCCCCTGTACGAACTGTAGGCAAGGAAAAGACTCAATTGACTGATGAGATTTATGTTCTGCATCACCACTGCCTGCTGGAGTGTGACCAGTCCCAGCACTCAATCTGTTCACAGCCAGGCATGTTGCCAATGAATGACACCGATACAGTGAAACCCCGTTATAACGAGGTCCGTGGGACCGGCAATATTACTCCTTATAACCGGTACCTCGTTATAACCGTACGCATCAAAAACAAAGAAAAACATAAGCACGATATCATATACCCATCAATGAAACTTAAGAACATCCTTCGCGTTGTTATTACACTATTATGGATCATTATTATTGAGAGAATAAAGGGAAATTATTTGTGAATTAGACGAAAAAGTAGGGGTTGAAATGAGTTATTTCTTTATTGTAATTCTTGTTTGTTAAGTTTTCTATTAGCACCAGCTCAAATAGAGTAACATACAGGCGTTGTTTACAGTAACTTGCGAGGTATTTTTACGCTGTTGGTGCACAGCGGGAATGCGATGATTTCATGAATCATTTCGGCTGTAATCTTGTACAATGTGTGATCGTTGCGCCCGAAGGGATTAAAAATGCTTTCTTTATTTTCTTCCGAAAATCTCTTCGCGTTTTGTACATCCGTTCTTGAAAAATATGCGACAGGATTGAATGTGGAAGGTTGTGATCCTTTTTACGCAAATCTGTACCTGGTAGACAATTCTGAAAGCAAGAAAATCTTCATTGTGAAATGCAGTGTTAAAATTGTGATAATGAACAAACCTAGATTTATTCAAACTAATAAATGTATTTGTTTCTTTTTCTGATTTAGGTTAACATGCGTCATTCAACTATTTTTACGCTACTGTCACCTGGCGAGATCGCGATGATTTCAGAGAAACATGCATTGTTTACCGTTACCATGCGAGGTATTTTACGCTGTTGGCGCTCAGCGGGAATTCGATAATTTCATGAATCATTTCGGCTGTAATTTTATACAATGTATTATCGTTGCGCCCGAAGGGATTAAAATGAGTTCTTTATTTTCTTCCGAAAATCTCTTCGCCTTTTGTACATCCGTTCTTGAACTGTTAAATGCGTTTGTTTCATTTTCCGAACCGACACTGATTAAGCAGGTTAACATGCGTTATTCATCTATTTTTACGCTACTGTCACCCGGCGAGATCGCAATGATTTCATTAATTATTTCGGCTTTAATCATACACACTCATATTTAAATTATCATTTGTTAAATGATAATGAACAAATCCAGATCTGAGTCAAACTAATAGATATGTTTGTTTCTTTTTCTGAACACCGATTAAAGGACAAGTTCACCTTCATTAACATAAGGATTGAGGGAATGCAGCAATATTAGCAGAACACATCAGTGAGAGTTTGAGGAAAATTGGACAATTGATGCAAAAGTTATGATTTTTTAAAACTTTTGTGTTGGAACCACTGGATGAGGAGACTACTAAGGCTCGTGATGTCATATAAGTACGTAACAGTATAAAGAAAATGTAAAGAAAATTCAACATATTTTCACTTTTTCCGCATAATAAAAGAGCACTTGACTTGCCTCTTTCTAAAGGCAATGGGAATCAAATTACCCAAACATATATGTCAATAACGAGTCAAGGGAATGTGTACTTTTTTCAAAAGATAACATTTAGTGAAATTCTCTTTATATATCCCTGATATTGTTGTACGCATGTGACATCATACACTGCAGTAGTCTTCTCATCCAGCGGTGACTGCACAAAAACTTCAGAAATTTATAACTTTTGAACAGATTGTCCGATTTTCCTCAAACTTTCAATGATGTGTTCTACTAATATTGCTACATTCTCTCAATCCTTAACTTGTCCTTTAAGTATAGGTTAACATGCGTTATTCAAGTATTTTTACGCTACTGTCACCCGGCGAGATCACGATGATTTCATGACTTATTTTGGCTTTAAAGGGGAAGGCTAGTAACTGATCAGTGGGAATTGATGGAAATGCTGGGAGATGATTGTTCCAATCCTTATGGGATTCATTCAAGAGTTCATTGTATATCTATTGTTGTGTGAAAATGATTTGCTTCAGAACGGTCTCATATTCAAGTAATGTGCAGATTAATGCACCGTCACTGACCAGGGACGCTAACCTGGAAGCATTAAACTGCACATTACTTGAATATGAGACCATTCTGAAGCAAATCATTTTCACACAACAATAGATATACAATGAACTCTTGAATGAATCCCATAAGGATTGGAACAATCATCTTCCAGCATTTCCACTGATTCCCACTGATCAGTTACTAGCCTTCCCCTTTAATCACGCACACTCATATTTAAATTATCATTTGCTGAATTATAAGGAACAAATCCAGATCTACTCAATGTAATAAATGCGTTTGTTTCTTTTTCTGAACACCAATTAATTACGTTAACATCATGTGTTATTCAACTATTTTTACGCTACTGTCAGCCGGCGGGATCGCGATTATTTCATTAATTATTTCGGCTTTAATCATCCAACTCACATTTGCCGACTAGCAAAAGAAATGGAAGTCGGAACTACAAACTGTCTGCCCAAAATTCATTTGTATATGTTTGTATTAGAGAGTGGAATAATTTGCCATTGAGAATTAGGTCAGCCTCATCACTATCCAACTTTAAACGTACATGTCGCATCTATCTTGAGGGAAATTTGTAAAACAAGAATTGATCAGGGAAGCTGAATTTAAAAGTATAGTAAAATAGAAAGTATCTTTCTGCAATTTCATGTGAATTATATGTATGTGCATGAGCGTTTTTGTGACACGTGTTTGTGTGACTGAATGTGTGTGTGTGCGTGTGTGTGTGTGTGTGCTTGTGTTGCATCTGTCCTATGTAAATATGTTACTATTATACTTCTTGTTAATATGTTTAAAACTTTAGTATGTTTTGCTTTAGTATGTTTTCCTATGTAAATATGTTACTATTATACTTCTTGTTAATATGTTTAAAACTTTAGCATGTTATGCTTTGTTTTATATGTTTATCCGGGACCCCTTTTTTTACAAGCTCTGCTTCTTTTGGGGTCCCAAACCATTCATTATTCTTAATGCTGTATCCTTTTGTAAAATGTCAAATGTTTAATGAATTGGTTAAATAAACTTGAAACTTGAAATGGAAAGGATATAATGATGACTTGCACACGCATTCCAATTGTCCACTTTTGGCCACAAGTGTCGCTACATGGAAAGTTTTTGGATGCGTTATCTTTTTTTTTTCTCGTTGCGCTGTGATCTGACCTAATATCATGCATGCGTATCTCGCGAAAAAGAAAAGCGAATGATTATGTTAATAATTTAGTAGGAACATCGGAAGGCATTCCTGTGTCTTATCGCGTGGTTTAGAAGAAAACATGGAAGGAACGGTTCTCTGCAAAACGGGAAAAAGACGTGGATAGCGTGAATTCAGTTTTCAATGTTTCGTTTGTCGCGTGTTTGAAAGCGGCAATTTAGTCAAGAAATGGAACCTCGTTATATCCGATCAAATTGCTTATGTTTTTCTTTGTCATGATGCACCGAAATTGTCCTCGTTATAACCGAACTCGTTATAACGGGGTTTCACTGTAATAAAAATCAAGCTTTCCTTAGAGTGCTGTTCTAGCCATCAATCAGTCATTAGATCCCATCTACCAACGCTTGGTTGATGAGAAAGCTGATGGATTCTTGGAATGTTAACTGCTCTAACTGCTCTACTGTAAATGTTCACAGGAACATGCATGTTTACGGCAAAATACATACAGTGTAGGGCATGATGAGCAGAGTCCTTCTTCCTTATTGCGAAACAGCACAAAAGCTCCATTTGCAGTAATCACTTTACATCTGAACCTAGCCAGTCAACAAAACCACAACATTTTATTGTCAATGACTCATTCTGCAGCTACAAAATGTGGCACTTATGTAAGTATTCAACGATATACATGTACAACAATGTATCAGTACATGTAGTTCACGAGTATGATATTTCACATACTTGGACTTTTAAGACGATTTTGTGAGAGGTTGAATTCTCAATCGAGGACCAAAGTGATGGGATGAGGTATTTAAAAGTATTAGTACAGTGCACATACTTCACATTTCTAAAAAGATTTAATGTACTGGTATAGTAGTAAAAGGTAGGGCTGACATACAGTAATAACAGTATCACTTTTATCACATGTTGTCAATACAAATCTCAGTTTATCAAATACATGTAGGAATGTTTTCAATACATCTTTCAGTCAAAGTGCAGATTTCTACACTGTATCTAAATGGGGGGGGGGGGGAGGAATCACTACACTGTATACAGTGTAGTGCATTTTCTTTTCTTTTCTTTTTTTCCACTGTGAGCTAGCTTTCAACTCAAAATGTCTAGACAAAGGAACGTAAAACAAAATCTGTGATATCAATTTCCTTTTGCACTTTGCTTCCCTTGGTAGCAATGACAGACATTTCTTTCCTAGAATGGTGTGCCAAATGGTACATGCACAACCAGCCGAGCATTTCAACATTGAGCTGTTACATTACCAGCTCTGCTTCCTTTGTTTTGATAACATGTTGAAAGACAGGAGTGGCAATAGATAATGATTTAAAGTCTTTGGCCAAGTTTATACTATAGGCCTACAGTACATAATATGTACAGTGCATGCTGTAAATGTCAACACTGGTACATTCAAATAAGATACTGTTTAAGAATATAAATGTACAGCTGTAGTACATCGTACAGTGTGAAATATGCATGTGAATGTTTATGATAGATAATTACATACATTTGTAATGTAGTAATAAGTAGTAATTATGGTGTGTATCAGGCAAGAGACCATGTACAATGTAAATTGAACTGTACATGTTTGAACTACGTACAAAGTGTACGCATCTGCATATAAAGTACTGCAAATACACTGTAATGTAAAACACACACACACACACAAAATTAATTTTACCCACCTGAGCAACAACAACAACAACAAAATTACTTTAAAATTTCCACTGTACATTGTGAGCACTGTATCTGACATTCCAATGGATACGCGTTGTACATTGTACATGTCAAGTAACATTTACACATGTGATTGTACATTAAGTAACTGCATCCATAGCACAGATACCATAGCTTGCAAACTTCTCTTTGAGGTACCCAGATTAGATTTAAAGGTAGGGAATCCCATTTGCATGCCTTAAATGAAGAGTTGTATAAATAAAGTGGTATTTTGAAGAGAGTATCATTTTAGAAACTCCCACAAAGTATTGAAAGTGGAAGGTAACATTTAGTACATTTTCATTGACCGTTAGATTTTGAATTGAATTTTTTTCGGGGCTCACGGTAAATTCCAGTACATTACTAGGCTACCTTTGCAGACCCATGCACTGCATGTGTGTCCATCATGTATATTTTGTGAAGAAAGTTCATCAAAACTTACAAACATTTCTATATACACCTCTTGCCACACACTCTAATACATCAGCTCTTATACTTTTAGATTTGTGTTTATAGAAAAAAAATACAGAAGACTGCAAAAAAAGGCTTAAGTGTGGCTGACACACAGAACTACTAAGTAGTTGAGTTTTGTGCATTATTCAAATTGTAGGTAACTGTTGACTTCCAAATTTCTCAGCAGTGGCCTAAACAAGTTCCCTGAGGTTCATATTTAATGTTTTGCTGCATTTTGGGAGGTCTGTAAAAGGTATCCCATACCTTTAAGTAACATTATCAGTCTGAGTTCCGTAGATGTACCAGGGTACACAAGTGTGCTGAATGTGATAGGAAGTGTACCGGTACAAGTGCGAGCAGAGCTGCTGCTAACAGTGAAATCCTAGATTTGTTGTCATAATGTCCAGGCAGTGTTGGCTTCCTGAGGAATATAATTTCCAATACTATGACCTATGCTAGCATACATTGTATAATGTAGAATTTGTATGACAACAATCTATAAAGTAATTAAACATGTCATTAAAGACCCCGTGTACTCAAAAGGCCTGGGCCAAGCAAGCCACAGCTCACCCCATTTCAATTCTTGGGCTTGGCCATGTACAACGTGTACATTGTAGTTTTGTATTATTTACATCAATAAATTGGTCTGCAGCTGAGCATGATTTTCTTTAACTGTCATGGTGCACTACATGTGTAAATATCTATAACAAAACTCTACTATTTAAAGATCTACAGGATACCTTGTAGATACTTTTAACAGATTTGACACACTTAGATCAAGTGATCAGGCATCCCCAGTTTGTACAGTTACAATATTTTCCTTGCAGCCAAGTTATCTTTTTCTTTTCCAATGCACGAAAAGCTGCAAATAGGAATGATTTTAGTATCATGAATAATTCCTGTGTGTGAATGGGCCTTCCACTGGCTCCATTAGCCACTCACACTTTGTTCAGTATGCAACCCATCCTGCCAAATTCATTTGACCTTGTATTCACTCGGGGATCCACACTCACTTTTAAACGCAGCTGTTAATTAGCCAAGACTTGACGAATGCATCAACTTGGCAGGTAATCAGCATGTACACAGTTGGCTAGAACTAGTAGAAGGTACAGTAGTCAGTGTTTTTCTGTTCACACTGACTGCAAAGGCTGAAATAGGACCTTTCCTCAGATAGTCACTTTCATTCATGTGGTTAGGAGTGCTCACCCAATAAATTGGGGAATGCTTTGGCTCTGGCTCAAAGTGGAAACCCTGCACACAATCTTTAACATGCCATTTTTGCTATTAAAATAATTGAGACTACCGGTACACTGCAAAATTCACTCAATCAGGATGCATTTTAGCTGAACACTGAAATTACTTATAAAAATCACTGATATTGTATCTAGCATTGAAAAAACAATTGAAAACATAAATTCTGCATGCCCCCACCCCCCCCCCCCCCGCCATGTTTAGCATGCATGCAGCAATTTTCCTGTCTTTACTCTTTCTCTTGCAATGAATACGTTCGTGACTGCAGGGTACATAATTATACCATCCACTGTATACATTGTAGAAATTGTACGTGCAACTGTACAAATGTACACAGTGTATGCATGAATCGCAGGAAAGGGGGGGGGGGGGGATTTACCTTGTACAATTGTCAAGTACAGTTGAACCTCTCGTATCCGGACAAGTCGGGACCGGGGCTCATCCGGATAAGGGATTTGGCCGGATACGGGAGACTCAATGCTTTATACATGTACATATTATACATACACATGTAGGTCCTACTGATGTAGCCCATTGTAGTACCACATGTAGTAATGTGTATACTGCAACCTTTTCATTGTTACACTCAGTAACAGACCCCAAATAGAGGTGTATGTTAATGTTGGAAGTAATATATAATTCATGTGTGTTTGTATAGGAGTTCTCAAGGAGTTGGGAATCCCCCTTTCCTCCCGTAATTATTAAAAAAAAAAAAAAAAACTCACGGCGAGATTGCGTCCGTATAATAGAGAGATCCGGATAAAGGGAGGCCGGATAAGAGAGGTTCAACTGTACTGTACATGGTATGTGTTGCATTCATGGACCACGCACAAATGTACAACCATGTACAGAGTACATTGTACAGCTCTAAGTTGCCAACATAGCCTACACACATTGCAAACATAATGGTATTCACAGAGTCATACATTGTACACAACCTATCAAACATATGTATAACAGTGCATTCTTAACTTTGGAAAGGATGATTTCATACAAGTTTATAAGTACCTAAAACAGATTTGCTCTACTGTTACATGTACATCAGGAAAAAGATTCCACCTCCCTAGTTACATTCACTAAATATACAATGTACAATTTGAAGTGGTGTCATACAAACTGTAGTCTACATACATGAGGTTTTCTTTTGTCAAATTGGCAGCCACAGCACACATCAACCTGTTGCAATGAATGTCAAAAGTGAATTGTATGTGTAGTCTAATGTGACAAGCTGAACATGCATGCACATTCTTGGGTTTCCTGTTGGTTGATTTAATGGGCCGAATGCATAAACGCTAGCAATTGCTTGTGCTAGCCTTTTACTCGAATCCGTATGCATAAAAACAAGCAATTGCTTGCGAGCAGAAGCTTTTGCTAGCAAGCACAAGCAATTGCTTGCTGCCCGCAAGCAATTGCTTAGAGACCAAGCATTTGCTTAAAAACGTATGCATAAAACGGACCTTTTGCTAGTTGTTGCTAGCAATTGCTTACGATTTTCCAAGCTCTGTAAAATGAGCTTGAGCTTTTGCTTAACCGGAACGTACCCTTTTAAGTATCCTTTTCATATTTATGAAAGAAAGACCACACTTGTGAAGGAGTGGTATAAATCTACAAGAAATTACTCTTAAGTAGTGTAAGAAACTTTTTTCATTTCAACAAGAGGAATTTCCAGTGGTTAGCACGCAAAATGTGATGAAAAACAGGTAGGATGTCTGACTTCGGTGGAGAGCAAGGAGACTTCTCTCCGCGTGCGATCTGGCAGTGATGAGAATCAGCCAGTAATACGTGTGTGTGTATAGATGTGTGTGTGTGTGTGTGTTTGTGCATTTCAAAGCTCTTCTGCTATGTCAGGAAATGTTTCTGCACACACATGCCCTTTCAAATACTAGTACATGCTGCCACACTCGCCTTTGTTCTCGTGTTCGCACAGGCGTGACTTCCCTTTTGTTCAAAACGCAAGCAATTGCTTGTGCGGGACAAGCAAAAGGTATTAGCATGAGCAGTAAGGTTATGCATATGGAATTAAGCAATTGCTTGAGCTAGACCTTTTGCTAGACGAGCTTGTGCTTTTGCTTGAAGCAATTGCTTACAAGCAATTGCTTGTTTTATGCATTCGGCCCAATGGCTTTTACTGGACTTTGAATGGATTTAATATGTTGTATAAACCTGGTATCATCCACTTCAAACCAGTATACTGTACATATAATATATGTATTGTATGTACACGTGTATGTCCATTGAGTTGTACACGTACATGTAGTTTCACAGATTCAAACTGACCAGGATACTAGAATTAAATTATTTCATTGCAATTGATGTCTCATTCTTCCCCTTCCCCCCATAGATTCCCACCAAAAAATGATAGTGTGATCGTTTAATACTACATAGTGATAGTCACCATGGCTATCCAGTGGTGAACTGACAAGCTTGTGAATTTATCATTCAGGATAATATGCATGTACATGTATGTCTTTGAGCATCCCACTGCATAGGCTCACCATTATTCATTATTTCAATGATCAACACACCTTCACAATATTTGAACTTTAAACAAACAATGATTCTGCAATCTAACTTGTAGTTCACACCCACCACTACTAAAGAAATTCTTCTTCTAAAATTGACCTCCATGTACATGTATAGGGGAAACATGCACCTCTTGTACATGATGTGTATTGGAATGACTGGGAGAAATGCTGTATGCACCTGTTCAATTGATCACTTGACATAAGTTATCAGTTACATATTCTTTATCTAACACTTTAAACTACAGTGTAAATACTGACGGCAATGAGTGGCCATGTACTTTGTTCTAAAAATTCGACAACAGCACTATGTACAGTACATTACTTATCAAACCTACCCCTTCGAAGATACACAATATTGCTGGTTGTTTGTTATGAGCATTTTCTTGAGATTTCTTGTATTAATCATTATAAGCATCATTCTTTGTACACCATGATGTTTAAACTATCCCTTGCTGAAACACTGTCATGTCAGCATACTGTACAAATGTTGTCCTCAATAACCCTTACCCAAAAGTGATCTTTTAATCTTTTAACATCCAGCTGAATGGTGAACTTCCATTCATTTCAGCAAAGCAGAATGAAATGAACTCCAACTGTGAAGCTCTATGGTCCTCAGTTACCAAAAAGTGTGTTATTGCACTCCCCCTGGCATCCTCAATGTTTATAACTATGACAAGTCATACAAGTGCAATGTATGACAACATTGACAGGTGTGTATTTTTGTGGGACACAAAAGTGGGGATTTCATCCTGCTTCCACAAGGCCAGCTACATGTACGTGTAAGCTGTACCCAGAATCATGTTGGGAGATCATGCACAGAGAACTGTCAGTGCGGAACTTGGAAATCAACATCTAAAAATAAATATTGGACAAAGATCAAGGTGAGTTTAAAAACACAGAAACTTGTGCAACATAGTACATTGTACATATGTAACTCAAGGAAGGCATCTACATGCAATCCAATGCTGATATTCAATGCAAAAAAACAAAAGCTACAGAAATATGTGACTGACTGACAAACAAATAGTCCCATTTCAGCTCATTGCGTTTGCTGCTAAATATAATTTTATGACAAAGTATGGTGTTCGTACTGTATAACATGTGTTAGAGTTCAATCATTGTGGTGTTCGTACTGTATAACGTGTTAGAGTTCAATCATTGTATCATGTGTATATCAATACAGTGTACAGCAATATTTTTTTCATATTATACTATTCAATTGTTGTTACATGTACATATTGCTTTTTGTTCTTCATTCTATCAACATGACTTTTTGAATGGTCAGAGGCAAATGGGCCATATGTCATCGGATTTGGGTGGGAAATGTCTGACCCAAGGCATATTAATCATGACACCCTTTACATACACTGAATATGCTTTATGGTCTCCCAAAGAGAAATGGTGGCAGCTAAAGGTATCCACATGAAATGTGTTTAAATATTGACATGGTGACTAATGCCTCTTGAATGGAAGGACTGTGCAACACAAACTCTCTGATAGCTGTGCCAAGATATTCTCTCTTTCCATGCAAGACAAATATATGGTATAAAAAGTAGCTACTGAAAAGCAGGTTTTTCCCAAAACATGGGTACAATGTAAATAATACACATCCTGGTGCTTTGTAAAGTGTACTGTACTTCTGGCATAACCAGGGAAAGAAGCAAATCATGCTCTATACACAAACTCTTCCACTTGGTTTTGGTTTCACATTTAACGTCCCTGTTTGGCAGTCCAAGATTAATGATGCCCTGACCACAAGTGTGTGTTTCATCCCTTGCCCTACTACAGACACTATTCCCTACATGTCCCAGACTCTGAAATGACTTTTGATCTGCGGAATTAAATTCATATCGGGGGGATCAGCGGAAGAGCTGGCTTCCCATACATAGTCGGACTGGCTCATCTAACAAATGATGTGCATCCTGGGAAAAAAGTTTTTCGCTCAGGATTTGGACACTAGCCTCGGGTGATTAAAAATAGAGCACAGAATATTCACCCAGCAAAATTCAGACCATGGTCCATGGTCCACAACCCAGAGCAGCAATATTGTTCTGTTCATTCTATATTTTTTTCCCAACCGGTGTATCTCAAAATAATTACATGTATATTGTTATAGAATAGTATATAATTTACTCATTATTTGTCTAGCGATCCACGTCCGACAAGCTATGCTTTTTAGTGGATCACTATTTTCCATAATCGAATTCATTTTCCGCTCTCCCACGAAGTATTTATACAGTGTTTTCCTAAATATTGTACATGTTATATGTTGTTCTATAACTTGTCTCGTATATATATTACATGAATCTTTTGCAACGTTTGAACAATATTTCATCACATGTATACTTTGTACTATGTTTTTTTTTTTTTTTTTGGATTTTCGTTGATTGGAAATAAACTATGATTGAATTGAATTGAATTGAATTCACTTCTCCCTAGGTATTATTGCTAGTCCATAAAACATTGCACAGTTTGCATAGCCCATCACAAAGAAAATGGGAATTGTATCAAAATTCCTTTGATAATACGGTCTTCAAGTCAACTACACAAAATCAATTACCAAACTTTTTCTGTAACACTTCTGTTGCTGCTCAACTTCCTTCTAGTAATATCTTAGATTGCAAACAAAATATTGTATCACATAACACTGGCAATTTAATACAGGTGAAGAAAAAATAAAAATCATCCTCTGAAATAATACACAGCCAATGTTGCCTACAGTACATCTGGCTAGATGTACAATGTACATTGTAAGTGCATTGACTTCATGAAATTTGACTCGTGCATAAGTTTTCTTTTATTCATCTCTTGTATCAAGATTACACTGTACATGAGAACACTTTTACGGATGTGAAAACAATTTTGTATGATGGCAGTCATAAGGTGCAAGGCAAACTTAAGCGAGGTCAACTTTATATGACAAGACACAGTGTTCTTATGGATTTTCACCAGGATGTCCTCCAATTAGCACTTTATCAATGAAACTGAAACCAAGAACATAGCCGAGACAACTTCAGTGTACAGTACAGTTACTTGTAACATTTAAAACCTCTAAGAACACATACTGAGTATTTTGTGAGATTCCACTTGTAATGAGCATTTGTTTGTTTGTTTTTTAATATTTCTACCTCTTTAAGACAAATATTCATGGAAGAGTGGCTTTGATATATTTTTCCTCCATATGAAATGTCACTGGAACATTCTGACGTTCACCTCTCCAATTAGGCATGACATCTCTGTTAATCTTTTTTTATTTGATGATATTCTTAGAGATGTATGCAGAACATGCAGAAAGAAGGGTGAACATCATACCACTACAACTTCCTTTATTTTTGTTTTGTTTTTAAATGTAACAACAATGAAGTCCTTTAGAGCTAACCAATCAAAGCAAATTTCTTTTTACATGTAATTGCATTTGGAATCACACCTCAAAGGCATTGTTTGCCATTTGCAGTTGAAACAAAAACCCAGCTTTCGTGCTTCGAAATAATTCTAAAATGTGAGTTAGGGATAGAAACAACAAATGTAAAAAATGGTAAGTATTGTTATAAAATGTGAACAATAGTTATAATAAAATTGTTTCTAGACTAAACAGTCTAGTTTTGGTTTGAGAAATATAGTGATATCTCTTTATATTTTAGGCTATATCATATTGCAAAATTTTTATATGGTAGGATGTTTTGTGAGATAACTGACTAACACACATATACATGAAATGTGATAACTTGAAAATTTTTTTATATCACTGCTCCCAATGGTAAACAGACCTTTAATAAAAGTATTATTGATTCTTCACATCAACACATTTGCATTTTTAATAAGCACAGCTTGACACAAACTTTTTTCTTTTGTGGCTCATTTGGGCAGCTAAAACCTTCATACAAATCTGAAATGTTGGTGGCCCGAAATAAGAAGAAATATAAAAATCAAATTCAACTTAGTTCCCAAAAATCAGGCCACCACAAGATACTGTAAAAGCGGATATTTTCGCCTTTTAGTGTGACTAATTTTTTACTCTAGGCCTCATGAGATGAGTTTATCCTGTGGAATCAAGACATTAACTACTAGACTATATGGCAAGCAAAAATATTTGCGAGCTTTCTGGTTGCATAAAATGCGCACAAATTTCCACTTTTACAGTAGCCTTTGTGGAAGTGTGGTAGCCCAACATCAATTGGTGCCGGGCCACCGCCAATGTCGAGGCCTGCATTCGTCTCAGCAGGGTGATTATACTGTATCCATCCATCCACCCCCCCCCCCCCCCCAAATGCATTGTAAATATAAAAGGAGTATACTCACTGGACAGAGATTGGTGCTTTCAGCAATATATTTTCCTATATGCTTTGCTTCAGCTGACACCGAGATACAAAGAAGAAGGGCATCCCTGGCTTGCTGGCCCATTACCCCTTCACGGTGGATGTATGGGATAAGTAGGGAGAAGAGCAGGAACTTGGCAGGGCCTTTGCTGGGACTGGCGTGGAAGAGGAACTCCAGGAGGTTTGGATCCTGTGAGAGGCAGATGCACAGCTGCTGGAGCAAATGAATCAGCTGGTCTTCTGCATCTTCACGGGAGTACTCCCAACAAGCCAGCAGGAGCCGCAGGAGAGGGTTCAGAATGTGGGTGTGCATGAGGACCGGCTGGCGGCACTGGCCAATCAGGAGCTCATAGATACGGAGGAGCTCCCGCTTCGTGTCCTCCTGGTGCTCCCCCGCGCGCTCGCTCCAGATAAGCAGCTTCTCCATGATGTTCTCCTGGATGGTGATCTCTAGGAGCCGTCCAATCGTGCCCTGAGTGGGTGCCTCTTCCTCCACCAGGAGCTGCATCATCTGCATGGCGTAGTTCACCACGGTCTGCACATCATCCACGCTGACCTTTGACCACCGCCGGTTGCGTACGAGCACCTTGTTGATGATGGCTTGTATCTGCTTCCAGTGGTTGAGGTAGACTTCTCGCCGCACCTGCATCGCCTCCTGCTCTGCAGACAGAGGCATCCTCTCCGGTGCTGCCACCACACTGGGGGGCGGGGAGTTGACTGCCGGCATGGCAGAGTTGCTCCGCCTCCTCAGTAGCTTACTCATAATGAGATTGTTCTTGGAGAGTCTATTTTAAGCCTCTGCTTGCTTTAAGACATTTCACATTAAAGACTTCAATCAGGTTTGTCACTAAGTGTGCAAAATATGGCTCTGCTCATTCAGGTAGACAGTGTGCAGTGAATTCCCACGCACATGCTGTAACTTCCCGATCACTGTCTCGAGGTGCTTCCAGGTCAGCTCAGGTTACCCCGTCCATGGCAATATCACTGACTGACTGGTTGGGAGTACTTGAGTATCTGAAAGTAAAAGTTGGCAACAAATACAAATAACAATAACAAGTATACACTGAGTAATACATTTATAAAGCAACAGTGCTTACAGTGTAATTGAGGTGTTTCTAAGCCCTCTAATGTACACTGTAAGCCTTCTCAGTTTAATAGTATTAGTAACACTGGAAACTCTGTAAACAGTATACCGGTAGTTGGACCTACTACTCATTGACCACTTTTTGATCAGATACCTTGTATTTTAGAAAATATCCCTCAGTTTCACCTTAAATTAATTTCAATCAAGGCAGAAAATATCGCACATTCATGTCCCTGGCTCAGATTGTTGACTCGTACCGTACATATGGAATTCGCGGCGACAAACGCAAGCGAAATTTTTATTGTGAATTGGCGCAAGCTCATCCTTTTAATCGACCGCCTACATGTTAACAATAATTACACGTATTACCAATGAGGATTTTCTTCAATTCTTTTCCTTCCCGTTTCCTCAGGTTATTTACCTGTATCCCCCTAATTTCTCTTGATTTGCATTCATGTTCGAATGTTCAGCGTATTGCACTCCGTCCCATGCGTACTTTTGATTTTATACGCGAGAAAGCCATTGCACGAGGGTTGTCAATCTAAAAATAGGCGGTCAATGAGTAACGTTAGTAGACTAACTATACTTGCTACATGTATCTTGACATCATGTAATTCTTGTGTGTGTGAATCCACACTTATCATACTAAATAATAACTATCATCATACGTGAGATTCATAAACAGTCATACTCGACTCTATCTCTGCTAGCACTGACTTTGAACCCGACTACTCACATGATGGAGCACTGCTGACCATGTAGACCTCCACCAAGCAGCTATAATTTCCACCAATGATCTTGTTCTTTCACAGAGATCATTGATTTCCACCCATACATATACCAGTATAGCGGTAATGCATGCTGAAAATCGCCCGATTTCCCAATATAGGCCTAGATAGTACATGTATTAGTAGAGAAGCCTTTTGTTATGTCATCAACCCTCAGCTGCACGGCGCACCTCGCCTTTGCAGAAATTAGAGCATGCACTTCAGTGCGCGCATGAAAACCTCAAAAATGTACAGCTTGAACTTCCAAGTTCATTGACCCTACCTGCCAAAATATTGAATATCCTTCAAAAAATCCATCAAAAATTTCCGGATCACTACCAAAATTTAATCATCTGTTCCTTGTGTCATTCTCGGCCTTTCCTGCACAAGTTTCATTCAAATCCTTTCCCAACTTTTTGAGTTATTTTGCACACGGACAAACCAACGGTAATGAAAACATAACCTCCTCCCTTGACGGAGGTAATACTGGGTGCTATTTGTGGCCGAAATTTCATCCTCTGAGTACGGAATTCAGAGCCACGAAAAAAAAAAAAAAGCACCTGGTGATACAATCCACTCTCCTACTTCATGATTCTTTGATAGCAATGTATATTGTAGACCTCTGACAGAAAGATCGGTCTGTATCTGGTCATCTGGGATATGTTCTGGCTTCATGGATCCCCTCCTATCTAAGGAGAGCGTAACGTACGCTCAGTCGCTGTATAACGCTCAGTCGCTGTATAAATACTGTGCTTCACACAGCGTCTGGTCGGGCTAAGGAGAGCGATAACGTAAAAAAAAAAAATAAATAAAAGACTCCTCCGAACAGACGGATGTTTCTGTCTATGTATCAGTTAGAACTAGACCCAAATTATAAATTGGCATTCCCGTCGGCACAGCATGCAACATACTAGCCTGACCAGACCACTGTGCTTCGCACAGCAGTCTGACATGTACTTGTGTTTAAACGTTGTACATGATCGTCGCTTTTGACGGCAAAATCACATAAAATGTCTTTTATTTTGTTTGATTTTAACAGTAAGATGATTTTTACCACTCACCTACATCGTATTTTGCTGATGGTTGAGTTGAATTTGCTGTTTTGTTGGTATCCAGACCTTATTGTTGAATTTTTCGGAGTAGATTGTGCGATGATTCACAAAATCAACGAACTACTACGAACACTCAACCGGAAGCACCGTGGTAACATTTTATGTACGCTCGTGCGTTTTGTGTGTTACGTAAAGCTTGTCGTCTGCTACGTACATGTATTTCCGCGCGTGCTGCTCTCATGATCTGACCTTTGCTGCATCACTTCACTCCGACTAGGTCACCCGACTAGGTCATATGAACTTTTCCGACTCGCTACGTTGTAGTATACGAGAGTGTTCGCCATTCAAATAACACGCAGAAGATGAGGAGTGCATGAATATGGACGCTTACAGACCTGATTTCAATCACGGTTTCGGTGGGTTTTTGACGTAATTTTTTTTTTTAAATTGCATAGGCCTAGAAACAATACCGATTATTGAATGAATATCATAGACTATGGGGATTCCTTATATTTTAGTTTTCTACAATAAATAAAGATATTTGTGAAGGAAACGTACACCCATCGCTGAAATTGACAACGTCTACAAGAGGGTAGACGTGCAGCCGCTGTCGCGAAGCGACAGCGACTGCGTGTAGTTAACAACATACAGACAGTGTATCATGTCATAAGCTAGACAGAAAGATTCGTCTGTCCGGAGGACTCGTTTTATATTTTGCCATTAACGCTGTCCTCCGTAGACAGACGGAAGATTGCAGTACCCATTGCTGTGTGGATGTTCTTAACCACTGTCTCTATGGAAAATTTGGTGAGGTACCTCACCCTTCTCGATTGCGTCTAATTCACGGCCCTAGGTCGCCAAATTTAAGCTTGTATAGTGAAATTAGCTTTTTAAGAATACATTACACTCACCAGATTAATGAGTAATCCAACATTTTAATAGAATTTTCAACGTAAAACACAGCCTGTCGCGTCGTCACGTTCAAACTGCAGAAACATACACTATGAATCTATTAGCCAATCACATGCGAGGTAGTTTCTACGTGTTTGTTTTACTAAAACACGTGGCTTACAGATTCAAAATGGCGACTTACAGCTTGCGAACGGCGATGTTGCGATATCGATAAAATTTCTTCGTTATAACCGAGTTTATGTGAGTATTTCGATTGCACAATGTGAGAAATTTATCCCAAATATTGCTGCATAATGTGTCATGTCATGTCAAACTTGTTTGAATGTAAAAAAGCTGTCTGAAATTTGGTTTATCGTAACGTTTGATCTGTGCGCGACTGCTCCACACAGGAGCCGCAATCATTGACTTCGGTCTGTATACGGAGGGGATCCGTGAAGCCAGACGCAGTCTCCGCGGAACATTCCCCGACGGACAGATACAGACCGATCTTTCGGTCAAGTCATAAGCAGACCAACGAAATTTGGAGTTGGAGTCAGAGACGGGTCAGAGAGTTGTAACAGAGATTATGTCCACCAAATATTACAAGTCTCGAACTCACAAGTCGCACTGATGACACCAACAGTAAATTTACTACTACATTTGTAGATATGTATCTCCTAGATTCTACTAGAATCTAGTAAATTTAACACTGACAGAATGAATACTTTTTATTACTAATAAATTCAGTTAAATTTAACGTTACAACAGAAGTTTGAACCCAAGTCCTCCCTTACTGATATTATTAGTATAAATTTACGGCAATTGTGCCACTGCACTAGACCAGGTTGTTCTACTACTAGGGCCTACTACTAGTATTGACTAGCGGTAATACTAATCAATCGCTCCAGCTACAACCAAAAAATGAAATTCAGCACCAACAATTACTTACAACGATTCATCTGGAAGTTGTTATACCGTTCCGGTTCCAAAATCGTTGATGTACAAGGTCGGTCTGATATTACACTCTGTTGTAAATGACCGACCACAAACAGCTTCACGTAAACACAAAATTGCAGTGATGATGTGTAACGTTTAGAGCTACATGTAACAACAACAGCTACCTTCGTCCGCTACACTGACTTCAGCGCAGCTAGCGCTCGCTATGCTAGCATGGGATCAACATGCGTACGCCCTCTCATCGTCGCGTCTGCACAACTACCGCCACCACAAGATGGCGCTATTACAACTCTGGTGCCGAGCCAAAGAGATTTTTCTCCTCCTCCCTCACTGGGGAAAATCTCTTTGTGCCGAGCGTGACGCTTAGCAAACAATGAGAGCAATCTATACTCGGTATATATACATGCAATACGTCAATTTGTGTCCCTCCTCTTCTTCCTCTTCTTCTTCTTCTTCTCTTCTACTTCTTCTTCTTCTTCTTCTTCTTCTTCTTCTTCTTCTTCTTCTTCTTCTTCTTCTTCTTTCTTCTTCTTGCATTGTGGAATTGAAAGATGTCATACACATGTATATTTCAAAATTGCAGTTTTGTACCTGATACTAGCCTTGTGCATCAAGAATAACCATACAAAAGCAATCATTAAAACCTGTTGAGGTCAAATTGCATTTATATCCAATATCCAGAGTAGTGCCATTATAAGTGGATTATATCGTAATTTTGCAAACACTGTCTTTTCTTTTTCATGCACTAATGAATTTGTGCTTATCTATCACATTTTTCCTCGCAAGCGTGAGATTTTTTTTTCTCTTAAGAAGAGTGTGAGAGTTTGAAAACTGCTCGAAAAGCCTGAGTCTAATTATACTCTTCTTGTGATAATTACAGTACATTTATCAGGATCACTGACTTGATCGTGAATGAACATGTAAAATGGTAGAATGTCGATGAGCAACTGCACATATCCTTTGCATGGTTTTTTTTTTATATATACCATACATTGTCTTGAGGTCTTGCATTATTAATTAATAAGTATGAATGACCGGCATATATTGTACATAATCAACATAAACGTATTTTTTTTTTATAATCATTGAGAACAGTGATATATTGTATTTGTAATATCTGTTTTTGCTTTATATAATAGGTTAATCTAATTGTGCAATGGTTAAGATGAATAAGATTGACCCTTTGTTGTTTTATGTATCTTTTTTTTCATTGCTACACTGTAATTTGTGAGTATTTTTAATGTATACATGGCCATTTAACAATGTCTGTAAGTCAGCCCCCGGGCTGCGAAAGATATTGATCAATAAAACATCCTTTCAATCAATCAATCAATCAATCAATCAATCAATCAATCAATCAATCAATCAATCAATCAATCAATCAATCAATCAATCAATCAATCAATCATTCATTCAAATAGAGGATAAGAATATAATATGTAACACTGTATAATTGTTACATTATAACCTATGAATATCGAGATCTTTCAAGTCAATACGATAAACTTGTCAGCATTCCTATCGAACAACCTTATCTGCAAATGAAATAAAATCATTTAAAAAACATCCATCAACAAAAATCGCTCTATAAAACAATGATGATTATAGGCCTATCCATGTGAGGTCCATGATAATACTCTAGAGTAGCAGACACATGGAAATCTGCACTTCCGATCGTGTAAATGATCCTTAGCTATGGTCGTAATTCGGAACATACCAATCAATTTCTTCACCGTTGTCTTCTTTTTTTTTCGTCACCCTTTATTTACAACTGTCGGACGCATTTGAGCCCTGTAATGAAAAGCACATGTTAAAAAATGCATCATAATGCACACTGTCACCAAAGTAATGAGGTTAAAGTCAATACTATTGACTTCAAATAATACGGAGCATATCAAAAAAAAAGGTAATCCAACTTTGGAGGGCTACCATTTCATAACTGCGAGCTATGGAGAGTGCAATGTTGGTTGTGTGGAAAGAAGAATTCTTCCTCTTTCCAGTGGTACCTAATTATGTTGACAAATTGATGTCATGCATGACTGAGCAAATGAACTTCAAAGACAATAATGCGAAATTACACTTTTTCCAAGTTTGAGTGTTATCGTGAAGGAACAATGTAAGTCTGACTGAATGGATGGGATCTCTCAATGAAAGTGGTAACATTAACAGGCCAGCCTGCATGACTGCAGGTATGTGTTAAGGTTTAGCGTTTAGGGTTTCTTCTAACTTTTTATGCTTCATAACCTATAACATGGCCACCTGTCTGATAACGTGGTCACTCCTACTAAGGCAAATCCACACAGTCCATTTTTCCCTGTCCACATTCAACACATAGCTCGCAGCGCCAAACCAAGTCTTGAATGTGAAGGGAGAAAATGGATAATGGTTCAGCCTTTTGTGGGAGTGACAAAGTTATCAACAACGGTGGCCATATTGAAGATAACGGACCATAAAAGGTTAGAAGAAGCCCTAAACACATACCTGCAGTCATGCAGGCTGGCCTGTTAATGTTACCGCGCCGTCCGATGGCTAGTGATTGTGACGTAACAATGCACACCTGTACATGACAATGGCCTCGCGCTTCGGAGACACCGCCCGCAAACAGGTGGTGGATTGGTCACGTGAAAAATATTGCCAAGTTTCAGTTGCTAGCGGTCACACTGCAAAAAGATCGAGAAGTTTGGTGGGGGTGAGGGAAATATTCCTATAGTTAGTGGGAATTAGTTTCGCGGAAAGTTTGCGGTCACACTAGGCGCGGTCAGACTGGCAAAAGATCGAGAAATTTAATTAACATCGCGAAGTCTTCGCGATCTTTTGTCGAGGGGCAACCAAACTTGGATTGATTGATTGATTGATTGATTGATTGATTGATTGATTGATTGATTGATTGATTGATTGATTGATTGATTTACTCAACGACCCTGATGGTAGTACAATGTCAATTGAAAATACACAAAATAGAAAATTATCAAATAAGATTTAACATATATACATGTATAATACAAATAATACAAGATATCAACATAATCAAATACAATTTGCATAAAAGTATGTTATAAATAATTATACAAATGTAAATCTATCACATGAATTACGAACAATGCAGGCACTGCCTGAAGCAAATAATCACACAAAGAATACATAGAATAAACTAAATCAAACGAAATGATAAAGTACAGTAACTAACGAAAAAAGGACATTATTACGTTACAAAACCTCGAGATATTTGACAAAGTCTTTTTCTTAGTGGAATTGGACAATTGATTATATCTAAATGTGTTAGGATATTTCCTATAATACTTCTCGAGAAATATTTTGCGTTCCGTCTTAAAGAAGGGACATACAAACAAATAATGGAATTCATCACCAATATCGTTTTTAGAACAACGAGTACACAGACGTTCAATTCTTGGAATGTCTTTGTAACACCCAGACACTATGGAAGCTTATGATTGAGGCAACGAAAACGTGTTAGAGATTTCCTATTATTTTCATTAAGACGAATCAGGTACTTTTCAAGCATAATCGCTACTTAAAAATTTTTATAAACAGTGCATTGATTGTTTAGCTCAACATCACTGTGCCACTCCTGCTGAATCATATCTTTCATTTTTGTATCCAATATTCTTTTGAATGTAGATAAAGACAGGTTACTTGCTTGACTCTTCCACACGTCAGAAAGGCCTAAGCTATCGAGAATATTCTTAACTTTGGGAATCCATCCCATCTGATTTTACCCTTTCAAAAAGAAGAAAAATTCAAAGCTATAAAAATAATGCTTGATAATTTAGCTGATTTCCCATTAACGAGACGATACCAGAACATTAGCATTCGACTAGCGATAGTTTTTTTTTTTAGTTTGTAGAGCCCAAGTTCACCCTTCAGATCTCGGTCGTGGATCGCGCGATCCTCGCGAAAATTTGCACTAAGGTAGAGGCCGATGTAATCTACAAGACTGTGTAGTTAAATTGTGTAAATTTTAATTTATGTATTTTATAGTAATTAATTTATGCTAATTTATACAATAATCATTTTTTTTTTTGCCTATAAATCAAAAAATAAAGTTCCAAGACTTCTAATTTTTGGTGAACATATTTTTTTCAATATCCTCAGCAATAATATTGAAGAAAAATTCGGCTTCATGATTATTTCTTATGTATTTTATTGTTTATTAAATTTCTTATGTATTTCATTGTTTTTTTTACTTTTTGTTTCTGTTTCTTTTTTTTTCGTCAAAATTTGTCGCAGAAACTTTTTAAAGCATAATCAGGCTAAAATATATAATTATCAGCCATTGAAAGTAAAAATATTTATTTTTATATGAATTAATTGCAAAAACACAATTTACATTGGATTTGTACACAAAGTCATGTTTTTAAGCAATTTTTGGGTCGACAATTTTTTTTTCAAAGAGGCGCGGCTTCAAAATGGTATGCCCGGGAGCGACAAATTTGGTCTCAAAAGTTGGGCGAAAATGCCTCCCCCCCCCCCCCCTCCCCGGTGGGAATAGGGCTAAAGGTTCATTGGCAAAATAAAACTTCGGAATATTTCTCACTTTTCCTCTAGAAAAAATAACAACCTTCGTCTTCGTGGTATTAACAGTAAGATGCCACAACTGGCAATAATCAGAAAGAGCGTTAAGAGCATCTTGTAATTCATTCGCACTTTCAGCAAGTACAATAGTATCGTCAGCGTACAAAAGAGTGAATAGATTTATATGAACATCCATTTCTTTCTCATAAAAGCAATCGTGAATTGATGTAGATAGAGAGCTCAGACCATCGTGTCTCTCTTGTAAAAAAAAAAAAAGATTCAAAATCATTCAGGTACAGTGCAAATAAAATTGGAGACAAATTTTCACCTTGCCTTACTCCTACGTTACTTTGAAAAAAATCTGATTTCTTACCATCGTATGAAATGCAAGATTTAGCGTTGCCATAAATTTTGACTATTACACGCAACAATTTTCCATCAATCCCGTCCTTCAGTAATTTGATCCAAAGCGAACTTCGATTAATTAAATTAAAAAAAAAGCTTTTTTATAATCCACAAAAGCACAATACAATTTTTTCCAGAAGTTTGGCTCATGGGTACGCGCGCACAAGAAAGAAGAAAGAGCGCGCCGTCCGATGGCTAGTAATTTTGTGACGTAACAATACACATCTGTACATGACAATGGCCTTGCGCTTCGGAGACACCGCCCGCAAACAGATTCTTTGGTCGGGGTGAGAGAAATATCCCTAGTTGGAGTGTGAAGTTTCGCGAGAAGTTATGCGAGAAGTTTCGCGGGAAGTTTGCGGTCACAGTGGCAAAACTTCGAGATCTTATGATCGCGAAAGTCAACAGGTAGTGGGTTTAAAATCTTCTTGATCTTTTGCCAGTCTGACCGAGCCTATTGAAAATAGGCCCATGAGTCGTACGGCTCACGAGTTATACAGCCATCGAGTCATACAACTCATGAGTTCGACACAACGAAAAAAAAAAGGTGGGGAGGGGGGCTCACGAGGCCGACACTATAGGGGAATAAAGCCCACGAGACCGACACAGGGCAAAGAAGGCCCACGAGACCGACAAAATGAACAACGCCATCTCTATGTCAATTACAGTGTGCATTATTTTGTACAGGGTGTTGCATGAATAACGGTGCACTTTCGTCACGCTATTGAACGCAAGATTGTAACTAACTGGACAGAGCTATCTCAACGACAACGATGTATCAATTTGTTATACAGGTGTGGCATAATAGGAGGCAGTTCGACACTCCACCTGGAGTGACATTGTTACCAATAATGTTTTTCTATGAAAGCATTGTACACTTCATGGACCCCCCCCCCTCAAAAAAAAAAAAAAAATAGGCCTAAAGGACAAGAACGATGTATATGGCTTCAAGTTTATACGTCTTTGATAATGACATCATGCTAGTTTTAGTAGCCTTTTCTCCATTTCTAGCTCGAAGATATGCATGCAGGATGTAGGACCGAAGGTTTTGCCCCTTTTCTTTCTCATTCCACTAGTTAAGATATCCTACCCGACTGCTAAGAGGTTTTAGAAAACCAACTTGTAATCCTCTCTGTGACTATATTGTATGAAATTCAATTATTGAAAACGTTTTATATCGTAGCGATACATCCTCAGTTTGTGACTTGTGTTTGTAAAATCATTATTCTCCTCAAAACGGTAAATTTTTGAAGGAATGGATAGATGTTTTCATGGATGCATCTTCTTTCTCTGACTTATAACATATACCCTGATAGACGATTACGTTATTTGCTATGATCCATACAAAATCTACACCTTTACTGATGACTATCTCCTCCAGATCGTGCAAAGCAGATGCGCACTGCGACAACCATTTTGTGAAATATTTCCCTGTAAACTTCATTTCATAATTGCGCAGATCACTCATAATCAAATTGATTTTTTTTTTTTTTTCAGAGGGTGAAGGCAAGAATACCTCAAAAGGTCGAGGAGTTAACACGCAAGCGAGAGTGCTCTTGCATTTTGGAATTGAAGAGGAAAAATCTGGTGCACACTTTTAATGAATTGTATTAATTTTTGCACAAATTAGAACACTCACACCACACAGGCACACACAAAATAAAAGGTCATGAAAGTTTCAAAGGGTGAGGGAGGTAGAAACTGACGCGGTAGCACCCGAGCAACTCCTCTTTCCCCATCACTCTGCATTCCTTTATGCCACTATTGGGACACCCTAAACGGTCCCGCTTGTTCCCTCTGCTAGGCTCTACACTATGGAACGCAATGTGTTGCAAAAGTCGGAAATAACCACTGAGCAGAGGATTTTACTGGGATTTTACAGAGGATCTTACGCTGTGACGGCGTGCAAAGAAAAACAAAAACAACTACTGATCAGAGGTTTCTAACTCTGCACTAGCAAAATAAGAAAGAAACTAGACTTGGAATTTGTCAAGACTGACAAATTAGGTGATCCGATTTTTTTTTTCATCAATGATTCGAGTCCTGATCGCAATAGGCATGACCATGTATTTTTCATCTGTGTTTAGAGACATTGGCCGTGTGATATTTGGATTCTCATTTAGAAGAGTCAGGTCTGCCATCTTTGGTACCAAATTCGGCATACACTATAACGAAGATACAGAATGAAGTATATTTGACCATTGCCCCAACTTTGCACAGCCAAGATGGCATCTGAGCAAAAAGTGGTTATTTTGTGAAATGATTCTTGTAACATGGTCTTTGCGTGTGCAAAATATGGGAAAGATAGGACATGTATTTACCAAGATACAGGTTGAAACATTTATGACCTTTGACCCTAATTTACATACCCAAGATGGTGTCTGATCAAGTAGTTGTTATTTTAGGAAATAATGTACGTAACATGAACTAAACATGTGCAAAATATGGGGGTGATAGGGGCTGTTTTTCTTGAGTTATTGCAAAGAAAGTTGCAGAAAGAAAGAAATATCTCAATACATCGAAGATAAGTTTGATTTCAACCAAGATTTTTGATATGATCTCGGCATCGTTTGAAAAAAATGGAGGGTACATAACGATAGCCCAAAGTCTAAGCTACAACATATTAAAATCTGGGAGAAATTCACCGAAGAGTAAGTGAGCTGGTGCTCGATACCGTCATGTCAATTTTTCATTTCCAGAAAAATTCCCTCCCACAGAGATAACACGTAAACTGGTTAAATTTGACAAGGTCACATTATATCCATTTTCACGAGGTGAAGACATCATCCGACTAAAAATTTGATTGAACAAAACTTAAAGAGTATTAAATTGGCTACAACATACCAAAATCTGGAAGAAATTCACCGAAGGGTAAGTGAGCTAGTCGTCGATAAAGACAATCATGTCAATTTTCACATCTAGAAAAATTCCCTCCCATAGAGATAACACGTCATAACGAAGATACAGGAAGAAGTACATATGACCTTTGACCCCACTTTGCACAAACAAGATGGCCTCTGAGCCAAAAAATGGTTATCTTGTGAAATGATCCTTGTGACATGGTCTTTACGTGTGCAAGATATGGGAAAGATAGGACTGGTATTCACCAAGATACAGGATAAAACATTTATGACATTTGACCCTAATTTACATACCCAAGATGGTGTCTGATCAAGTAGTTGTTATTTTGTGAAATAATGTACGTGACATGAACTAAACATGTGCAAAATATGGGGGTGATAAGGCCTGTTTTTCTTGAGTTATTGTAAAGAAAGTTGCAGAAAGAAAGAAATATCTCAATACATCGAAGATAAGCTTTAATTTCAACCACGTTTTTTGACGTGATCCCGACATTGTATGAAAAATAAAGGGCACATTTTCGATAGCCCAAAGTCTCAGCTACAACATATTAAAATCTGGGAGAAATTCACCGAAGCATAAGTGAGCTAGTGCTCGATAAAGACAATCATGTCAATTTTCACATCTACAAAAATTCCCTCCCATAGAGATAACACGTCATAACGAAGATAAAGAAAGAAGTACATATGACCTTTGACCCCACTTTGCACAGCCAAGATGGCATCTGAGCAAAAAGTGGTTATTTTGTGAAATGATTCTTGTAACATGGTCTTTACGTGTGCAAAATATGGAAAAGATAGGACATGTATTCACCAAGATACAAGATGATACATTTATGACCTTTGACCCTAATTTACATACCCAAGATGACGTCTGATCAAGTAGTTGTTATTTTATGAAATAATGTACGTGACATGAACTAAACATGTGCAAAGTATTGGGCTGATAGGGCTTGTTTTTCTTGAGTTATTGTAAAGAAAGTTGCAAAAAGAAAGGAATATCTCAATACATCGAAGATAAGCTTTAATTTCAACCACGTTTTTGGACGTGATCCCGACACCGTACGAAAAAACGAAGGGCACATTACCGATAGTGCAAAGTCTCAGCTACAACATATCAAAATCTGGGAGAAATTCACCGAAGCATAAGTGAGCTAGTGCTCGAAAAAGACAGTCATGTCAATTTTCATTTCCAGAAAAACTGCACTCCCATAGAGATAACACGTAAACTGGTCAAATTTGACAAGATTACTTTCAATCCATTTTTACGAGGTGATGCTGTCATCCAATCAAAATGTTGTTATGACATTTATGAAAGAGCATTTAATAAGCTACAAGATACTGAAATCTGGGTGAAAATTGGCAAAGGATAAGTGAGATACGCTCGAGTGAACTTGAAATTTTATGACGTCATTTTGAAAATTTACTCTTTTTACTTTATAAAGAAATTTGATATCTTTTAATCATTTTTCCAGCATTGCAAACCCATGAAATTACATGTACAACTCATCAGCTTTCAGAATATGTAAAGAAAATTGGGGGTCACCGTCCATCCTGACGAGTAAAATTGGATTTAAAATTGGCGGTTTTTTGGCATTGTTGCACTGTATATCGCCATTGACGCGCGCGCGGAATTTCAACTTTGACGGGCCCGTATGACGTCATATTGAGTCGGATTGACTTGAAACTTGGTAGAAATATTCCTTGACATTTTAGGCAGCCGATAAGTGTAAAAAAACGGGAAATTTCTATTGCATATGAGCTGTGCGAGCGTATATGCGCGCGCGCGTACGCGTCCGTCCAATTTTTTCAATTTTTCAAAAAATGCTCTAAATGGTCTGAAACGTGTGCAAAAAAAATTTGAGCTCGATTTGAGCATAAAAATATTTCAACGCGCGCGTACGCGCACGTTTTAAGAGAAAGTATGAATTTTGAAAATATGAGTAAAATGCGCATAACTTGAAATGTATGCGACGTAAATTTCATTGAAAAATTCCATTCCAGTAATGAGATATGAATGAAAATGTGTTTTCATATAATGACGTCATAGTGACGTCACGGTCGACTGATCACAATGATACATTAGATTTGCCGTCTTTGGGACATGATACATATATGGTATGAGTTTGAAATTGATACTCTGAGAACTTTTTGAGTAAGTAGATACACAACTTTTGTCCAGAAATAAGAAGAACCCAACAAAGAATCCGTACAGATACAGAAGGTGATCCGAGAGGATACTCGGATCACCTAAAAAAAAAGAAAAGAAAAAGAGACCCTCTGATCAGTAGTTTTATCTCTGCACGCACAGCTCAAAACCGCTGATCAGTAGTTTTAAACCCGCTCTGATCATAGTCTGGTTTCCAGACCCTTTGCCAACTGGACTCCGCGGCGACGAAGTCGCCGCCCCGCGACGAAGTCGCCGCCTTTGCCGAGAAAATCAACTTAAACTATACTAGTTTTCGACGTTGAGGGCGTCAATATCATGGATAGCGAAATAGTATGGGCAGAGGGTCTGGAAGCCAGACTACTCTGATCAGTAGTTGTAACTCTGCAAGCACAGCTCGAAATCTCTGATCAGTCGTTTTATCTTTGCACTCAGTTGCGAAGAAAACATCTGTTTGAGACGGCTTCCGCCCCCACAAGCATCTCGCGCTATTACAGTCGGGGGGGGGGGGGGGTCGGGATCTGTACTTATCTGTAGAAAAGCCTATCTGGCTCGCCTTCATGTGCGATTCTGCGCAGTTTTACCATTCTCCCATATGCAAAAAAGAAAAAAGAAAAAAAAGAGAGAGAGAAAAAAAAAGCAGAAACAAACAAACAAACAAAGGCCCTACCGTGCTCACACTTCAAGGTTCCATTTTTTTTTTCCTGGGATGGTATTCTGAGGTCGTAAGAAGTCTGTAATTAACTTCATAATTAAGTCGAGAAGTTAAGAGGCCCTTAATCATGGACAAAATCGGTATTCTGAGGACGTATTTAAGGTATGATTAAGTCCCCTATAAGAAGAACAGAAAGATTATTGGAGATCTAAAGTCGCTCCTTTGGTCTTTCAAGGTGACTTTCTGAAGTTGGTGGAGTTAGAAAAGGGTGACCTTACATGGCGATCACTCATATTTAACCTTCCTAAGGGCGTGTTGAGCTTTATAACTCGTGCGGCTATCAACGCCCTCCCAACGGCAGACAACCTCAGCAGATGGGGCAAAAAGCTAAACACCCGCTGCACATTATGCGGAAATCACGAAACCCTGTTGCACATTCTGAATAATTGCAAAAGTGCACTGGAACAGGGTAGATACAATTATCGACATGATAGCATCTTGCAGTACTTGGTTTCTTTCATAGGCAAAGTGAAGTCAGACAAAGTTATCTGTCATGCAGACCTCCCGGGGCATGACATCAATGGAGGTACGGTCCCGTCTGATCTCACACCCACCTCAGAAAGACCAGACATAGTCTTAGTCAATCAAAGTAACAAATCAGTAGTAATTGGCGAGCTCACCGTCCCTTTTGAATCAAATATTGACTCCGCTCACAACAGAAAATCAGAAAAATACGCCTCATTGGTGCTTGACATTGAGAACCAAGGATACTCATGTGAGTTAATCTGTTTCGAGGTAGGATCCAGGGGACTGTTGACCAAGGAAAACAAACGTCAACTCACTAAGCTGTTCAAGTTTGTTAGTGACACCCGGAGAATTCGGGAACACAAAGAACCATATCGAAGATTGCTATTCTTACCTCGTTTGCCATTTATAATGCCCGCAACGAACCCTCTTGGACAAAACCGGCATATCTCCAGCCTGCAACGGAAGATTCTTGGTGTTTCTAACTAGTTCTATGTACACACATACATAAACACCCATAAAGTAATACACACACCCACACTCACACACAAACACACACACATCCACACACACATGCACATACACCACGCACACTCATCTTTCACACTCACACATGATTATGAACACACAAAACGCATACACATACACATAATGAACGGGCTCATGTGCGGACCTATATATGCAGGCCTTTATATTCATGTTTCTTTTTGGCGAGTATTGTAGATTGATCATTACAGGTCAATGATATTGATTATCATCGATAATATGTACCCCTCATCTGTGCTGCACATTCTGCGCTCCATATCAGTATATTAATCTGTCATGAATGTGTTTTATATCTGTAATGAATAACGAATGGATTTTGTTTTGTATAATATAGGTAGTGTGAAAAAATCTTAAATTCTGATGAATTGTCTTTGGTATAAATTGTCAGAGAAAATTAATTAATTAAGTGTTGTTTTGTTTTATGTATTGTATTCGGGGAAGTTTTCAGAACTGGATCTTTTTTTTTCTGATTTTTTGGTACTTTGTATTAAGAATTTAAAGGTTTTTTTTTTTTTTCAGGCACTTTTACAGTGCATGACCTAGCTCCTCCATAAGGCTCAAAGAATTGTTTCTATATATATTTTAGTAACAAGTAGAAGGAAGGCGCACTTTTTTCTGTAAAACTGAACATATTTATTTATAATGATATTCCCCTATTAAATATGCCAAATAGAAATAACAAAACAGAGGCAAAAGTTTAAGAGGGTTGAAATGAGATTGCAATGGACTGCTATGGCATCTTAGACTTATCATTCTCTTCCTTATCGCCACTATCATAATTATCATCAACATCATCGTCACCATCATAATCATCATCACCATCATCTCTATCAATATTGTCATCATCATTATAATCATCATCATCATTATCATCACCATCATCATCGCCATCATTATGAATTATACCAGTGAGGTGGGAGGAATATGATTATGCATATCATATGTCTATATACAGTCATTATTTACGGGCCGGTTTTGTCCATTTTGATTTCCTCCTTTGTATTGTTGAAATATGTATATTTATAGGATTTATATCTTTGCATATATATTTATCATTATGTATATTTTGTCGTTTTTTTCTGCAACAATGGATGTGAAATAATTATTTCATTTTATTGAGCAGATTTAATGTAATTTATTGGTAATGAATTTCGCGAATGAGTTATTTTGTGTGTTTCTTAGGTTAAGTATATGCTGATATAAGTTCATTTTTTGTAAGTTTTTTTTTTTTCGTCTTGAAACAGCTGTTCATGTATCATGTTTGTGTGTAAATGTACTTATATACTTGTATATATTTGTGTCAATGTCAATAACCATTATTGCGGTGTGATGGACTGGGTCCACTGTATTTTTTTCCTTGTACGTACCTGCCTGTGGGCAGGTAGTATCCTAGGATTATTTATCACATGCTTTAATTTGCAATGGAAATAAAGTATGCTATACACACACATTAGGTTCCTCCCATCTAATTGTTATTCCATCCAATCAGACGCGTTGTTAGAAGGCAAAATGATGATTACGTGCGCAAAATATGCCCTCAATGCGTACTCCTCCACACACCCCCAGCTTCGTGCGCACACTCCGGTCTTTGATAACAACCCTTCACCTACGCACGTGAAGAGCTCACATAAAATGACAAAATTCCTCGAAGATCGCCCATATTTCTTTTTTCTCTGAATTCTACGTGATAGCATGACAACAAGATTCAACCTCTCCTTGATTACCGAACACGGTAAGCAACGTTGTGGGCGAGAAAAAATGCTGTAATGCGTGATATCGGAGTAGTTAATGTTACTCTTTGGTATCATAAAGTTTTCCATTATCTTTCATACTTAATTACACACTCAGAATACCGATTTGTAATTAACTCTGTGATTAAGTCCTCTTAGAATAGCACGCGCATTGATATGCGCAGGCGCTTAAGACTTTCCCGCCAAAACGCTTGTTGTCATGGTAGTTAATAAGCCCCCTACTTAACTAAACTCTCAGAATACCAATTCGGTAATTAAGTGCTAATTACACCTTAATTAAGCCCTCAGAATACGGCCGCTGGTGCCACTTCCGGGGTTTAAAAAATACTAGTAAGTGGCAGGGGCCGAGGAACGTTTTTCAGTGCGGGGGGGGGGGGGGGGGGCTGTGAGACCGGGGGGGGGGGTGTCAAGGTCAAGAACCCCCCCTCCCCCCTCCCCCCCCCCTCCCCCCCCCCCTCCCCCGCTTAGACGGCAAGAATCTGAGGGTGGAAGCTTTGGAAATTAAAATTAATGGGTTGTGATTTTTTTTTCACGATTTTTTTTTCCGACCAAAAGTGTGTGTGTCGGGGGGGGGGGGGGGGGCTGCAGCCCCCCCCCCCCAGCCCCCCCCCCCCCGGTTCCGCGGCCCCTGAGTGGGGGCACAAATTGTGAAAGCGCGGCACGTCCTCGAGGCTGAGCTTGCAGGGGGGGGGGGCAGAGGTGAATGAAAGATAATGACCACCGCCGTTAGGTTCGCACGTGCAGAGCTAAAACTACTGATCAGAGGTTTTTCTTTGCTCATGCAGAGTTAGAAACCTCTGATCAGTAGTTTTTACTTTTTACGACCAAAGAAAAACGTAATCCCTGATTAGCACTTCAGTTTTATCCCCACTTTTGTAACACATGGCGTCCCATACCCTACCACTTCGAGCTGCCGCTGTTATTCTAGTCAGCCGGTAGTCGTGTAGTCTTCTTTGCATGTCCCTGCTCCCTCAATGCCCATACAACCGCAAAACAGTACGTAGTGCATGCACATATCGCATATGTGCATGTGCGTACCGTGCATAATTACCCTCTCAGTATGATCGTAAGAACACGTCAACCTACGCGGAAAGTGCACTCAGCTAGCTTACATCCCAACGCAAAATGTCCCCTCTCTCCGGCCGCGCAGTAAGAAAAGTGTTCGCGAAAGACATGGAGAAAGGCATGGAGCTGATCCTGAGCCAGATGATTCTTATGAAGTTATGCCGTCGTTAGGATGTCAAAGGAAAGCTTAGGAATCGTCTAACTAGCAGCTGAAGAAGAATAACGACTTTCGCATCTACTGGTGATGATTGCATGTTATGACTTATGTCCGGATAAATAGTACGGCCTGTTCTAGTGGGAGTGCTGTCGTAACAGATGAGAGAGCCTAGGCGCCTACCTTGAACCGCAATTGTTTCACGTGAAACCTCACAAGTTACTGCATGAGAGCGACAAGCAGTCTGAAATAATGCCCCTTGTCATTACTGAACGTAACCTGAGTTGATATGGCATCTAAAAATATCAAAATTCGCTCCAGATTGAGACTGTCTGGCAGAGCGTACAGGCGCATTTACACCGTCCCCGTTATGGTGACATTTCTATGGACCACCTGTGTGTGTTTATGCGTATTAGCACAGTTCCCCGTGGACCCCAGCCCAGCAACTCCGGGGGCAGAAAGCAACGGCAAGGGAGGAGGAGCGGTTTCGGCTTCTTCAGCCGCAGTAGCTGACACAAGATCTTTTGAATATCCAGGTTGGTCGGATATTCATATGGAAGCCTGTGCCTTATTAAGGGTCGGAGCTTAAGTTCAGTAAAGGTGTAAAAGTATTCTAGAACCCAAGTAGGCAAGCGCCAGAACACCATTTTTTTTTTTTTTTTTTTGGGGGGGGGGGGGGGCAAAATCTCGATGGGGGCACATCATGTGACAGTGTGACATTTGAGATCCTTGGCGAGGGAGCGAAGCGACCGAGCGGGGGTAGGGTGAAGGAGGGGGGATACCCCCTCCCACAGTAGGGACTTTTTTGTAAAAACAGAGTACAAAAGTCGCGTTTATGTTTATAGAGCATTTAAAAGCAAATTTCTAGGAAATTAAATATGGTGAAAAAAATTAGTGCCAAGGACTAGGCCCTATGATTTTAACATACGGGGGTACATTTATGTGACAGTGTGAGATCCGCGACCAGGGAATAAAGCGATCGATCGGGGGGGGGGGGGGGGGGGGGGGGGGAGGGTGTGGCGGGGGGATACCCCCCTCCCACGTTAGAGTGTCCAAGGATTTTTTGTAAAAACGAGAGTACAAAAGTCACATTCATAGAGCATTTAAAAGAAAATTTCTAGGGAATTTAAACATGACGAAAAAAATGTGTGAAGGAATATGATTATAACATAGACACTGTGGGACTGTACATTATGTGACAGTGTGAGATCTTCGGCGAGGGTGTGGGAAGGGGGGTATCACGGTAGGGACTTTTTGTAAAAACGAGTATAAAAGTCGCGGTTACAGAACATTGTGATTCATATTTCTAGGGAATTAAACAGTAAAAGAAATCACTGCGAAGGACTGATCATAACCTATGAAAACTGTTCATTTTACTGTAAGTGCGGGCAAAGCGAGCGAGTCACTTTCACTTCGCCATTCGTCTGAAATATATTCATTAAAAGCTTAAACGTGATCGCATTCAAGTAAAAATTATTATATTGCTAAAAAGCAAGAAAGGGAAAATGTAAGGTGTACTCAAGGTATGTTTTAGGGGGCACACTCGAGGACGCGAGGCTACCATCTATACACTAAATTTACTCATTAGTAGATATTAGTGTATGTAGATGCACTGTAACAGTGTATTATGACTTTCACCCTGTTAGGGGCGAAAATTTCGCATTTTCTGTTATGAAATTGACATTAAGAAAATGTGGATGAGAAACTACTTTTTTTTTGTTGCACTTGGCCTGATGGATAAATACAGTTTGAATTTTTAGCCCATGGATCATGCTAACTTTAGTTGCATTGTACATGGTACAGTCAAACCTGCCATTGTAGTAGCAGCCACCTTTCCATACAGTAGGGGCCACTTGTTGTATGCGGCCACTGGAAAAATCACCCGAGAGAAAAACCATGAAAGACCCTGTGCAGAGCGGCTACCTGTGAAACCTGGCCAGCAGCCAACAATTTTGTTTCTCTCTGTAGATTTTAACCCTGTCTATAGTGGCCACAGACCCATACGGAGCTGCAGCCGAGCCCATTATGAAATTCAAAAAGCTATGCAGCCGTGTCAGTTATTTTAATGGCTAACTTTAATGATTGCCACTATTACATTCACTCGCCACCCGAGTTTGCTGTTCTGAGTTGAGATCCAAACAGGACTTTATAATGTGTTGTACTTTTCTTTTGGATTACTATACACTGTAAGTTTATTCTATGTCCAGCTTGTGCACAGCGTTGGCATCTGACAGTCAACCCATACACCAACACAGTTATACCCCTGACACAGCAACAAAACTGTTGAAAATTTCTGCATTCTACCACAAATTTATGTTATGCTCACATGGAGTAGAATGTTTGGACTAGAGTGGTGTACACTGTATCTGTCCATCTAGTGAGCCCTTGCGCTACAGTTGTAAGTCCACGGAAAAAAAAAACCCAGTTTCTAACTACCCTGACTATCGCTGCTTAATTCAAAACCAGCTTTAAACAACGCAATGTTGTTCGCATGTCAGACAGAAAGTGCTTTGTACAATGTAAATGTGCAATGATCATTTCTGTGCCTTTGCCACCGATCTCTGTAGAGATCAATGGCATGCACTGCTTGAGACCACCGAGTGTACCTCCGAAGCATGACCTTTTGAAGTGTGCAGCACGATAACCATGCAGAGAAATGTGGTCTACAGTGTGCAGACGATACATTAAATCTTTGTTTTCGGTTAGTTATGAATTGTGTATGTCAATATCGATATCACCAATCGGTAGGCGTTGTAGCTAGATTGATTAAGATGTTACATAATGGCCCGAATTCATGAAGGTGGTTTAACTTAGATCATGGTCTAAAATAAGCATGAAATAGCCGTATACCTTTGACATGTGCGTACCAGCGTATCAATGCGCGTTTGCTACTAGGCGTCTGTCAATAGTATTTACGCAGAAGAAATTTGCATAAACCATGGTTTAAACCATGGTTTCAATTGTACCACTTTCGTAAATTCGGGCCAATGGGTCTCAGTTAATGAATGTATGAATTCATAGTCTGTGTGATCGTACTGAGTAGGATGGTGTTTCAACTGCGACTGGTACAGTCCTGTCGCAACTTCTATACAGTGACAGGGCTATGTAAAGTTTTCAATGGATCTACTCGTATATAACTCTTTTGCCCTGCATATAACGCATTTATCATCTATGTACAGTATATACAATTGTATGTCATGTCCTCGGCAATGTATTGATGGAATGATTCTGTTGTGTTATGTCTTTTAGTGTTTTCCGTTGTTGTTGTTTGATTAATGTCAGGAAAGTGATGATGATCATCGAGTACATGTAGGAAAGCATCAGACAAGAGATGTCGGAATCACAGGGTACTGTGGCAGCTGTTTGGACTCTAAGGCCCGAATTCACGAAGGTGGTACAAATGAAACCATAGTTTAAACCATGGACAAAAACCATGGAACGCCAAGTGTCGCATGGAATATTTCGTTACTAAATCAGTCATTTCGTCAATGAAATGATTATTTTGTAGCTAAATGAACATTTCGTCCACGAAATGATAATTTCGTTAATGAAACGGTCATTTTGTCGACGAAATGACCAATTTCATAACGAAATATTCCATGCGACACTTGGCGCTCCATGGTTTTTGTCCATGGTTTAAACCATGGTTTCATTTGTACCACCTTTGTGAATTCGGACCTACATGTACATTGTAACTGTCACAGATACAAGGCAGGAGTTGACTTTGTCATTATTGAGAAAAGTCAAATGATCATAACCTACATGTATTACCAATACAATGTAGTTCCAGTGTATTTATTGCCACCAATGCATGAAAATGTGCTGGTAGTGGATTTAACAAAGAAACTGATTCTATATGAAAAGTGTAAATATGAATTATGACATGTAAGATATAGAATCCATTACATTTGTAAAATAGAGTGCATGGGCAAGGTTTCTTGTTGCCTTCTTCCTACTGGCATTAAAATTAAATCACTGTGGAGGTGCATTTTATGTGCCATTGACTCGTGATAATTTGTACATGTACAGTATACATAACTGTATGTACACTGTAGGTTTTCTATATATTTCATAAATGATCTTGCAAGTATACACACTCACATACGTGTACATATATTATGTATATTTTGTTGGAAATCTCAAGGGTCCAGTACTTACCAGTGATTGCTACCTCTTGTCTGTTAAAAAAAAAAGGATACTACAATGTAAATGGCTTGATTTCAATTTTCGTTAATTCATTTTTTGTTTCTTTTGCATTTTAGTTGGTGATTCCATAATTCTCCTCTTAGAGATTACCTCATCTAGATGTATTATGACTCCCTGCTGCTCTCTATACCCTATGGCATACAGAATGTACCACTGATGATGTTGCCTGTATTGAGGAACACAAAGAGAAAGACAGACTGGGCAAGGAGGCTATCATGCAGCTACATAAGCAGATGGATGATGATCGTGATGGTGAGGTGGAGCTGTCTGAGAGTGATGAGGTAGGCATCCTTTGCAGTGGGCATTGTGTAGATGAAAGTTTATGAAGGCAGACTTCATCTTGTCTTCTTCTTTTTTTTTTCACTTTTTTTTTTCCAGGTGATCTGGAATATACAATTTATATGAACATCTCTCTTCTTTCTCTCTCTCTCTCTCTCTCCCTATATATATATATATATATATATATATATATATATATACATTTTTTTTTTTTTTTTTTGGGGGGGGGTGCAATTTTTAAACACATAAAAAGCAAATCAATTTAAAGTTTTCACCATAAATTGCAAGTAGTCAGAAATGTAGAATCTTTTCAGTATGCATCTGATTGACAAATATCCCATCATCAGTGTACTAAATATATACCAATTACTCAGTGTTTCCAGTATGATACTGTATAAGCTGTTATTTTCGCGAGGGTTTAATATTCGCAAATTGCAGTTGGATCGCGAATATAACAACACGCGAAATTTTCTCCATGCGCTTTGTGAATAGAGCATTAACGTAAGCATTGGCGTCGATTCGCGAAAACATCTCGCGAAATTGTCTATGACCTCGTCATTCGCGAAAATATCTGTACGCGAAAATAACGGCGTATACAGTAATTCAACTGTGATGCCATGGAGGCATCAATTTCAGTAAGTACAATATTTAGAGGTCAAAAGTAGTTTTGGTGCACTGTCAACGTCTATGTAAACAAAAAGGCTCAAAATCACTCCTTGACCAATGCAGATTACATTGCAGGCCATTTTGAGATTTTCAACATTTTCTGTGCATTCAGTGTTGCTGAGCAATTCATTTATGAGTGTCATAGATCTATACCAAACTGTATTCTGGATAATGTGTATGACTGCACAAATGTATTAAGGAATGGTCATACACACACATACAATTGTATGTCCACCCACAGACGCACACAAAAACAGCCCTCTTTCAGTATCTAAAACCTTGCGTGGAGATACAATGTATGCCTGTCTGTAACCGGGCGCTGACCATGAGATTGCATCCCCAGTTCTTGTTTCAATCATTTCTTCTTCTTTTTTCTTTTCTTTTGTAAGTGGTAGTGGGAGATTAAGGAATTGCAGCCAAGTCTATTTCGTGTAATCAGTATTCACTCACTGATAATGCAACATTGTGAAAAAATGATATGTGTATATTGATAAATTGTGAAGTACATGACAAAGTACAATAAGTGTTGTAGATGGGATTGTGGAAACTTTCTTTGATTGGCAGATGAACTCTTCATTGCAATATTACATACATTTAGTTCAGACTACCAGGGTAATGCATGGGGATGATAATGATTTAAATAGATTGTTGTGATTTTAAGTTCTTTTTGTTATTCTTTGTGTTTAAATTCTTCAGAAATACAGAAGGTGAAGTCGGACAGATAAAAAAAACAACAAAAAAACAAGAATAATCCCAACCCAAAACAAGAACATGCATACACTGAGTTTCAGTTTCATTGGTAGCAAACTGTTAATGTAGACAGAGCGTGACACGTGAGACATTTTAGAAGATGCAGCCTTTATACATTGTATGACTTTATTTGTACAATGCATAATGTAGATAATACATTTTTTTTTTTGTGTGTAGTTTTTCGTCTGTGTGGTCTTCAGATGCTAAACATAGGACAACATCTATAGCAAATACCTGGAGTAAGTGTGAAGTGTTCTATTTCAGGTAACTTGAAGAGTCTTGCAGCATATGTACAGGAACTGACAAGTACAGACTCCTTTGTATGTCTCTCTGGTCAATTTATGCTGATTATGTGAGCCAAGCATCGACTTATTTTTGAATTGATTGGCCTGAATTAGGCGGTTGTGATGCTATTGCCCTGATTACATTATCAGAATAAGATAAAGTAGGAATACTTTTTATTTGTTACTTTCTCCTTTTAGACAGAAATTTCTTTATAATTTGATGTTCATCTCAGCAGCCTGGAAAATGTTTGTCATTTTTTTTGTTTTGTTTTTCTTTCTTTTTGGAGGGAATTTATAATGTAGAAAATGAAATGAATATTTTGTTGTAATTTCTCATCTACCTTATCAGTGCTGCTTGATGAAATAGAATATCCAGGAAGCAAAAGAAGAACAAATATTGTTTTTGCCATACAAATTTTATAGGTCATGGATGTTCAGTACAGTGTAAATTACCCATGTAATTTAACAAGCCTGAACAACTCCTGGTCATATACATACTATGGATAGTTTGTCCACATGACCCTCATATTACTACACACAGAAAAAGTGTGCTTGTGCAACTGGGTGGTTATCTTCCTGCACACAGTTGTGACTGCGTACAGCAGTTGTGATGGTTCAAGACACCCACACACACACTCGCGCACAAAATGAGAAAAAAAAAAATGGCTGTTGAGCCAAACTGTATCTCTTGAACCGTGTCAGAGTATCCTTTAGAGGCTACTGAACTGTACACTTTTACTTTAATAGTTGGAAACATCCAAACCCTCTGATCAGTATTGAACCCTACGTTCTTGAATTCTGTTTTTATACTACAACAAAGTCAGAACTGTAGAAGGCATTGGCTTTCAAGAGTCTTATCACTTGGCTTAGAGCACATTTCAGATTTTGTGATTTTCAGATGACATATACTGCATTTGCCATGTGAGTTTATTTCACGATATCGGACTTGTACGGTGTACAGTGGTAAAACAATTTGTAAGAGATTGGGTGTGTGATCACATCGATAGAATAAGAAAAACTATTATCATTTTGCAGGAGAAAAGTTACTGATTTCATACCTTGCACTTGTACACATGTATTAAAAGGGAGGCAATATTTTTTTTTGCATTGTTAGACATTTCCTGAATATAGGTCGACTTGCAAAATACAGTGTATGTGAAAAATAAAAGCACCAAGTAATACATGGTGTATACAATGATTGAGTTTAAAACAGATGCATCTAGTACAAATTGTATGTTCATGTGTAACCCATGCTAGCATGAGCATGTACAACGTATTGCTGGTTTCAATCACTCACTGACCTGATTTAATTATGTTATCGTATAAGATGCTGGTAATTAAATTTCTGTGGAGACACTCTGTGCCCAAATTACTTGTGTCTGCACAAGTCTTTGTGTCTATCTAGTGGGTCTGGTACATTGTAGTCCTCACTATAAAATATTCACAGTACTGTAACCTATAGCAACATGTATAATGTACATACACTAATATGTATTGTATGTTTTGACCAACTGAATATGAATGTTAATGCTTCAAAAATATATTTCAGAGACTGTTCTTTTAGCTTTTGTGTTAAAAAATCCTGTGATCAAGTCTACTAAATATTTTTCAGTGAAGTTTGTTAAAATCAGGAAGGTCAATTCAGGGGAACTCTTTGTTAAATGGTATGTGAATAGAAGAGCTCCAACTTACTTTCCATACATACTTTCAATATTTCTGAGTAGTTCTATTTTGATCACTTCTTCTTCAACAATGTAGTTTCTGCAATAGATGTAGATCCATTTTTTACAGTAAAAATTTACTTTGCTTGTGCTGATTTTATGGATCTAATTTCCTTTTTTCCAGTAAGTAATATTCTGTCTTGTCTTATTATAATGTAGTTTCTGCTGGAGAATATTTCATTTGCAATATGCCACATTTCTGTCAAATATTCTTTGATTTTGTAATATGAACAGAAGGTATAGTCTATGTATAGTCTATGTATGAACTTATGGTGTATGAACATCACCTGTACCTCAATTTCTGTATTTTTCTTCCAGAATACCGCATCTAGGATATTTTGTCAAAATATGGGAAATTGGTCAGAAATATTACATACAAATGCTTGGTTTGCCTGATTTGCATTTTTATATGTGTGTACATTCAATATCGTGTTCGAGACAACTTAACGCCCTTCTCATTCTCAACAGATGATATGTTTACCTCCCCACACACACAGACACAGTAAGTAGGGTTTCTGGAGATATGACATAGCATTGTAAAGACATTTGAATGCATTTGAATACAAACCAAAAAGAACACCTGAACTCAGTCAACAAGTAATTCACTTTTTAAGAGAAGAGAAAAAATACTGGTAACTATTGAAAAACCAAAAACAATTGTGGCATGAAATTTTTACAAATTGGAGCCAATGGTCTTTTTGCGACATGAGACTTTTGAGAATAAATATTGCAACTAGAATTCCATGTATAGTGTAGTGCATTTTACTTTTGCGAATCTTGGCTCCTTGCAAAATTCGCAAAAGTTTCAGGCGCACAAAAATTTCTGGTTTTACTGTACCAGAGGTTAAAGGGATCGTGCAGTTTTGGTTGAGACCTAATTCAGGTTTCTAACATTTTTGGTGAGATAATGAGAAATCTCTTATGAAATATGAAAGAGCATGTAATTCCATGAGGAATTCAACGTTTATTTGATCAAAATTTGTTTTGGAGTGGCTGAGATATCCAAAAACAGCGATTCTAATAAGTGTGGGACCCACAATTTATGACGATCACTTTGTTTTACTTTGTTTGTGGATGTTTCAGTCATTCCAAACCTGATTTTCATCAAATAAACTTTGAATTCCTCTTAAAATGGTATGCTCTATACTATATCATAAGTGTTTTCTTGGTATCTCACAAAAAGGTAAAGACCCAATTCTCATCTCCACCAATACTGTACCATATAAGCCACATTGTGTATGAAGATGGATAGTCATGTGCTGATCATTGCAGCCTGTGTACAAAGTACTGGTACAATTGAGAAACATTCTAGTTATCGGCATCATTTGATCTTATAATAAAAGAGAGCAAGAGCTATAAGTCTATCATTTAGTATCAATCATGCTGGGGTAGATTGGTTTACAGAGGAAGGAAGTACTGTAACCTTGCTGTGTGGAAGTTCTTCAGAGATTTAGCTTTGCTGCCACCCAATCTGTTGCCTGTTGAGACAAATACTATGTCACAAGATGAACTGTTGTGGGTAGTGTGGAAACTTAGCAACTTGGCTCTGCTAAGCATGTAATACTTTACATACAAAAAAAAAAGAATCATGATTCGTGTTGACATCCCAGTTGCAAGGTATTACAGTTTATATGCCAACGACTGTTACAGGTGAAACCAACCAACCAGCCAACCAACCAACAGCAAAATAACTAACTAACTAACCAATGCAACTAACTAAGTTACTAATGAATGAATGAATTAATTAACTAACTAACTAACTAAATAAATAAAAGAATTTAAAAAGATTCTGATCTTTGATTTATAGTGCTCCATGGCTTTTCTATCTTTATGAGCTGGTTAAGCATTTGTAAACAAATCTTGAAAGTCAGTTTAGAAAAAAAAAAAGAATAATTACCATTTTGTATGATTTTTTAATGAGTTTTGAAAATCCTACATTCTCAGTCCAACATTATTGCATTAAATCAGCTGTGCTTCTTTTACTGTATAAGCTGTGATTTTTGCGAGGGTTTAATTTTTGCGAATTTCAGGAATCACGGTTGGATTGTGAATTTGACATCACGCACTTGGGTGATAGTGCTTTTATGGTAGCGTTGTTGTCAGTTCACAAAAACGACATCTTGCGAAAATGTCTATGACCTCCTCATCGTGAAAATATCTGAACGGTACGCAGAAATAACAGTGTAATACAGTATCTGAAAGTGTACGGGAATAGGTATGTAGTGTTATAGTTTATGTACCTGTAGGCAAATATTGCAGTTTCATCAAACTTCTGGCAGAAAAGTTGTTCAGTACATATGGACAGTATGGAAGAGTATGCGGGAGCAATTTCACTGTTACAGTCAAAATTTAGCTGTTTTAATTTGAAGCACAGATCCATGCCCAAAGTCATTCTAGGCTTCAACTGAATTATGAAAGGGACTGTACATGAAATGGAGTCACTCTCTGCAGCCTACGGTGTATGTGTTTTGATTCGTAAGTATCATAGTACAGGGAGGACTGCGAAGTACTCACTTAAACTGTTGATCAAATCCAAGGCATTTCCTATAGTATGCCTGGCTTGAGTTGCGTCACTTGCATTGGTTGTTATCTGATAGTGTAGGTCCTTGTCTGTGAAGCACAATCTCTGCATACAAAATGTATGTCATGTACAGTGTATGTACTTCCTTTCACATTGGAAACTCTTGTCAATTCTGTGCACACACACTTCTTGCTGATTATATTCTTCAGCTGGCATAACATTGCAATACATACCCACTCTTACAAGTGACTGTTTATGAAAGTATTGTCACAACTGTAACACTTGTTGATATTCTCTTGGGAGGCAGATTAAAATGGAGGCGTTGTCAAGGACATCTTACTGCACAAAGTAAAATGTGTGTGAAATCTAAATATTGAGCAATGGGATTATTCCACTAAACTTCAGAGAGTGAATCTGTTCATTTCCCTCTTATATTCCCCCTCCTTTCCATTCTTCTGGGTTTTCTTTTTTTTCCATTCTTTAATTTTTTTTTTTTTTTTTTTTTGGGGGGGGGGGGTAACTTTTATAAAGTCCACCTAAGTTTGTTCAGTCACTCCCTGATTTCACATGATTGCTTCAAATGGTTCTCTTGCAGGGCGCACTGAAGTGTGAAGTGTGACAGGGCCCGTAGTGGTGTTGAGGCTGAGGAATATTGCGCAAAGCTGTTGCTGCTTGGTTCCGCCATCTTCAGCAACATTTTCCTCTCTGCAAAGCCCATTCTATGCTCTCTGGGATTGTCAGAGCCTTTTTCCATGTTAGTAGAACATGCATTCCTTCTCTCTCAGTGTGAACGAGTCATCAAGACAGGGTGGCTTTATCCACATTCATTCTCTTTAGTTCATCCTTACGATGACCAGCAGTCCTCCGGTCATTGCAGCTATCTTGGAGGCTTTCCCCAAAGCCAGTCCTGATTTTGCCACTACCACAAAGATATAATGCTCAAATGAAGATGTTCTTGTTCTGATTTCCAAATACAATTTGCAAATTGTACATTATCATTCACATGTTTCTTGTTCGTGTGTTAACTACAAATTTGTATTTTAAAGCAGTGATGCTATTTTTGTTCTTGACCTGTGCTGTATAGTTTCTGAGAGATGAACTGAAATATGTGGACGACTTTGAGAGGCACACTCAACTTCATGGAAACGACAAAGAGATTAGTGTTGAGGATTTGTGGAAGACGTGGAAATACTCTGAAGGTATGTACATGACATTCGTAGAAATCATGGTACACAGATTGGGGTACCAGAATGCATAAAACACATTGTAAAGAGTGATCTGAATTATTGATACAGAGAGCATTTTAGGATTTTGTACAGATTCAGTGAATTCCAATGATACCCCTTTCAGGTAATCGCGGTTCAATTATCCGCATCCAAATAATGCGGATGAAGTAGTCAAAATCGCGTTCATATATCCCATGAAGTGCGCACTACTTTTACGAGCACCCGTTCATATAATGGTTCGAAGGACGGAGTTATTTGTCATGGTTACGGCGCACGCCTCTATAATGACGTAATGTTTCCAGTGAATATCCTCAAGCGCGCGCTCGTGAGGGGCTTGGGGAGAATATTTCTAATCAACACTTGCACGTGCGTGTACAACTGCAAAACTGCGTATACTATAACTCACGTGTATGCACACCTCTCGCGCGCTCAAGCTCAGCAATCAGCGGTTGTGCGGGAAATCGAGTGACCTTTGACCGAACTGTGGAATGTTAGTGCGGATAAGTCGTAAAACGCATTCATGTATTCTCGATCTACTCCTCATGCTGCAATTATGCGCATAATAGCAGCATCAAAATAATGCGCACTTTTCTACTCCTCTCCCGTTCATGTAATCGAAATTTTACGACTTAGTGCTCCTATTATCCGCATCCACGATTACCTGAAAGGGGTATGAAAAGTGAAAACCAAATCCATCATTCCATATCAATGAAAACCAAATCCATCTAATCTTGTGTTCTTCATAAAATATGCAGTGAAATTGCGAGGTTGTAAGTTTTAACTTAAACAGTTATATTTTCTGCAAAGCTACAGTAGATGGGTGCAAGTAAAACAAAGTCAACAGACGTTGTGCCTGCAAAAATGGAACTAAATTCTGTCATTATGCTATAAAGGGAAGGGAGAGTATGGATTTGAATATATATTCTAATTAGCAATGAACTCAGTTTGCTGGTTGAGCAGAAACAACAGATATCTTGGAATATTGTCTAGTTTATCGTGATCAATAATCCTGCCATATGGAAGTGACTAGACGATAAATCTGAATTATGCATTCCAGAACAACCAGCAAACTTGAATTCATTGCCATTTCAGTGTACTCAAGTCCATTAAGTAGCAGCAGTGCCATCATCATTTATACTACTTGGCTGGTAAGCTAGACATGACAAAGGTTAAACTCAACTGGATTGCAATATTAAGTTGGCTGCTTGATTGCTTGTACCTGTAAAGAAAACCTTGCAAAGAGCTCATAAGCAGTATTACAAAAAATATTTCATGTTTTCTACTCGTTATTTTTATATACATAATTATTTAGCCTCTTCAAATTTTCTAGACTTTTCATACAATTAGCCTATGGAAGGTGACCACAATTGTTGTAGTCATAAGATATATGAAAGTATTATGAATAAAAATTGACAATTCCTCTGTCCAAAAGAAACAGCATCTTAAAGAATTGACCAGTGTTTGCAAAGGGTATGACATGCTGTTGGTTTCTATGCTATAACAAAGCTGCTGTTTTTCTCAGATGAAAATTTCATCATCTTCACAGTGAATTCCTTTGTAGCATGACTCTTTTTTTTTTTCAAGTCAATGAGTCCCTTAAAAAAATTGTCATGGAACAACTTGCTCATGTAACCTTCTATAAATCAGAGTATAAACATTTGCAAATAGAAACATTTTCTTAAAGTTTATTTCAGGTACTGTAAAAGACTGAAGAAGAAGAAGAAGGAAAAAAAAAAAAAACAGCTACAAAGAAATGCACCAGAATTCATGCCAAAAAGAGAGAGAGAAAAAAAAAATTTTATTGTACAGATGTTGTGCTATCGGACTCTTCATATAGACTAGATAATACAAACAAGTCTAATCATCAAGTTATCAAGTAAAATGTAGGATACTTTGATGCATCAGGTGATGATTTGGTTCAGCGACATATAATTATTCAACCTTTCAATCTGTAGGACCCAAAATATTTGTACATGTATTGTATTATATATTGGTAATATGAATGTAATGTCACTTGTCAAATGATCCTCATCCTGTTAAATACATGAAAGGATAAACTAGCTTTTTCCATGCAATGTATACTGTCGGAGAAATTGAATGCACATCTGTTTAATAACATAAAGAGTCATGATTCATTATTCTTTCTTGGTACCCAGCCAAGGTATACTATAATTATGCCAAAATCTTGTAGGGAGGGTAGAATTAATTACGTGCAGAGAACAACAGTGTTGAAAGGTCAAAGATACACTGTTAAGATCAAATATCACCGTAATTTGGGGTTGAGAGAATGTACACCAACTAAGAATAACCAGTGGTAATGTAATTTGATGGAAGAGTGAAAGTAAATAGGTCATTATTTGAATACACATGACAGTAATGAAAGGTCAAGGGTCAGTAAATTTTGGCTTACCTGCATGCATATATTTGTGTAAACTGAGGTAATAATATTTCTCATGTTCGCTGATCTACGGATTTCATTCAAAAGAAAGTTATCTCTCAAATTTTCCATTAATCACCACTTCCTCAGTGGCAGCTGTATATGACACATCTGCACCCCCACCCAAGCTCATTGATGCTACTGTAGTCCCATCTACACGTCACAATGTAAAGATCAATTCAGTGTGATTTATACCTGCAGATATGTTTTTCTCTCATTTGTTGTCTGTCCTACCAGGACATCTTAGAAATTGTCTCCTTGTACCAACGCATTGACTGTCTTGATGGTTGCTTTCTGATGTTCTGCATGATGTAGCAGAACAATTCAAATGATGTTCATGATAAGATGATCAATTTTTTTTTTTTCATAGCAATCAGTTAAATGATACTGAATATCTAAGACAACATGGATCAGTGGAGAAGTGCACTTTAAGTCAACCAGTAATAATGAATTAAAATATTAAAGGGAACCGTTCCGAACGCAAACCCAAAGAGCAATGTGGATTGAGTGAAAGCAGCAATATTAGTAGAACACATCAGTGAAAATTTGAGGAAAATCAGACAATCGATGCAAAAGTTATGAATGTTTAAAGTTTTGGTGTGGGAACCGCTGGATGAGGAGACTTCTCGAGGTTATGACGTATGAGTGGACAACAATATAAAGAAAATATAAAGAAACTTCCACAAAAAAAATTCATTTTTCATGAAAATTACAAATTCCATCAACTTGATACTGACATATTTTAGGGTAGCAATTATCCCTTCTGCTTTCTGAAAGCGGTTAGTCAAGTGCTCTTTCATAATGCTAGAAAAGTGAATTTTTCTTGAATTTTCTTTATATTTTCTTTATATTGTTGTCCACATATGTCATAACCTCTAGTAGTCTCCTCAACGCCTCAACGCCAAACCTTTAAAAATTCATAACTTTTGCATCAATTGTCCGATTTTCCTCAAACTTTCACTGATGTGTTCTACTAATGTTGCTGCTTTTACTCAATCCACATTGCTCTTTGCGTTTGCGTTCCCTTTAACAAGGACTTTTGGCAAGGTTGAGATGATAGAAATTCATATAGCAGTTCATATCAGAAATCATAGAGAGGAAATACTCTTTTCTAAAGGCTAAAATGTACATAGATATAGAATTAGACTAAGTCAATGTCCTTGACTTCAAAGAAAATGCTCCTTCAAGTTCAAATTGACTTGAATAATATTTGTAAAAATCAAGAAACAGAACATTGGAAGTTCCATGAGAAAAAAACAAACACCCAAAATCTTACACGTGTAATCTACTGCAGATGTTTAAAATGCATTTTTTTTTTTTTTTTTTTTTTTTTTTTTTGGGGGGGGGGGGTTTGTTAAAGAAACATTGATATCGGTGGCAAGCCCATATGTAAATTAAAGAAGGCAACGATGTCATGGCCTCACAACTTTTCCATTGGTTGAAAGAATTTGTACTTGAAAGTGTTAAAAGTCATTCTTTTTATGACTATAACTCCCTTTAAACCATTACAAAGTCATCACCAAAATTATTATTAACTCACGAGTGTCTCTAGGTGAATTCAGGATTTTTATACTTGTAAATAGGAGACTTGTGAAGCCATGATATCATCAACTTAATCAGTTTGTGTACATGTATCACTTCGACCAACATCACTGCATTGAAAAAAACCAAAGTTCAAAATTACAGAAGGTGTGTATGTCAGTCTTAATTTTATGAAAGTTTCACAGTTCTGTTGAAATGTGGGTTTACTCTCTTTATCAAAGTCAACTTGAACACAAAATGCCAAATTACTTTAAAGGGTGTGTACAGCTCTGGTCGAGGTAAGGATTTAGCTTTTAATGTTTTGTGAGATATTCAGAAACTACTCTTTCGGCGCGGTCAGACTGGCAAAAGATTTAGAAGTTTAAGATCGCGATCTTTAACATCTCGAGGTTTTGCCAGTGTGACCGCAAACTTCCAGTGAAACTTCTCAATCTGTTTGCGGGCGGTGTCTCCGATGCGCGAGGCCATTGTCATGTACAGATGTGCAGTGTTACATGTACGTCACAATCACTAGCCATCAGACTGCGCACTCTTTCTTGCGCGAGTACCAATGGCCCAAACTTCGCGACCTCAAACTTCTCGATCTTTTGCCAGTCTGACCGCGCCTTTTGAGACGTCAAAGAGCATGCAATTCTAAGGGGTATCAAAAGTTTATTTGATGAAAATAGGTTTTGAAATGGCTGAGATATCCAAAAACAAAGTGAAACAAAGAGATCCTAATAAAAGGGGTGGCCTGTCGCCTTTTATTAATATCACTTTTTTGGATGTTTCAGCCATTTGAAAACCAATTTTCATCAAATAAACATTGAATCCTTCTTAAAATTACATGCTCTTTCATATTTCATAAGAGGTTTCTCATGATTTCACTAAGGAATGTTCAAAACATGAATCCCCACCTCAACCAGTACTGTACAGTCCCTTTAAACTTGAAAACTCTAACCCAGAGTCTCATGTCAAAACTATGGACAGGATATCAAAACATTCTTGTCGATACATTTACGATGTCATGTTTGTGGAGTTCCATTCTTCTGTTCCTTTTTTCAGGTAACGTGTACCTAAAGTCAAGATTACGATTGTAGTCAAACATAAGATGGCAATAGAAATAACCCTACAATTCTACAGTGGTAGGGCATGCTCTGTCATCACAATAGCACGATGTCTTTGTGAGCAGAAAACCACGGCTAAAGAGTATAATTTATACATGCCAAGTCATTCAAGAAAGTCTGGATGGAGAACTATGGTATGTTATTTCATACTGTGGGTGATTCTTCGAGGGAGCAAGCTCTGTGCACACAAGTGTTGATTCTTAGGTGTACGTGTCAGCATAGCAAGACAAAATGTTGAGAGAACCAATGCTTAGTTCACACGTGTCCATTAAGGGGCGATGGGATAAGTGCTCTTTACCGGTTATTATTTGACAATGATAGTCTGCATTCAGACCCTAATTTTGTCGCAGAAAGGAAAACTTTGCTATCTTTTTTTTAATCTGTTTAATTTGGTCAGTTGCATTGATTGCCATAATAGACATGTCACAGTAACAATAATGATTATGCTTTTCTATTTACTTGAAAGATAGTGTGGCCTTTTAATATTTCCTACATTGTATGTAAATATAAACTTTTATCATTTTTATGTACTTACAGTGTAGTTGCAAAGTTGTGAGTATGGTAGGGTTTTAGATTGTACTGAAGTCAGAAGTACTTCTTTTTTGGCCGGCAGGGAATAAGTTGTCTCATAACTGTTCATGAATGCAGAAAAAGTGGCCCTTTCCATGTGGTGATTTCTTCTCCAATCATGGACTAACACAAGACAAAACTCAAAACTTTATGAAGTGAAGAACCCTATTTGAAATTTGGTTATGTTTTCTTGTAAAATTTCAGGTGCATTTCATTTGTGTGGCAGTAAAATTTTAACTTTATTTTCTGTCTTGAAACTTGGTGAAGGAATCTGTGGGAATGAGATTCCTCTCTATCTCAGGTGTTCGTTAGCAATTCATTTGATAAAATTTGTGTCAATAAGATATTCTGCAAAGCTGTAGAATAGCCATGCATATCCTCTAGTATAGAGAAACACTGTCCACAGTAACCAGGGGCATACATAATGCAATCAAGAAATCTCAGTGGCTTAGATAATGCAATAAAGATAATTCACCAACTGGATCTGTCTTGCATGAGGAATGGAGATTGCTAAATGGAATTAATCCTGTCTGTGTTCATTTGTTCCTGAGGTCACTGATGTGGGGCAGCAAACCATCTATGTGGCTTACAATGGTGCATTGAATTGCATGAACATGCTGTAGACAGACCTGTATTCAGAGAGAATCTGTATATTATCAATGTATGTTGAACATACAAATATGTACCCAGTGCACATAGATGTATGTAAACTTAAACATTCCTGCATAAATTGTTCATTTACTTTGTGAGAAGTGATGACAATTTACATAATTTTTTTTTTAGTGTCCTGTTGTATATCTTGATGCCAGGGATAGATCAAAACACTATATACTGTTAAAGGGGATGGCTAGTAACTGATCAGTGGGAATCAGTAGGAATGCTGGGGAATGATTGTTCCAATCCTTGGGGGATGATTGTTCCAATCCTTGTGGGATTCATTTAAGAGTATATATCTATTGTTGTGTGAACATTATTTGCTTCAGAATGGTCTCATATTCAGGTAATGTGCAGTTTAATCACCCCGTCACTGTACAGGCATGCTAACCTGGAAACATTAAACTGCACATTACTTGAATATGAGACCATTCTGAAGCAAATAATTTCACACAACAGTACATAATGTACTCTTAAATGAATCCCACAAGGATTGGAACCATCATCCCCCAGCATTCCCACTGATCAGTTACTAGCCATCCCCTTTAAACCAGAAACCTTTGCAGCATGAAACTTTCCTGAATTGGAGCGGATGATCTTTTTTTCACAAATTGCCTCTGGCATTCAGTGCATTGTGTAGACAAAAACTTGTGTGCATTTTTGTTTCTCAAATCTTGGCTTCTCACAAATTCCCAAAGTTTCATGCATGGATATTTTCTTGTTTTATAGATCATGTAATTGTATTTACAGCTGACAGCCACAGAATCATAAACCTAACATTTCATTTTGTATAATTTGTCTTTCACATTTTATTTTTTTTTATTCTGAAGCACAATGAGTTGCATGCGTAATACTTTCATGTCAAAAACTGGAACTGTTATGAGGGAACCACACAAAGTTATATCTGAGATGAGTGGATGAACAGAAGGATGGATTTAAAATAACTAAAGCATAATGCCACATGCATCTTTCTAAATAGAGGCATAAATACAACAACAAATATTAACCCATTGAGGACGAGTCCCAAGTGTACTCAGGCAGGCACTGGGCAGGTATCTTTTGGAAATGTGTGTTGTAGCAAAATCAGACCACCCTCAACGGGTTATGGCTTTGAAAAGGATATTAACTTAATCAAAATTCTGTACATTCACATATTTGACATTTCATTTTTCATGTTTTTTTAACAAAATGATAAAACCAGCATTCCATGTTTTTGTTGATGTTATCTTTATTAATGTTAGTGTTTTTGGTTTCTAGCAAGTTTTGATGATTTTATTTCAATCCTTGCAGTTGACACTGTCAAGGCACACATGGCAATGTTGATAGGTTGCACTCAGCTACAACTTTTCCACCTTATCAATGTGTAACTTTATATTTTGTTATAAAGTTCATCCTTACCCATTGAATTTCAGTGTATAACTGGACTGTGGACAGGACGTCCAAGTGGTTGGAGGAGACAGTGGAACTCCCCCAGTATGCTGAGCGGTTCCAGAACAACGGCATTGAGGGATCCGCACTTCCAAGGTACAGTGTAGAATACACAGACGCACTAACCCCAGGTGTGCCATATGCTAGCTACAATCCAAGTTTACGCTATGTATTCAAATCTTAGTAACAAATTTATATGTGTATTTATACAAAGAGATAAGTACTGGCAGTATACCTACATTTTTTTTTTTACCATCCCCAACTTTCTTTTTTTTTTTATGGGGGTGGTCTTTTTTTTAAACTAACTTTTTGAGAATGAGACTCCAGATCACTCAGGAATTGGGATTCCCAACTTGGGAGCTTCTGTAAGAAAACTAATCATCTTTATTAAATCTTTGGAATATACTGTTGTTGTTGTTTTTTTTTTTTTTTGTGGCCACTGAAGAGCTTAAGTATTGCTGACTCCATAATCTGAAATCTTATCAGCTGAGCTTGGAGTATGCACGTGAATATGATACTGTAAACATGATATTTGATGGGATGATTTTTGTAATCCATCCTTTGTTTTATACAGGTAAGTATTTTTGCAGAAATCTGCAAATATCTCTTTTCTTTCTTTTATTTAGGATAATATACAGTTATGCTTTTAGAAATTTTAGAAGATATTTTGCAAGAGTCATTTTGATCAGTAATTGCTGTAATGTGATTATATGACATTGTCTGATTTTGTGCTGGTTATACATTTCTGGTTCATTTCCCATACTTTTAAACTCATTTTATTTTTATGTCTTTTCATATTAGAATAACAACAGTAAAGAAGGGGGAATGTTGCTCTGACCACAGCCCCCCCCCCCAAAAAAAAAAAAAAACTCCCAACAAAAACAATGTCATTCAATTGTTGTCTGAAAATTTCTTTTCAGGTGGGGAGATATCAAAATACATAGCAAATGGTATGGTCACCAACATGACTTAAAGTATAGACAAATGGAAAAAAAACTAGAAAACATCTTCATTGGATGATCTAGTCGTCATCACTGTAGTAAATCCTGAAGGAGACTTCCTACTAAACAAAGCAAAGTTTCAACACAGACAAGAGCAATAAGCATCACAATTGCTCAATGGAAGTTTTGTGACGTGATATTAACACTGTATAGTACAAATATAGTTAGGACTGCCTGCATTAATGGAAATCCAACATGGCATATTAAATGTAACCATCTTGGTCGGTATTGCTACTGCAAATTACTTTTTGTTTATTTTTGTCATGTAAAGAAAAAGAGCAGTACATGTATTACGTATTCAAACTGGACAAGTTCCAGTGTATGTTGGTGGCCAGGGTAGGTTTATTATTTCGCACGATTAATTTTTCACACTTACAGCCGTAATGGCTCAAAAGCATGTTTGCAGGTTCTTGAATTTGCACAATTGTCAACTCATTCAAAATGAAAATGCAGATGAAATTGTGCAGATGAAATTGTGCAGATATTTTTGCAGGTTTTAGAATTCGTGCAAGCCCAAAGTAGAGTGAAATAAGTGAAGATTAATTTCTGCATTTACGGTATTAAGTGATGAATACGATTCTGCAAATTGAAACAAACAAAATGACACACAAAAACTCTCAACTGAAGATTTTTTTTTTTCTTTACCATCAAATACATTAACAAGCAGTAGAAATTATGAAAGATAGATACAGCATCCAACCCTAGAAATAAACTTACTGTGACCTGATGGTTAAGTCTGTGTTGTCACTAGTGTTCTGTGTGGTTGGTATACTTACTGCTCTTTATAGTTGCAATAAAGCTCGTTTAGCATACAGGGATAGCTTGGTTGCCTAACCTGTGCAGGTGGTATTATTTCGTTGTATTATGGCTTTGGTGCACTTGGCAATGACTGGTTCTCTAAAGTGTGTCAAGTTCTTTCCCCTGAATGGCAGAATAGTTCTAACTTGGCATTTCAAATAAAATAATTGAATTTGGGGTATCGTTACATGTCAGGTGATCCCAAACTTTACATGTAGCGATGTTCATATTTACCCAAAACATTTGTTGTTGTTGTTTGCCACAACTGAATGTGAACTCATCTAAAATAAGGCAGACTTGCAAACTTAGTGCCCTTTCTGACAGCTGATAAATCACTTTACAGATGCAAGAGATAGATGACTTCAAACCAAACTACAGCTCTTACTGTATGTCTGAGGGCTTGGGCCAAAATAACTATGTGTGCCTGCCAGTTTGAAAAAAATATATATATATTTGTATTATGCTAGCTGAACTGTCATAGGTGAATGGCCTACCTTTTATTTTCATTAAAAAAAAAAAAAAAAGTTTAGAAGAAGATCTTTCATCTCAGACAAGGTAAATTACATTAGCAGTATTTTTTTTTTTTTTTTTTTTTTTTTTTTTTGGACAAGGAAACCAGTTTCTCTTTGTTCTGTCGTGATGTACATGTAGTTCAAAGATATGAGAATTTCCCTGTGAGTTGAAAGCTTGTTACATATACAGATGCAAGCAGTGAATTGTGAAAAGAATCAATGTCAAATATGTATAGAAGCCTATTTTATTTTTTTTAAAGCAAACAAGATTGATAGAATGGAAGGAAAAAAAAAAGGAAATTTCTTAAATGAAGCAAGATACTTTCTAGAGGAATCGTTTCTGTAGTCCCGTCACTGTCTTCTGAATGAGTGAATGTTATGCAGGTATTTCTGTGGTGATGAACAAATATAGGCATCCCATGAATAATAATTCTTGTCACAGTAAAACATTGAAAAGATTGAGTAGATGGTATCTCCCGGTATACATTCAGCCATTATGTATGTATTTTTACATTGCACGTGTATTTAAATATTTGCAATCGAAGAACTCGTGACTGGTTGTAATAAAAAATGACAAATTCTGCTAGAGGTAAAAACTGATGCAGTATCCTCTCACATTTAAACTATGTATCTTGACTTTTGAAAAGTCAATTTGGAGTGCTTATATTCCAGGTTCCTTGCCAGCTCCAAGAGTAAATTTCTGCATGATATTTGCTATTCTCAGAAATTAAAATGAGAATGATGATGGCATCAGAGCCAAGCAAAGATACATAGATGAATCAGACATGTTTTAGATTACCTGCCCATATTAACTGGTAAATTTCAAATGTCTGCCATTTACTTAAGTCAGAAGCTGATGAGGTGAAAACATGGCCCTCGAAATTAAAACATTTTAGAAGTAAAACAGTTGAATTACAAAACTATGACTACAGCTCATACTAGTTCAACTGGTAGACATGACTTTTTAAAATTTCATTGATTTACAATCCTTCATGAAAAACGAAAATGACAAAATTTATTTTTAAAACTCTCAAAGCAACTCACTGTCCTCATCTAAACATGATATTATTTGCCCATGCCATGGACAAACATGCATTAGGAGCTTTTTGCAATGAATGAATGAAATTTGCTGGTATTGACCAATACTTGTTGACACACATAATTGTATTGTTGGTATCCATGCATATGAATGTGCGCTACTTCGTCATGCTTTATTCAATTTGATGCAAGGTATTGTGGGTTTTGAAGAGAGTGCTATGGCTAATCTCCCATTCTGTCTCTCCTCCCCATTCTTCCTCTCTCCTTCCCCATTGTGATCCCCCAAAAACTAATCCAATGTTACTTTACTAACATTCTACAATGAAACCCTACCATATAATGAATGATGTGCCCTCTCATGGAAATGGAACCTTTCTGCTGACATGGTTCTTGTTTCATTCGTGTTCTTCATCACATCTCATCGTTCAATTCTCTGAACACTAACTTAATCTGTTCATGCATGCACAATTAAATGATATATTAATGACTGTTGTTGATGACGGAACCCTGAAACAAATCACACGTGAATTTTTCTTCAGTGACAAATTCTTGTTAATATCTGGCATAAACTACCATTCTTACCCATGTAATGTACGTATGTAATGTACACGTGTCATGTATTTCCTTCTTTCTTGCTTTAATACTTTGCTTTAACATATTGGTTTGCTGTAAAAAAAAAAAAAAAATGAAATAATACCAAAATTATTCTTTGTTCCTGGTTCCTTTATCTTGTTTACTTTACATAATTTGCAATTAACAAAAACAAAACAAAAAAACAACATAATTAAAAACGCACATTGAATATCATGGGCTGGTAAAATTTCTGAACTTTTTTTTTTCCTTTTTTTTTTTTGGAGGGTGGTTCTCTACACTTAATGACACTTTTACATGTACGTGTATTTCCCTTTCTCCTCAAACTGAAATCTGGGTCAATCTCACTTGTATCCTTTTTTCTTTTTGCCCACTTTTAATTTTTTTTTTTTTTTTTATGGGTTGGGTGGATATATGTGGTATTCATCACTCTTTGTTCAAATGCAAATGACTTCACCTCTTCACTCTTTGTCAATCCTCTTATCTATGCATTCACTAATCACCCTTTAATGTGATTTCTCTTTCTTTTGTCCTGTTGGCTCTCATTTCCTAACTCTCCTCCATACCTTCATGATTGTAACTTCTCGTGGTTTCTGTCACTTTTCCCTGTGACTTTTGATTGTGCTGGATGTGTACTTCAAACCTTTCTCTGTCTCCTGTGCCTTGCAATTTTGTTTTTGTCTTTGTCTTGACTGCACCCTTTTGCACCTTTCACCTTTGACCTCTGACCTCATCACTGGCCCACCCCACTAACCACCTCCAGGTTGGCTACCAACAACGGTCACTTCATGACAGCCATTCTGGGCATCACAGATGCCAAACACAGACAGAAAATAAGCCTAAAGGCCATGGATGTGGTGCTCTTTGGTCCTCCCAAACGTAAGTTATTGGAAACTTGTACGTCTTGAATGATATCTGAGTTGATAACCTATTTTTGTTGTTGTTTTCTCCTCCTCTTGTCTTTCTCACCACTCCCGCTAACCTATTGCATATCTGTTTGACACAATTTCTTTTCTATATTGCATGCTCTATCTTTTCTACCGCCATCACCACCGCACACACAAAAAAACACCTTCCTTGTGGTCATTCTGACTGCCCCTTCCTTGCATTCTCCCCTTTTGGTCATGTAAATTCTGACTTCCTCTGTGTTATCATCTTGCTGTTGCTCTGTCATACTTTACTACTTCTTGTACATTGAAGCGATGTCATTTTTCTTTCTCTTCTTTTTTTTTTTTTTTTTTTGCTTTTTTTCTCCCACCTTGTACTTTGCTGATTTTCTTCTATTGTTATTTTGCCACTGTTTGCATGAAATTTGGTTGAATTATTTGGTTGCCCCTTATCCTTTCTGCATGGTCTGTCCCCCGCCTGCCTTGACATCCCGACTGTCACGCTGCTGCCGCCATCCTCTGTTTCCTCTCCCCATTGCCTTCTTCCGGCACCTCTTTTCACCCCCACCCCATCATCGAAAAAAAAAATCACTCCTGCATCACAGGTTGGCAGCCAACAACCCTCAGTTCATGCTAACCATCTTAGGGATAAGTGATCCCCTCCATCGGCAGAAGATTTCAGTGAAAGCCATGGACGTTGTCCTGTTTGGTCCGCCCAAAGGTAGGAGAGGTCACAAGCTCTTCAGAAGATGTTACACATGTCATTTTTACATTGTACCTCTTTTTCTTTCGCCCTTCATAATCGTAACGTCAGTGATGTGCCAGAAAGGAATCAGGTCCTGGGATAAAGTATGCCATTAACTCTGTCGGTACCACTGGTGAGGTCTTTGCACAATCTCAATGGTATGTTGAGATAGTGGTGCTGGGAGGGGTAATGCTCTTGTGGTACAGTGGAAGTGAAATATGAGACAACTTCTGAAGATAGGCCAAGTGCCAGACCATCATTCTATGCCCACACGAATAAAGAAACTTACAGTGTAGGGTACTTGGCAAAAGACTTGATTCCTTGTTCCTGTGCATTTTATTACCAGGCTGATGCCGGTTAAGAGTCATATAGACGAGAAAGGAGATATCAATAGAATACTGACCTGCTCTGCCGTACAATTTCATCTGAACAATGGAAAGTAACCAGTTGCAGTGGAACCTGTTAGTATAGCAGGTGTCTTCCCATGTTTATTGCCATGACACAACTGTTCAACCATTCCCCAAAATCTAGCTTTATTGTCTATAGTTGTATATGAGTGACTTATTCTGTAAAATGTGCAGGTTTTGGTCCCATATGTAAATCAATGTCATATCCTTAACAATGAGTTTTGAAAGATAAGCCATAATGGACATAGTATCTGAGAAGCTCAGGCCAAGGGCACAAGTGTTTTTATTTTCAGTCAGCAGAGCAGCAGCAATGAGGTGTGAAGCAGGCATGACTTCCTACTTTGTTGTGAAAGCTTGTTTGGTTTGAGCATAGCTGATGCTCTATCTTATCACAATTTAAAGAAGGAAACTTTCTTAGATAATATGTGATTCCTGACCTAGCTAGATACGACATAATTATGCTACATCTGTATATGAGATATTGATATGCTGGTTTAAACTTGGACAAAATTCCTCGGGGTCAGAGGTCAAAGGTCACTGACTGTTGGCTTCAAAAAAAAAAAGAAAAAAAAAAGATGTTTAGTTGCAACATCAGTGAGGATATCTTCTTCTTCATAGAATTCTGAATGAAAGTAAGTTCTTTTCTATATCAGTACATAGAAAGGAGCTCATCTTTTACCAGGATCATAATGTTCTTCTTTTATTTATGCTCAAGGCTTGACACTGAAATTTATTGAAATAACCATCAGTAATAGTGACTTTACAAGCTTTACATATGTACTAAAAGAATCTAAAAGTGAGTAAGGCCATAATTTACGTAAATGCATTTGGGAGAGTCATACTATCAAAGTTGATGAGACTGAGGTAAAAACGTATGTACCAGTATTTCTGGCCATATTTCAGTACTATAGAAAAATTAAATCCATCATAGTCTATGACCCCGTTTACAGTGCGGGGCCGGGCTCGGCCGCGGCTCGGCCTTTGCCGAAGGAAAAATCCTTTGCAGAACAAAACCACCTTAAACTATACTAGTTTTCCACGTTGAGGGGGTTAATATCGTGAATAGCGAAATAGTACGGGCAGAGGGTCTGGAAGCCAGACTAAAATTGGCCGCGCATTTGGCCCAGTTTGCGTTTACACCAAGAAGAGGCCGGGCTCGGCCGTGGCTCGGCCGCGGCTGAGACCACCTCCAGAGCGAGGCCAAATGCGAGGCCAATTTTGGCCTCGCATTTGGCCTTTTGCGCGTTTACACTGAAGCGGGGCTGGGCTCGGCTGCGGCCGAGCCGCGGCCGAGCCTCGCACTGTAAACGCGGTCTATGTAAAGTTTATTGTTGATTGTGAATTGTACTCCTTGACCAAAGTTAGTTTTTGCATGATCACATTCTAATACTTAACTTCAGTCAACCAAGTACTGTAAAAGTGGAAATTTTTTGTGATGTTGAAATTTTTGCGCAAAAATAAAAGCTCGTGAATGTTTCTGATGCCCTTATGTTCCAGTAGTTGATATCTTGATTCTGCAGTATTAAAAACATGCAAAACTCTTCTTACCGAGCCAAGTGCAAAAAATTAGTCGCGTGAAAATATCCACTTATACAGTATAAAGTAATGAAATGCCCCCATGGCCATGGTATGGAGTCTCCTAGTGCAGTTGTGTGCAGGTGCGTGCTACCTCGCAAGGGTGCGTATGGCTCAGTGCGCTCTCTTACGCCCCAGTGTGGATCCATGCGCCCTTGTGTGCTTTCGTACGCACCCGTGAGGCTTTGTAAGCTCTGATGCAGCTTTCCTCCATCACCCCGCATGAGGCTGTGTGCTGGTCTATGCATGCGTAGCGTAGCACCCCATGCGAGGCCGTGCGCCTTGCGGTGCACCTTCTGTATATTAACATTAACTTAAAAGTGGAACAATGTGTCTTCTTGCGTGCAGCCTTCCTCAAATCAGATCCTGAGAAATTGTCATACCTGAGGGACCAAAAGATTTCTTACCGCTTTCATGATCAAGCTATGTGTGATAGACTCAATAGTCTTTTTCAAAATCAAGCTATGTGTGAGTCAATAGCCTTTTTCAAAATCAGCAATTGTGGAATTTCATCAACAATTATTAATTTGCCCTCGAGGAAACCTCTGTGATTTTCATCAAAGTCAGAACTCATTGCATTATCTATTCAAGCAGAAGGTAATCCAAGAACCATTGTTAATGAAACATGTTTAAAAACAGAGAAGAAAGTCTGTTTGTATCTTTCTTCGGAGTAAAATGCCATGAATTTTGCCGAGCTGTCCAGGGTATGATTATTGAATGCCAGCATTTGATATGAACACAATGAACGTGTGTGCAACCGTTTAAATTCACATGTGACTGAAGTTTACAGTACGTGTGCTATACAGGTATATACGTGTAGCTCATCCATGTTTGAATGTACACCATGCACTGTGTATGTTGGCACAGTGACATGTTACAATGCGATGAAGTAAACAGAAAATGGGAGCATGAAGGATATTTTTCACATGTGAGAAGGGTTGCACATTCATACAAATATTTTGTAACAACTACAATGTATATCTCATGACGGGGAATCTCTGTTGCAGTAATGTGTTTTTAAGATACTTCTCTCATAAAATGTTTTCTCTCCTCTTGTGTGTAAATAGACGTAGTCCAGACTTCCTTGTTCATTGTATAGGAGATCCATATAGCCTGCCTTCACATGCTTGCAGTAAGGCTTTGCGTGCAACTAATGCTGCCGACTACTGCTGTGTATTTCGTACAACATTGCCATTTTGTGCTGGGCTGATTTTGTGGCGTGTTCCTCAAGTGCAATTATTGATCAATACATGAAATTCATCAATATACTGTAAACGAGATATTCTCATGGCATGAAATTTCACGAATTGGAGCCGACAACGTTTTACGCAGCATGAAATTTTCAAAAATTGGTACTGGCATGTAATGCATGTAGTGTAGGCAAGAACTTTTCCATTCAATTTCGTGAATCTTAGCTCTCGTAGAATTCGTGAAATTATAATGCACACGAACATTTCTGATTTCCAGTAAAACCAGAGTGAATTGAATGATGATGATCTAACTAAGGAATAATTTCATTTCCTTGAAAACAACATCCTCAACCTTCTTTGTAGTGCATCATATAAGACGGCTGCTTCCCTGGATAGTTCATTATTTGGCTCCGACACAATTCTACTTGTGTATTTACTATCAATATAACTTCATTTATTTTTTCAGGGTCAAAAAATAAATAAGTTCTGAATCTCAACAAACTCTGTTTATGTGTCAGACACACACAAATGAAATTTAATTGCAAATATATTTAAACTAGTTTTCCTTAATCAGTATTCCAGTCAAAAGAAAAATTCAGTCACTCATACCTTGATACCCTCATTGGATCAGCCACAATAAGCCTTTGTACAATCAAACATTTTGCCCTCTTATAATAAATGGCATATTTCAAATTCTCATTACCAGGTAATGACATGCACAGTCTGAAGATTTAGATGAATTGTATACAAATGGTTGAAAACCCATGGCATCCCAACAAAGGCTATGTATTTTGTAGTGTCAGTACAACAACTTGTAACTCCTTCTAATATGATAGGTTACATATTTGTTTTTGAGACCAGCTGTCTGTAGTATAGAATCTTCTCAGCATTGTCTGGTTGCATCGAGTGTGTCTATCACCTCATCAAGAACTCCCAGTACTTGGGAAGTGTCTCTTATCTAAGCAAAATATGTTGAGCAAGAAGATAGCTACATTGTCCTCTGTCTATTGAAAAAAAAAAAGGACAAAAGAGAAGATAATGAAAATCGTGCATGCAATAAATGAGGCAGTAACGTTATGATCTTCAAAATATGTCATTCATTTTTATTCAGTCAACGAGTCATAACCTCATTTTGTCTGATTATCTAAACGATAGCAAATTTTATTGAAAATGGATCTGTTAAATGTCACCTTTAAAGCAACTCAATAAACAATATCCTTATGATGTTTACACAGGACTTGAGCATGGAACAACTCAAAATTATTCCTACAGAAACTAGAGAGTGGCTAGCATATTGTTCATTGACATCGCTTGATGATGTGAGCATTTGATTCTTATATGGAAATTGGTGTTGTACATGTAGGATGTCATAAATTTGGGTGTGCCCCATTAACACAATTATGCTGGCTTGTATTGGCTGTATTTTATAGGAATTGATGAGCAATTTTATTTTTAATCAATTGTAAGAAAGAGAGGGAGGGAGGGAGAGAGAGAAACAGAGAGTTTTAATGAGACTGTGGCATTGTATGATACACATTCATGGTATTTTGGCTTCCATTTGGTTTACCTGGAGATAAGATCTACCCAGAGGTTTCTGTCAAGGTACAATAAACCCATTACTACCATTTTCCCACGGTTTCACACTCTCCCATGTCCCATTGATGTTAAAGGTCCTGTTTACCTTTGGGAACAGTGATTTAAAAAATGTTTAAGATATCACATTTGATACATATGTGTAGGTCTGTTGTATCACAAAACATCGTACCATATAAAATTTTTGCAATAAAGCTTAAAATATAAGGAGATATCAGTATTTTTCTTATAAAACCATAACTGTATACGGTTTAGTCTGGCAACATTTTTATTATACCTATTGTTCATATTTTGTCTATTTAACAGTACTTAACATTGATTATATGGATTCAAATTTTTACAGTGGTTGTTTCTACTCCAAACTCACATTTTGGAATATATTTAAAGCACTAATGCTGAGTTTTTATTTCATCTGCAAAAGGTAAATTATGCCTTTAATCTTTGTACAGTAACCTCCTTCTCTAGGCCCCTTTGATTTTTAAAACAGAGATCATCTTTGATGATAAATTGGGAGGGGGAATTACAGTGAAGAATATTTAGGGCTCAAATTAAAAGCTGTTGGCCTACTTTGTAGTTTCATGTTCGAATTACTCTCAGTACAACAAGCACGTACTGTAGCTACCATAGCAACATCTACAGTGTAGGCCATAATAAATCATATGTAGATATGGCATTTGTTACTGTGGTGCAGACTGTTGTAACATATTGTTATAAGAACCTTTAAATAACTATGCCCCTGGCTTGGCAGTGAAGAAAGAAAATGTGCCATGGATTATGTGGTGTTGCTCTGATCTTAGCATGGGAATAAATGAATGATGAATGTTAACCTATCATTCTATAAACAAGCCTCTACTGCTGATTTCCCTCACATACTGTTTCATGTAGTACTGTATTTGCAATATTGTCATCAAATCAACAACCTATTAACAATCAATCAACCTACAATGTGCACATTTACAACTGTCAAAGGAAGCTAGCATGTGGCTGTACAAGCCATGTACATGCCTTCTCTTTGAATCTGCTGCTTTACTTTGGTATTAGAAAGAATATTTCCTGGCATTTATCTTTAAGTCTGTCCCTACATGTTTTTCTGTTTCATTGTTTGATTGGATTGATATCTACCATAGATACTGACAGCAGTAGATGTAGTTCTGTCAAAAGAAACAGTTACCTATGATGTCTGATTCAGATGGGAGGAGAGGGCAGGAATGCATGCGTACTGACCTTATGAATGATCTAATCATAATAATATCTGGTGCCCAAAGGTCAATTATTTGTTTATGATTGATCATGCAGTATACAAAGGGGCTGATGCAAACCATGCTATTTATACAAGAAGAGTATGCTCTCACCATAGACACCTGATACAGTATAGCAAATGTCAGCTATGTAGGATGTGTATATTTGTACTGCCCCACATTGTGAGAAAATTATTTGGCTTTAGATGCAAGCACCGGATAGGCCCGATGTATGTGATCATAAACCATGTACTATGGATACCTTATGAAAATGTATTATTATCATAGTAAATACAATATGTATGTATACATTGTAGATATCTGTATTGTATCTGTCTGTCTGTCTATCACAGTGTAACACAGTGTGACATTTGACATTAGAACAAAACTTTTTTATGTTGTATGTACAGTACAACCTGTCTACAGTATGTGGGCACCTGTATGTAGCAGACATTTGTTTCTGCCCCTCTAGGGTACAGTGACCAGCTGTGTATAAAGACCACTTCCACTCTTTTCCATGTATGGTCATTGTACACAGGGCTGTAACAGATATGGTGTCGCACTAGTCAACTGTAAAGCTACTTAGTACTTGAAATGATGTGATGACTTGCACAGGATGTGCATGTAAGAGTGAAATGTAAACTACGGTATAACATATAGTTAAATCTCCGGTGTGATCGGAAGACAAAGGATTTTAATCATCTGGATATGCACTTCAATCTTCAGATATAAATTATATTTTGTATAATTTTATAGATTGCACACAATAGTTGTCCTAGTGAATTTAAGGTTAATTTGAGAACATTGGAAGATATGACCCTGACATTCATGCAGGATTTTGTCATCTGCAAAATCAAATCAAAAGAAAAAGAAAAAAAGAGATAGGTCTTGTGCTGGTTTAGAGAACAAATATATATTTTTAAATGCTATCAATGTCATATGCAGGGCTGGACATTAGCAGTGCCCTGATGGCCCAGGGCCACCCCCCCCCCCCAAAAAAAAAAATAAATTAAAAAAAATGAATAAATAGATAAAAAAAATGATGTTAAGTCACCAAATTTCCCAAAAGGTTGTCTTTTGGTGGCTCAATCAGGCAACTAAGATTCAAAATGGATTGTTACGCTTGCTTTTAGTTCGTTCCACTGCATATCTTTTTGGTCCACCAAATTTCAAATTTAAAGATTTTTGTGGCGCAAACAGGCCACCAGAGAAAAAAAAGTTAGTGTTGAACCCTGTTACTTGTAATATAGAAACATGGTATCTGTATCAGGAAATAGGACTGTAAAACTGTACATGTATTTCACATGTTACATGTTCATTTAGTGTACTCTCACTTCTCGATAAACAGTGATAAAAATAACATCCATGCCAGGTTGTGCAGCAGATTATCAATGTGCACTGCCGACGTGCATATCACATCAGGGCAAAATTTAACATGCAGCAGTTAATACCATATTTGTGGTATGCATGAATTCAATGATATTAGATTTAATACACTTGAGATGAAATCATTACAGTTGCATTGATGTTAGATTCCATGGTGCCTGTGGGTTGTAATTAGAGGCAATTCATGTTAAAAGGAGATGTTGATACTGTGAATCCCTTTCATAAATCATCCTTGTTAGACCTAGATGCTCTCAGGGCACTGTCTCCTGTATGGTTGAGTTAACCATAGGCATCCATCTTCATGTTTAAAGGGAAGATAAACCCCAAGAACAATGTGGATTGAGTGAAAGCAGCAACATTAGTAGAACACATCAGTGAAAGTTTGAAGAAAATCGGACAATCGATGCAAAAGTTATGAATTTTTAAAGTTTTGATGTTGGAACCGCTGAATGAGGAGACTAGTAGAGGTTATGACGTATGAGTGGACAACAATACCAAGAAAATATAAAGAAAATTCTGCAAAAATCCATTTTTCATGAAAATTACAAATTCCATCAACTTGATATTGATATATGTTAAGGGTAGCAATTATTCCCCCTGCTTTCTGAAAGCGGTTGGTCCATTGTTTTTTCATAATTCTAGAAAAGTGAATTTTTGTTGAATTTCCTTTATATTTTCTTTGTATTGTTGTCCACTCATACGTCATATCCTCTAGTAGTCTCCTCATCCAGCGGTTCCAACACCAAAACTTTAAAAATTCATAACTTTTGCATCGATTGTCCGATTTTCCTCAAACTTTCACTGATGTGTTCTACTAATGTTGCTGCTTTCACTCAATCCACATTGTTCTTTGGGTTTACCTTCCCTTTAAATGATAATGACCCTTGTTAGTGCTGTGAGAGAACCTACAATGATGTAGACAAATTGCTATGGAAGAAGTCATGGGTGGATGATGCTAATCATCCTCCCCTCTTCTATCTCCACCCCCCCCCCTCCCAATCCTTCCTCCTTGAGATGCCACTGAAACTGTGTTGACCAATGACTCATTCAGACCCAGATTGGTGTACTTACCATACCGGTATGTAAGAGGCAAAAGGTTTGTCAGTGGCAAGGAGCAGAGCCCACCCCCTCATTTGTCTGGGAAAGGAATCATGAGATTCAGGGGTACGGAATCGATCTGTAATGATGATTACTGTCTTCAACGATATGGCTTCGAAGGGGAGCATTGTTCCCGTTGCCTGTAAGCACGCTACATAGTGATGCTGTAACTAACCTTTCAAAGTTGTAGGTATTCCAGAAGAATAAATGCATGGCATTGTTTGGTAGATATCCTTCTTTCTTTTTTCTTTTTCTTTTTTCGTCAAGGGGATATGCTCATTTGTCTAGATGTCTGAAGTGACATTAAAATGGATGCAGGAGGAAATTAGAATGAACTGTGACTTTTGCATATAATGTAGACACTACATGCTCCCACACTGAGGTGTCTCCACTCCCAAACTATTTAATTACAATGACTGAAGAGGGAAGATGGGATGTTGGGCAGGGTTGCAGGTGTTGGGGAAAAGAATTTGACCTTTTCGTCCCTTTGTGCTACGATTGAAGCATGATGCAGAATTTGAAATGTCGTTAGTATGACTCATGAGAAGCGTGGGTCAACTACCTCGACACACGCTTCTTTCCTTTTCTCTCTATCTCTTTCATTGTTTCTGTCTCTCTGTGTCTTCTCCTATCTCCCGCCTATTGCTCAACCAATGGGCATTGGATGCTGTGAAAATTATGTTGGCAAGCAAAACGTCCACAAATAGGCTGCTTCTCCAATAAAAAGTCTGCTTTCCTTTTTGTCATTGACCAAGTGAAGGACCTTGAGCGTGTCTTCCCATACTGAATGACTATCAATTTGTATTTCTCTATGCAGCTGAATTGCCAATTTGATGGACTGTGTGTAAGCTTTCTACTGATGTCCTACCATAGGTATTGCGAACACGCTATGTGTATTGTTGAATCATAGGCAGATTGTAGCAGTATTGTACCTGTGTTACCAACCATGGAATAGGTTAAGTGCTCTAAACAAAAGCATTTCTATTGCCAGCAGGTATTCTCTGTTACTGTACATACCCTGTAACAGGTTTTTATGTCAAAAGACTCAACAAGATACTTTGATATACTCCTTTATTGATGATGGAAGTCCTTATCAGTGCATTCGATGGAATAATAGGTGTCTTGGATGAAATGGGTTGAAATTTAAGTGATGTGGTACGTTTGTGCTGGAGACCTTTTACCTCCTAGTTTTGCATACTTGGATAGGTGAATGTGTTCAAACTGCATATACCCAGAAGCATTTTATTGTGGCCTTGGTTACTGTTCAGTAGTGTTAATTTTGCTTACAGGTATTTTTGTAAATGAAAAGGTCACAGACATTTTCGTGAGATGTTGTTTTCACAATTTTGGGAAATAGCTATGATAAACTTTTCTCTTAAAAGGGGGCTGTACTTGATTTTCTTTTTTTTCCCCCCTGTAATTCCTTATTAGGACATAAAGACTCACAAAATGTCTGTTCAGTCTCAATGTGAAAAAGATTATGCAAATGAAATATCTTGCATGCATAGTAAATGCTGCCACCTGAATATCATTGATACACATGTATGCCCTCTGCATTCAGAAAGAAAATGGAAATAAGGTTTCCTTTCTCACTGGCAAACCAAAATGAGGCTGATTTGATGATTGATTAAACATAATGCATTTTGATATGGACCACTTTTAAAGTTTGGCAAATCATAATGATGTAAATAACAGTAAGAGCTAGCTGAAATATGATATTGTTCTGACAGTGTCATGGTTGATGTAGATGGAGTGTTCAGTCACCCGTGATGATCATTTGACTCTGTGAGTTCTGACCGGAACTGTGGGAAACTTCAGCAGGATTGTCGATGATCAAATGAGTGTGTCGGCGATTTATTCTTCACAGTGGGTAGAGTGCAGTACTGGTAAACGTGATTGATGTGTTATGTATATATACTTTGGTCGGTTGGTGAAATATCAAATAACAATCAAAGACTGCTTTACATCATAGAATTCACAAAAGTCAGAACTAAATTTACCATAACATTGAATGTGCTTATATACAAAATGATAAAATACAGTACAAAATCAAAGTAAATACACATCAGATGTTTAGGCTTCAATAATGAGGTAAATTGTAAGAAGAAATGAGATTGAGGTTGGTACAAAGCATTGTTAAGAGAGATGGCCATGGCAGGAAAGAAGCAAGAGTGGGAAAATAGGTCCAGTGCACAAACGCATGAAAACTAACAGCCAGGAAAATGTTTTCAATACAACATTAAACAGGAATGGTTTAACTTTCAAATATGAGAAGGCTTCCATTTATGTGATGTTTGCGCTATTTCCTTTTTCTTTTTTTTTTTACATTTTATGTGCAGTCCAGAATTTTGTGGAGCCTAGCTTGTAGAATGAACTGGTCCACTTCTTCTTCATATGGCACTGGTGCTTGGGTACTTGATACTGTTTGCAGAGTACCAGTATCGCTAGTCACCTGAGGTGAACCACTAGGGGTCGGCATCATTTGTCCATTTTTTTTTTTTTTTCCTGGTATGGGCATTTGGCACAGACCATACACTGGGTTAGCACCGTGCTGTATTTTGAGGAAGTGAAGTTGGATCTTTTTCATGTTTAAATCATGACTTCCTTACACACAGAACCTCCATTTCATGTCCTATCCAAAGTATGTTTTTGCTTCTTGCTAGAGTAAGCTAGAACAACCTAGCAGCTTGACAGAGGCTTGCCAAATGTAACAACAAAAATTCATGCAGATTATTTTTATGCCTCCGCCATGTAGTGGTGCCGGAGGCATTATGTTTTTGGGTTGTCCGTCCGTCCGTCTGTCCTTCCGTCCATCTTTAATCAACTTTGTGGACAGAGTAACTAAAAAACCTTTTGAGGTATCTTAGTGAAACTTGGCATGCATGTGTTTGAGGGGTGAAGTTGTGCCTATCTTTTGGGTTTACATGCTCAAGGTCAAATGCTTAAAATTTCACTGTTTCCCCCATATCTGTGCAATGCCTGAAGATATTTTCTTGAAACTTAGTGTATATATGTACTACCCAATTAAAGGCACAATTTACCTTTTGCATATGAAACAAAAACCCAGCATTAGTGCTTTAAAATAGTTCTAAAATGTGATTTCGGGATAGAAACAACCACTGTAAAAATTTGAATCCGTGTAATCGATGTCAAGTGTTGCTAAATACACAAAATATAAACAATAGTTATAATAAAAATGTTTCCAGACTAAAGCATATACAGTTACGGTTTATTGAGAAAAACACTGATATCTCCTTATATTTTAGGCTTTATTGCAAATATTTTATATGGTAGGATGTTTTATGATACAACAGACCTACACATATGAAACAAATGTGATATCTCGAACATTTTTGAAATCACTGCTCCCAAAGGTAAACTGGACCTTTAAGATTCTCTGGCGAGAGTTTCAGATCATGAGGTCAAAGGTCAAAGGTCAAGTGAAAATGGTTAAATTTTACTCTTTTCTCCATATCTTGGAAATGGATCAGGGTATCTTCATGGAACATAGTGTATATGCATGTACTGACTGGCAGTGATTATCTAGGGAATTTGGGGGTCATTAGGTCAAAGGTCAGGGGTCAAAGGTCATGGTCAACTTTTCAAAATTTGACTATTTCCCTTATATTTATGCAATACCTGCGGGATTTTTTTTTTTTTAAAGCTTGGTGTATACCTGTATTACCCAATAGAGATTCTCTGGGAAGTCTTTTTGCGAAAAAAAGGTCAAAGGTCAAAAGGTCAAAGATCAAGTGAAAGTGCTGAACTTTACTTCTTCCTTGATATCTCGGAAGTGGCTCAAGTTGTCTTGAAACTTAGTATATCTTTATGCATGTTCTGCCTGACATTGACTCTCTGGTGAATTTTAGGGTCTTAAGGTCAAGGGTCAGGCCATGTGAAAATGGTAACAATTTACTATTCAATATAGAAACTTCACTTTTTCTCCATACCTTGATAATTACTCAATGCATAAACTTATAAAAGGGTCAAAGTCAAGTAAAAATCCTCAAATCCTCAAATACATGCTCTCCCATTCATCCAATTAAACCTACATTTTAGGTCAAGGAAGGTGAACATTTAACACATTTGTGACAAACATGTCATTGTAATATTTTATCAGTTTAATATGTGAAACTGTCATCACACTTTGTCCACATGTACTATAAACCTATTAGGAGAATCATGCATTGTGGTGGAGGCATACCAGTCGCCATAGCGACATTTTTAGTTTAAGTATGGAAATGAACATAGAAGGACCAGTTGAGTTGAAAAGATCATTGTGAGATTCCCAGGGGAAAATGTCCATGACTTTAGCTGCATTAGTAAACCAGTCTGTTTCTAGCAAATCCTGTCAAGTGTCAGATGCAAAAGGTCATATCAGTGGCTCATGTGAGCTACCATCACAGCTGCAGTTCTTTCAAGTCATACACTGTATATACCATATGATCCTATGTACTACAGTGCAGTGCCACAGTAGGCCTATTATTTATCAAGTGGACAAATGTAGCGTAATAACCGACAGCTAGTATTGTCATTGAATTTGTCTCGTAAGTGCTTAACACACAGAGACACATGTATAGATATGCACAAAACAGTTTCTCTCTCACACATTAAATTCATGCAATATGGGCTACAGTTTGTTGTTGTAATGCCAAAGTGCTTGTTATCACATTAGTCTCAATTACTTTCTGAGTGGGTCACTTCATCTCTGGCCTAACCATTCGGCCAATTAGCCTTTCATTTCAGACCCTAATCAAGATATTGGACATGGTGACATCTCTTGCATTAAATCTCTTATCTGAGTTGACTTCATTTGAAGGAAGAGAATTAAAGGCTTTCAAAAAAAAAGGTAGTCTTGAAAGAGACAAAACACAACTGATTTAACTAGAACAAAGAGAGATGATTGTGGTATAAAGACTAATGGCAGACAATGCTGATTATGCAGTATAGCCCTTGTGAGGTACATTTGCTTTCATAACTAGCTTGATTATTATAGTTGTCTATTATATTCAATTACTGTATACACCATTATTTTCACGTACAGATATTTTCGCGAATGATGAGGTCATAGACATTTTCGTGAGATGTTGTTTTCGCGAATCGACGCCGATGCTTACGTCAATGCTCTATTAACAAAGCGCATGGAGACAATTTCGCGTGTTGTTAAATACGCAATCCAACTGCAATTCGCGAAATTCGTGAAAATAACAGCTTATACAGATATGTAATTTTTTGCTGACATCCCAGCCCACCTTAAAGGCACAATTTACCTTTTGCATATGAAACGAAAACCCAGCATTAGTGCTTTAAAATAGTTCTAAAATGTGATTTAGGGATAGAAACAACCACTGTAAAAATTTGAATCAGTGTAATGGATGTCAAGTGTTGTTAAATACACAAAATATAAACAATAGTTATAATAAAAATGTTTCCAGACTAAAGCGTATACAGTTACGGTTTATTGAGAAAAACACTGATATCTCCTTATATTTTATGCTTTATTGCAAAAATGTTATATGGTAGGATGTTTTATGATATAACAGACCTACACATATGAATCAAATGTGATATCTTGAACATTATTAAAATCACTGCTCCCAAAGGTAAACTGGACCTTTAAGAGAGCTTCATGGCTCACCAGTTGAGAAACACTGATAACATTGTATTTTTCAATAGCAGAAATATCAAAGTCCTCTCTTAAACCACAAAATTTATAGCAAATATTTTTAAAGTGTTTTGAGACAATTTTAAAGTTCCTTTTTTTTTCTCAAATTGGCAAGTTCATGTGGTTTGTTTTCTGGCTTTGTGGAGATATAGCATATTTAGCCAGTTCCATGTAATCTGTCTCTATTATGGGTACCTGTAGGATATGCAGTAAATGTCATATTTGCCAGTTTAATAAGAGCAAAAATGATAATTCCTACAGCATATTCAAGGATGACTGTTAGCCCACCTAGACACACAACTAGGTGATCATATGCCACTACTGTAGCTGCATTATGTATGTTTAAACACAAACATGTTTCCTTGAAGCCTGCCTTTTGATATCAAATGCAGCCATCATGCAACATTGACAAGAGGAAATGCAATTTTAAAAGTTGCTTTTGAATTGTGAAAATCAAAAAGTCTGCCTACCTTTGAATATTGAAGTGTGGTATATATCCCAACATCGTGATAACATTGTGCACATGGTCTACGATGGGACAAAATCTTTGAGTGAAGAGATGCGTAAATCTTGAAAAGAGTAACAAGTTACAGGTGACAAAACAATTTGAATATGTTATTGTTTCCTACAAGTGATGCAGAGCTCAAAACTTCAAGAAAAAAAGTCATTCTCATCAACCTGCAGGTATTGCACCAGTTATCTTTATCATCCGTAATATTCAATATCATCGTTGCCATTATTGGCTGGTTTTTATCATTATCCCTATTACTGTTTTCATCTGCAACGGTAGTAATTGTAATGATTGATTCTGTAATAACCATCCATCCTAGTACTTCTATGGCATTCATTGGCCTCCAAAGTCCCACTATAAATTTCTATTGTATAAAAATATGCCTTTTTGGCAACTGAGATGGCATCATAGCAGTTCAATATATTTAACATGACAACTGCCTGTAGGTGATCGTTGGTTAAAGAAAGCATATTTTTATACCTGAACAGTAACACACACTGTCATGCATATGTATGTGACATGAGTTGTATATTTGTAAGCAACGCGACAAGTTCCCATACTTGCTCTAGTAATCCAGGACAATATGCAGGCAGTATGCTGTAACATATTTCTTTTTTATCCAGACTTGTCCGCAAAGATCCAATTTTGAATGTAATGCAAAAGCCAAACAAATTGCAATTATGTGTAGCTTGCTCTCTCTAATGCTTACTTGCAATCAATCAGCAAGTTGTATTGATTCATGCATTTGATTTCAAGTTGCAGTCAGTGGCAACTCTGCTTTTCTTATTATTTAACACTCATCTGTTCAAAAGGAAGTCATGTTAGAGCTCTATTTTGAGGCTGTAGTGTATTTTCATAATCTCTGTGGAGTTTTCAAAACATGTTTGTTCTTGATGTGTACGTGTGGACTCCATGTTTGTTTGCTTGAGCTCAATCTGAGAGACCTCTGGAATGTATTACCAGTATATTTGGAGGAAGGCTTAGAATGCTTCTTTTGTAGCTCCAACTTGTGACAAGCATGCATAATAACAACATTGCTATTTATTTAAAAACAAAACAAAAATGAAGGTGCATGCCATTTGTGGAGTTTGTGGAAGCACCAAAAATGAAGAAAAACAAGTGTAACATCTTCAAAACTGTGGAAGTCTGGTGGAATTGCCAGAAATGGCATTTTCTTAAACAATCTTTTTTGCCTGAAATAGTCACTTATTCAAAACATACCAGTATATATTTATACATCATGGAAATTGCTCAGTAAGATATTAACTTTTATATCATTCAGTAGTGACTCAGTAGAAGACAAATAAGAAATGTGGAAATCAATTTTTTTTTATTATTATTTTTCAACAGTTAAGTTAGAGGACATGGAATAAAGGAGCCTATATTCTAATATGTGTAGTAGTCGTGTGCACTCCTGAAAGTCAAGTCACGTTGGGAGGGCTACTTTTTGTAAACTTGGGGATTCGTGCACCAATCCACTATGCTCAGCATGGGTCATGACTCATGCTGGAATATGGGGGGGGGGGGGGGGACACATCATACCAGAGGTTGTGAAAATACAACTTGGCCAGAGGTAGGGTGCATGATATGTCTTTGATATTCAAATGAAGGTGTGTGCCATGGTTCTGCAGTGCTAGAGAAAATCAGTACAGGCTTGGAGTGTGTTGCCACCTGTGGTGAGTGTGATGGTACAGTAGGTAGGTTCAGTATGTAGCTTCACTAACCCCCCCCCCCCCTTTACCCTTTTTGGTTATTCATATTACACGATCAGATGTCTGTGGTATTTCAGAGTAGTGTGTCTAAAGGGGGCTAACTTTATTTCATTCATATGAACATGCCAGAAAGACCATACTGATTCCACCAAGCTTATATTTCTTGATTATTGGTGATATACAAGATGATAAAGACAGTGTTGTATTTACCATATTATGCTACTTAAATTTTGACCTCTGCACTTGGATTGCGAGGACCATAATTCTGCAGCCCTGAGCCAAGGTTGAAATTGCCTATGCTCAGTGTTAAAGAGTTCCTTTTTATCCACAAATTATCAATCAAGAGTGACTCTTTATGATAAATAGCCTAGTAGTTATGGCCTGTTTGGTACATAGTCCATATCTTATCACTATTCTATGTGCCTTTTGGAGCTGTATTCCTAACTGAGAACTTGATCTTTATTATGAGGAGGAAAAACAAGAGGAAAAAAATACATTGAAATGCATGTATTATTACCCGTATTTTGGTTTCGTTTTTTTTTTTTTCACTATTCAATGATACTGTTTCCATGATTTACATAGGGTAGAGTGTATTACAAGGTTTTCTTACATTTGAGCTTGTTGTTCATATGTATTTTTTTAAATTTCAATCAGAGAAGTTTCAAAAGCCTCACAATGCCTGAATTCATGACTGATTTGTAGATAGGTAAACTATTTTAGAAGAACATACTTCCTGTTTCTGATTCAGATTGGCAAATCTTTGTAATTTTTCCGGTTTTGTACAGCTTTAAAGAATTTAAGTAATTCCGCATAATTTTCTTACAGGATATGACATGCGGTAAAATTCATAGTTAACAATTTGCTAAGGACAAGAAGGTAATTTCTGCAGAAAATTACCCAAATACCCAATGGGCCTAAAAGAATTAATGTGTTTGCGGTATTTTGGGCCTCAAATTTGTTTAACTGATTCTTCAGCATATTTTGAGAGCATAGGTGTAGCTTGTAGACGAGAAGAATATGTCTGAACTTTAGTCTGGATTTAGTAATCAGGCAGTCAATTAAATGTGTCCCTGGTGCTTTTGTTGTCCCCGCCGAACGAGTTTGAGCAGGGGACTATGAAACGGGCTCCGTACGTGTGTGTGTCCGTGTGTGCGTCCGTCCGCGTGTGCGTCCGTCCGCGTGTGCGTCCGTCCGCGTGTGCGTCCGTGTGTGATCAAAATCTTCAATTTGCTACTTCTCTGTCATTTATGAGCCAATTTTGATTCTGTTTGCTTTATATGATAGCACTACATGGGAGCTTTGAAACTTCTACACAGAATTTCAGTCGTGACCTTTGACCTTGACCTTTGACCTATATTGTACATTTTGCTACAAAATGCTACTCCTTCGCCATTTCTAACCCGATTTCGATTCCGTTTGCTTTATGTGATGGCACTAGGTGAGGGCTTCAAAACTTCTACACAGAATTTTGACCTTTGACTTCTTTGACCTTTGACCTTGATTTTTTACCTGTATTGTACATTTTGCTACAAAATGCTACTCCTTCGCCATTTCTTACCCGATTTCGATTCCGTTTGCTTTATGTGATGGCACTAGGTGAGGGCTTCAAAACTTCTACACAGAATTTTGACCTTTGACTTCTTTGACCTTTGACCTTGATTTTTGACCCATATTGTACATTGGCTACAAAATACTACTCCTTCGCCATTTCTTACCCGATTTTGATTCTGTTTGATTTATGTGATGGCACTAGGTGAGGGCTTCAAAACTTCTACACAGAATTTTGACCTTTGACTTCTTTGACTGTTGAACTTAATTTTTGACCTACATTTTGTTGTACATTTTGCTACAAAATGCTACTCCTTCGCCATTTCTATGATTTCGATTCCGTTTGCTTTATGTGATGGCACTAGGTGAGCGCTTCAAAACTTCTACACAGAATTTTGACCTTTGACTCCTTTGACCTTTGACCTTTGACCTTGATTTTTTTACCTATATTGTACATTTTGCTACAAAATGCTACTTCCGGCAGGGATATATTATGCACCGCGTAATTTCTACTTTTCCTTGTTTTTGTGTTTATTTGCTCAGTGTTTTTTTGTTAGTTTGGGCGGTTTTCTTCAATTTTTTTTTCTTTTACCTGGCACAGATTGTAGTAGTAGTAACTATAAAGAGAGATTGTTGTTAGTGAGTTACGATGTATGTTGTCATTTATTGTATGTAGGCTTTTGTCTGAAAAAGATATTGTTCAAGCCTTCTCCACAGGTGCATTCTCAAATATTGTTTGATGTTGTGCAACTATTGTGAAGTAAATGGGAAATCTCTCTGTCAATGGTTGCACTTCATTGCCAATGTATCAAGCTGATGAGTCATGTCCAAAGTTGGGAGGGTCTTTTTTTTTTTTTGGGGGGGGGGTATTTATCCTTGCAAAGATTGGGTGGAGATTGCTTGTAAGAGTTATCAGGGCAATGACTTGCTTTCTTGTATGCATGGTTAACATTGCAAACAAAATGTGCCATACTCGTGCATGAATGTTGAGGTGGTCATTGGCATCTGTGGCAAGGGAGAGGAATGCTCAAATATTCTGCAGCCAATAATCATATCTGTCACTGTATTTGGGTTAATTTCAAAAAACAGCTGTTTTCTGCATGAAATTTCCCAGGGATTATCACCCAGTTCCTGTCTGCTGTCCATGTTTAAACTGTTAGTTAATGTTTGATTTTTAGAAATTGATAAGTATGCCCTGATTGATTCATTTTCTGTAGCAAATGGGAGAAAGTGTTCAAAATTATGTATATGGAGTTAGTTGTAGAAATTATGTTTGTATATAATACGAAGGGCATACACACACATTATCCAATGAAGTATGAAGTAAATGCTGATGGTAGTTTATTTTGAGTAATAAAGGATGGCTATCCATTGATGATATTAACACTTATCTTTCACTGATCGTGAATTCTGTAATCTTCATTGGTCAATCACGTAATTGATAAAATCCCTTATTACCTGTTTTACTCAGACCAACCACTGAATATTTCCCATATTTTGTGAATAAGGTCATATTGTGCGCATGCGCTAAATCCGCCATTGAATATTTTCCATATTCTGTGATATGACGTCATGATATTACAGAGCTAGCTGCGTGTGTATGTATGGCGCATAATCAGCTTGCGAGATGTAAGTCAACATCATTCACGAGAGGAAATCGGCGAGAAGAAGGCTAGTGAAATCCCGGATTGCCTATATAACTTTACCAATGAGATTACACTACAGAATTCATGTAGATCTACACGTAAAAAGATAAAATCTTTACCCCCTGCTTGTTCTTACGAAATACGGAAAGTATCTCGTGAACAAGCAGCGGTAACTAGTATTTTGTATTTAATGGTAATTGCAGAGTATAAAGAATAAGAGAGAAAAAAATGTTTGTCAAAATTGTCAGATTGATGGATGACGCAACAAATTCTTATATATCAAGATAAATCTATGCTGTTTAAATTCAGAATTTAGCAATGTCTAATTTGAGATGTGCAGTAATCGATTTACAAGCAAGCTGATCTCTTCAGTCCTCTCAGTAACTCACAACACAATTTACCAGAGATTTACACCAGATGTCTAATGGCCTCATTTTGCTCACCCTTTGAACCAAGCTGAAAATCAAGTGAGTGAGCGTGATTGTATCCACACCTTCGCCACGTAAAGTACTGTAGATAATCTTCCTGCCTCTTCACTTACGTGCTGGAGTGCTGATAACTTCTATTGACATATGTATATAAAAGCAGTGAAACTTAAATAACTAGCCTGCAATCACATCTTGCTTTTTTTTACCAAGATGCTCAACCCCTTTATCTCCCACTAGAAATGTAACAACAAAATCAAGACAAAGAAAAGCCAGGGATGTGTCTCAATTGAGAACCTTTGGAATTGAGATTATTCATAGACTCTTAAAGCTTAGGGCCACTTGATATGACTATGTTTACATCTACAGGAGATGAAATGGTAACAAGTTATTAAGATTACTCTTACCAAAGATGGTGATGATGATGAAGAAGAGGAGGAGGAGGAGGAGGAGGAAGAAGAAGAAGAAGGAGGAGGAGGAGAAGAAGAAGAAGAAGAAGAAGGAGAAGGAGAAGAAGAAGAAGAAGGAGAAGGAGAAGAAGAAGAAGAAGAAGAAGATGATGATGATAATAGAGAGAAATGAGAAACGAGCCATGATTCAGAACTATAGAACATAACTTATGTGGATTCAGTGGAAAAATAGACTGGAAGAATGACTGAAAAGATATCAGTGTGATGCAGTTTAATTAGTGATGCAAAGCATTTGCCTTCTAGATCAATTTGTCAGTTTCCTTGTTCCATAATAACAAATATGATATGATGACCACATTGAAAAGTACAATTAAGTAAAAATCCAAATGAAGAAAAATGTCGTGTAGCTACTAGTAACAGGGTAACAGCGAGACAAGGACGTAAGAAACAGACTCTTTTGAACAATCAATCTTTTGAACACTTTTGAACAATCCAAAAATCTTATTCTTCTTTTGATTTACATGTTTGTTAACAGTTTTAATCAAATATTTGTTGATATTGACCAACATGCTAAGCGATGTCCATGACATTTTTAGTTTATCATTTAATAATGTTTATTTATGGTTGGTAATGGTTCAACTCATGCTGAAAGAAGATTGTTGTGTAATTGTTGTGTGTGTTTGTATGTTTACCTACATAAGTTAAACTGAATGTAGATCATGCGATTTGCCTCAAGGGGTGTCATAAACGTCTACCAGATTTTCCTCTGTGAAGATGGAGGATTTTAAAGAGAAGGTACTGGGTGTCTTTTCTAGTAACCTAAAGATTTTGTGCAGATGTTACACTATGCCAGTGTTTGTAACTTCTGTTGATTTGAGAAGTTCTAAAAGGCCACTCATTTTAAGCTATTTAGCTAAATATGTGTGGTATGTTTTTAAATGCTCTTGTGCACCTTGCCAATTATGCATACAGCAAGCCTCAAAGATTAGCCTCTTTTCCCAGGGACCGCTCTAAGGCAGCCAAAATAAACTGAAGTGATAGCCCTTTAGAAACCTTGTGTACTGGCTCACAATGGCATCATGCACCTTTATGCAATACCACCTCTCAAACTGTTTTTCCCCTGGCAGTTAACTTTTATTATTCTTGCAAAGAGCTATTTGGTCTAGGATCTCAACACAATATTTGCTCCTACATGAAAGCATGCTTACTTCTTGAAGGTGAATAGGTAAGTATCATGTGATTTTAAAACCAGGCTCCGATTGGAAAATAATAATGTGCAAATTATGGCAGGGCTGAATACAATGAAGTGGGGAGGGGGGGGGGGGATGAAATAAAATCAGTCAGTCAACCAGTACCTGGCACTCATTTGGTTCAAACAGATGACTTTGTGATGTTTTAAACTACGTACGTCACACACACATATATGTATGTAGAGTTTGATTCATCTAGGTAGAATGATGACAGCATGTAATTGTAATCTGTTCGACTGGTCTTACTTGTGAAAATCATGGAGAAGACAGGTTTGTTACTCATTTGAGTCACTTCTTCAGCTCTGATTGGCTGGCCAGCATTCACTCGTGATAGGTGAATGGGTAATGTTATTGTTTACACGTCACATTTTCTGGACCATCAATTTGTATGTTGGTGAAAGATCTGGAAAAGTCTTCAACATCTGAACAAAAATGGCAGTAATATCGCCCAGTCATCCGTCATTAGTGAATGCTCACTAGCCATTCAGAGCTGAAGAAATGACTCGGATGAGTTACAACATAGTATTCTCAAAGATTTTCACAAGCAAGTCCAGCGGAGCAGATTTAGATACGTAGGCGTATGTCACACATCAGCAAAACGTTCATTATGTAATTACAATGCTTACAAGAACAGTGCTAATTTTCAATACCCACATATACGTAAATGTCAAAGTAAAACTGTATATGATGGTTTTGAAATGAAATGTGTTAGCCCATGGATCAAGTCTGACAAAGGCCAGGTCTTCAATCAAAGATAGCATTTTGGAAAAAAAGAAGACATAATAACTTTTGTTTTCCCTATATGTTTGCTCAAAAGAATTTAAGTAATTGGATAAGAGCCCTAATGCCCGCGGGTGTAAGACTTAAACATGGTACAATCAGCCGTTCAGCTATAGCAACATGTGGTAATAATTCCCTAGTCCCATGACCAGCATGTGGTGATGCCATTGTCACAGTTCATTCATGGCCATCTCCTTTAAAAACAATTGTCGTGTCTCATTAGAAAAATATAGTTGGACTATGTATGTTCATGACCCAAATATTTTTATCTCCCTATTAAAAATGCATAATATATTTCTTCCTTGTTTCACATTTCCCTCAGTGATTTCTTTTTTCCTCAGGAAATAATAGTTCAGATATTGTACTCGAATACTGTAAAAGTGGATATTTTTGTGTGACTAATTTTTCGCGCTTTTCTGGGTAAGAAGAGTTTCATGTGTTTTTAATTCCGCAGAATCAAAACATCAACTACTGGAACATATCGCATGCAAAATATTTATGTGCTTCATTTTCGCACTAGCTTCTGGTTGCGTGAAATGCCTGAAAATTTCAACACTGAAAACTTCCGCTTTTACAGTGTATGGTAGGAAACTGTTCACAAGTACCAGCATTCACTGGCATTTTCACCCCTTAATGAACAAAAGAAATTTAAATGTGACACAGTAGTAGTAACAGTGAGATAGGGTAGAAGTAGGAGTAGTTGATACAGTGGAATATATTTCGAGATTTTCTACCAGTGATCAGACAGCAAAGAATGAAAAGCTCCGAAGTAGAAAGCTGCAGGGTAAGGCTGATATGATTGGAGTCTTTCCATGCAAGACTGTGCTTGCTGCCAGTTGGTTGGGAAGAAAATCCATTAGTGTGCTCTACTGACCTGTCAGACACAGTTTTTGTCTTCTACCAACTGACTGATGGCTGGCAGGGCTAATGTCAGAGTTCACCCTGGTGTATGTCTGCTTCCCAAGACAGCCTGCCTGCAAGCATGGGCTCTGTAAGAACAGAGCACATGAGGAGAAGCAAAACTCAGATGTACACAAATGTTGTTTCTCTTTCCAGAAACGGAGAGATATACAGTACTGGCATTCTGCCATGATAGCCATTCTATGATAATGCTCAATTTTTGCCAGATACAGGATCGATATGCTACGTGTATCTGTATGTGTGCAGCTGTGTATGACCCAAATCGTCATCTCAGCAGCGTTCTTTTACTTCGTTTTCACAAGGGTGAATTGAAAGTGGTCATCACTGAACATGAGCCCAAATGTGTCACATCAGTGTGACCTCTGACCTTTGTAATATGAATCTTGGACCTTTGTAAAGATGCTGGAGCCCTGTGGCTGCTGTTTACCTTTAAGGATACTACCAACAATAGCAAGAAGCCTAGCAACAGCTATATCCACTTGTTGACATGACAGCTTTCATCATATTACAGTGTATGTTATCATAGTAGTAAATTTGATTTCACAACATGGCATAGGATACAGTTTTTTTGTTTTCTCCTGCAGCATTAACATATGTGCAGTACAGTTGTATTTGTTTTAGAAAACAATGAGGTCACTTGTATTTGTGAGATGTTTTGATTTTGTGTTGTTTATTTGATGTAATACTTTTTATTTTCATCATTGTCATTTTTTCTTCATGTTTTTTTACAATGTAGCTCTTGTGTAATTCACACTAGATGCTAGCATTTGTAATGTACGAGGTAATTCACAGTGCCTACGCCATGGTAAGTGAAGGCAAGTTTAGCAGATGAATAATAGCAGATGCTTGTCACACGCATTATTATATGAGGAGGAACAGATGTACTTTACAGGTGTACTTTGTTGCTGCTCTTTTGGGGTAGTGGTAGTTCAGCATTAAAGAGTAGAGTTTCCACTAATATGATTACATAGAGTTTTACTTGATAAGGAACAGTTCAATTTACATTGATGATAGAAGCAAGGCTGCTAATGTGATAGAACACACACACATGTACACACAAGTACATACAAAGTGGAAAACTAAACTCTTCATCATTGTTATGTGAATGAAACTAATCCTCCACAGATACGCAGTACTATAGTCTATACAGTAGCATGGCATACATGCTGAACACTAATAATTTTAGCAATAAATAGGTAGTCCATTGTGTGTGATCTCTAGTCTTATATCCAGTCCGTACCACCCTTTTGTATTTGAAAAAAAAAATGAATCAATGTAAGTGTGTCAATACATTCACATGAATAATTCATTAGCCTCTCCTGCATATAATGCCAAATATTCAGCTTCTTGAAACAAATAAATGATATGATGTGATCATTGACCGTGAAAATAAAAGAATGTATGTTAGTCTTACAAAGGTCAGTAGATGCAGTCAGACCAATTGTGGTCATCCAAAGGAGATGAAAGGAATGGTCCATATACATAGGTGGCCATTACAGATGGGTACTCTGACACTTCGATATATCACATATACGTGGACATAAATTATATGTATCATCGTTGTACATGTATAAAGGTGTACATGAATGTGTATGAAGTATTCATGTGCACCATTATATGAAGGTGTTAATAAACTGTAGCTACCTTTTGATCAAGTTTCCTTCATGTGAGGTCCTAAAAAGGACCTATTTGTGAACTGTTCACTACGCTTGAACTTCATGGCTCCAGAGCAGAAAAGCATGCCGAATTATTGGCTCTTTTATGGCTCCGTATGGGACTGTAGCCGCTACATACACCTACCATGCTATGCAAAACTGGTGTCAGCTGTCTGCCTCAGACATTGATACAACATTTGCTCTTGGGACAGTTGCTCTGGGCCCTGTTTTATCAAAAGATATAATCAATTGTAAATTCTCTTACCACACAAGCAGCCATAGACTAATGATAGAAATCAACTATATAATAAATTATAACTCTTCATAAAACAGGGTCCTGGTCTCATTTTCTCCAAGGACCTTAGGTTAGGGTTGTGATAGGGTTTTAGGTTTTAGTTTGATGTGAGGAATAGGATTAGGGTTAGAGTTACGTTTGTGGGTAGAATTTTTGCTTGGCTTAGTGTGCAGATATTTCATGGGAGGAATTGTGGCAGGAGCAAATGTCATGAACCAGCCTTAGACAGGTGGCTGCTATGGCTTTTCCTCTCAGTGGGATTTTTTGATGGGCTCATATGGCAAGTGGCTGCTGTAGAGAAGTCACTACTGAAGCAGGTTTGACTGTATTTTTACATATAAATTCCAATTTAAGAAGTGTAGAATTTTGTACGACCTCTGTAATGGAGGTAACATGTATTCTCCTTGGGGATTGTGTAGCTGTCCTGGTTTTCCTCATAGTAAAGTGTGAGAGTGTTCTTAGCTTATGGCTGAAATATGCTTGACTGGATTTAGACATGAACAGACCTACTCGACTCATTTCTTTGTAAGATGTAGGCAAAAAAAAAAAAAAAAAAAAAAAAAAAAAAATCAGTAAATAAGAAGAAGCCAGAACATGCTTTTAAAGGGGAAGATATGAAAAAGAACATATATGACCGTTTTCCTTGTAGCATTGTTCTATGAATATTGACATATGATTGACATAGTATGTACATATCAATCATTAATTTGGAAGCAATTCTCTGATTTGCTGATGATTTTCCCTTGTGTTGGTGAAAATGAATATAAATATGCATTTACAATTTGATCGCCTGTCAAATTGTAAATGCATGTTCCTTCATTGACAAATCATACAGAGGATGGAAACTTGAGGTCCAGACATTTAATGACTGTTTGCTTTAATTCAACAGTAACTTTGATGTTCGTAAGTTTAGTATTTGCATACTCCTGGGAAAGTCATAAGTAATGTATGTCCTAGTCCCTTGTGGAATGTTATCAGTAAATGAATGGTATAGTTGACTCACTGCAAGATACATGACAATTGAGATAGTATTATACATGCAAAGAAAATTTATAATGTGATTATAAAGAGCTGTGTGCAACTTTCTTTCCTGTGATATTTGTGAGAATTGAGGCCTTCACCTCCGTCATGTTCAGCGACTGCTTTTCTCACACGAGCAAACACACTCAGATGCATGTGCTTGTATAAAACGTAGCCATGGCAGCAAAGTACTGTAGGTTGAAACCTGCTGTTTGCTCCGTCCATTACTAATTAAGGCAAAGATTCATTAACCTGTTCCCCTCTTTAAAACAGATGGTGAAGTTAAAAGTAATTGCGTGTTGCCATGGCAGTAATAAAGATGTTTAATACGCGAGCAAGGTATAAATTTTAAACGCCCATGAAATGTTTTAATTACTTGATGAAAGATATTGCTTGTGTCCAATAATTCCATAAAGCCCTCCTTCTACTTTGCCACTCCCACCACGATTTGACATTCTTTTTATTTTATTTTTTTATTCAGATTGGGTATGATTTTAAGATTGCTAACTTTCGAGTGTGTCCACATGGCACTAAACTACAAGCTAATCATCGAGAGTTTAGTTCTCAACCTAAACTTAAAGTTTAAGAACAGCATGTGAATGTAACTAATCTTGACCTGATACAATGTTTAGCCACTGTTGAAATGCTGTATTTATGACCAGCAAGGGTGAGAGGCAGCTTAGTCAGTAGTGTGCCTGCCTTGCAATCAAGTGGCTCAGCCTCTAGGTCCAGCGAGTCTTGCTGAGCAGTGTTGTGTGTTAGCATGCCATCCTCTTTTAATAGTAAGAAGCAAAAACACTCTGTCCCTCAAGTAGGCCATAAAATGGGGATCCTGTGTGCAAAGAGAGTCACAACCGACTCACATTAAAAGACCCCGCTTCATTCATTCGTCGTCGCAAAGAGCAGGGTGCTGACCTTGTGAAGTGGTTCCACCTCCAAAAAAATGCACCAGACCAGTCAATCAATATGAGTACAAAAATACACCAGATGGTGGACTAAACTCCAACCGGAAGAAGGAGGAAAAGAGAAAAGCACATGCTCTTACTGCAATCAAGGAGGTGGACTCCTCCCTGCTGCAATCATAGGGAAAGGACAGTATGATGTTGAATGCTCTAGAATTATATAACTATGCTGTTAGTGCAGTGTTGCTAAATCTTCTGCTAATGCTTTATCTTCTGCTTCATTGTCTGCTTCTGCAGCCACGACAGGTGTGGCAAGAACTTCTTTATAGGGTGCAAATAAGTCTTAGTAAGCACTAGGGCAGGAATGCAACGTTTTGTAAGAACTGGTCGTTATCTCATAAATAGGATGGAGCACGTAGTAAGAGCAGTGTTACAGTGGGAAAGTCTTCCTTTGATCAGGGGAGAGCAGCACAGCAACAGGACCACATTTTGTCTTGTTTATGCCCTGTTCTCATGCCTTCATTACTTCACTTAGAGAGACCTTCCTACATTCATTCTGATGTGTTTTTAGAGGGACTGTACAGTACTGGTTGAGGTGGGGATTCATGTTTTGAACATTCCTAAGTGAGATAATGAAAAGCCTCTAATGAAATATGAAAGAGCATGTAATTTTAAGAAGGATTCAATGTTTATTTGATGAAAATTGGTTTTCAACTGGCGGAGATATCCAAAAAAGTGCTAATAATAAAAGGCGACATGCCACAACTTTATTAGGATCTCTTTCATTCACCTTGTTTTTGGATATCTCAGCCATTTCAAAACCGATTTTCATCGAATAAACTTTTGATCTTTGACATCTCATAGAGTGGTTTCTGAATATCTCGCAAAACGTTAAAAGCTAAATCCTCATCTCGACCAGAACTGTACACACCCTTTAAGTTGCAGTTACAGTGTATGTTCTTCCCTCTTTACTTATACCAGGGCTCGACACTAACGGTGGCCCAGTGGCCCAGGGCCACCAAAAATGCACGTCGGGCCACCACAATTTCAGAAATGAAGAATTTGGTGGCCTGATCGGGCCACCAAAAAAGGTCGGATGTTTGCCTTTGGGCCACCAGAAATAAAAGTTAGTGTTGAGCCCTGTATACTATAGTTCAAAGTGGGAAAATTCTGATCAGGACAACTGTCAAGAAATTTTGAATGTGTTCAAAAGTTTTTACTCAACTGGAAAAATGCCTGCTTCTTTTCTGTCCTCACATCATTGCTGCTGCATTGCTCACAATTTCTTCAGATCCTCGTATGTTTTTACCGCTCTTGCTGATCTGCTGGATCACAATAGATTGAGGTCCAGGTTGTGATAGTGGTACAGGGGCTTGAGGACCATGGCTCCTGATAGCTTGCTTGAGTGGTCACATTATGCAGCCTATTTTAACCCTCTCCTGTGAAGAAAACAAAATTCAAGCAAGCATCTGATCTTTTGATGTCATACAACAATGTACTTTTTATCCATATGAGACAAGTTGTATATATCTAAAAGCACATGTATGCTGGATCATGTGAAACTATGACCCTATCACCAGACTATCCAGTCAAAGTTTCAATATCATTGTCATTTTGTGTTTATAGGTTGCCTTCCATGGCATCTTGACCTTAGAAAGTATTTAAGAATACATGAAATATTTAGAAAGCATTAATTTATCACTGATGAAGCCGTAGCGTGCTCATGTATTCTCTTATGCAAAAGAAAAGATTAGTATCCCTTTCATTCTGTTACATATATCATTTTCTTCTCATTTTTTTTATAATAGTTGAAGTTTTTTTTTTTTAATCTCAAAGAATTTCCTTCTCTTCCATTTCTTGTCTACACACACCACTTGCTTTTCACTCCTAGTTGTATCTTTACTCTTTTGAAACAACATGAAATATTCTGTATTGATTTTCTTGTTTACACATTCCATTTAATATGTAACTTTGTCTCCAGTCATGCCTATGGCTGCTGTGCCAACCCTCTCCCAATATTGTTACGATGGATCATGCCTTGATATGTACCCCACCCCAACCCTCTCACGACCACTTCTGTAAAGATGCCATCAATATTTTTATGCAGGCCATTTGCCATAGGCGATGACAAAAATGAATTAAATTCTGTCATCCCACCTGTTTGCTTCTCCACAGCGATGCACAACTACGTGAAAGACTGGCTGCTGGTGCTTTCGTTGGTGGTAGCGCTGGGAGGCTGCTGGTTTGCCTTCATCCAACACCGCTACTCTCAGAGCCATGTCAAGCAGCTCCTCAGGGAGATGGAGACACTGTCTAGGGCTGAGGACTCCCTCAAGGAGCTTCAGGAAAAGTAAGCTAGCTCTCTTCCTCTTCCTTTCTCATTATCTTCCTCTTATTTTTCCCCTTCTTTCTCGTGAGTAGGCCTATTTTCAAATATTATTTCTTGTAGATGTAAGAGAGTTCAGATCTCAAAAGTTGATGTTTGCAGTTAAAAGGTTTCTGCAACATTATTTTTCAAAGAAAAAAAAAGTCCTCATAGTTTTTTTTTTTTTTAAATCACTAGACTTTTTCATCTTTTGCTACCTTGTTCAACATTTCTTCCCCATACTGTAAAAGTGGAAATTTTCGCGGTGTTGAAATTTTCGCGCATTTTGCGCAACCAGAAACTACCGCGAAAATAAAAGCACGCGAATATTTCTCCTAGCCATATATTCTTGTGCGTGATGTCTTGATTCCGCAGAATTAAAAACACGCGGAATTAAAAACGTGCGAAACTCTTTTTACCCTGTCACGTGCGAAAAATTAGTCGCGCGAAAATATCCACTTCTACAGTATGTGACACTGGATCAAATTTACCTCTGTATGACATGATGCAGTACATTTAAAAGATGGTGATAATGTTATTTTCTGAAAATAAAGGGAATATTTTGTCACACTCCGTTATGTAGTATGGTTAATTGCACAAAAGCTTCCCCAAATTTGAGTTCTTATATTTTGCAGTTACTACAATCACCCACCCAAGCGAATGAAATGAGTACACGTTGTACATTGTGGCTCAGGTACAACCCTCGTGGGGGGCATTTCATGAAGCATTTTTGTCAGATATTTTTCTGACAAACTGTTACAAGCTACTGAAATCCTTGCATCTGATCGGCTGAGAGCAAATTTGTCCGACAACTTTGTCGCGTAAAATGTTTCATGAAATGCCCCCCGATCCCTCTCCCCTACCCTTCATCTCTAGGCTGGATGTGGCTCAGGAGGAGCACATGTCAGCCGTCCGAGAGAAGCAGACAATAGAGAAGCAGCTGACGGACGAGATCGAGCGTGCCAAGCGTGAGGCGCAGCGCCTCCATGTAGAACGGAACGAGGATGAGGTGGATGGAAACTCAAGTCTTGCCAACAAGCTGCGTCTTGCTGAAGAGGAGCTAGTTCAGGTCAGTTAAAGAAGAAAAAAAAATCACTGTACTGTGGGATTGTGGTCTTAGCAAATCTTGCCATCTTGTTTGGACAGGTCGAGGAAATTTTTCCCTATACACTAGATGGCAGCTAAAATCAGGTGCAGAACTAAGTAACTGTTACTTCCCAATGAGAGAATACATAAACAAGAGACAAGAAAGATTGCTTTCACCAATGATGTGATGAATTTCAGTCTTGATGCTTCAGAGGTCATTGAATTGTTCTGTTCCCTAAAATCTCTATTTAGCATCTCCATCGTCATAATTGTTGTCAGTATTTGTTCTTGAAATAGGTCATGTCACTGTTACAAGATTTAATGAACTGATCATGGAACTCTGTGATGATGGATGCTTTAAAACATTCAGAATCATGCCAGGTCTTCCGCTTGAAGATGTGTATTTGTGTGTGATGTGCTGGACATGACTTTTACAGGTGTTGGTCCTGTCATTGCCGCTATAAGCATTCAATACGTCTTCAGCAGTTGGGTAAAACAAATACGTCAAAAGGAAATCAAAATCAATCGATATGAGCAAAGATCAACTCTGGAATATGTGTAGAGATACACATGTAGCTAACCAGTGGATTCTATGTCATATTTGCTTACTCCCACTACCTACCAATACATGTTTATGTCTTTACCAGGTCCGATGTGCCCTTGAGGAAGCTGAGAGAAGACTCAGTGAACAGCAGAACTGGAGCGCACCCATGACCCTACAGCAGTGGCTGCAGCTGACTTACGAGATCGAATACCGCTACTACGTGGCCAAGCGGGTCTCAGCAGCCAAGCAGCTACAGGAGGCCAAAGAGGAGTGCGAGAAGCTTCGCCGCAAGCGAGCCTCTCTCATTGGCTCATTCCGCATTGCCCACGGGGGATCGCTGGACGCTGTCGACCAGCGCATCGTGAGCGCCAGGTGAAGAGGGAGAAGAGTTGACAAGAATGAAGTACTGTATACGCCAAATATTTCACGAGGTTTTTATTTTTCGCGAATTTTGCGAGTCAGGTGCTGTTCGCGAAATTCAAGATGTGCGAAAATTGACTCTGATCCTAATAATAATAATAATAATTGTTTTGGATATAAACTCCAAATTTTATTGTCCAAGAATGGAAATTCATTTTGCCCAATTGATCGTGGGCCCGGCAGCCACTGAGCAGCGCCAGATCGACGTTGCTCTAACCTTTTCAACTGTTGAACGGCAAACAAGGTAGCAGCAACTCCCATCTTTTAACGTCTTTTGGTATGACGCGGCCGGGGTTTGAACCCACGACCTCCCAATTGTGAGGGCAGCCGCTCTACTCACTGAGCCAACACATCGGTTGATGTGCATGTGCATGTGACGTACGTGTGTACATTTCTCCGTTCAGTACAGGACTCCGCGATCGCGAATTTGACCACTCGCGAAATTGTCGGGAATTCCCGATTCGCGTACATTTAGACTCGCGAAATATATGGCATATACAGTAGATGAGTAATTCTCCTTTTTGTCTCGTCTGTTTAGGGAAAGCGAGACATAGCTGTCACTTTTCCATTGTCTTTGTTATTGGTGGTGGTGGCGTTGTCAACAATTTGGTTCACTCTCAATAACTTTCCTCAGCTTTGAGCTATGACCTCCAAACTCACACCACAGCTACACATCCTGAAAATGTTTGTCAAGTTTGAATATTGGTGATATCTTATAAGGAAAGTGAAGTGTCCTTCAGGATATTTTGTAGGGTTTTATAGGTTTGGTCATCATATGACAATTTCTCTGGATGTTTCTGTCATATTCCAAACGTATTGCTCAAGATGAATTTGTTTCCGTCCCCCCCTCCCCTTCTCTTTTTGCAAAATAGATCATGTTTTTTTTTGTCTCCATGGGTAAGCTGATACACTGACCACATGTCTTCTAGGAAGCTGTGGGAATCATGTCAATAGTAAGGCATTTGACTGCACAAAGAAAAATCTAATATGTAACCCCATGAGAATTGCAGTATTAAAAGTGAACTTTAGGGCCTATGCAGAATACTAGATTTCAGGTGCAGTATATAGCATATATTGTGACTGATTGGCATCTCCCATTCTGACTGTGCTCACCCAGGTCAGCACTGCATGAGGTGACTGCTGAACTGAAGGAGCGTACCCACCGCTGGAATCAGATTGAGGTGCTGTGCCAGTTTGCTATCACAAACAACCCTGGGTTCCAGGCTCTCATGGGTAACCTGGTGCCGGTCACCAATGGCTCTGACGTTTCTGGTACGTTTGGATGAAGTGCGTGATTAGCAGTCAGTTTTTGGATTTGAGAGCAATGATATGTGGAAATAACTGTACTGTTGCTTGCAAAATTGCATCAAGTTGTAGCTCAGAAAAGACACCGAAGGAAAAGTAGTTTGCATATCATGCATGTGTCCCGTCTTTTGCTCACCAAAGTAAAGGTTCTGCTTGACCTGGTACATGCATGACCCTACCTGCTTGCCGAAAGCTTGCCAATGTTACCCCCAGCATTAATACACCAGCCCCATTCATCACTGTCACTTTGATTGCAGAGTCAATATTAGTTTGCATGCCACATATTTGGTGTGAACACAGTACTTATTGCAATCCTAGAATATATTGCATATCCAGTCTTCTTCTTTTTTAAAAAATCTTTTTACCTTGTTTGTTTTGTTTTATTTTTTGTGTTGTGGCAGGTGATTCCAAATATTTTGGATAATGTCCAATCAAAATTGGTAGAACAGTAACAACATTCAACAAAATTCAATCAACCGTTCAAATGTTCGTAGCCACACAGTGTAAGGAGATAGTTGCAAACTTGATGTTGAGTAGGTCTAAAGTTTAAGGTTATGATCACATCTCAAGATAACATTGTAAACAAGATTGACTCTAATTATCAACGAAAAGTGATCATAGTTACAAAATTTCTTGATTTTTCTAACCAGTACACACATATCCTGATATCCGTGGTTTTGTTGAAATGCATGATGGCCAACGATTCCCATTGTGATATGTTTGCACTTGATTCTGCATGTTCTATTGATTACGTAGGCGGACAGAGTCCAGAAGTGGGAATAGAAGGGTTGGCCCAATCTGTTGGTAAGACCCCACCACTTTATCCTTCCCCCTCCTCTCATTTGTTTCCTCAAATAAAACCCTGCATCCAGGATTATTGGCTGTCGTGGCTGCAACTTGTGTACGACTGGTCGTGGTTGTTAGGCGCTGTCATTTGCCTTGGCATGCAAACTTATCATTGCTGTTATGTGCGTGGAATATGCCTCCCAATGTGTTCTCTGTTCTCTGTTTATCGTGTATTCAGTTTCCATCTTTGCTTATTAATTTTGTTTGTGTGCATAATTGTGTGAAATTTACAAATCATTGTTGGAAAGTGGTTATGCCATCGTGTGTTCAACCACTGGGAGTGATGGCGAGTAGCTGTTAAACAACAAAATAGGCACATCATTTTGTTGTGTGTTTAAGTAGTTGTTCATGAATATTTCAGAGGATAGTATAATTTGAGTATTTTATTGTTTTTGCTTGATTAGTAAACTCATGCATTGTAAGAATTATGTCCTAATCAAGGGTGCAGCTTTAACTTCATTGAAACAATTGTGCTTCTCTTTCTCACTCTGGTCATCTTCACAAATATCATCAACAATAAAAACAACAATGCTGCACCAATTTCTAATGACATTTTACAGATTTGTATATCACAGCTATATATTTGTTTATTTTTTTGCAATGAATGGTTAGTCAGATTGTATTGGATCCTCGGTTGCCTTGTGGTCTTAACCTACATCATCCTCTCCTTTCACACTAGTCCCTTGAAACTTGTAAACTCTTCCTACACTGTAGGTGTTCTCTTCATGCAGAGAAACAAAAGCCATGACAAGTGAATAATCCTTCAGAAAGCACCATCCACTTTTGGCTAGTTTGTGTGGTGTTTCTATTCCATCTATTGCACATGCCTCCAACTGAGGCTCATCATATTATACTTGTCACAATGCACTTGTGCACCAGACATCACGACAGGGGTGTGCAGTTATCCCTACACCTCCACCACATGCACTGCCACTTGCCTTGGAACAAAAATGCACTTTCATTCAGCACAGTTTTGACATAATTTGCAGCACCACTATTTTTCTCAAAACCTTTTGTGAATAACTTTGTTTATTGCGACTGTAAATGTGGAAATTCTTCAAATTTCACATGTTTTTGATACTGCGAAATCAAAATATAAATACAACAAGCAAAATATTTCATTGCAACTGATTTACATATTGCCCTACAGCAACGTAAATTTGAATAAGCAAAACATTTGCCTATTTCTATCTTCGCACTAGTTTCTGTTCATGTCGCTAGAAATGTGCGAAAATTTCCACTCTGAAAATTTCCACTTATGCAGTACGATGAATTCAGTGTCTTCCCTCAGGTTTGCAAAGTGCAGAGAAAGGAAAATTAGAAAAGAACAAAATGTGAAGGTGATATGCTATGATTGACAGTAAAACATTTGCAATGATTGATTGACATATAAACTCAAGGGAACATTAGATGTGTTGATTTCAGTCTTGAGTCTATGTATTTTGCACTTTCATTTCTTGCCCTCTCCAATCTGCCAGTAACTTTAAAAAAAAAAAAAAATGAAATGATAATTATGAGATATCTCTAATGCAGGCTCTGTGATTGGCAGCATGACACACATGGCGGAGTGCAATCCACCAATGGGAATGGATGAATGTGATGAGGATGTGCCTCCAGCCCCACAGATGTATTCAGCCATGCAAGGTTTGTTGAACACAAATGCAATCTGTCCAAGATGAGAAAGGTTGGGTAGGCAGAGAGGGAGAGCTTTGGCGATAATACTTTGGAAAAGAAGATAAGTTACAGCTTGAAAGGAAGAGATGCAATAGTTAGAGATTAGAATTAAACCCACTTACTGATCCTGAAAGTTTCCAAAGTAACATTGTTCTAATTCAAGGGTTCAGAATTAACTGTTAAGCTGCTGCTGTCATGGGCCACTGCAGTGATTTGGTGGAACAGTATTGGGCAGCCCTTGATGTCCCATTGCATGTTATACCACTTATTTCAAAGGTTCACTCCCACAAATAGTAGCTGGTTTTATGACCTCTGTATTGACAACTGTACAAGCCTGGGGAGGGTGACATATCATAACAGAGATTATAGTGACTTGTTATCCGTTGAACTATAGTTTCATGATCACTATGTGGTGTGATCTTTCTCCATTGTGAATGTGATCAAGTAGCACACTGACCACAATCTTCCCGATAGTATTATCCACTGAAATAGCCACAAGGGCAAAACTATACATGAAGTTTGCCTAAAAATCACCTTGATAGAATTTCTTTCATCCATTTCTGTCAGTCAAATAGCCTGTTTATGGATCCAGCCCAGTAAAAGGATACAGGACCTCAGCCTGGGCAGTGGGTTCAGCATCATTTATTGCTGTCTACACAGTCCCACTCATATATTTTTCATGTTTGTGTAATGTTTGTTTCCATTGGCATGAGAGAGCATGGTTGGGAGTAAACAATTATTTGTCATTATAAGTCTCTATGATTTATAAATCTGATATGATAAACCTTGTATGCTCCAAATCACATCCTTTGGCATTTGTGCAACCAAGGCATCCTATTTGGATGAGTTCCTGTACAACAGACTTTTGTTGCAGACAAATTTGCTGGGCCCTTGAATAGACTCCACCACCTGTTGTGAGGGCCTTTCTGTCAGTAAATATGTGCAGTTAGTACACCAAAAAGTATGGTAATTGAGCCTTGTTCTTTCTCAATGGTCTATTACCCCAGCCGCCGCCATGCCCCGCCCATCGAGCCAGGAGTTCCGACGTTTGGCAGGCCAGGCACTCTCTCAAAGCCAACAGAGCCTTGTCTCTGCCGGGGGCACCCAGCTGATCCACCGGAGCCACCCCCAGCAGCCAGCCAAGCCACAAGCTGGCACCAGCACAGGCACCACTCCAGCACCTCCTGGAGCAGGATCCGTCAGTGGCAATGGACTGACGACAAGCAAACCAAAATATATTCTTGGTGGAGACAGGTCAGTGGAAATAGTCCACATTTTAACTTGTTGGAAAAAATGCAGCATGGTATTACCTAGATGATTTTTCAATCAGTAGCTGTTTATGTGGGCAAATTAGATGAAGAAAGCAGTAATGGATTTATAATTGTTACTTTGTACAGCAAATATTTTGGGTGGTTATATTTTCATGAAATTTTGCGAACCAACTGATGTTTGTGACATTAGCAACATGCCAAAATATTTCCATCTGAAGCAGAAATGCCACGCATAATATCCATAACAAGAAAAACTGCCAGTTGTGTGTGTCTCTTGAAGGTGCAGTACACCTTTCTCATTCTGTAGTGAGGTTGTTGATTGTAGATTTAACCTTTGCATAATTGTGTGACAAGTACTGAAATGCAAAGTATGCGAGCAAAAGATATGGCTTGTACGATATACGTCTGTACATCATCACAGGTGCAGCAGCTAATTTTAAAGCCCGATTGAGCTTGATGATGTGTTGAATATTCATTTGATATATTTTGTACGTGTCTCTGTTTGTTCTCCTTGCAGTAGTTTTGATCGGATGTCTTCCCAAGATTCCTCAAGCTCACTACCCAGCACCTCATCCCTGGGGAGCCCCCAGCAACCCCAGGGACCACCTCTCCCTCAGACGGCCTCCACATCGTCACTAACCTCCTCCCAATCTCAAGGCATGGGTGTTTCTCCTCCTCCACCTCCTTACCCCAACCTTAACCACCCTGGCCATCCTGCCACCAACCCATCCTTTGTTGCTGCCAGTTCAGTTGTTGCCACCACTAGCCATGCCCCACATCCATCTAACCACACCACTCATCCACATTCCACTCAGCCTCCCCATCCATCCGCCTCTGCTGCCCGCCATTCATATCGCGACAAACGCTCCAGCACGCACCCCTTACTCAACTTCAAGCGCAATTCTTTTGACTCTTCTTTTCCCCCCTACTCCGCCTCCACCCTGCCCCCATTGGACAGTCAGTCTACCTCCCACTTGCCCAACTCTCGCTCCGACTCCACCCTATCTGCCCTGGGTGTGCAGAGACCGCTGAATGGCAGGGGTCGAAGGGAAAAGGACTCATCACGGGTAAAAACTGCCAACAAAAACAGCACAAAGCTGAGAAGAGGTGTGTAGGCGTACTTTTAGCTTTCTTATTATATTTTAAGGTGTGCTCGGTAGTTCAGATTCAATAAAGGCATAAGTGGTACTCCTGGCTACATCACAAAAAACATGTGAGAAATAGACACAGTGAAAAAGTGAACATTAACCTCCCTGTAAGAAATGCATGTGAGATTCAAGAAGTATGGCATGAAAGTGAATACTAAAACTTGATGGAAGTTGACAGCAAATGCACAAAACTTGTCTTGTGTCAGCATTGCACAGATTTACAGCTGGTTCTCTCGTGAGGTGCTTATAGGAGCAACCACGTGATTACAAAGAGAAAAAGTAATTTCTTGTAACACAGTGTTTTTACTATTCATGATAGATTGCACCTGTGCTTTTGGCTGATTTCCATTACTGGTTGTGAATCGTCGGGAAAAACAGTTATTCCTTCTGCTGCATGAGTGTTGTTAGCACCGGCAAAAGCAAACTAAATTGTTTCCTAATGTCAGGCATGGAGAAAAAACCCTCAATATACCATAGAAAGAGTCATGTTTCAAGTTAAAGGGTATGACCCATGTGGTAAAGATACATGAAATGTGATGAGATTTCCTGAGGCTAGTTACTCATATTTTGGGGAGAGGAGATGGCTGAAAGAATAGCATTAAATGTCAATCTCAGTTTCATAAAGATTATTGGTTCTCATATCAATCCAGATATTAAAAAAAAAAGAAAAAAATACTTCTTGACGTGGGTATTAAAACATCATTTTGTAGTTTGCTGTGTTATGCAATCGTAGTATGAGAAGAGTCAAGAACTTAAGTGTATGGAGTGACATGTACAGTGTTCCCACTAATGTGCATCTTGTTGCTAACTTTTAGAGGAAAATTCCCTTGGCCGAAGAGGTATGTATGTATGGATGTACAAATACACCATATACATGAATCCAAAAATGTACACAGAGTACAATATGTAACCTGTACATTGCTTTCTCATTCACTTGAGACCTCTTATTGAACACTGGTAGTTACCAACCCCACGAGTGTGCAAACCAAGCCTTTCACATGTTACAAGATTGAGACCGTGTCGTGAGATTTGGCAGATAATCGTATCCTTGTGGCGTGATACCCAAAGAGATCAATGACTACAAATTACATGAGCCAGATATTTATGAGAATCAGAGTGACAAAATGATGGAAATTTTGGCGCTTAAAGGGATGAATTAAAAAAAAAAAAGAAAAGAAAAAGATCATGGCCATTGTACTGCTAATTGAATGTTGTATAGCAGTCACAGAGAGAGCAAATCTTGTTGGAGCATACTCATACCTTAGATTTGGATGGAAACCTCATATTTGGATGAAAACTTCATATTTGGATGGAAACCTCATATTTGAAAACGTCATATTTGGATGAAAACTATATATTTGATATGACTCTGCATTTGTCTTCATTCACTCCCTTCAAGCCCAACACACAAATCTAATTTTGATGCTGAACTTGAAATCAGATGTTCCATACTCATATATTTTTCCTCCTGTCTTGTTTTGTTTCTCATTGACCAAAATGACAACAAATGCACAAATAGAACATTTTAAAGGTACTTTACACCCTTAAAATGCATTTTTTTTTTGGTATTTACTTCTCTTTCATGCATTTTCCTCAGACAAATGTTTGCCCTAAAAGACAGTGTATATACCCTACAGTGCTACCTCTTATGTATCTCTTCTAAAAGCTACACTTTCTAGAGCATTTACAAATTTGATGTCATCACATTAAGCAGTTACCTTGGTATTCTCATGCAGTAATGAAGCAGCTTTTGCGTACCTGCCAGCTATTCTAGGAACAGTCCTTATTTCTTAGGACAGAAGAACCTTCTTACCACCTTGTGCTCCAGTGTCTTGTCAGCACCTGCTAATAGTGATGTTTGTGGGAGATGGGTGAAAATTCCCATTTTTTGCTTTCTTTTCTCCCAGTTATTCCTATTTCCTGAATTTTGGGGTTGGCAGGTATGCTTATATACAGCATTTGTAGCAATTCAGCATATTTACTGTGCAGAATTAAAGATTTGCAAACCACTTCATCACCTCCTGCTAAGACCATCTGAGAAAACTGTTAGTAGCATTGAAAGCTTTGTAGAACAGATTGTTTTTTCCATTTCCCATCCTTTCCCCTTTAAAAATCTGCTGGCCTGGAATGTAATTGAAGAGGGAGAATCCAAATATGGAGTATTTTGGTGCTGTGAGGAGATGAAATTCTTGTAACAAAATGCTTATCTGAAGTGTCAACGGCTAGGAGTCTACCAAACCATATCCTGCTTAAAAATTCCAGCTAACATGTAGAAAAAAAAAAAATCTTAGACTGGATTGATGACGGTATCTGAGATATTCAAATAAACAAGTTTGGTTTCAGATTCCAGACATTGTGGCTTTTTACCAAAACCAATATATCATAAGTGTGTTAGCATTGTGTTAACAATGTTGTGTGTTGTTGCTGAAGCCAGGACAGCCCTGCATACAGGAATTGAGCTCGTTCAGAATAGCACCGCGAGTCTTTACCTTCAAGTAATAAAGAAAGGGGAAACCAGCGTAGTTTATAGTACTCCATAAATTATTATCCAATATATATCTCAGTCTAGAAAAGAGGCTAAACAAAAATATTATCCACCATGTAGCCAAGTGACACAAAGTGATTCATTTGGTCACTGTCGTCATATTAAACTCTGCTCATTTTCGAAAATCTTGTGTTTTGGCCACCACAGTCTTTTACGTACACTCAAATTCTTTTAAGTACTCCTTTGCCTCATCTGCATCTCAAGAAAATAATCTTTGCAGTCAGGCATGGCTGGATTTATCAATGTACAAAAATATTATGTCAATTCTAACACACATGCTGGAATGAACACTATCTTAACACATTGGCATCATCTTCCGAGTTAAGACACAGTTCTTGAAGCTTCTGTGTCTCCTACCATTGGTATAACAGGGTACATTGAGCTTGAGATTGCTACCTTTTACACTTTGCCTGTCACAAAATCATGCCAGCCTATCCAAATACAGTGTATGTGAGTGCTTGTAATTGCACAAGAAAATGCAAAAGCTAAAGCTTTATACAATGTTTCAAGCAATCACTCACATCATACTGGGGCATAACAAGATCGGCTATGCAAGTCACTTCATTTGTTGAGTATATTACTGCCACGATTCTGGTGTAGAAACATCATGCTTGTGCTCATTTAACGTCCCAAATATTTTTAGGAGCAGTTTTCTTTTTCACCTTTAGTGTCAAACCAAATTGTATCTGGATGGCTTCTCACAATCTTGATCTGCCTTCAACTGTAACTTTAGAAATCTAGGCAGTTAAGCTTTAGTGCTCAGACATTTTAAGAACTGGTATGTGGAATTTTCCGTGAGCAATGTGTAACATTCTTCTCCCTAATCCAACAACTCACATGATATGCGGGAGTGCTGAAAATCTGACACAAATACAACGATAGCTGCTATATCCACCATCCCCCCTCCCCCCTCCACTCCCTTGCTGTTCAAAAGGTGCTTGCCGTTACATATCCACACATCGTTTATAGCTTTGAGTTGATCTTTGAGTTAACAGCATGTCTGTTTATTTACACTAACTTCACCCATTTACCAAGGAAAATTATTGAATGCGCCATTTGGGTTTAAGTTGAACACATAACGCCTAACATGTAGTTCTATGAGTTTGGTTGCATGGACCATTCTGTGTGCATTATGTCAAGGGTAGATTTAACACACATGTATGAAGACCTCCACAAAAAAGATAACAATATGCAAATCATATCATAATATGTGACCCGCTACAACAAAAGGATCCGAAAGTCGGGGAGGACAATTTTCTGAAAATGACGGGACATTATTCCCTTACTCTTGTACTTTAATTTCATATATAGCACAACTCATAAAAGTACTCGGTTGCGGAGATATCAATGATTTTAGTAGCGCATGTCAAGTGGTTGAGGAAATAGGAGTTTTGAGAAAAACGCCTTCAAAGTCTACCTTGCGATGCTATCATGATCAAGGGGAGGCAAGACAGTTTCACCGCTTGACAATAGAAGGCATGCTCCTAGCGACCTCTGTGATGTTCATTCAAGCTTAGCGCCAGTGGTCTACGCATGACCAATCAGTAATTAGGATGCCATGCACTGACCAATAAGATCACTCCCTGGTTTGCTAGGGGTGGAGTCTAGCTGCGGCGCTAAATCCAAATCTTCGGACACGTTTCTGTTACGTTGAAAGTCGGAAAATCATGGCCCAGAAAAACGCTGATTTCTTGCCTTTCCTTTGATCATTTAGCTTCGAAATTTTGGCAGATGATAGACAAAACATTAGACTACAAAATTTTGCCAAAAACAGAAATCCGATTGTTTTGACCAATTTTGATGATGCGACTTCAAACTCGATTTTCTCGGCTCAGCCGTCAGCGACTTTAGGATCCTTTTGTTGTAGCGGGTCACATATGGTATAGACGTTGTAGAAGTGGGAACGGCCCTAATAAAAAATCATATTTCATGGTGATGTATGAAGAAAAGCCGGTCATGGATTTATTAAACACTGGTGTGTAAATTATATTTTATAGTGATGATTTTTCAGTGTGTAGTAGGGAAATGATAGGTATTAGATAGTGTAGACATTGGACAGCTTTTCAATGTGCTTCAATTTCAGAGTTACTGGTAGCTATGAAAGTTTTGACATGAACCAGACATTTGATTAAACCAATTTGCATGTCAGTTTGACTGTTGACATACTTGTAGATGTCTTTAGAAGAGCTAATGATAAAGTGTAGCAGGATTCATGGGCCCAGATTCATGAAGGTGGTACAAATGAAACCATGGTTTAAACCATGGACAAAAACCATGGAGCGCGAAGTGTCTGACCAATTTCGTAACGAAATATTCCGTGCGACACTTGGCGCTTCACGGAATATTTCGTTACGAAATTGGTCATTTCGTCGACAAAATGACCGTTTCGTTAATGAAATGTTCATTTAGTTAGAAAATGTTATTTCGTTACAAAATAATCATTTCATTGACAAAATGACTAATTTCGTAACGAAATATTCCATTCGACACTTGGCGCTCCATGGTTTTTGTCCATGGTTTAAACCATGGTTTCATTTGTACCACCTTTGTGAATTTGGGCCATTGGGTTATATGAGATGGTAAAATATTTTGTGTTTCAATATTCTGTTAAAGGAGAGGTTCAGATGATTCTTTTAAACTAAATACACCAGAATCTATGTGAATCAAACATTTGAAACAATCCCTTGGAATGAATTGTAATCCCATTTTTAATGTCAGTATTTTTGATATTCATTGTTTCTGTACACTTGCAATTTTATCACTTGATGTGCCTGCCTCACTATGCATTAGTTATAGAGAGCTCAGCCTCATGCAGTGTGCAGCTGGTACAGTATTTCTTGCCTAGGTACTCGACCCCAGCACTTTGGTCATAGGCGTACCAATCAAAATGCTAATCCTTGGTGTGTCAAGCACATGGGTGTGCAGAAACAAACAGATAATGGCCCTCCAAAGAAACAACAATTATGACAAGATAATGACTTTACAGTAACACTATATATAATACTCTGTATTTTCATTTACTTAAAAAAATGACTATAATTACAGCTTTGTGGGATTAAATCAAATAAATGATAGCAAGCAGTACTACTAGTTTAATGTTGCTGACTTCGACGCCCTACTCACTTATTTCTACAGACTTTCGTATAATGCTAGTACCATTATTCATGAGCAATCAAAGCAAAGTGAGGCTGCCGTTTAAAAAAAAAAAAAAAAATGACACAAAATGCATTCGAGTAGAGGTCCTATTCTAGGCAGATTTAAACAAGAACTTTCATTGCAATAGTGATTGTGAAGGATTATTATCTTTTTTAAATGAGACAAATGTAATATTCCCAGAAAATATTGAAATTACTACTGAAAATTACTAAGAATTGTCCAAACCTCTGCTTTGACATTTATGGAACCCATGAACTGGGAGTAGATCTGTGAAAATTATTCTGCCCTGCTCTTTTCTGTTGGTCATTCTTTCTCTAACAGTTACAGAGTTTTGTGTGCTTTTATTTTAGTTGTAGAATTCAATTCCAAATTTATTTTTAGATGAATGAATGTGAATGTGATAGTGTATAAGAATTTAATTAGTGTCTTGCTCTTTTATGTTTTTCTTTCAAAGTCTTTTCTTTATTGTGCCTGCCTGCAAATTGTAGCATGCTTGTTTTTATCAGCTTCTTTCTGATATGCCTTGTTAATTTATGTGTCACTATCAAAGTATGTGTACAGCATTGTGCCGTAGTGTAAGAATGCAGGAAATGTACCACCTTTTAGAGGAAAAATTTACACTTTGCAGATCAGACCTATATACACCCACTTCCAGTAATGCTAAATCGATGACAGGGTAGCCCTGCCTTATCTTGCATGGTGTATCAAGAAGGGACCTAGTTGTTTGAATGCATTTAAAATTGTTCTGGTACTTATATCCAATACGTTTTAACTGGAAGCGTGTCAATGAACAGCACTGATATATTTGTTTGGAATGCAAACTGGCTTGTTCAATTTTGTTGTTGATGTAATTATCATGTAGCTTGTTTAAAATTATGAACTTAATATCTCTACTCACAAAAAAAAACATTTGGTGTGGGTGAACATGAGATCACTAATTTCTGACGAACATTCATGGCACATCAGACATTTGCAGACAGTTGTTCAAAAATCCCCCCCCCAAAAGTTATGTTCGAATTAAATTATTTTTTTTTTCTTTGAGGTTGGCAAGAGGTAACATTTCAAGGCTGACAGTTTTTACAAGTGAAGGTTTACTTGCAAAGTGACTTAGTTTGAACCTTTTGGTAGTTGATTTCATGAAGATTTTAACAAGACTTTTGTGTAGCTTAAAAATGCTGTCATGAAATTGCTACAATGTCTTGCAAATGGCTGGTAATACCAACTCCCCTGTGCTGATCTTGTAACTCATGGATTACACATTATTACATCAATTTGGTAACTTTTAATAATGGGCACGATACATAAATATACATTCTTCAATAGTGTAGAGTAACTTAGAATGCTCTTCAGCATCTTTATGTGTGTTGATGATATTCTTTCTCATTCCTGTTTGCTTTCCTTTAGATCAACTCAAGAAGTTGGGAATGATGCCAACAGCGGAGGAGGAAGTGGCTTCATCCAGTGATGGCGACATCGAGGTCACCAAGAAAAAGCACAGGTTACGCCTGCCACGGCTGGGAACCAAGCAAGACAAGATCAAGACCAGCTGATAATCGCTTGCTGCCCAAACTAGGACTTGTTAAGAACTGCCGACATAGAACTGAGTGCATCGGACTACATGAAAGCCAGGCGCTGCACCCGTGACTGCTTGCATTTGTCCACCATTTCATAGAAAGAGACGATGATAGAAGCACAGTGCAGACTTTTCTCTGTGGGATGTGATTGCACTCTTGTCAGCTACAGAGAAATCACTGAAATCTGCTTTTATGTGTAAACCAACAAAAAGAAAAACACACACAAAGAAGAACAAATAGCTGCATCCAGTCAAAATTGACCAAAGCAAACACAAGCATACCAGCTAGTACAAAGCTAGGAAGGAGGAAGGAGTTTGATACTACACATGAAGTAAAATGGCAAGGATACATCTTTAGTACTCAATGACAAAATACTACTATGGAGTTCTTGTGATGTTTTACGCTGTATGTGTCATTGTTTTGCTCTTGCCGTTTATCACTGTGCTTGAATTATACTAGCATGTGGATTCCTTTTTTTCACCCCATGTGACCATCACATATTAGTTTTAGTGTCCTTTAGTGTCCACTGTTAATGAGAGCTTAGCATTGATCAGAGTGACTTGCAACAGCTCATTGGGTATAGAAGCAGTGAAGGGAAATTTTGCAACATGTGCAGGTTGACTTATAATGAAAGAGAAAAAATCATAGAGAATGATGGGATTAACAGTAAAATTTGTTTAAAACGAAAATTAATTTTTTAATTTGACATGTGCTAATATGAAACAGTAACATCAGTGGCAATGATGTGCAAACTACATGTAGATGAAGTCATACCCTCATCAGTCCCTCAGTAGCTTGCTCAAAAATATGTGCTAAATATCCTCATTTGAATAGAATTTAAAGATTCTTCACATCAGACTATTGGAAGTTTATAATCATCTTAAGCTCAAATAACCCAAGAACCCAATGGAACTATTGCATCCATCATCTGTGTCTTGTATGAGGTCTGTAAAATTTTTACATTTTCACCCTTTATAAAACCCATTGTCTCATTCTTAAGCACACTTGTCAAGAATCATTCTTTAAATAGTGATAAGGGATACAAAGTTGTTCAAATAGCTCAGATGGCCCCCATGGGGACCCAGGAGTGGGGCCCATAAGGCCCAAAGGTGACTTAATTTCAGAGATTTTCTTCCTCAGATCCAGAAGAAATTATTAGGTGGCATTCCCTTTAGATGATATCAAAGGTAGTACAGTTGAACCTCTCGTATCCGGACAAGTCGGGACCGGGGCTCATCCGGATAAGGGATTTGGCCGGATACGGGAGACTCAATGCTTTATACATGTACATATACATACACATGTACTGATGTAGCCCATGTAGTACCACATGTAGTAATGTGTATACTGCAACCTTTTCATTGTTACACTCAGTAACAGACCCCAAAATAGAGGTGTATGTTAATGTTGGAAGTAATATGTAATTCATGTGTGTTTGTGTAGGAGTTCTCAAGGAGTTTGGAATCCCCCTTTCCTCCCGTAATTATTGAAAAAAAAAAATCACGGCGAGATTGCGTCCGTATAATAGAGAGATCCGGATAAAGGGAGGCCGGATAAGAGAGGTTCAACTGTACATACAAGTTGTCCTAAATAGTGGCACCTGTGCCCTTTTTTTGCAACCAAGATTTACATCTTATTTTCATGATGCATGATCAGATTTTCACCAAACTTAGGAGGAATCATTCAAAGGGGCAGGTTGATATAATAAGTTGTCCAAATTTTCTTTTTGTTTTTCTAGATCCAGAAGTAGTACACCCAAGTTGCCCTGTCTTTGGATACTGAATTTAGAAGTAACTACCAGCCTGTCATTGGCAGTAGTGACTCGGTGAATCCTCGAGATGTTCTTGTAAGAGGCAGGTGTCAAAGTCACTAGGATTATCTTTCAAAAATGATACCAAAACTCTTTGATACACGATGAAAGGGAGTGATATGAGACCTTGACATATTAACCTTATCTCATTGACACATGTGGGACCGAGAGGGACTGAGAGAACAATTTCTTGAAAACTTCAGAAATTCACTCTGATTTTTGGTAAAACTTTCATTGCGCTGTGCTCTATCACCTAAAGTAGATTGTAGACCAAAGATATCACATGTCCCCATACTGTGCAGTGAAAGAATGGTGTGAGACAGCAAGAAAAAAAAAAAATAAAACGAGATAAAAGGTTTGTAAATTGAAGAACCAAAGTTTTGTTCACAAGGGTATTGTTCATGGAGTAAAACTTGGCTGAATGCAGTCGCTTTTGCCACCATCTTATAATGTAGGCAAGGAGCCAATGAGGTATGGGTAGGGCTCTGGGTTCTTAATGGTAGTGAGGAAAATTCATGTACCGGAAAAAAAGGGTTGTAGAAGGGAAGTATTTAAAGTAGCAGCATTACTTTTGCAGTTTATTTTCAGAAAAGTGTTAGATGAAAGTTGGCTTAGTTTTTGATAAAAACTTGAAAAGAGGAACTATAGAGTCAGTTACCATACAAACCACACTTGACATAATTTTGTGTAATTTGGGGGAATAGAGGAGATGGCATCCACACATTAGAATGATGGAATTATATTGTGATCACTGAAAAGATTGTCCATGATGTTATAGTGATTTACAGCTTTGCTTAATATGACACCTCTTTATGGGTTTCTTTAATGTTGGAATGGTACCTTTTTTTCCTGATTTTGTAAAGACAGCTAATTGGGCTTGTGCATTTTCTCAATATTATTAGATGACTTCTTCTTTTATAAGTTATTGCTAATTTAAGTAAAGTAATGTGCAGTCTTTTTCCTGCTATGAAATATATAAGCATACATTTTAGAACAACTTGAGGGTAAGGTTATGTCATTTAGAATGGAAATGATGTATAATAAAGTCTTTTGATATGTGAAGGAGAGAACTTTTTTTTTTTCTTTTGGCTAGAAAATTTAGTGCTGCAGATCACATGCTTTAGGAAGTGTCTGTATGTTCAATAGCAAGATCTTTTTTATTTGTCCCATTTGTATGTGAATATTGCAACTGAATTAATCCATGTTAAGACGGTATTTCCTTACTTTCAGTCACCCTAGCAATTATGCGAGACTATAATTTACCAGTACAATACCAAAAAAGAAAAAAAAAGAATAGTTTGTGTTTTTTGAAACTCTTGTCATGTTATCAAATTTAAAGTGAAGGCACAGACTGCTGGTTCGTATAGAAGCCATTTGAATGTTACAATTTCAAGTTTCCAACACGTCTGTTTTACATGTGAATCTTTGATTCATGTTATGTTTATTGAAATTCATCGTACGTGAAAATAATACTAAATGATAAACTATTCAATATTCAATAATAATCAGAATTATATCACCTTGTAGGAAGTGTAACTATACATTAATAGGTATATGAGTGAGCTGAGAGGCATAGGAGGTCAAAGGTCACTTTAATCATTTGAGTTGAAAATGTCATATTCTAGGCATTTCTTTAAAGGCAGGAAAGTTCAATGACACTTTCATTTGATACAGTAAAATGAAATGGGTTTAGAACTTTACTTCCCTGCATAAAACATCTAAAATATCACCTTGTAGGAAGTGTAACTATACATAAATAGTTATTTGAGTGAGCTGAGAGGCATAGGAGGTCAAAGGTCACTTTAATCATTTGAGTTGAAAATGTCATATTCTAGGCATTTCTTTAAAGGCAGGAAAGTTCAATGACACTTTCATTTGATACAGTAAAATGAAATGGGTTTAGAACTTTGCTTCTTGGCATAAAACATCTAAAAGTCAGACCTGAAGGTCTGTGAACAAGGTCAGTTAACTATCTCCGTCCTTTAATCTTTTATTTTTTCTTTATACTGCAGGCTTATTACTTCACTAGGAAATCGATGTGAATGCTTTGTGCATGTTAGGAAATGGCCACTTCAGCATGATAGCAAAGCCGAAATAAAAGGAAATAGTAATACAGTGGTGTTTGGAAAAATATGATTTTGATTATGCAAGTCTTTGCTGCACAAAATACTTGTGATTTTTTTTTTTTTTTTTTTTGTCTTTGGTACAAACAATAGCCTTGTTTACATATTCACTCTTCCCCAGTAATGGACTTGGAATGAAAAACTTAATAATATTAAATGGTTGTAAGAATCTCAAATTACTACAGTCATCAGGCTATTTCCTCCAAAGCTTTTAGGGCATATCAGAAAGACAATAAGATCATGTCTGTATTGTGATGGTGTATTTCTCAGTATGTTTTTTCAATATGCACTGAATTTCATTCTTTCCGATCACCTTCAGTGAAGTGCCACATTTTTTCATCGCCAACATCTAAAGAGGATAACATGTTTGATGTTCGCATGAGAATATTATGTAATCTTTTATGTTCGTGCCTTTGTGTTTCTGTCTTTTATTTAATGCTGTGCCCACATTTGTTTGTTGTTGATTTTTTTTTTTACCTCTGGTTAAATACTTGAGATGTGAGTGTGCAGAAGTGGAAATGAAGTCCTCTGTATTACACCATCTATATTTGCTGAGTGTTAGGACTGATGGATGCTGTCCTATTGTTTTGTTACCCCCCCCCCCCTCAATGTTCAAGTCTTTTCTCTATTAAAATTCAAGTGGCACATGGGCTGTCCAATCCAGGTTGTTGTGATAAGCATGTGTGGATGGAAGATTAGCAGTGTTCATTATTCATTGAGAACAGGGCTTGAAGATTTTCATTAGCATTCGAAGGCCCTTTTAGTTCTCAGTTGATGACACATGTATGTAGGAAGACCAAAAGAGAGTCTGTGTTTATTGTCAGGGATATGTACTGTGGAGACTACGTCTGGCTTCACGGAATCCCTCTCCTATACAGACTGGAGGCTCTCATACTGTAGGGGGATGCTGTAGCACAGACAACCAATGTGATTGGCTAACCGATGCATTTGCCAGTGATCAGTAATCGCCATGTGTTGGCTTGTCAGTAGTGTGTCAACAAGCTGGTAAAGTAGCTGTGTCTTTCTCCATGAAAATTCCACCCAAATCTTTGATATTTCAAACAGTGGGTGAGTGCATTGTATTTGTGAGATGTTAATTTTACTACTTTGTATTTAAGTTTAAAATTGCTGATCTAGGACTGTAAGTTAACTAGATGTTATCAAGGAGGGTGAGATTCCTTACACTTACCATGTCCACCTAGCATGTCCATAGGAACAATGGTGAAACATCCTCCACAGCGATGTTTATTAGAGGCTTCTGTCTTTCTCCTATGAGAGCCGTCTTGGAATTCCATTTTCTTTGCTCAATTTTTCAATAATGAATTATGTCAATTTATGGTCAGTTTCCCTTTGCTTGCATTTTTTATAAAGTAAAAAAATATTTGAAAACTCCTCCGAACAGATGGATTTTTTTTTTTCTGTCTAGTATGTAGGGTGACTGGTTGTGGAGTCAAAGATAAAAGTTCATGGCAGCAAGCTGTGTAAGTTGGGAAAAATATGTGTCCTTGGCTGAACAAAAACATGTTGTGAGTTTAATATGCAGTCACAAAGGAGTCACATATCATTGCTTTTCATGAAGACCCTCTTGCAAAAAGGTATTTGGCTCTTTCGTCAGCTCTTAAAGAGGGATGCCATACCTGCTATTGGAATTGTCACAAGAAACGCTCTCCACATCTGTCATAGCTGCAACAATCAAGTGTCCATGGCACTGGCTGGGCAGTGGCTAGTCAGCTGCCAGTATTTGTGGGCATATGATTTGTACTTTGGAAACTGCAAATACTGCAGCTTAAAATGATTGCAAATATCCCTCTGCAAAGGGACCCAATATGAGTATATTGCTGTATTTCTCTGTTTGTCTGTTACTTCAGTTGTTTAACATGTATGAAAATTATGCTTGTGAAGAGTTATAATTATAGTTGCAGAGTTCTACGTGTATCAGATGGCAGTGCATTGCTGATGCACAAGGAAGTTGTCTTCAGTGTTAATAACTATACAAGTGATGTTTATGTTTTCAGCAATTGGTGTTATCACAACTGTCTTTAATATTATTTTCATTCATGTTAAAACCTCCCTCCAAACAAAGACAAGGGCTTAACAAGGCTCATGATTGTACAGTGATCGTGATTGTACTCAAACTCAAACAAACATGAAAAATGGAATTCTATCTTATATTTCACTTGATTTCCATTTCACTCTGAATCATGAAACAACAGTATCATACAAATAGCCATTACATACATTAAAGGAATGACAGTAATGTACAAATTACACTCAATAGAATTTATCTAAAAATGCTGTATTTGACACGTACCTCTTGTCATATCACAGCACTCACGCCGGTGAGTTTTGAACCCAACATGGCCAGCTAAATGAGGTTGGACTGCCTTAAGTGTTGTTGCCTTGGAGCTTGAATATTAAACACAGAGAAAAAGATGTTCCGTATAATAAATGTTGTACTGTTAAAGGGGATGGCTAGTAACTGATCAGTGGGACTCAGTGGGAATGCTGGGGGATGAGTGTTCCAATCCTTGTGGGATCCATTTAAGAGTACATTACATATCTATTGTTGTGTGAAAATTCTTTGCTTCAGAATGGTCTCATATTCAAGTAATGTGCAGTTTTATATTTCCAGGTTAGCATGCCTGGGCGATCGTTAATGGCCCTGTTGACGATCGCCCGTCACTGTACAGGCACGCTAACCTTGAAACAGTAAACTGCACATTACTTGAATATGAGACCATTCTGAAGCAAAGAATTTTCACACAACAATAGATATGTTATGTACTCTTAAATGAATCCCAAGGATTGGAACAATCATCCCCCCAGCATTCCCACTGATCAGTTACTAGCCATCCCCTTTAAGAGTAACATGCTACTGCATGTTAAGATTTGACATCGATCAATTTGGTGGTATCTGGTCCGTGGGTACTAACTCTGAAGTTTTCAGTGCAGGTTTCTCATTCAACACTCCTATTCTGCTGTGCAGGATTTTTTTTTCTTTTTTTTTTTTATCATGGTACTATGTTGTTTAGGTATGTGATTCAAGCTTCTTTTATTGTTGAAATATCTTCCCTATATTTTCAGACTTGCTTGTGTGTTTGCTGATGTATTTTGTGTTAAAATACAAATGCCCTGTGCTGCTGTGTACACATTCCTTTCATACACATTTAAATGATTTTATGGTTGAGTGTGCACAAATATTATTTCTCTTTTTACTGTTTTCTGTATTTTAAATATGCTAGGATTTGGTGTATCAAGTGAAAAAAAGTTTAGGATATGGATGAGCATATATATACATTGTATGACCTTTGAACTCTTTTTTCCCCCCCTTCTTTCATTTGAAATGGACTGCTGAGCAGTCACCCAGGAGTTTGGTATATCACATATTATATTACATATATGATTTTACAATGAATTTTTGTATGTGACAAGTGCCTTGGGTTGCTCTGTATACCAAATAATGTATGTGTGAAGGACCGAAGGTAACAAAGCAACGTAATGTAATGATGTATGTTCATGTTGTCACACTGCAGTCTCATACTGATGACGACAGTGATTGGAAGTTTTCTTGTTTGAGAATTGGTTTAGTTTTAACGATGTCACTGTTCGCATGAATGATTGTTAAAAAAACAACAACAGTAAAATGAGAGGAAGCGTATACGAAGCGTAGTAATTTAGGATGAAATATTACCCAGAATTTTCCTTCATGATTTGCAAGGTATCTTTTATAGAAAATAATCACGCGAGAGCTGTTCTCTGCCAAGACATAGATCAGGAAAATGTCATACACTACATTCCCATAAAACCCTACAGGTATGAAGGGAAGGCTTCTCAATATTTTTCATTTTGTTGTGAAGGCCACTTACATTGGCAGAAGTATCCATTTAAGTCCTTTCTCTTCACCAGTTGTGAATAACCATATTAAAAGTGGGGATACAAAGAGCAGTTTCTGTTCCTGTGTGAATATTACGTAAGATACCAACACATACTTGCTTGTAAAAGCATGCATTATTTATTATCTGTGAGATGCCTAATTTTCCTCACACTTTACAGGTGGACCTCACTAGAATGAGATCAGGTATTGTGCAAAGATCTGTAATGGTATCGGTATTAATTCAATTTATTTCAATTGAGCATTGCTCAGAGGGAAAACAATAATCTTAAGTGGAGTTTTGAGACAAGGTTTGGGATTTTTTTTTTCTTTTATCTTTCACTGACAACAAGTGTTGTAAAGGAAATATGAATTCAATTTTCTCCTTAGTCCATTGCATCAAGTGGTTGTGTTATTTCTTGGCTGGTTTGTTGGATGCTTTTTGAAAGTCTGTGTATGTGTTATGTTCTAAGCAATACAACTAAGTTGTGTGGAATGAGAGCTGTAAAGTGGATTGCTTTTCGGGCAGATGTCTACTTGTGCTGGAGCACAGAGTATTGAATGTGTGAGATTGTGTGGGGAATAACGTGAGCTGCTTTCAATGAGTGTATGGAGCGAACTGGTATCTATTCTGACAAAAGTTCAGTGTATTCCCACTCAAGCTAGGGCAGCACAGAAACCAAAACTATTTAAAACTTTGTATGTTTTTAATGATTGTACAATTTTCCTCAAACTTCCAGTATATTCATTATGTTTCGAGAAAATTCCCTTCTCCGCTCACACACACACACACACACAAATCACAAAATTAAGATATACACAATTATATATTACTGTGTTGGTGTATATGCAATAGTTTTCTTTTGTTATATCAAAATTAGTTAAAGCAAAAGTTTATGATAAAAAGATGACAATTTGGGGACATGAATTTTTACTTCATTGTACATGTAAGTGAATTTTGTCATAACTGTATTCATTATAATGTGAGTGCACTATTACATGTTTAAATGTCCTTTGATGTAAATATCTAGCTGGTAAATATTTTGTTTTTCTTTTATGACAAATAGTTTATGAGGTTTAAAAGTTTGTTTAGTTGTGGTATTGTTTCCAATTTGCCAATTGCAAATGATTTGAAATGCCTGTGTATTTTGCTCATTTTCTTTTCAGTGTTTTATATGTAGACACTATGCTTTGTGTTACCAAGCTGGTGACTAAACTCATTCTCTCATTCATAACCAAGCATGCCCAATGACACAGCTGAGACAGAAATAATAGACAACATACAGCCACATTTACAATATTGTCAGATTTATTTTACTCCATCTGTCCCAAATTGTTGAATAGAGAGCCAAAATATACAAGTACTTCACAGTAAACACAATCTCCTAAAATAGCACTAAAACTACACCTAGAAACAAGGGAAAAAGAGAATAAACTCTTAATAACGTAAGAACAATACAGACAGTTTTTAAGAATACTTGAACTAATTATTGCAAATTGTGCCATGACATCAAATAATGTTGCTAAACACATGAACTTGCAAATTTAAATGGCCTACATTTATCAGCACTTTAATCTACTATCAGAATTCTGCATCGGTTTGCATTACAATATCTCATGGACAGTAATCATTCACAAAAAACAAAAAAAGAAGTTGCATAAGACACAGAACTATAACATAAAATATAAGAATGCTAGGTTTGATGTTACTTAAAACAATCATCACACAAATTTATGTCATCTTTCCTCGACTAGTCTTTGTCAGTGAATAGTCTAGCTATCACAAATTCAGTCCAGAACTACAGTCTGTATCAGAATAATGGGAAATTATGGAATAGGCCTACATGTTCCCAAAGAAACATTAAATGTTACAGATTTCATCTATATAAACAGAGACACAAGTACAGTGTGAAAATAGTGTAAACTGATGCCCACTTCAACACTCCACTCCATGACAGTTTATTCTGTATCATTCCATCATTGCAGTGGAAGATTCTTCATTGAACTGGTCTTCTTGTATGCACACAAGTGCAGTCATGATAAATGTTACTAACTAGTAAGGCTGTGAGCAATGAAGCAAAGAAAGCTGAAAACTAAATAAAAAAGTACAAAAGTCTTGTCTCAAGAAAACAAGATCAAACTACATTAAATTCTGCTGCAAAGTGCAAAGAGAAATAGGTGCTCAGTCTCATTACAGTTACACACTTTGAATTAAAAGACTGAAAAGCATAAAATTCTGCCTATCTTATATTGGCTTTGCCTTGTTTAATTCACACCACTATGATGCAATGACACACTGGTATACTGAGAAAGCTCCCAACCAATGTTTACAGAACAAAAATCTAACAATATCATAGTTCATGGACACACAAAATCCACTTTTCAAATTTAAAGTCTTCACCTACAAAATGAAAGCCTACATGTCTTTATCATTTTCTGGTATGTGGCATTTATTAAGCAGGGGAAATCACAGCCAAAACATCCCTTGAGTTGAATTGGTGACCACAAAACAGTACTTTCACATAAGCAATGAATCAATGGTAAAATGCGAATGGCACTGCATTTACTCTGTGTCTCCATTGTCACTATGTGTTCTGAAGGGGCTATAAGAAGGAAGGAGCAATTTCTTAATTCTACCTTCCTTTGCAGATCCATGTTATCAATAGTTGTCCATAAAAAAAAAATGGCATTAATTTCTTAAGGATTGCTGGCAAAATTAACACTAGAACCCACTTGAAAAACAACAGCAACAAAACAAAAACAATACAAAAAACAAAAACAAAAAATGCTCCACAACAGCATATTTATCTCATTTAAGATCACACAATAAACAAATGACACAAAGAATCAACGTGGACCTATCTTAATCAAACGATATGAGAAAACCAGAAATGACACAATAAACAAAGAGCTTCACTTCAGAACCTCTTAAAAATATCAAAACTGATTTACATGTGGTCAACAGGACACAGTCTACCTTTCTCACAGGTGGATTAAAATGAGTCAAACGCAGGTGAGCACAAAATTTTGACCCCTGTGAACACGGGACCCATTCAATTGGTTGAAAAATAACAAGCCTGGCCTGACACAATAAACGTTGGCAGTGCTCTCAGATAGCTCTTACCAACACGGACAGTCATAAAACCATCATATCGGAATTCATTACAACTACCCTTGTGCTGCCAAGCAATAAGCATTCAAAACAGTCAACTGGAATGACTCATAAGAAAAGGTTAACTTCATGTATAAAGGAATCAATACAGTAGAATGTTTGGGTAGCATACATGTATATTCCATTAGATTCTAGCTACTTTGAAGTTTTATTATATTACACTATAAGCAAGTAATTGCACATCATTATGAAATGAATACAAAAATGAAATCCATGCTTCTTTTTTTTCAGCTTGCTTTGTTTGTTTGTTTGTTTGTTTGTTTGTTTGTTTTTTAACCACAGAGGCTTGATTAATTCCTTCATCAGAAGGGTTACCAAGAAAGTCAAAAACCTGATTACTAGCTTTGAGGAACAGCAAGAAAAGTAATGCAGGATTTGTTTTCCATCTGTGATCATAAAAAAAAAAAAATCAATTATATCGCACGAACAAATAAAGGTGAGATTAGTAAATTCATAGGAAATCAAAATGTTGTAACCTTAATTACAATATCTTTTTTGCTTTTGTTTTAAACACCTCAGATGATATACATATTAAAACATCGTGAGTATTTTTTTGAATTTTCTTGTTTTCTCCACATCTTTGTAATTTGCCTAATTACTACATTGGTCCACATGGTTAAAAATATATGGGATCTGTGTATTCAACAATTCACAACAAAACAGAGCTTTTCACACCATATTTCTTATTATGATAGGGCTTCACCAATGACTGGACATGAATACAAAATTACTTTGTATTAAGGGATACTGCTGTACATCAAAGTATTCTTACACATATGAAATAATAGCATGGGCTTTAAAAAATCCACCGAAAAATGAAAGAAATGAGTAATTGGAATGAAGTAATGTTGGGAGCATAAAAGTAGGTAGAAAGTAAACATTCCTTTTTCAAAACTGCTGTCAAACTACATATCCTGACATAAAGCAGAATCTGGACAGCATGTACCACCACTGGCTGCAATCTCATGTCCATTAATTTATCTTGAATTTTGAAATAAACAAGGAGCCACTCGATGAGGCTTTTTGGCTGACATGAAATAGATTCACAGCAATCACAAAAGTCTAACCTCTCTTTTGAAAATGTCACAATTTCAGAGTGCCAACACTGAAGACAGAAAAACAGAATAATAAGAATAAACTGTGTCAGCCTTTCCTTGTTTAGATTGTATCATGGCATGATGTCCAGATCATGTAAGCAAGCACTTTGATTGGCAATGCTGTGGTCAATTTTTCAGGTACCCACAATGCTTATGGGCCAAATTATAAAGTGAGTGAGTGTGTCAACACAAGTTCTGATCTTTTTCCGCTTAAAACCCAAAGAAGAGTCCATCTTGAATAGCTACAGAAGAGTCTATACATCTTATTCTAATCCTTTTCTCACATATCAACTACTGCTAAATATTCTTTGTTGTCTTCTTCTGATTACACACAAAATCATAACTTGTACCATGGCAGTCCCCTTGCACCAGCATTTTTTTAAATATCAAATCATGGTGTAAAAACTTAGAAAGCAGCAAGCACTGTAACATCAGTCCTACTTTAGAGACATTCACAAAGGAGCATTCTTGAATACTAAAAAAGGACACTTCTAAAGTGTAAAACTGCGGGCGGACATGGACTTGCACAAAACAATGAGGATACCATCTAGCATGTGATGCAAGACCCTCTGGAACATTCCGGAGATTCTTTCAGATACCTCCATCATTTCAGTTTTCTCACTATATCTCTGCCCCTCTTTCTTCTTGGAAATCAGTTCAACTCAATATCACATGTACACTTTTATGAGATTATACAGTGTCCTCAAACACTCCGATATGTGCACAGTATCTACAATTATACACTGCTTTTATGTATAAGATATGAACAAAGCACTGAATATTTGTAAATGTTTTCAGCGATATTTCATGATTACACGTTATTTGTTGTACAGGAATTTTTGACTAGTTTTGATACATCAGTAATGGAAAGAAAACCAAACCAGGGATTTTCTGGGGTAGTACATGTGTGTGCATACGTATTTATACACACATACATATATATGAGGTTATATGTATACAAATAATTAATTTGTTGATCCAATTTTCACAATAACTATTCTCTTGCATATTTTATCAACAATGTACTACATGTACGAAATTTTTAATCGCAGAAGACAAAAAGATAACGTTCAGATACAAATATAACTTTGTAGTCATCATGATAAAAAAACAATGTCACACCTAGTAGCACTTAAACATGCATCACATATTTTTTCTTGCTTTTAACAGTCATGAAAAAATTTCAGTGTCCACACAACTTTGGTCAGTCATGTACATTACACACACCTCTTATTGTAAAATGTTGCTGTCTAAGTTGAGAGTGTTGGACAGGAAGTCAAGAAGCATATGTCTAGGACGGGCAAAACTATTTTTGTTCTTGACACCAACAAGATTACTCAGCATACATCAAAGTAGCTCACCTGTCTATTGCATTGACTACATACATCTTATGAGAGAGTGAAGCATCCAGTGTTAAACATACTTTTCCCTTTCACTCTTTCAAATAAGAAATAATCTGGCTTGAAAAGAAGGAAGAAACGAAGTGATAGTTCAGCTCAATATCCTTATTTAGAAGTACAGTTGCTCCGAGTAATGAATAACAGATGTACAATTATATAAATTATTCAACATCTACATAAAAACCAGAACAACAAAAGGGATAATATGGAGACAAACCCATATGATACACATTATGATGCTTTATTCTATTTCCCTAAATATTTTCACTTCCTTTCCCTGATATTAAGAGAACCACCTTTTTGTACATCCTAAAGATCCTTGATACTAATTTCCATGTGTATCCAACATCACTGAATAAAGATACATTATTTTTGGGATAATTCACAAAAGTTGTCCAGAGCACAACCATCACTCCTCATTAACCATCATCTATCTTTGTCCAAAGAATGGATGAGCATTAACCCCTCAACACCATCACCATCATCAGAATGCTATTGACTTGGTATGCAAACTGGTTGCCATGGTTACTAACAGGCTTCGTATATTCCTAAAGAGAAGTACTGCAGGTGGAATGTTATCGACCATGAAGAGGAATTTTCACAGAGTCCTCAAAGACACTAGATGAGACAAAAATGTCCACAGCTCCTCTGTGTGAAATGAATAACAATGTTCTTTAAAAAAAGAAGAAGAAAAAAAAACCTAGCACTGCTCCTATCTAATTTCATGGGAAACCTGACAATAACTTAAATAAAATACCATCTGATGACGTTCTAGGGGCTTATTTGAAACATTAAAGTACAAATGTAAGTGTACAGACATTCTTCTTTTATCGATGGTGAAAAAATAGGAACAATGGCTAACTTTGGCTCAGTTTTGTTTTGAATAATGAATAAATAGTCATAAGCATTGCACACTCAGAGAGAGTGCAAAAGTTAATCATACACACCCATATCAAAGGATCATACTTTCACACTGACACATTTTTTATTTTCCCTACGAGGGAGGTAGGCAATTACCACTAGTCTGCTGAGAAGACTCACCTATTCCACATCATTTATCTATCTTTCTTTACACAGACCTTTGATACTGCTACATTCCAGCAAATTTGTCTCAATATGCTTCTCTGCAATTTCATAACTTGAGCAGAAAGAACCCTGCTTCACTGAATTTAAAATTAAAATGAGTATATATTCATATATGTATTTGATAATTTGTGTGCGCTTCGCTGCAATTTTGCTATGATGAGCACAAGATGAGATTAAGGGAATGCCCTCCTGTGTGCTGTACATGTTCCAAGGGTTGGGGGTCGGGAGTTGGGGAGGCTAGTACGCCTCCCTGTACTCGTGGTGCCACTTTTGGAAGTTGACGTGAAAGGCCACAATGCTACCGGTTGCCATGCCAGCGATGATCGTCCTGCAATGAAGAGAAGAGAGAGGAGTAGATGTACATTAAGGAGACATACATCCAAGGATGATTGTACACCAGAAAGAAAATCACAAGTGTTACCATGTTCTCTAACCAGTGGGATAGGACCTCAAATTCAGTCACCCTAAACTTGAATCCACATCATGTTGGACAGTCCATTCAGGTGTAACACTGCCTCCGTCAAACAGGAAGGTCATAGTGACACTATATGGAGATCAAGTAGACTTTGGTAATCTCTACTCATTGACAGTTAGTTTCCAGACATCTGTACCAATCATTGAAGCACAGTAAGGTTTAAGCCTGTCAGGATTTTCTTATCAACATCTCATGAACGCCTATCTTGATTTGTTCCGCCACCACTGCCAATCTTCAGTTGTCCTCTGGACCTCGTACCAACACACGTTATGGTGATCGTGCCTTTTCCTCCCTTGCTCCTAAACTATGGAACAATCTTCCCGTCAGCATCCGACAAGCCAATACACTAGATTCATTTAAGTCAAACCTCAAAACATATCTCTTTAGGAAGTGTTATCTGTGTCGGTAGTGTACTAGTATTTGTAATTGTTGTCATATATATGATTGTTTACTGTACCTATATGTTGATTGCTTATTGTTTTCTTCTCACTCGTTCTCTATCTTTGTTTTTCCCCAGCGCTTAGAAATATGATACTAAGCGCTTTATAAATGTTATGTATTATTATTATTATTGTTATTATTATTATGAAATCAATAACCAAAGTGATTATCTACATAACTTCTTGTCTTTCTACCTATCTATCTCTCTATCTGTCTATCTATCTATCTATCTATCTGTCTGTCTGTCTGTCCATCAGTATATATATCTATTTGTCTATCAATTTATTTATCTATCTATCTATCTCGCTATTTATTTGTGTTTCCATGAATATGTATGTCTGAAATAACCTCATAATCACTACTATGTGAAGACTAGGGATTACATCACTTAATACTTCACAAGTGCACTGGGAATTAATCCCCTTCAAACTTACACCAGGAATTAAACATAACAAATCAAGAATTCTCCTCTCTTAATGGGATGGTATAGTATTGATTGATGTGAGGATTCAGCTTTTTAACTTTTTACCAGGTACTAATAAACCACATTATGAAATGTAAATCTCAAATTGCATACAATTCCAGGAAGAATTCTAAGTTTATTTGATGAAAATTGGTTTTAAAATGCCTCAGATATCCAAAAATGATGTAAAACAAAAGGGATCCTAATAAAAGGTGGGTCTCACCTTTTATTAGGATTGCTTTATTTTGGATATCTCAGCCATTTTAAAACTGATTTGCATCAAATAAACTTTAAATTCCTCTTGGAGGCATATGCTCCTACATATTTGATGAGAGGTTTCTCATTATCTCAAAAACTAATCATCAAAAATGTTGGACAACCTGAAGCCCCACCTAATCCGAATCTGTATCATCCATTTGACCTTGACAGCCATACTTACAAAACTATTCTAAATGTACTGTATCAAGCACCTTCCCCTATTCACCTTTGTTTATACACAAGGCATGACACCAAACACCAAACACCACTATATCTTTCCCTCCCCTTCACTGACTAAGATGTGTAGATACAACACCGGGAGCACTGCAGTGTGAAGAATACACCTCTGGACTTAATAAACGGACAAAAGATCCTGTCTAGAGCAGATCCTGTGTCATATTCTTCTGACACGAGGGAACATCAATGGTCTGCTTGTTTTAATAATTCATGGATACCCCCTCCCTTCTTGAACTGAACTTAAAAATGGTACCTGGCAATGCTTGGGTTTTAATCATGGCAGAGCCTTCTGAGTACATGTAAACAGTCACTACACCCTACAGTCTACCCTGGGTAAAAATAATTTCACATTATCATTATCATTACACAAAATACATAATGATGAGCTATTTGCATGCTAACCTTTGTTCGTGGGCGAGGTCTAGGGCGAGAATGGAGGCGTCACACAGCGGAAAGGTGTGCATCAGCTTGTGGTCGTGGGTCCGCCACACCTGGACGACTCGGTTGTCGCCCCCAGTGACAAAGTAGTCTCCCTCTGGCTTCATCTTCACAGCCTGGAGGAGGAGAAATCACATTACAAGGATGGAGGTAATCATGATGAGGTAGTGACAGCACAAAAAGTAATGTGTTACATATAAAATGATTTCTGTTTCTAGGAATACCATTTTCCAGTATGAATCAAAATTAGGATAAGTCTAAAGAGTTTGGTTTGTAACAATAGTTTAATGCAAAATAACAGATGTTCTGGCTTTAAAAATTTCAACAAGACAAGAGGAATGGAAGAAAGTAGCTAAGAACAGTAAGGCAGAAATGTACATAAACAAATATGTGAAAGAAAGACCATCAAACATGATTTGATTTTCTTTGCAATATGCTTGTTTGACCAAAGGTGACAGCATTATGAAATGTTTACCTAGTCAGAAATGAATTATACCCAAACATATCATGCCCTTTATCATGTGTTCAATGGAGATTGGACAACATAGGTCTTCAAATACTGTACGAGCTGAAATTTTTGCGGTGGTTTTATTTTCGCGAATTTCTCGAAGCGCCTTTGAACCGCGAAAATAACAACACGCGAAAATGACAACGGGCGAATAACTAAGTTCAGCTAGACCCTCGCAACCGCGAAATTAACAACACGCGAAAATGTCCTCCAAGTAGCAATTCGCAAAAATATCTGCACGCGAAAATTTCAGCTCGTACAGTACCCCTTTTCAAGGAAATCAGCATGAAGAGATTATGGCAACAAATAGATGGAGGGGTTACTACATGGTCCATTAGTAGACACTGGTAGCAGAGACTCCAACCCAAAGCATCTCTCAAACAGGAGATTTTTCCACATGAACCCCCTTGCAAACAGGGCACAAAGTGCAATGTCCCCCACGGCCAGGGTCCAGGGTCCACTGAAGGGCCCTGGAAGCTCTAGGAGTTGTAGATCCTCTGTACTATCTTCGCCTTATTTTTAAACATAACAATATATGACAAAAGTAATGTTGGGCTGGAGAATGCAAAATTTAAGCGGAAGATGTACAGCTAGAGCAGGACAGAGGAAGATATTGAGAAAAATGGCCTTAAAGCAAGAGATCTTTTGCTGTAAGCGTAGAGTTGGAGTCTCTGTGATAGTCAGTGGACAAATGAATTGCACTCACATGAAGGTTGGCCTGGACATCGGTGAGGTTGAGGAAGCGGCCATTGAGGGTGTAGGAGCAGATGTTGCCCTTGTCAAAGGTGACGATGATGACGCCCTGCTCGGCGGCGATGGAGCAAAGGCGTGGCACTTTGCAGGCAGCCGGAGGGGTGAGAGACTGGAGGAGGTCTCCTGATACTGTGTGTACCAGACAAGCACCACCTGTGGGGGACAAGGAACAATACTTCAAAGCATATGGCATACCCAATGAATTGACATTCACCTGTGTGACACATCTACGAGGCAAGACACTATGACATCAGCACTCCAGTGATGATCCTTTTAAAAACTATTGCTGTAATTTGCATACACTCAAACTGTCAGTAACCTCTATTGTCTCTAACATCAAAATCTGGATGTCGCCTGATCAGTCCATGAAGTATGCTGCAATGAGCGTATTGTAGCAATGAGAAATAAAAATGCTATTGAAGATTCTTCCAGGGTCATTTAAATGGAGACAAAAATTCCTTGTCATTTCACAGATACAGCTTGATGTTAATAATAATAACAATAATAAACTTTTTTTTTTTTGAACAGTGTAATTCCAATAAACTGTTCGATGCACTTTACATCCAAATTTGCCCCAAGGACAAAGTCAAAAAAGAATATTATAAGAATATGTTTTGTATGTGATACCCACTTTATGGATTGTATTTCTCTCCAAGAAGTTATAAAGCAAAAGTACCTTGTAATTTTAGATTCAATGTGCGCAAACATCATAAATGTATGACCAAATTTAAAACTCAAGACTGCCTGATACTGACCCTTTGACCCACTGACCACCAAACCCAGTTCAGTGCAGACAGCAACTGAGATGACCTCGGTGTCATGACCAGTCAGGATGGCTCGAGGCGTGGCAACCTCACCTGAAAAGAGATCAAACAGAGATATCATGTAATGGGAAGGATTGAGTGTAAGCACTGGCCTGATCTGAATAAGACAACAGAATATTATCAATACTTGTACTTGTGGCTTCTGTGGAGTAACTGGAATTCCCATAAAAAAAAAAAGGAAGAAGAAATAGATTCCTCTCACACCATTACATCAAAGGATAATAAAATCACCTTACTTGACAGTGGTCAATAAAAAAGAACAAAATATTGAGGTTGGGTGATCCCAAAACATTCTTGTCAACCCTAGCTTGTGCACTTACCTGTAACTTGTCATGCCTTTAGATTGTCACCTTATTTATATATCTCATAACTTGAGGAGAAATTCAGGTTTGACAGTGAGGCAGTCCTACAAAAGGGTAATAGTGATGCACTAGGGATGGGAAGTTCAATGTGACCTCCATCTATTGACAATCAATATCACAACATCTTTGAAGACACCAGCTGGTTACAAAACACACGGGAAAGGCAAAAACTGACCCAAGTGGGTTCACATTTAATAAGTATCCAATTCTAGCATTCAATATAAACTTGTCTTATTCATCAATCTATTGCATCTATTTCTATCTATCTACCTAACAATCTGTGTTTATCTACCTCTGCATCTATCTCTTTATATATCTCATTTGCATACACAGTATATTGCCTCCTATCTTCTCCCCTCTTATTTTTAAATCACAGACTGCATGATATCACATTGACTGCATACGGTGTAGATTATCACACCACTCACTCCTATTATTAATCAATTATTCTGTCTATCTATCAGTCTATCTATCTATCTATCTATCTATCTATCTATCTATCTATTTATCTATCTATTTATCTATCTATTTAGCTATCTATCTATCTATCTATCTATTTATCTATCTATTTATCTATCTATTTAGCTATCTATCTATCTATCAATCTATCTATCTATCTATCTATCTATTTATCTATCTATTTATCTATCTATTTAGCTATCTATCTATCTATCTATCTATCTATCTATTTATCTATCTATTTATCTATCTATTTAGCTATCTATCTATCTATCTATCTATCTATCTATCAATCTATCTATCTATCTATCAATCTATCAATCTATCAATCTATCAATCTATCAATCTATCAATCTATCTATCTATCAATCTATCTATCTATCTATCTATCTATCAATCTATCAATCTATCAATCTATCAATCTATCTATCTATCTATCTATCAATCTATCAATCTATCAATCTATCAATCTATCAATCTATCAATCTATCTATCTATCTATCTATCTATCAATCTATCTATCTATCTATCTATCTATCAATCTATCAATCTATCTATCTATCTATCTATCTATCTATCAATCTATCTATCTATCAATCTATCAATCTATCAATCTATCAATCTATCTATCTATCTATCTATCTATCAATCTATCAATCTATCTATCTATCTATCTATCTATCTATCTATCTATCTATCTATCTATCTATCTATCTATCTATCTATCTATCTATCTATCTATCTATCTGTGTATCCATCTATCCCTCCCCACACACACACACACACAAACAAATGCCCACACATGTACAGTTTGTATCTCACCATGTACATGATTATCACCCAGTACCCACTGCTGCTTGGCACTCCAGTGCCACACCAGAAGGGTGGCATCCCGGGAGCCTGACACAATGTAGCAGTCCCCACCGACTGGGCACTCAGATCGGCCCAGGCAGGTCACCATGTCCCAGTGACCGTAGACAACTTGGGTCACCTTACCTGGAATGGTGCAGAACACAGAATTACATATAATTACCAAATCACACTGATTTCATTTGTAGCAAAAAAAAAAAAAAAAAGGAAAAAAAAAGAGCTGCTGAAAGCTGTTTATCCAATAGTGGCAAGCCAGTGGAGTAAAATGGAGTGAAAAGAGGCCTGAGTTTCCGATCCTAGCAGAATCTTCATCACAGGCAAAATTGTGACGAAGATTCTGCTAGAATTGAAAGCTCAGGTCCCTTTTGACTCCTGATTTCTTTTGCATTTCATTGCTGTATAGGGCCTATTGTCCCCTGCATCCTTATTTCTACCATAAGTCTTTCTGACATTCTGATTCCTAAATTGGTAAAACTACATAGAAGAATAATGCTTTTGTTTCTTTCTAAAATTGGCAAATTTTTGTACCAAATTTCTTCCTGATCTTAGGTAGATTTTTTCCAGTAGAAAATATGCAGTGGAATTCCAAAATGCCAATCAACAAACCTCATTGAGGATATAATGAGTTAACAGAGGTGGACAGTGGACAGAAAAAAATACAAGTACTGCCCATGTGGTCTCATTGGGCGTTGAAGCTGAGACCTCTTGTTGGACCAAAGAAGGACAAGGTAACTGAGTGGGCCACTTGTGCCGATCTCTACTCACAGGTGTCTGTCAAGAAGACCCTGAAGCTCTTGTCCCAGAAGCCACAGGCCATGATGTAACGATTGTCTGCTGTGGCCACGTAGCAGGATGCCTTAGACTTGATGTTGGAGTCCATGGCCTCCAGGATCTGACGCCGATGCATACCAGTCTGAGACACTGGGATAGCAAGATGATTTGAAAAACATATGTATGTATATATATATATCCCAAAACACATAAATAGCACACTGAGAGTAGTGTAAAAGTGGAAACTTTCGCGGTGTGAAAATTCTTGCGCATTTTGCACATCATGAAACCAACCCGAAAATAAAACCACGTGAATATTCTTGCCTGTGATATGTACCAATATGTAATTTCTCTAATTCCACAAAATTAAAAAAGGGTGAAATGTCAAATTGATTTTACCTGAATGCACAAAAATTGTAACTCATGCAAAATTTCCACTTTTACAGTAACTTATGTTGAGCTTTTACCGCTAAAGATTTACTTCTTAGCCCTTCAGTGTCAGTGTGAGGTCTGCACTAATGCAATGGTATGTAGAAAGATCCATCATACATTGATGTGGTACTAGTACACTTTATCCCCATGCATAGTGTTTATGATGCACAAAATAATGGTACAGTGTAGCTAAAATGGTAGCCTTCTTATCTAGCAATGTCAGCACATGGATTTAACCAAAACTATCACAATTTGAAAACTTTTGAATGGATGGTCCAATTTTCCTCAAACACCACTGATGCGTTCTCCTTATATTTCTGCATCCAATTAATGCACATGTATAGTTGGGGTAAAGTCCTTCAAAGGCCCAAACACTATTTTCTGGACTGTTGAATATTAAGTTATATTACATGTATACTTTTTATTTCAAAAACATTTTTTCCCCCTAAACAGCAAGGCCTGGCCCTCAAATTTCCAGAAGGACTATGCCACTTACAGACCAATGGATCAAGTTCAATCAGGAGGTTTTTTCCAGCATCCATGGAATAGCCTGGTGTACCTGGAACACCTGACAGGAGAAATTGGGGTAAGGAGACAAAAGAATTATGTAACATGCAGCAATGTCTTCAACCCCCTCACAGCTGGGAGGGATCTTGGCAGCAACATCATATGTAAATAAGATAAGGTGATGCTGTCATGGTCCAACAAGTCTCCAACTGACCAACACATACATTTTTACTCATTTCCTTTTTTGAAAGGAACCAAGAAAGAAAATTAAGTAAGTTTGCATAAACTTTTGTTTTGTTGCAATAATGAAACAATGATGGCTTTACAATTCTATGGGTGAAACGGTTGTAGGTGCTGCTCCCCAACCATAAACATGACTTGTACTTTATGCACAAACTAATGGGAGAATTGTGGGCTAATGAATTTATCACCACATAGCTAAATGACATAACACCATATCATTATATGGTTGTGAATGGTATCACTATTTGGTAAAAGAGAACCTTTGAAACTCCTTTACTTTCTTCTCATGAGTCTGATTTTGATGAACTCTTAGCATTCTGTCCATCTGGTTCTACCTTCTTTATCTGAAATCAATTATATCATGTTGTTGAAATGCAATTGGACAAATAACCCCCAATCCTATCAAATCTTACCTCTACTCTACCCCCACCTCCTTGCCCTCCCCCCCCCCCCCCTGCACCCCCACCCCTCTCTTCTACCAACTCACCAGCTGTTTGGTTGTTCCACCTGTTCATGGCAAAGGTCTGGTTGCAGGCCACAGTGATGATGGCTGGTGTGGGGACCATTGGGCTGGTGTTAGCTGCTACATGAATGACCGGTGAGTTGGACAGGAACTTGATGATCATGAGGACCTCTTGTTGTAGCTGGTCAGTGTACATCATCGGGGACTGATGAAAGGGACATTCAAAAATGGGATGGGATGCCTTCCATGATGGACTTCACTCAAAATGTTCACACAGCACTGTTTTACTAACTATATACATGTCAATGTCATGTCAACATGTCAATGTTATGAGCTTTTGCCTGCCAATAAATTATCTGCATTTAGCATACTCAGGAAGGTGTCTATGAGAAATGTGTGTTACCGCAAAATCAGTTTGTCCTCAGCTGGTTAGGCCTACTTAGTGTACCTCATGTGGAACGTATCAAGCATTGATTTCATTTCAATACTTCTGGTCAATTACAGGTGACTCCTGAGAAAGAGATTTTATACTGCTCTCACCCAGCAAGTCCTTTGGTAATACTGCTATAGGAATTGTTGTCTTGTCTTTAGAAAATCGGCAACTCTGGATTTTACTGCAAATCCTACACTGCAAAAAAAAAAAAACAAGATTAAACTGACCTAATCAAATTCACTTTCAATCTGCAAAACACACAACTCCCCTCCCCCTCCCCCCTAAAAAATGCAATTTAACAGAGAAACAGAAAAATCTGATCTTTCAAATATGTTTTGCTAATCTGAAAATCATTCATAAATTTTGGAATTAAAGGCTTCCAGGAATCTTGCACCTAAAACAAACAATACTTTAATACATTACAAAATTAAAATACATAATAAAAAAAGACACATCACCAAACTATGGATAGTGTGGCGATTGGGTCTTGATGAGCTGGTATGGTTCTGTCTCATTGCTGGCATTCCTAAAGCTAGTTTCATCAACCCTAACCTTACCTTAAAAGATTTAGATGGAAATCCACATGGTAACTGACATGTACATTTGATATAGGGGATTTATTTGTCCTGAAAGCAACATTTTGTGACAAACGTGAACACAATGTATTGATGTGCTTCCTGAATACATCACTCATACAGAGCTACAGTGAGGTAATATTACATGTCTACTATTCATTTTAGAGGGTTCTCTCCCTCCTTCCGATGACTAGATTCATGAATTCTCTGACTCTTGATTTTGGTGATCAATATTGGCCTTACCAGGTGCATAGCTGAACTCCTTGGTGGATGTGGCTCTGTCAGTAGCTGTGCTGGAGTCTGTCCAAAACTTCGGATCTGATTCTCAATTGCCTGGAGAGAGAGATATGGAAATCACAGAAGACATTGGAAGAGACTTGTGATACAGTTGATGCTCAATAGAGGCAAACGCAGGAGCTATAGCAGTATTCGTACAAATTAATCATCCGCACAAATGAGTTGGATTTTTTGTCTCCAAATGCATGCACATCTATATTCATAAGCATTCTTGCAAATGAATGCTCAGCTGGTCAGAGCAACCTTTGACCCTGTAAAAGATGAATCAATAAGGACAACACCACCTAAACCAATGTATGTGCATGCATGTATGTGTGTGTGTGTATGTGTGTGTGTGTGTGTGTTTGTTTGCTTCATTGTATATCTGCACAAAAACTTTGAAGAAAATCCATTTAATAATGTAGCTTGCAGATGACACAGAAGTAGACCTTTTGAAATTCACCATTTAGACTATATAACTTGGGACACTGAGGGCGTTGTATAGATTTTCTCTGAACAGACCTCCAGAGCAATTATAGTACACACACAAGATATGTGAAGTAAATTATGCTCCTCAGACCTTGTCTTTGAAGTGATACAATAGATTATAACATATCTATTATAGATTTTTGCTCTTAAGTTTATTACCAATTTAGAGTGCCTGAAAACAAACAGTCTCATCAACATTTAGTTTACAAAATAATGATGTTGCCTTTTAAGACAAAGGTCATTTGAGAGTGAATAGAAAGACGTTATATGTGCACATGTCTGTGTGTTTTGAGTCTGACCTCTCTCATAACTGGATCATCAATGGACTCCAGGTCAATGCTGCCCTCGTAGGTGAGGTAGTAGAAAACATTGGTGGAGCGGACGGCATCCAGACCCCGCTGCTTGTAGCCAAATATCAGATCAATCCACTGATGAAGCTGACATGACACAAACTCAGATTCCAAGGCCTTCACGGATGGGAAAGCAAAAACAGAAAAAAAAAAACACTCTCCATTTCACATCAATACTTCCTTCAACTCTTTGCTGCTTCATGTAGGCCTACTGACCTATTTTAAATGATACTTAAAAATCTACTTATATATACATTGAACAGAATAAATGATGAAACAAGTACAGACAAAAAATAAAAAAATAAATATGTGAATTAAAACATAAAAACTAAAAGTCATTCATCTGTAGGAGGTTTTCTTTTCCCATCACAACATTTTGCGGTGTACGTAAAAACAACGTTTGGGCTTAACTTTCCATTAGATTAGAGTTTTTGGTTACGCATTCTCTGAAAATGAAAGTGATAACACTGTAAAGTTGCAAATGCTCTGTGGTCGTCACAATCACAATACTCTCTGTTTATGCTGTGCATCTTCTTTCATGATGAAAACACTACAGATATACAATCTCTATGACCCTTTTGATACTGAGGCATTGGAAAACAAGACACCTGTCACTGATTGAACTGATTACAACACAGAGTCACTTCTATCTCTGTATGATAACAGACAACACAAAATAATGGAAATATGAATTGTTGAAACAAAATACATTGTCAGGCCTACTTAGATATTGACCTATGTGACCTTATGTGGGTTTTATGATGCAAGGTCACATTTAAGAGAGCTATAACATGACATTTTACGACCAGCCCACCCTCCTCCCTCCCCCAAAACTGACCAGTCGGTTTATCCTGATGAAGTCTTCCGGTGACTTGGCCCAAGGTGGAAGGATGACATCATTCACCTCGCTTCCGTCGTCAAGGTTACCAAGGCGGTAGCCATTGCTGTTACAGAACATCTCAGGTAGGTAGTAGAACTCTGGGATCAACTCCTAACATTGAGAAACAAAGGACGATAGGTGGTATGAACAATAACAACAACAACAACAACAACGACAACGACAACGACAACGACAACGACAACGACAACGACAACGACAACGACAACGACAACGACAACGACAACGACAACGACAACGACAACGACAACGACAACGACAACGACAACGACAACGACAACGACAACGACAACAACAACAACAACAACAACAACAACAACAACAACAGCAACAGCAACAGCAACAACAGGTCCTAAGAGATAGATAGATAGATAGACAGACAGATAGAAAGATAGATAGATAGATAGACAGATAGATAGATAGATAGATAGATAGATGGGGGAGGGCAAACTTGCCAATCAGCATTCTTCTTTATTAAGTCATAATTCCTTGTTTCATCCTACTCTGTACCTATAAGCTATATCATATAGGTTCATCAAGTACCAGACTGCTTGGATTTCAATTTCAAGTCAATTTACATTTATTCTGCATCACAGCAATAAAACAAGACAATAAGAACAGGTGAGTCGGGTAGCACCATAAACAGTCGATTGCTTGTCAAACAAGGTACATCCTTTCTGTACATGATAAAATGAAGCTTGACATTTGATATGGAGGTGAAATGAAAAGTACAGTACATAAAAATAGACCTGGAAATGCTGGATGAACACGATGAAGTAGTACAAGAACATTTCTTCAAATGGACATAAGATTTTGGGATATTCTCCTGTGGGCACTTATGAGACAGAGGAACAGGAAAAAACTGGACCACTGGACATATTGTAATTAGACAATGAGTTTGCCCTGGAGCCGTCTCACTATGCACATAAGGACAAGACTGCACATCTACTGAATTTTACAAAGTGGAAAAATGATCATACCATTTACATCACCTCGATTACCCAGGGTAGGCTCACAAAGAATCCTGCCATAATCTTGACCAACAGCATCATCAAGTACCCATTTCTTTAACATGTATCAGAATGACTTTTAGGGTAAAACATTTCATTTAATGACAAACTCCAAGCTGGATTGAACGAAGAAACTGCTGTTTGAAAACCCTTGGCATCCCTTCACTATTCCCCAGCATTCCTACGTCCCTATACCTTGACATCTGAGGTATCCCTCTGGCAGTTCTTCCAAGCCGTAGCCATGGAGGAGAACGTCCTGGAGGCGTGGTCAAACTTGCCTCCCTGCAGGTTCAGGAAGTAGGTGGTGTATGGCTCCTGTACATGGGAGAGGAGAGAGTAGAGGAGAAGGTGTACTTCAAAGCAAATAAGTATTGTTGAAAAGATATGCTTATGAACATTGAAGTTGTGATGTGCTCTAAAATGGGTGTTGTAACTCCAAAGTGTGCTGACTCGTCACAAACTAAGACTTTTCTTGGTTTTGCTCCAGTCTATGATAAACTTGCTAGGCTTGCACTAAAATCATTCATGTGATGAAAATACAATATATATGTACCCATCTTTCTACAGTCCCCTACCAAACTGATTTATATAAATTCAGTTACTGACAGTCCATCCATACATCTTGCAATCAAACAATATACTAACATAAGTGTGAATGTGTATTCAGCTCCAACATGTACCGTAGCTAAACTGTGTACATGTTCAATCACTCAATGTGTACACATTCATATATCCCTCTATCCTAACTACTTCATCCATCTGATAGTCAAAATTAAATCTGACGTACATGTGCACAAAAATATCTATTCTCTATCTCTCTGTCCACATTCATGAATACACCATAAACACCACAGGTTTACATACATCTGTCAGTTTGTCAAGAGGTCACAGATCTCTTTTTTCACGATTAGTCACATGAATTTCTACCTCCCTCTCTCTCAATATCTCTCATGCTGTCTTTGCCTTTCTTTCTCTTACCAGTCTCATGAGCCACATGAGAGTAAAGCCCAAGGTGGAGTAGTGGGTGCCGTAGTGGAATGGTGGGATCTTGTCGTCTTCCCAGTTCTCGTACCTCTCCTGGAAGAAAGCCTTCCGACTAGGATTCAGCGCTCCCATTGGCTGAGCAGAGAGAAACAAAGAGAAAAAGAGGTTGTAAACAAATGAATGAATGAATGAAAAACTGCATAGAAGGATAATCATTCTCACAACATATGTACATGAAAATCTTTGCTAAGTGCAGTGATATGATTTTTCAACAACAACAAACATATTGTAATTGTAACAGTAGTCACCCTTTTATCACATTACGAGCACACAGATTTTCTTCACTTTCAGACAATCTTATTTGCGTGACGAACCCATCTACTGTTGAATCAATGAAGCTGCCAGATGACAACAGATATTTTACATATATGCAATAAAATTATAAATGTTACTTCTAAGATTCTTCATGAAACAAATACCTGAAGAGGAATTTACCCTTTAGAAGTACATGTGTGGATTCAGTGAATGCAAAAATATTACCAGAACGCATCAGTGATGTTTGAGAAAAATATGAAAATTTGTTCAACAGTTATAAATCAATAATTTTGTGATGCCACAACAGTACAACAATATGAAGAATATATAAAGATAATTCCACAGATTTTCATATTTCTTGACATACGTTTTCAGAAGAGAGCAAGAATTGATATCACCCTCAAAATATGCTAACAAGTCGAGATAGAATGCACTTTTCACTCAAAAGGAAATTTTGTGGGATTCTCTTTATATCTTCTTCACATTGCTGTACTATTGCGGCATAACACATTGTAGCTTTCCATCCCAGTGAAGATGGCACATGAATTTAACCAGATTTTTAAAATTTCATAACTTATGATAGCTTGTTTAAATTCCTTCAAGTTTCACTGAAGTGTTTGACTGAAAAAAAAAAAAACTACATGAAAAATTGGGGGAAAATTCTCCTTAAAAACACTACATAACAATGATACTCTGAGGGACACATTCTAATTTGATAAACTGCTTTTGATGAGGACATCACTGAGGAAAGCTGGTGGGTACACATATCAGGGGAGAGTTTTGGAATGCACAGCTATAAATAAGGACAAACTATTTGATAATTACTGGAAAAGCCTTGGGAATGTCAGTCAGTGATTTGCTGCCACTATCTTTGTGCCAATATTTATGGAACCGACCTTCCTCGGGCTCATTCTACTTGGCAGCTTGCAAAATCAAAGACTTAACATAGTCCTGTCCCATAAAACATATTAATATACTCTCCTACCCATCTGGAACAAATGAGTTTGACTAGTAGTAGACTTGCTAAGGGGATAAACGCTGCATTTTTAGTACAAATATCCTACTTGGCACAGATGTTCCCTAGGGCAATTGAAAGATTTTCATCTAAAGAGACACTCTGTATCTATGCAAATAAGCCTTAATTAACATAATTTATGCAAAATACATATAAAAATTATTCAAAAATATATGTGCATCCAGCAGAAATACCTAATTCGGTAGAAGTATTCTATAGAGTGTGTGGAAACAATTCCTGCAAAAAATGATGTTATACCTATGTAAATAAACGTAAAATTTGCATAGTTATGCAAGTTATTGAGCAAAAATCTGCATTTTTGAAAGAATTTCTAACCTATTAAGCACTGGATCTTGTAGTACAAAGTTTGAATCTGGGATGGATGTTCCTTGGGTCAAAAGCAAATGATCCATCTAAAGAGACAAACTGTCTCTATGCAAACAACCTGTTATTTGCATAATATGCATATCAATACCTATACATACATAATCAGAACAAACAAAAAGCAATCATGTGACAACGTCATAAATCCCTTTAAACTTGATATCCAAAAAGCTAATAGGATAAGACAATATTCTCGCAACAACACTCTTCAGTTGCCTGAATTGTTTCCATATTATTTAATCAATCTAGGCATTTTATGCATAAATTATGCAAATAAGTATAAAAGAGATGAAATTTCGAAACATATTGATGTTTAAAATCATTTTTACTATCAATTTTCCCTCATTGCATAAATGCTTAGAAGGGTGGGAAGCATAGCAATCGATAGTGACACTCTTTAAATATGATTATGCAAATATACTGTAGGGCCTACATAGGAATATCACTGATATCGTGCAAATCGGAACAATATTGCTTACAAAAGGAACTTTTTCTTTTCCTTGCAAACAGTACACAACTGAGGTCATGGTTAGAAAATCATTACAAAAACACTACCATAGTGAAAGCATAATTCTGATTTTCCTTGTATTTTGTAGGCAACCAAGCGAACAAGAGGCTTTTTACATCAAACTGATTTTAGATTTGTGCAAACTATGTGGATGCCAGGGTATCTGCACACATTAAGAACTTACAAACTTGAGTTAGAAACAAAGGCTGTTTCTGAAAAAAAAAAAAGAAGTTCCTTCATAACCCCTCAGTATACTACGAGCTGCTATGGCATGGAAACTGTGCTAGGAAATTTATATGCAATAACATTGTGAAAAGGCAATAATGTATGCAAAAATTGTCATGTGAACAATATAGGAGATGTTATACTTTAAGTCAAATAATCTTAGTCTCTGACTTAATATCAGTCAATTTCAACAATAAATCAAAGCAAAAATTATATGTTCATAGCCATAAAAGAGTATATTAGATGGCCTCTACAATTACTAGGATGTGATTTGTCAACAGATCGTCACATGCTACTGTTTGCGAGGATCGTAAATGTGATATTCTCCCGGGTTGTGATTGTTTTCCCTTGGGATAATGTAACTCCCTGGCGGTCCAAGGAATGTTATATTCCACCACATACCAGCTTATACCTGTATAGATGATCATGACCTACATGATCTTGAAGCTTTTTCCAAAAATGATTATGTTAACTGGTTTTGTGTAAAGAGGTCAGAGGTTAAAATCAAAAAAAAAATACACAGGTAAAAATGTAAAAGGTAAGAATGTCAGAGGTTATACATGTGTGCATCAAGATTAACTTTCATGCGACCCATTAATATATCAAATGCAATGACAGTGATGGCTATACTATGTCACTGAATTCCATGTCCTTTCTTACTTATCAAGAGGAAACAAAAACACATGAGAGGGGAGGGCTTAACATTTTTTCGATAACCAACAAGGGAATCACTGTCAGGTAGAACATGCACAAATATGTACTAAGTTTCATGATACCTTGATTCACAAGAAAATGTGAAATATTGTACTTTCATTACAGCTTTGACCTTTTGCCAGGAAATTTCCTCAGAATCTCCACTAGGTAATACATGTATATATTAAGTTTCATGAAAAATCCTACAACCATAGCATAAATATCAGGGAAATAGTGAAATTTTGAGTGCTCAATTGACCTTGATCTTTGACCCCTGACCTTTGACAAATGACCCCTAAATTCCCTGGAAAATTCTTGCCAGTACAAAGTATCAAGTTCCATGAAGATACCTTGAACCATTTGAGAGATACGGAGCAAAAAAGTAAAATTGTAACATTTTCACCTGAACTTTGACCTTTGACCTCTTGACCTAAAACTCCCTGGTGAATCTTATTTTGATAGTACATGTATGCAGTCACTACCTTCATTACCTTCAGGCATTGCATAGATATGGGAGAAATAAGGAAATTTTGAGCATTGACCTTGAAATATATGACCTTTGACCTCATGCCAATTTTACTTAGAAACTGCTTAATTTATTGCCCCATCATACGCCATCCTTGGACCAAGTTTGGTGAAATTTGCTTCATCCAGTCTTGAGTTATCGCATAAGCTGATACAATTTCTTAAGTCGACCTTGACCATTGGCTTCTGGTACATTCGGGTATTACTATGCACAATATGCTAATAAATTAGGTGGTATTTGCATAGAGAAATAGTATTTTGAGATTACAAACCATTTCCTTTTGACTAAAGGATATGCATACTACTTTGGTAGTTTTTATCATGAAATGCAGTTTTTAGACTGAGAAAACTTTGAAAATAATGTTTTTACTTCACTTTCTTCAGTATTTATGTAAATTAGCTGGTAATGATGGTTTAATTATTCAAATTCTTTTCTCATTTTGTTTCATAGAGTATTTCTAACGGGTTAAATCTATCTATATTACGATGAGATCTAAGGGGTTTTTTTTAATTGTTTACAAATCAATTTGCACAACTTGCATAATTATGCAAATTTTATGTATATTTACATAGGTATGAAATCCATTTTTGCAGGAATTGTTTCCACATACTCTATAGAATACTTCTACCAAACTAGGTATTTCTACTGGATGCACATATATTTTTTGATAAATTTTATATGTATTTTTGCATAAATTATGCAAATTTAGGCTTATTTGCATAGATACAGATTGTCTCTTTAGATGAAAAAATTCCAACTGTACCGAGGAACATGAGTGCCAAATAGGACATTTGTACTATAAAATGCAGCGATCGGCCCTTTTTTCGCCCTTAGCAAGCCTACTATAGTGTCATATGATCCACTGTAGCATCATCTCTAAACAAGCCGCATATTTCATGCTGCTTGACTGTCTTCAAACCACACACATCAAGCTTTGTCCTTAGGTAGGTCCTTCACCCCTTCTAATCATGGCAATCTTGTCTTTTACATAATCTACACATCATTCTTGTGGTCTGTGTTCCTAGAGAAATCTACACCTCTCTATCTCATACTTGACATACTTATGTACATTTTCGATATACACATTACAAAGCATTTGTCTGTCTGTGCCTGTTTTAAATAGCTGTCTCTCAAGAAATTTGATTTACTCTGTTTCAAGCACTTTGAATCAATTAACTGCCTGTGAAAGTATTTTCAGCAACATCTCTGACATGAGAGGTCTTACCAGAAGAATCATTTTCATCATAACTGTGATCACAATTACCCTTTTATTACTATCATTCATCTATCATTGTGATCAACATCAATATCTACGTTATCAATGTCACTATCAACTTTATCATTAGTGTTGTTGACATTATTGTTACTGCCCTCTATAGGCCTGTGTGATACGGCCTACACTGATGTTCATCATTCATGTCCATGCACTTTTGGTGTATTGCCCTTACATCGACTGCGCAAGCACCACAATGTCATGAAATAGATCACATCTGATTTTTTTTTTTTTTTTAAGGTACTTGCACCCTTGTTATAGATGTAAGAAATGGAACCAAAAGCATCATTAACACAATCCCAAGAATCAGCTGTATCATTTTTATTTCCACTCTCATTCTCTTTGTTTTCCTATTATTCCATTTTTTGTGTGAATGTGTTAGACTGCAAATCAAATCCTAATTGATACACAAACAGAAAAAAAAAATGAAGCTTATGAACATTGTTTGCACTAACTGAATCAATGCTGTACAGCCTATTATTTTGTACCACTTTGGCACTCCATAGGTAAATGTTTGTCAATGCAATGTAAGAAATGAAAGGTTTATGATAGAGGCATAGAGTTGCTGTTATGACAAGTCACCTTTGAAAGATCTCTGTAGTTGCTTGGTAATGTGAGGTCCAGCTCTTGTGAGTCATAGTTGGTGAGCACCCAGGGAAACACTGGGTACTGGTTGAGATCGTTGTAGGTTCGTCCTGAAATCAAACACACAAAATCATCAACCACATACCAAAAACATATACTGTACTTTTAAATTAGACATGTATGTTTTTTATTCACATACATTGTATGCAATGAAAAAATAACAAAATTATAAAAAATTGCAATTTTTTGGTCACCATAATGTTCATGCGCACTTGGACATCGACTGGACTTCATGTAACGAGTATCATGATTTGTCTGTAGCATTTTCAATTCTTATTACTAGCTGCTGACTGCAAGCAGTAAAGAATGCTGGGATTGCCAACACCCCTCTAATCCTTTAATACATTGAAAAGTGATACAGAAGCCATGTTTACACAGAAAAACATTCATTGATGGTAGCCCCATTGACGATGAGGTTGCCTTTATTACTGATCTGTGCGTGTGCTAACTACAAGTTCTCTTCACATGGTCCCTAACTTTAGTTAGTTAATTTTATATAATTTATACATTGTATAACATATATGAAAACTGAAAACAGGAAATGTAATCCCACTTTCGTTCCTCATCTTTCATTTGCATTGGCCGACAGTATCAATTAAAGTTTGATTTTAATGTTCGCTATCAAACATAACTTAAAAAAAAAAAAATCAACAGGGTCCTGGCTTGCGTTGATTTTGGTGTGAAGATTTACAAAAATCTGGCATTATCTTGTGCTTAGATTGGGCACAAATGCAAGTATGTCATTCCAAATGTTCCAATTTTTTATCATGAAGTTGCAGCATGACAATATGAGACCCAGAGTTCTTTTGAAAAGGAAAACACACACAAACACACACACACACACACAAACACACACACACACACACACACACACAAAAGAGGTATTCCTCCCCCCCCCCCACACACACACACAGAAGTTAGTTTCAGCTTCCATAAAGCGGTTCAAGAATAAATTCCCAGACAGAGATCACTGTTAGACTTTGCTGGAACCATCCAGACAGATCTATCCTTCATTCCCAGGATTGCAATAACTTGCAAAGTACCTGCTATTGTGTTGAGGTACATCAGGTACTCAAAGTTTGAGATCTCTCTCCTCTGCCATGCCGCCGTCATGTTGGATGCCTTGAAGAGCTGACGAGGCGTCGCCAAGGAGACGTGTCTGCCGGACGGAAAGTACACAGAGAAATTTATCTCATTGAGCAATATCAGATGGACTGCAACTGTTACTGAGCCACTGCAAATTCTGACAGCTAGCATACTGGTTCTTATCGCAATATATGAAAACTACAAATCACTCATAACTTTTGCATGGATGAAATTAAACTGATATTCTACACAAACTTTATGTTTTGATTTGAAAATCTATTTCCATTACAGAAAAAAAGGTTATTCCTTGTCAAGATGCTATATCCTTGAAGATTTGGCTCTGAGTTTTTCTCACTCAGAAAACAAGCATGTGAGAAGTGTACAGGTTAAAATGAGAAAGGCCCTTGTTGCAAACACTCAGGATATTATCTTCATGAGAGACAGTATATGCAGTGTGGTTTATCATTATCATTGATGGCTCTTTAGTTTGAAACCAGCTTCTTAGGATTCTTCAAGACAACAAAGCTTCTTGAAGCTCAGGTCAAATGAGTAATTTTCTTTTTGTTGTAGCCCCAGGCAGAGCTCACATACCTGATCTTGATGTATCCTATCTGATTACCAAACATATTCAATTCTAGCTTTCAGCTCTTGATGGATCTAGATTACAACCGTTGCACAAGAAAAAATGGTTGTAATTGGAAGCATTGTATGCACTGCATGAACATGACGCACACACATACAGTGGTACAGGGATATATTCGCACATATAGATGATCACAGACTATTTCTGTTACATGTGGGATGTAACTTACACTTCGTACATACAATGGGCACACTTGATGAGGAACAATAATACTTTTTTTTTTTTAAACTTCATCTCGATCAAATAAATCTAAATCACTGTGACATCCCATGCCGAGTTTATTCAACCAAACGAGTAATGTCATCCATGTGCAAGAATATAAATCATTACAATGAATAAAACAAACATTCATGAATACATATACTAACAGACAACTACTATGCTGGAAAGATAAAAGTCTTTTGTAATGTAGCATGCTGAATTGATTATGCAAGGTTTTCATGTAGGACGTTTTTTTTTTTTCTTTTTCTATTTCTGACTTCTCTTTGCATGAGAAACATCAAACATGGCTTGTTAGGAAATGAAACCACACGGCGACGATATAAACAAGAGAATATGAAGAGCTGACGAACTTCATATACGAACTGAGAATAAAATTGTATGCGTGCTGAAATTACAAAATGAAATATAAATGTAGAATGGGGCGGGGAGAGGCTTTTGACTGCTGCTTGCAAGCTGAACATCTGCTATGAAAATGAAGGGAACGATGCAATGAAGCTGGTCAGTTTTGGAAACTTATTGCAGTTTGACCCTCGAGGCAGCGGCAAATCCTTGTTTATTGGATTTTGTCTTCATTGCAATAAATTGGAGATGAGAAGAATCAAATCACAAGACGAGATGCGACTGTATGCCGCACTCCTACATATCGTCTGCCACTTCTCCACACTGGGGCCCGAGGTAGAACTCCACTTTTCATTTGTCTGATTCTCCCTTCATCATCCTAATTCAAGGAAACATGTGTTTCATTTCACTCACAAGCACTTGATATGTATTTTGGAGCAAGACTCATAAAGTATACCTGTTGCTGTAGAGCAGAGTAGAGCACATTGATCATTTGCCTTAAAAACTTGCCATCGATATCATGGCAATAAAAACACTAGCAAGTAGTACAACCACAGAGACTCCTACAACAAACTATCAGTGCAACATGGTAATTTGCTGGTCACTCTGATAGATATGAAAGTTCATATTATCATTTTTCCATTGCATGATTACTTTGAAGAAAAAAGACAAAGATTTAAAGCAACCTTGATAGCATGACCTTTAAATACTTGAATTGATATGGGGCATCTCATAAAGGTGCTGCATTTTGTGCACATATTAGTCCGGGCATTATTGAATGATGTCATTAACTACTTAAACTGATGGCACATACATGTAGAACAATGGATGACAGCATGTCATATGTACACTTTCTTGTAATTTTTTTTTTTTTTTTTTTTTTAAACATGGGGTGTCTGCAATGCTGAGTCAATAATGTTCCTCGTTCAACAGAACAATGCTCACAAGATGGAGTCACACTCAACTGGAAAACTACAAAAATATGATTCTCATTTTGCCAATTAATTCATTCAGATTAGATTATTTGTGAACTCTGACTTTAGTAAAACTAGCAAAATTAGTTTGCAACTATCCATGTATTCATACAGAATATGTTACATGTTTTTTTAATGTTCCATTTCATAACCTGTTTTCACAATTGCTCAGCTTTCTCTGATCAATTGGTACAATGTATATTCATGTACCCAAGTCTTCTACAATTATCCTCCTTTGACTGAGGGACTATTGGAAACATTCAATGTCCTGCTTAACCCGTTGAGGACAGGCCGATTTTGCTGTACGTTAACACACATTTCACATAGACACCTGCCCAAGTATCCTCGGGACTTGTCTTCAACGGGTTAACATATACTGCACACGCCATATATTTCACGAATGGAGACTTTCTAACGATTTCGCGAGTGGTTAAATTCGCGCTCGTGGAGTCCTTTACAGAACGGAGAAATGTGTACGCATACGTCACATTCATATCAGGAAGAGTCAACATTTTTGCGTATTTTTAATTTCGCGAAAAGCAGCTGACTCGCGAAATTCGCGAAAATAAAAACCTTGTAAAATATTCAGCGTATACAGTATAAGTTTTGGGTGGTACTGATGATGCAACTGGAAGTACAAAGGGGTAGGAACTATGATAGTGGGCAAAGAAGAAATGCAGATAGGCTCCCTTAAGTATAATGCACTGCTTATCTGGTCTAAGATTTTTCAAAATTTATCTCTCAAATTATGAAAAAAAAAATCTCCTGAAAGCACCAGACTATGAGAGAAATAGAAATATATGGAAAAATAACAACTAACTAAATGCTACAAGATACATATGTGAGGGGAACAGAAATAGAGAGAGGCACAGAGGTAGAAAAAGGTGAAAAATTGGACAGAGAGAGAGATACTGTATACACAGTATATTTTTCGGTGTTTATATATGTGTGAATTTCGCATGTCAAGTGAAATTCGTAAGATTAACAACTAAAAAATATTGCCTCCCTGGCCACAAATCCGTTGGATATCCCCTCCAAGGTAAGATATCACTAACTTCTTCCCTGAATAGAGATGATATTTGTCTCATATTCTTTGACAGCGGCTCTTGATCGTGAACTCAATCACTCTAGTATATGGCAAATGCAGTAAATATATATGGCATAGAAAGAGAGGAGAGATTTAAAGGCAGATGAGAGAAAATAGAGAAAAAGTGAAACAATAGATTACGGACAGAATAGAGAAAGAATACACATCTGACACATACACTCAAGACATGCAGAATGATCATAGAATTTTAGAATGAAAGGAATGTAGTCCAAGATGAGAAAGACCTCCTCCTACGCCTCAAATTTGGTTTTGGGAGATGGATAAGAGATGCGTGTATCTGTATGCTTCCTCAGGCAGTGGATTGTCAGCCGAAATGACATGTTTGACAGCTATGTTTGTCACTTCTTAAACAAACTCTGGAGAAACTCCAACTCCCAATCTTGGAGACTGGCAAAGGAGTGTTTGCTTTGGGAGATACTGATACCACCATCACCACCGTGGGGCAGGAAGGAATACAGGGATCACTGTATAATGCAATCGGCATCTTGTAAGTAGGATGATCGCGGATACATAAACAAAAAGCACTGATGCGTGAGCTCTTTATTTGCTATTTTCATCTGAATTTATTTAGCCTTTCAAGTTCAGATGCTTATAAGTCTCAAAGCATGAAGCTAAGATTTTTCTTTTTCTTTTTTAGAAACTGACTGGACACTTAGTCTGGACTTTGAGTGAAACCATAGAATATCCAAGTTGGTAAACCTTCCTCATAAATCAGGGAAAATCTTTGAATGCCGGTTGACAGGTTCCAGACAAGAATCTGGAAAATAGCAAAGTATGGATTATTTAGATAAAATATTAAATTGGCACTCTTCTTGACTGCCTAGAAATGTAGGCCTATATGATTTTCTTGTTTTGTGTATGTGTGTGTGTGTGTGTGTGTGTGTTTGCTTGTTTTTTGCCTGAGCCAAAAGTAGCGAAAGCAAATTGCATGGGAAACATTCTTTATAAAGTCCTAGTTTGGTTTTGTGAACAAACATTTTTCCAAATAAGAAACATAGCACTGGAAAATAACAATCTAATTAATCTTCTATTCCCACACTTCAAACAGTGGAACGGTGCAATTAAAAGGTAATCAAAAGAAAAGCGGTGAAGACAATGTGCACTGAAAGATTTTCTTCATTTATGTGAATGTAATGAGTCATAGACAAAGATATCACAGTATTAGATCCTATATTATGAAAACCAGCAATCACATGGAAAGTTCACAAAAGATAAAGAGCGTATTCCTAAAAGCTGATAAGAAAGCTACTATGCAGTGAAGGGCAGGGTAAGGAAGGAGCTTTGTCATCAAAGGACAAAGATGCTCAATTTTTGCTCTCTTACATTATGTTGAGACTTACTGTTTCTGAATGACGTAATAATGCACAGGGGTTAGGGCATGGTCTTGGTGTGCAGTAAGCAGAAAAGTGTCTCAATTTTCTTTCAGGTAACTGGATGTTGGTTTTTGTTCGAACAAATTTATTTGCTTTTTTTTTTTTAACTAACCTCTTTTCTGATCAAATGGCCATGAAGACTCAAGAAAGTGAATTGATAATTTGATGAGCGTGCCCTCCTGCATGCTGTATGACGATCTCTCCCACTGAGCAATTTCAATTTTGATATTCTTTGAAACTGATAATTTGACTTCATAAAAAAAAAAGAAAGACTGGGAAGTTGTTTCACATGGTTTCTTCTCTGTTATGGTGAATGTCAATGAAAGCATATGTGCATGTATGCAAGTTCTTTAAACACGTCAGTTCTTTTATTCTGATCAAAGAGGTTCATTTTTATCTTGGATGATTGAAGATTCACCAGTTTCATTTCTGTCTGTATGATTTATGATATTTGGGGAAGAATCATCACAGCATTTGTGAAGATCAAATTCTGAGATGAACATTGCATATTATCTTATGGGATATGTGTCATGAACCATAATCTTGGCCATTTTCTGAAATACCACTACAATACTGTAGTTGTTCATTATGATTGCATTTCATACCATGTGACAAATCTCAGTTGCACATAAATGTCACGAAAACCAAACATTGCATGTATCTGCAGGACAAAAGGGGAAATTAGGACTGGAGTCGAACACTGCCCTCGTTAGTGAATAAATATGAAGGTGAGTTTAGAGTTGGTTTATGAGAAGGGTAATCTCATTGAGATAAAGCATTATTGGTGAATTTATCTCTTAAGGGCCCATTCTGGCGTTGACAGGGAAAATTGAGTGAGTTGGCAGATGGGAATGTCAATTGGCTGCCTGGTTAGTGTCAAGGCTGACCTCATCGTGTCAGGGTCAGGGAATGTGTCAACAGGGGTCAGGTGAGGGCGCTAAAGGAATAGTGCTAAGTTTCGCTCCGGGTTGTCTGTCTCTCCCCGCCCTTTGTTTTTTTCCTCCAGCATTATGCATCATATCACACATGTACTTGTTTTGATGGCTGCGCCACACTGTTTGTGGAAAGTTTCGTTTGAGAAATGAGGCGTCATAAACATTTGCCTTAGCTGGATCTAAACGTGCACTGAAATATGACTCTCTTCTCTCAAGACTCTGGAAGCAGGTAAAGAGATAAGATGCTCCAAAAAGGATAAAGAAAGATACAAGTATGGAGGACATAATGGACATGTTTACAAATGCATTTAAATTTATGATTTTTTTTCTCTCCCCCTCTACCAAGAGAGAGAGATAGAGATAGAGACAGAGAGAAGACAGAGAGAGGGAAAGTGACAAATCTGATACCCCATGAAGCATGAATTTCATGTTACGGAAATAGAACAAAGACAAAATGCCCCAAAGCTCCCACAACCTATAACACACCCTAAACAGAAATACACGTATGAAAAACCTGCAAAAGAACCTTTCAGTTTCATGCAGAAGAAGGAAATAACTTTTAAACATTTCAGACATCACAGCAGATTTTAATACAACACAGGAGAAATTTGGGCTACCTATTCATATTTTTCAAAAAAGGCAGAGAACTGGAAAAAAAAGGTCCATCATGTCAACTACTGTAAAACACTGGCATAAAATCATTGTAAATTAGAGCCATCGGCCTTTTTCACGGCATGAAATTCTTGCGAGTTGCCCCTAACATTCAATGCGTATAGTGTAGACAAGAACTTTTATGTGCATTTTAATTTCGTGAATCTTGGCTCTCGCGAAATTCACAAAATTAAAATGCACACGAACATTCCTCGTTTTTCAGTACGGTACGATGTTCATGGATATAGCAGGAGGTATGCTACTTCAATTTGATAATTGTACAGGTATCATGGACTCAAATGAAGGAGTGGCAGTAGTAAATGGAAGTTGAGGATCTAATATAAGGTGAATGAAAGATGTTCTCCGACAAATTTGGAGATGACTTTTTGGAGATGACAAGTTTTGAAGGTTGAATCTCACTGTCTCATCAATGCAATTGCCTTAGTTTAAGTAGCTGTGTGTATTTGAATTCATTTTGTATGGATATGTCTTCAACGCATTTTGATTGAATTATCATTACGGTACACATTTCTCATATTTTACTGTACTCATATTTAAGACAGCTTCCTTTTTGGGACAGAATCTTGGGAAAGTTGCTTGAAGAAAACGGACAGCTTGAACAGCTTGATCCCTTCTTGCAACAATAATATCAATAACCTACACATTAACCAAGTTTGATCCAGATATCTCTAGTCCTTCCATGGTAACTGATCACAATATGGATGAAATGTTTGCTTGCGGGTAATCAAGGTGATGTGATTTTTGATAAAATTCAGTTTACCTGCTTTGAGAGTGCCTATCACTCCCAAAGTTGGCATCATTAAAACGCTGAACCTTGTTCGCTCTGGTTCATATTAAAGCAGAATACACACAGCAACTGGTGAGTATCTTTCTTTTGACACGTTTGATTGATATAATGAAGTGCAAACTAGAATGACTTGTATTGTCACAAAGAGAAAAATTAGAATGGAAAGGAAAAAATGTCACTAGGTTGTGTCATGCTACAAGACGATAATAACAACAACATTTAAAGTATGTACACAATAATGGGGTTAAAAAAAAAATCATAATGAATCTTTTGAAGAAATTTAAACCTTTCCCAGTAGGTGTGCTTTCACTGCAACTGTCATGAACAACTCAAATTCTTCACTTTTAAGATCATGGGACACAGTTAATGTCCAGGAAGTAATACAATGTACATTCATGCCTTGTAAGATGTGCTGTGTACTGTATCTCTCATGTATTAACTACTGTAATATCAGAAACATTTGCGGAAAGAAATTTTCATGATTTGGAGCTGATAGGGTTTTTTTTTTTCTTTTTTTCTTTGGCGGCATGAAACTTTCTTGGAGTACTGCCCATGCAAAAATTCACGAGTACTGTAAAACCAGTTATTTTTGTGTGCACTATAATTTCATGAATTTTGTGAGAGCAAAGATTTGCGATATTAAAATGCACACAAAAGCTCTTGTCTACACTACATGCATTGACTGCATGTGGCAATTTGTAAAAATTTCATGCTACGTAAAAGGCCGTTGGCTCAAATTTGCGAAAATTTCATGCATGGTCCACAAATATTTCTTGCTTTACAGTATACTACATGTACTAGTAATACACAGATTTGTTAAGTTTTGCATGCATTTATTTTTGTGACTCTTGCCACCTCACAAAATTCACAAAAGTTTCATGTACATAAGATTTCTGGTTTTACAGTATCATAGGAACAAGCAGAATTTCATACATTCCTTTAAGACTATTAAATATTCTGATGAGGCTCAGGTGTTACCTGGATGCAGGAATGCCATACTTCAGGCCGACACCAACACGAGGAAGAGCGTGAACCACCTTTTTCACAGTCGCCTTGTTGGGTAGGCTGAACATCACTGATGCTAGAAGTGAAATAGGTAGATGAAGCAGATTAAAACAGCTTTGCTATGGAAAGATAGTCACAGCAGTCACAATGGGGGTTGTGACACATTAGGAAAAAAAAATGACTTACAAACAGCACACATCACCACAGCATGAAATGTGTCAAATGGGTAAAACTTTTATAAAGTGCCAACATTTGGCAATCAAGACAGTCTCTGAATTATCTGTTTATACAATCCAATATTTGAAATGATGACTTACATACCTTTGAAACTGAATATAATGTACTAAAATTATGTCTACTTTTATTTTGCCAACACGTTGCCTCCAAAAGTGAGGCAAATCATTTGGAATTGGAATAAAGTGAAAATAGTACACCAGCACACATTCGCTATGCTTTCATACTGCATACATTCAAGAAGACTACTGCAAGATATACTTTCTGCATGGTGAAATATTGACAATGGAGAATGATAAAGACCAAAGCACTGTGCTCCATCACAGCAATACTTAGGTTGAAGCCATGTTTAGCTTGTTTGGTTCTCCTGACTCCTCTCCCTCTTTTCTCTGTGACTTGCAGGTGAAAAGTGTGTGCCATGACACTGCATTCTTTCAGACTGCAAAAAAAAATTTTGTGATTGAAATCACGTTTCTGAAATGTATTTCTTATCATGTTTTAAAGTTGCAGACAGGAAAGGAGTCTCCCTACTCACTGTAAATTGCAAAAGGCATTCAATGCAACAGCTGTGATGCAAGCTCAATTGCCTGTTAAGCAAACAGTCAACAAGAAGGCAATGGTACATACACACCATACAAATTATCACCATCTAAAGAGGGCGCCATTCATCAATGGAAAAAAAAAAATAAAGGTCAAGCTCATATCCACCACATAAAATGTTCACTCAAACTCAAATGGAAAGCACCTCTGGACCATATTGGCCAAATGTGTTAGGGGGAGGAAATATGATTCACGTTTGCTCTCAAACATACAAAAATAACTCCATTAGCAAGGAATGTGTTTCTAAACACATTCATAAATGAATTCTCATGGATGTGTGAAAGGACTAGCTGTGACATTAGTAAACTGATGCAGTAAAGTGGTTGCCTCTGTTCAGAACTCTGCCTGTTTGATGACACTCCACCCAACTGCTGAGAATATGGCATATTCCATTCACTGGTACCTGAGCATCTAACAAAGATGTTAGGTATCACTGAAACAGCCTAGGGAAGAAAAAAGCTTCAAATCTGGGTAAAAACCAACTTCAGACAGGTTACTTAAGGACGGGAGAAAGGGCTCTGGTATTCAAGTATATGTGTTATCTGCGTTTCTATTATGAAATGTAACGGATATGTTCCTGAGGGATTTATTCCCTATGGCCAATGGCAACAGTAACTTTTCACGTCCCCTGACATTTCTGATGATAACTGGTGAAAGCAGAGCAGGATCATGCTGTGTTACAAACCTGAGCCTCCTCAAACTCACAGAGAAGAGTCAAATGTTTTGATAGCTCTATAATAGGTTGGCATCTGTGGCAAGCGGTAGACAGGGCCGTTATGCTTTGAAGGATTGGTGAGAGAGAGACCTAAGACAATATTGCCATGACTTGCAGATCTGGCATCATTTTTGGTGATCAAAAGCTACCGTACATGATTTTTAGTAAAACTTCAAATGACATCGTCAGATAAGATTGAGAGAGACAAAGGAAGAAGCAGAGCTAGAGATTTACATTTCAGCTTTGTACAGAACTGGCATTTAAAGGGGTTGTATAGTTTTGGTTGAGATCTAATTTCAGGTTTCTAACATTTTTTGGTGAGATAATCAGAAATCTCTTATGAAATATGAAAGAGCATGTAATTCTATGACGAATTCAACGTTTATTTGATGAAAATTGGTTTTGAAATGGCGGAGATATAAAAAAAGAGCGATTCTACTAAAGTGTGGGACCCACACTTTATCACGATCGCTTTGTTTTACTTTGTTTTTTGATGTTTCAGTCATTCCAAACCCGATTTTCATCAAATAAACTTTGTATTCCTCTTAAAATGGTATGCTCTGTACTATATAATAAGTGTTTTCTTGGTATCTCGCAAAAAGTTAAAAGCCCAATTCTCATCTCCACCAATACTGTACTATCCCTTTAACCCTGTGACAGCATGTCAAACTGTGCTTCTAAACACCCTAACTCTCTTCCATCAATGTTCACAGTGCACCCAAAAATGGAAATGTGTGTAGAAAAAAGAAAAAGGTTGATGCTGTGACTGTGCTGCAAAGCTTACCCCTCAGAAAGATATTCACAACATTGTGGCACTGGTGTAAAGTTCACAAAACATACTGTTGCACTCTGCACCATCTACCACGTATACGCCATCTATAGCAGAATTGGTTCTCCAGTATAAACACCAACTGTGGTGGTTATCAAAATTACATATTCCAAATTCACAGCTGAATGTTCGGATGTCAGGAGTTTGACATGAAGAAGGGAAACAGAGACTCGAGTGAAAGTCACTTGTTTGAACAAATAAGACTAATTGAAATCATGTCATTACATAACAATTGTGACAATAAAAATAATTCTGTAACCAAGGCTCGACATAAGTGGTGGCCCAGTTTGGCCTGGAGACACCGGAAAAGATGTCTGGCCACCACTTTTGATAAAGAACTTGTATGTTTTAGTAGAATTTGTGTGTGTACCTCGTTTCTGTGTGTTTTTCTCATCTAGAATAGGGGAGAATACCTCGTGGCTCAGCGCTTGATAACTGCATGCATCTCTAAAAAAATCAGTTAGCTGCCGCTAGCAGGGTTGCCAGATCATTGCTAGTTTTCATGCCAAACTCAGTCCTTTTATGGCTAAATTTGGCCAAACTGTTTTTTCTCAAAGCCAAATTTCATATATCAAATAATAGAACTAGGTATACCTGTACACTAAATGTGACCACTTCATGAATATGTGGTATCATGGAAACCCATGTTCATGCCTAAATTCAATGCTGAAAATGTTAGACTAAGTGAACTTAGTCACAATATTTGGTAATTGCAGCCCTTTATCACACTTGCCAACTTTTACATAATTATCTTGATTTATGAATACCTAAAGGTTTTATAAAATTATTTCCTTGATAAATGATTTCCTCTCTTATTTTTCTTTTTTTTTTAGTCACAGTACATGGTATTTGAAGGACTCTGACACCTACCACTCTTTGAATGGTTATCATGGCTGATGTAATTTTTTTAGTATCTTATTAAACAATTTGATTCTTTTGATGTTTTTCTGAATTTTTCAGACCACCACAAAATGAAATTTGATGATTTCTGTGGCCCAAAATGCCACCAAATAAGAAGTGTAAGTATTGAGCATCGCTGTACCAATGCTCAATACTGTCATATTCTAAACATGGAAAGGGCATTAAAAGAAGGCAAAATAAAGAGGAAGACAAAGGGAGAAAATGAATACCTATCTCCTAGCAAAACAGGGGCAACACATACTGTCAGATCAAAAATGGCCATCCCATCCCATCCCATCCCATCCCATAGTCAGGACTGGACCTATGTTGTGCTGATTTACACAGAGCTTTCTTAATACTCACTTCTGTTTGCCAGGAAGATCTCAACTGCTGTGTTCTGGAGTAGGTACCGCCTGGAGAAGACAGCCCTGATGTCGTTGAAGTGCCATCTTCCATGCAAGCCATCAGTGTACTGCAGAACCTGTATGAATGAGAGCGGAGGAGAGAACAGATTTAGACACTGGGTTCAAAGGTCATGAAGAGCTCAACCGCAAAACCTTCCCACTTTTTACCAAGGTATTTCTTACCATCACTGTCGGCTGTAAGCAATGATATTGCAAGTGATATATATGTATGATATGTTCAATAATAATTATTATTAATTAATAAAGCGCAAAACCTATGTATATATATTTTTAGGCACTGCAAAAGCTATATGGTAATTCAAGCCTAAAAATTGAGTTGAATATCTTGCTATCAGCAATGCAAAGCTGACAAGAGTTTTATAGGTTTTGTAATTGAAATGAATGAAGAAATCAATAACAGAATGCCTGTTAAGTAATCTGATACAAAGCCAGACTGAACCCAACCCCACAAATGATCTCATCCTTCTGCAAGGATGGACATCACTTTTCAAGCAACACTCATTGCTTTGCTCTTGTTCAACCTCAAGCTTCCCGAGGATCTTTCTTAAACACAATTACAGTGTATATTGTTATAGTTTGTCTCATATCATATACGTATATACATACATTTATACACATACATATACACATGTATACATGAGAATAAGATAACAGTCATGCCAGTGATATGTCACTCTCATGTTCCCACACTTCAATATGAGTGATTTGCTGGAGCTCTCTAAAAACAAACGATCTAATCGAACAGTTTCTACCAGAACATGAGAGGATCTGAAAAAGTAGACAACCCGCTAGTCTACTCCCAAACTGACGCATTTATCAGACCTGTGAAAACACAGACCTGTGAAAAGTCTCGGCTGACAAAGAGTTTCTGACAAGTATCAAATGTACGTCTCTTGAATCACTTGATTTGCATTTAGATTGAATCCTTGTGGAACAGCCAATCTCCTTTCTTCAGAACACATAAAACTTCTGCGTTTGAAATTCTTGGTCAAAGGTAAAAGACCGTAAATGAAAACAAACAATGTGTGTTGTTATAACTGATTCCTCCTATGTGTCTCTGTCATCTGCTATGCCTTTAGCCCTCTACAGTTCCATACTCCAGCCTGACTGAACTTTTTCAACACAAGTAAAACTTAGAGCCATAACAAAAGTTAAACTTATTGCCGTAACAATGCCATGTTAATGCAGTGTCCAAGAAACATACTGTATACGCCAAATATTTCGGGAGGTTTTTATTTTCGCGAATTTTGCGAGTCAGGTGCTATTCGCGAGATTAAAGACACGCGAAAATATTGACTCTGATCCCAATGTGGATGTGACGTATGCGTGTACATTTCTCCGTTCAGTACAAGACTCCACGATCGCGAATTTATCCACTCGCGAAATCGTCGGGAATTCCCGATTCGCAAAAATTTAGACTCGCGAAATATATGGCGTATACAGTACTTCAAGTAAATTCTTTGTAGTGAACATAGTAAACTACGTCATGGACCATTTTACGCTGGCCACACAGGACAGAGTATGCACTACTTTCCCACGGCTGATCTTTCTACTTTGACTAGTTGATCACACAGGCTTATCATTATTGTGAAGATTTGATAAATGTTCATGTGAAAGGATGCTTGTTACATTATGTTACACACAAGTAACATCTCTCTCCTCTTCAAGGGCAATTGTGCACAATGTTCAAGTTGATTTTCATGAAAAGAGTAAAATTAGACAAACAGAATGGTTAAAAAGTTAATATTTTCATGTAACATACATTGTACTATATTACATGCATTCCTCTTCCAAAAATATACCCCTGAAACTCCAGTTCTGAGAAGCAGAGAACGCTTGACTCCTTTCAATCAAAATACTACTCACAAATGAGAGTTGGTCTGTTTGTAGGAACAACATATTATCATCACACTAATGACCTAGGTGCCAGATTGGAATGAAATGCAATCAGGCTGTAATCTGCTCCAATAACATACTCATGGCTGTGTCTTGATAATGCATGTATTCCATGGTTTGGGGGAATTGCTCCTCCCGGTGTGTGTGTATATGTGTGTGTGCTATACACTACCAGAAAGGAAAATCTGATCTGTGTATGAATTGCACTGTGTCATATTTGCATTTATATCACAGACTGATACTGCTGCACACTTTATCTAGCATAGACTCAAGTATTCTTAGGCTGTGTCTTCATGTCACAGGAGCAACAAATATTGACATAGGTTGATTACTCAGTAGGCTCTTAAATAGGCACAGTCATCACAAAAAAAAAAAAAAATCTCTGAACATATTATTACTATTAATTGTAAAACCATAGATGAATTGATATTCCATTAAAAATGAACTTTCATATTCACCTAGTTCACTTTTTATAAGTCTATGATTGCCTCCCATACCCCCCCCCCATCTCATTGGAGAGTGACTGCAATTAGGTTTTTGCCATCTTTTCTACCACTTTCCCCCTGTAAGAGTACCACCCCTGAAAATAACCAGCAATCACATTGAGCCTGGAGTTATTTTAACTCTCTAACTTCAGTCTAGGTATTTCCTGCCAATCTGTTTATTTATTTACATCACTGGCGGAACCAGGGTCAGGAGTGGGGTTCACGTGTGAGAAGCAGGGGGTCGTAACCAACCCCACTGAAGTTTCCATTCACGGCAGTGTCCCAGCATCCACTATACCGTTGAGCCGACCGTGGGATGGGGAATGGATGCGGGACTATTCACACGACAGTGCTCACAAATGTGCATAAACAAAACATGTAACAGAAACAAGTGTGACGATCTGAACATCACGATTATTGGGTACTGTTGTAGACAAGTCGCAAGTTAGTGGGAGAAGGATAGTTGATGGAAACAAGAAGCTGTTGCTATGACCTGCATAGCCTGCACAGAATGCGGTGATGGTAGTCAAGCAATGTTGGAGGGTTTTTGTGCCAAGACTTTTAATTGCTCCCACTGTTCAGGTGACAGCCGCTGGATGATGGGTGTGACAAGAGTCTGGTAGCTGGGAGAAGCATGGTGACTGAGAAGCACAAAGGCGGTGTCTCCCTTGTGTTTTTCACTCTGCCCTTAGGAATGAGACAAGTGTTCAAATAGGTGTTGGCTGACTGAAATAGAAGACTATGAGAGAGGTGTGGCCAGATCTAAGGTTAATTGAAGTGGAATGTTTTTAAGGAGGTAACCTCTGCTATTTCTTTTTTTATAGATTCCAGTAAGTGGATGCTATATGTCAAAAAGATAACTGTAGGACAATGCAGTAAATGGTAAAAGTAGCTGACACTCCCTTGAACTCTGTTTTAGGATGTTTAGAGGCAGGTGTGAGAGCACCCCTTGATGGCATCCTATAAGTGTTCCCAACTCTGCGCTGTCCCATTTACCTGTTTGTTTAAGCCCCGATGGAGACTTCCCAACACAGCAGCGGCCTGGCGCCAGCCCCATATGGAGAGTCTGGGGTATGGTTTCTGCTCTACCATAAAAATGTCCCGGGCTTGCGGGTGTGCCGGGATACCTCGCCTAGCGTGCCTCTGTAATTGAGTGGCTTTTTTCATGTCAAATTCAATTTGCCTGGATCTAATTTTGAGGGGCACTGATAGTGGAGTGATCGCCCCGCCTTGCGAGCCCCGCCCGACGGGGAGTCCTGGCCTGGTGCAGGGCGCAGCCCAAGACGGACTGCATGCCAGGAATATCGGATGCCATGGCTCACTGCGCATCTTGCTGCTGCTGCTGCTGCTGCTTGCACGCATGCCATGGCAAGCTTGAGTTGAGTGTTTCAGCTGCCTGGCATCTTTTCAGGTGCTCCAGTCTTCAAAGCTTCCTCTCAGCACACAACCTTTTCACTTTTTTTAAAGGTATTACTGTACATGCAAGTCTTTCTTGAATTTCATCTAAATTTCTGTTGGATATCCATCTGCACATTGTGAATCAGTCTCTGGCTAGTGTGTGTGTGTTTTGTTTTTTTTCTTTTTGTAAGTCTGCCTTTAGCTTCCACGACAAGAAATCAATACATCTGGTAAATATAATTTTTGTTTCCATGCTTTGCATGTCTGGCAATCTTAACAAAGAGTTCAATATTGACAGAGACTTTCAATGTTTCTTTGTTTTCATCTTGGTCGCAATTAATGCTATTTAACACTTCCATGACTTCCATGCTTCACTTAGGTGAGGTCTATTACCAAATTGACAGACTACAAAATGCTTCACATAAAAGGTCTTACATAAAGCATGAAGCTTGCTTCGTTCTTCCAACAAAATTGTGAAGCATTAGTAACAAGCATTTCTAAAAATACAACAACCAGCTTGACCTTACAGATTCTTCACCTTGGTATAACTCTCAAACTTTTCCTCTAATTGTTAAAAAAAAGATTTCTAACAGCTTTCAACTCATCTCATGTTGCTCACGTAGTTATTGAAAGTATTGCAAGTTCCGTTTATGAAATGGGTAAACTTCCATGGAGTAACTTTCAACTGCAATCAGCAGGCCCTGAAAACATAACACACCTTCATTCATCCAGGGAACCAAATGCAACAAATGAAAGTTAAATCATGCTGACTTTCCTCCCCCCACCCCAATCAAACATGTCATAGGCTAGATCCCATTTCACCCAACCTCCAGGGCAGGATCAACCACCTTTTTCCTGGAAGTCCCAACAGGCGTGAGTCTCATCCCACGGCGAATTGGATGTGACACTGTGGACGCTACAAGTGGCGTAGTTTAACATCAGGATGCATCTTGGCTTGTCACTAAACATTTGCCTAACTGGCGAGGGTGGCTGATGAAGTCAAAGATGTTGGATCCAATCCTGGGTCGCCACCAGTGACAACTAACACCAGATGGATGTTTATTTGGGGTGACTGTCAGTGTAAGTTGCCAGAGTTCCCTTCAGTGGACCACTCCAGTGAGTGGCATAAGAGCTGGGATTGATCTTCTGATGATACATGAAAAATTTTTGTGCTACTAGGCATGTTAGTCTCATGGGGGTTCACTTTTATTCATTAAACGTTTCTTCTTCTTTTTTTAAGGTAAATGAATCATAAAAACTGCTGGACACACATTAACTACACAACATTCAGGGATTTAGTGTCAGTTTACTGGCAAATAACATAACTTACATTGCCAGCACACGTGATATTGTCTATTGTTCTGCACTATAGCTGTTTTGGTAATTATAATGCAAGCACTATCTAGCCATGAGAAAGCATCTACACTGGCCTAAATTGGCAAAATCTTTGTATTTGCATATGCACCAGTCATGTTCTACTTTGCTGATGGCAATGGAAAATTGAACTTGTATGATGCTATTTTCTAGCAATCACAGAGCACTGACTTGATAATACCGTGATGTAGGCCATGAACTGATGTTTTCAGTGACACACACGCACCCCACAGCACTGAGGCTGAAGTAAGACGCTTAATTTAGTCACGATACAGAGGGCATGCACACGAATCCGATTTGACCAAATAGTGTTTGTTACTGTTGCCAACTCAAGCTTGGTGTCTCCTTAAAATGGCAATTCTTCCACACTATCAAATAGGGCCCCTCCATTTTATGATTTAGTGAGCACCACGAGGGCAAAATGAATTCTTAATCATCAGATCTACACTCCCGGTGTTAAGGCAATATAGGGACTTGTGTTGTACTGCTTCTTACTATTCAGCTTGACTATTGTAATTTGCCAATATCAATTCCTGTACCCAGTATAATTGGCACTATTTATTTTTTTGTACTTGATTAACTGTCTGGTAGATAGAGTCCATACATGGAGTCCATATCTAGTTTGATTTAATCAAATGAGATTTTATATGGAAACCATTAAACAAAAAAGTGCACAACTAATGTCAATGTAATCCACCTGATCACTGATATTCACATACCTGAAACCATCTGAATTATATCATGCAAAATTAAGCAGAAAAAAAACTAGAAATGTCGCTTTGGCGACTGGTATGCCTCCGCCATAATGCATGATTTTCCCAATAGGTCTAGATAGTACATGTGGACAATGTGTGATTACATTTTCACAAAATTGGCAAAATATTGAAATGACAAGTTTGTCACAAATGTGTTGAATGTTCACCTTCCTTGACCTAGGTTTAATTGGATGAATAGGAGAGCATGTATCTAGGGATTTAGGGACTTTAACTCGACTTTGACCCATTCATACATTTAGGCAGTGAGTAATTTTCAAGGTACAGGTGTGGAGAAAAAGAGCAATTTCTGAATTGAATAGTAAATTGTTACCATTTTCATCTGGCCCTTGACCCTAAAATTCATAAGATAATCACTTTCAGGTAAAACATGCATAATATGTACTAAGTTTCAAGATAACTTGAGCCACATCCGAGATATGGAGGAAAAAGTTAGTTCAGCACTTTCACTTGATCTTTGACCTTTTGACCTTTGAGGCAAAAAAAGAAGAAAAAAAAACTTTCCAGAGAATTTCGATTAGGTTACACATGTTATGCATACACCAAGTGTAAAAAAAAAAAAATAACCCTGCTGGCATTGCATGATAGGAGGGAAATAGTAAAATTTTGAAGTGTTGCACTTGACCTTTGACCCCTGACGTTTGACCCCATGAACCCTACATTCTCTAGATAATCACTTCCAGTCAGTATATGTATATACTATGTTCCATGAAGATACCTTGAACAATTTTCCAAGGTATGGAGAAAAAAAAGAAGTTTTAATATTTTTACTTGACCTTTTGACCTTTGACCTTTGACCTCATGACCCAAACTTTCACCAGAGAATCTTAATTGGGTAATACATGTATACACTAAGTTTCAAGAAAATATCTTCAGGCATTCAATAGATATGGTGGAAATAGTGAAATTTTATGTATTTGACCCTGACCTTTTGACCTTTGACCTCATGACCCAAACTTTCACCAGAGAAACTTAATTGGGTAATACATGTATACACTAAGTTTCAAGAAAATATCTTCAGGCATTCAATAGATATGGTGGAAATAGTGAAATTTTATGTATTTGACCTTGACCTTTTGACCTTTGACCTTGAGCATGTGCACCCAAAAGTTGATAGGCACAACTTCACCCCCTAATACATATACATGCCAAGTTTCATTAGGATACCTCAACAGGTTTTGATAGTTACCTTGTCCACAAAATTCATTACGGACGGACGGAAGGATGGACGGAAGGAAGGACGGACGGACGGAAGGACGGATGGACCTTTCTCCAAATAATCATTTTCTGCTTACACATACATCAATGTATATATATACATATATATATATATATACATACATACATAATTTTCCCCTACAATCATTTTGAAGCAATGCATGTATCATATTTGATTAATCGAGAAAATACTGTAATTTTAGCATTTTAACCTACCCTTGGATCTTGACCTTTGACCCCATGACCCCAAAGATTGTTTAAGAATCACTGCAACACATGTATATGTACTAGGTGTCATGAAGATAACGAGCAATTTCTGAGATATGGAGAAAAAAGTGATATTTTAGCATTTTCATTTGATCTTTGACCTTTGACCCATGGCACAAGTTTCATTTGTTCTTTGACCTTTGACCCTATGGCACAAGACTTTCTCTAGTTCTCTTGAGAATTTGGTAAAAGATGTATACACTAAGTTTCATGAAAATAACTTTTGGCATGGCAGAGATATGGAGGAAATACAGAAACTTTTGAATTTGACCTTGACCTATGACCTCTGACCTCAAGCATGTGCATCCATAAATAAATTGATAGACGCAGCTTCGTCCATCCATCATACATGCATCTGCCAAATGTTGAATGGTTCTTTGTCTACAAAATCAAATACAGACAGACAGACAACTCAAAAACATTATGCCTCCAGCGACCACTTCCATTGGTATTCTGAAGACACGGGCAAAGTTATTTTTACTGCACATGCCTTATTTCCATATATATATATATATATATATATATATATATATATACAGTATATAATATATATATATATATATATATTTAATGAAAATTAATCAAAGTCGTGTTTTGAAATGACTAGTGCTCTAAAACTAAGTTAAAAATCTGGTTTAAAAGGAAGTGCCTCCTTTTCTAAGGAATAAAGCACAGTGACCCGACACGTGTAGAAAAAAACTTAATAATCGTTATCGTCAGTGCGGCGATGTAGCTTTATATCTAGTCGGTGAATACGGCAAAGAAGATAAACTATTACCCTTCCTTATAGCACCCGGTAATAGCATGACCTGGTGACACCATGTAGTTCTTTTAGATGATCACAGTAAGTTGAGGGTTGGGCTGGTGTATAAATTATACTTATTATCATCATTATCATCATTTTTGGTTATATCATGACAATATGTATTATAAGAAAAACTGCAGAATACAACTGATTAGCGTATAACGTTTATGCAATAACGCAAGTTGAATTTCTGACGCACGTCACACACACACAAACACACACACACACACACATTCTCTGTGTGTGTGTGTGTGTGTGTCTCTCTCATGGAAATTATAAGAAATTGTTATAGAAGCAAGCACAGTATTGGTCAAAGACAATAGAAGGGTTTAAAGGGTTAAAATTGCTTTACTTGTATACGGATGTTTAAAAAATGCTCTACTTAGCGGTAAGACCATGACATGACGAACATGCGACTTGGTCCTGCTTTAATACATGTGACAGCCTTAGCATTTCAGTCATTTTCTGCACAAAATATTCAGCCATGAATCCTTGTCGAAAGACTATCATCATCCAGGCATTACAGGCGTACACGTGATAAACCATAACCAAGATTAGACAAGAAAGAAGAGAGGAAAAAAGGAAGAGAAGAGAGGAGGGTGTTGTTAGATACCGCGGAAACAGAATTAAAAATCAAACAAACATATGAATGAAGTCGACGGAAAAACACTTATCATAATAATAAAATTGTTAAATAATCATGTAACAAAAAAAAGCTGAATACGAATCATAATCTCAGATAACACCATCAACATACAGTTTAGTTTTTGTTTATAAACAAACATCCAAGAGATAGCCGTTGATAAAACACGAATATGTTTGACACGGACGACACGCTGTCTTGCGTTTATTAGCTCCCGTAGATGTGAACACATCAGAATTAGTAAACGACATCGCTTTCGCGCCATTATCAGTCAGCTTGTGGTCCGCCACGAGGCGGCGCCATATTAATTGATCACTGAAAATACACAAACACTGATCGATTGAATAAAATCTCTTCATGCATTACTTACAATTACGCTGGATAAAGTCACGCGGGAAAGGGAATGACAGCATGTTTGGGCTTGTCATAACTAGCTTGATGAGCCTGAGTCAAGGAAGGATATCTTGCGTAAATGTGAGAATCTGCTGGCAAATTTTAGACAGCTAGCCAGACATTTTATCCCGCTTTTACAAAGTGCTATTCGTTAACTTTTGTGTTTGAAAGTGATTAAATGTTACTGGCAACTTGCGCGTTTAGTTCACGAATGTCCAGACTAACAAAATCATACCGTCTAAAATTGTTCATCTCCACACCCCTCCTCCAGGTTTAGTCTCCCGACTCCCTGATCGGGTTGTGTACACCATTGTAATCAAATATCGCTTTTAAACAATTTACACTTTCTGCCCAACTTGGCGACATCTCACCACGACGTCGCCGCCATAATCAGGTTAGATCGCCATAAAATCGTTTACAACTCATATACAGAATGCCGAGTGTCAGTTTTTAGCACTCCATAAAATCTCTTGTATCATTTAATATTTTTTCCCACTTTACATCTAGGCTCCCTGGACTTAGCTGTCAGCGATCCGTCGGTTGCCACTGTCCGGTTCGCTCAAAATCTGAGGCTCGCTAACAGCGCTCGAAGTAGACATTTCTCGACAAGATAATATAAACTCTCGCCAATTATCGCTTTCACTAAGAGCTGGATACAAGACGCTTGATTTATTTAGCTCCACGTCCCGATGGAATGATTTGGATATATGGAGAGCAAGGAAGCGGGAAGGAAGCTTTACGCAAAGCTCTTCTTCCCTACGCCTCCCCATTTTCAATTTCGCATTGCCCCAGTCTCGCCTTCAGACTCTGGGTAAGCAGTAAGCAGTGCTTATGTATGATTGTATCCTTTTCTTTTTTCTCCCTTTTTCATGTCCTTTTCCATTCTTTTTCATTTCACACAGCGTTGCTATGTAGGTTGCATGATATTTGCATCACATCTACGTGAACAAAAAGACGCCACGCCGAGAATATTACTTTGGTTATGTCAGCGTTACACGTATGTCTTGGCCGGGCCGAAGTAAGAACGGTGCGTCATTGGACGGAGACTACACGTGAAACGAAGTTTCGTTGTCCGTCTGGTCTTGAAGAAGTTGATTTGGTTTGCGCGGGATGTGTCCCCGTGTGGCGGGCGAATTTGAAGGGAAATGATTTGTTTATGCAAAGCAGGCTGCCGTTCAATTTCAAAGTGTCATGGGGAACAACAAGCTAATTCATCTCACGAAGCTGACGGGGCAGTGATTTATGACGCTGCGCTGGGCATAGTAGGGGGAATTTTACACACGAAGAGATTGGAAATTAATTGCTCCTGAAGGGATTTTTTTCTTTCCTCTTTCATTTTCACTCTTCACGTATGATGGCTATGTAGCTCAGCAGGCAGATCTAGCGGGAGCCGAGTTCATATCGTGGATAATCGGTGACGCGGAAACCGTTTGTGGGTCGCTGACTGCCAGAGAGAGTTTATGAAAAGGACCACTCGAGTAAGGTGGAAACATGCGATTCGAGGCACGATATTGTTGTCACGAAGCTACATACTCACGGGTAAAGGCAAACGGTATAATTTCACTGTGAATATTAGCTCCGAAATTGTCCGAAACCCTCCTGGACAATCAGCGCGGCTCACTGATAGCTCAATGTTCACGAATGGCTGCGTTAGGACATTTCTTGACACTGCTGTACAGGACAGGCATACGTGATGTGTAATTAGGTCTTGTGGAGAATGAAGACTTGATCTAAAATGTCAGAGTATCAACTTGCAGTCGATGTCAAAATATTTTCCTATTATCATTATCTCACCAATCATTTCTTGTAGAAGATGATGTCTACATTAAAATAATATAATTATGATCTATTGTAGAATGGATATGGATTTTTATGTAAAATACAATAATTGATAAATAATTGATAAATGATTATAAATTGTATATTCAATATTTTCCGATCAAACTTCACTGGCCGAGACTGAAAGCGTTGAAGGCAAAATACTCTATGAAAAGAGCATCACAGCTTTTCGTCAGCATTGGAAGCTCAGAAAGCGCCATCCAATCAAGTGATCGTATTAGTGGTGCGGGGGGGGGGGGGATGGTAGGGGGTTGGTGGATTCAATATACGGACGATTCGGGCGAAACAAACATAATCCCGAGAACCAGAATGTATACAGCCAGTCCTGCCTCGTCAGTCTCTTACCGCAGGGTCCGCTTTCAAGAATGATCTTTTTTTTTTCATATACTCTGGCCTGAAAAGCTTTTCCCTTCTCTCCTTCGCTTTTCTCAGGGTAAACTTGGAAATCCGATGCGGCTATGACATATATTATATCATGTATGTTTTATGATACAAAATATGCACATATATTTTACATACATACAGTCTTTATTTAGTTTGATTTGAAACTTTATACCATGTAAGAAAATATTACTTTTTCCCTCTCAGTATACACGAGTAATTGCAGTAACATCGAAACCTTGATTTCTGGCGATGCTATTATCTATAACCCCTCAAAATCGTAAATTTTGTCTACCTTGTAGAGAGGTATCTCTCCTTAGTTCTTACCCTTTCTGAAAACTAAGTCGGTTTTTTTTTCTTGTGAATTGGAGGTTTAAAATCACCATGACACCGCGTTTATCCAGCCCCGCAAAGACATGGACGCCGCGTGGATGGAGATTAGAAATGAAAGGTATTCGCAGGTTGTGTTTAGAATTCATTGTGGCGACAGATATCTTCCCGCTTGCCTCGCATATGAAGACGGATAATTGCACTCATAAACCACCCGGTCATATTTCGCCGATATCTACCCAACTCGAACCTGTTTTCACGTGGAAGTCACAATTGGGATGTGGATACCACTTTCCAACAGTGTGTGTGAAAAAGAAATGGCTGTATGGATAATAAATGCAACCCACTTCCGAAATAGGTAGCTGATCGTACCAGCAATTAGTGTCAAATATCAATCATTTTCAATTCATCACGCTAAATCCCTATCATGCATGGCTAATCCTACCTAATCAGCATAAATGTGCTTCGCAGCGCCGCCAAAGTATCGAATGATTCGCTATGGTGATGTACATTCGACAATATTCGGCCACGTTCCGCGCGAGGATAAGATTTCAGTGTCGCAAACCTTCCTACATGACACTTTCACATCCTGCCGTAGATCCGCCACTCTTAATCAGGTTTGGAGATGGCAGCGAAATTGGGCTCTACAGAGCGCCGACGGTGAGTGTATGGGAGGATATCCGGAATGATGAGGGGGAAACAGTTGGCCGGCGTAGAGCTATAGAAATAGAACTGTGGGTGTTGAAAGACCAGATTTTGGACGGGACCAGTTCATTTACGGGTTTTTCCTCAATAACGAAGAAAACACGTCCAACGAAAGTTTATTGAACTGGAGTACACATGCCTTGAGTTACATATAATTTCAAGTAGGTGAGTATGATATCGACAAAAACATACAGCGAATGAATGTAATCACTTAATTAATCTAATAAGTATCTACTCCTACTAATGGGTAATCACTGAAGTAAAATATCGGACGGCTTTCACCTTGATAACTCACGAAAGAGTTATACACAGGTGTGACCTGTCCGGAAATGTGATATGTGGAAAATGATAGCACCGACAAAAAGAAATAAACAAAAACAGTTATTATCATCATTTGAGAGATGTAACGCACAATATTGTAGCTTCGTGATATCAGGAAATGCCTTGCCTGTTCCTTTCATATACAAGATTCTTGATATCCCTGTCGATTTATAGTCTATTCGTCGAATGGGGTCATGTGGATTTGTAAAGGGGACTCCACATCTTGCCGCTTGTGAGCAAAGCAGTCTCGTTACCGTCATCCCCCCCCCCCCCCACCCCGGATTACATTCACAACATCATTTTGCAGGATGATAAACTGTTGGTCATTGGTTATGCTAACGAGCTCGCGACATAAAAACCTCGGGCATGTTGGATTCTTGTCTACTATGGTAGAAAAAAAAAAGAACAAAAAAAAAATCACGCCATGAGTGCGAAAAATAGGTCAACAAAAATCCAAATTGTTCTCCTGTAAAGTGGTCGTGAAATACAACATCCGAATCACGACCGCACAATTTCTTGGACAACAAGGGGAACTCGCGGATGTGGTTTATATTACTTGTCTGATATACCAATAGACAGGTGTTTGGGTGGTCGCAGTATGTGGATTGGTGTTCAGATGACAACGAGGTAAACGAGTAAGTGGGTAGAGCAGATCAATGTGAAACAGAAAACGGGCAAACACGAGCAGGTAAGACGCTTATTACATTGTCAGGATCGCAAGAACCCTTTTCCTTTTTCAAGTCGGCGCTTGTCTCCGAGCTCGCTAATAGCACTATAGCACTGCTATCATCACTGCCGAGAACAAATTCGTTGAAATTTTCAATTTCCGCAGGGAATGAGTAAGTTGGGGATAGAATGTGTATCTGGAATCTAAGAAGAATTCGATGACAGACTGGTAGAGGGAGCCTCATCTCATTGTCCCTTGAAACTCCATGGGACAACAGTCATGAGGTGTACATGTCGACTTGTGACTTACGACTCTCTGCCGCCGTTCCTCCCTTTTAAAACGCTGTTCAACTTCATCTTTAAAGTAACTATGAAGAATAGAGTAAACGCAGGCCAACAGATTGGAAGATAAGTTTTGCCTAAGTCGGCGATAAAATAACTTAGGAATTTTAAATTTCAAATGTTGTTGTTGTTTTTTTTTTTTTAAATCAAACAGAGACGGTGATCGCAACTATGTTTAGGGTCAAGATATAGAGTGACGTCACGAGAACTGTCCAAGGGCTGTTAACATGATAACAATGATAATAATAATAATAATAATAATTGCATTTATATGGCGCTTCATACTGACGTTTCTAAGCGCACTTTGCTACTCATACAAATAGATTAGAAAATATAATGCAGACATGCATCTTCGCAGTACTAGTATACATTGGTGGAATGCACTTTATGCTTTACGTGTGAAGAAATAAAGACGAATGATTCAATAACCTCGGGCCTACAATCACGGCCTTCTTTTTGTCTGATGCATCGCTTGCGTCCTAGACGGGATTTGAACTATGGAATCCTCATTCCAGCCGAAAGTCAATAAACATGGATTTACGAAATCAATCGTATTCATACCATTCCATACAATTTTAGAAGAGAAAGAGAGAGAGGAGGAGGAGGAGAAGGAGGAGGAGGAGGAGGAATATCTGTTTCTATTTATCAACATATTCTCATATGTGTATATTATGTACACACCTGCATACTGTATACACATGCCAATATGTAAGTTGGGGTAATGTAACGCAGACAATACCCATTTTCTTTTTTTTTATACACCCCGTCACAAATTATCATCCTGCTGCAGCAAAGGATGCAGACGTTCGAAGTCTGCCCTTCTGCTGTTTGGCCTTTGCTTTATTTAACTCTTTGTGTGTTTTAAATTTGCAAAAGAGGCGTTTCTGACATGCCGTATGACACGCAGTCATTGCTATTGTGCGTTTTTCCTACTTAAGGTAATCATCGAGTGCCGTGCGGGACAACGAGCTTCCTGAGATGCAATTTTCACTTTATTTCGGCATGGGGTTTGCGCGAATTTTCCTTCAACTACCATCGGGCATTAGGTACCAGGATATGGTAACGCGCAGCATCAATTATGCATTCTAAGACATCATTATGTGCGGGTTTTCGGTGGTGTGACGACGGTTCGTGGTACACCCTTCCCAAATAAGAAAAAAGAAAAAAAATCCTGTCTCTCTCGATTATAAAACGCCAGTTAATCTCAAAGTTGACTGATAGCACTACCACACGCCCTCGGGTAGCTTTCCATTAGTGCCAATGCGATTTTAGATTCATTTCAAGTTGCAGATTGAGCCGAAAAAAACACAGCGAGAAAGCGCTCGAAGAATGCATAATACTTTGGGTGCAAGGAAGAGCGCACCATCTTGTCGGTTCTTATTTATGGCGCGTACATTTCAACGTGTACTTTAAGTGGATGATCGCGCAATGTGTTCACGCTGGATAAGGAAGTCTTTTTTCCCCCTCACTCTGTGAGTTCTCTTGAGTGTCTTCAAATTTATACAACCCTCTTTCACAATGTGCTTTGTCAAATTATCTCGTATCATGAACAAGGCTTGTCACTAAGAACAGGTTGCACTTTCCTCCAAGTGAAGAAAGAGCTACACCTATGTATGTTGTCTGGTGACAAACTTTTCAGATCAAGACTACGTCACAAAAGGTTCTAAAGATGTTCCCTCCCTCATTTAACCCTTTCAAAGCCACGCGTGTAAAGAGTCTTACAGTCAATGTACTGAAGGAGTTAGATAAAAAAAAAAAAACCCATGTTGCCAGATTCGAAGGGACAAAGGAAGAAATGGTAGTCGTGAGAGATGAAAGAAAGAAAGCAGTAAATGACGAAAACTTACATAGATGTGATATGTGTATTTAGAGATCACGCACATACACACTCACACACAAGTGACCAAATCATGACCCACTCGGCTAAGAAGCAGACATTGCACATAAACGTGAAGCAGAGACAAAAATTAGGAAAGTTTTGTGTGGACATTTCAGTCTCTCATCCTCTTTCACTGTGATAATAATGGGATAATGTTCAAATTTAGAGAATTTAACAAAAGCATTAATACACAATGCGATTATGTATAGACATCATCTTTATGGTGTTTTTTACCATCTTAGGACCATTTTTTTTTTTAAAAGCTGACAATATTATTGGCAAACTTGATATCTTGCTGAATAGGGAAATGAATGAAATAATAATAAATCTGCAGATACACATTATGGATTATACACGATGAAAAGAAATATACAGATAGGCATAATTTTACGACAAACACACACACACACACAGACAACAAAATAACTGCACAAATGAAATAGGGATGGTGAACAAAATCGGTCAGCGATACCACTTTCCAATATTTTATGTACATTTCCTTTGCTACATATTATACACTATTTACGGCGACGGGGCGAACTCTTAATAAAGTGCTAACGGGATCTTGATAAATCGCTCCTTCGTATCCGACAGACAGTAAGTGGGACCTTTGATTGCCAGGATGAGGTGAAATGAGGATCTCTTGAACCAGGAGTCTTTGTGCCACGCGTGCGGATAATCCGCCGTTTGGTGGATTAATGACGCGCACGGGCCATATGCGTCTCCAGTGAGGAAATTAGAAGAAAAAGACATTGAAATGGAAGAGAAACTGTCTATACCAATGTGTGTGTGTGTGTGTGTGTGTGTGTGTGTGTGCGTGTGTGTGTGTGTGTGTGTGTGTGTGTGTGTGTGAGTATGTATGAATGTTGTGTGTGTGTGTGTGCATGAGAGCGCGAAGATGAATACGGAGGATATCAAAGTCTTAGTTCATCTGATCTTCACGAGAAGCGCATCGCGAGATGGGGCTTATTACCAGTAAGAGGTGTCGCGATCCCTCATCTTTTCCTCAGATACGGATTCGGCACCAGTCGAGGAAGGAAAAAGAAACCATCCAACCGACTACACGGCACGTGATCTTTGCCCATCACCGCGCAGGGCAGGTGGTATTATCCGCGTCGCGAAAGAAGGGGGAAAAAAATCACACGGGTGCACAATTAGTGGTCGCCGAAATTGAATGACGATAAGAATGACACTGGTGTCTCCTGTGATGTATGAGGTGCAAGCGAGGACAGGGATCTATGAGGCATGTATCCATCCCCGCCTGACTGTATACTGGAGACGGGAGGTGGTGGCAAGAGAGAAAATTTCTCTTTACCGCGGCGTCATATAAGGACCATAACAGATAGATATATAGATAGGTAGATAGATAAACAGATGGATAAGCAGAGAGAAAGACGTGTGTATGGAGATGGAGAGAGGGGGAAGAGAGAAGGATATCGAGAGATGGAGAGATGTATTCCGTCAATTCTCCTTGATTAACAAAAAAAAAAAAAAAAAAAGATCGGACGTACACATTATCATTTTCAAACCAAGGAGGTATCAAACACCTGGTCAAACTAAAAGAAAAACAGAAGTACAGACACATGAGGGGACCCACGCGAAGAGTCGCTTGAAAAGTAATCTAATGATGATAGTAATGATAATATGATAAAACAATTAACAATAATAATAATAATAATAATAATAATAATAATAATAATAATAATAATAATAATAATAATAATAATAATAATAATAATAATATTATTATTATTAATAGTAAAAAAAATAATAATAATATCAATAATGATAATAATATTACTAATAATAACAATAATTATAATAATAATAATAATAATAATAATTTCATCATTACAGTTACTGTTGATATAAGTCATACTGTATAATCAGTGTAATTTTTTTTATCGACACTTCTAAAATTCACTGAATATCCTTCTCGTTATCTATACAAACAAGTTCATCATATGACACACACAGACAAACTATGATGACACCTCAATTATCTGGTACGACTTATGTGAAGATTTGCCTTGTTATTGGGTTTGATACACTAGGTATGTTTTGGAAACTGGGTATTCCACGTATAATGCATAGAAGACGCAGAAAACAATTTTTAAATTTATAATTATATCCCTTGTTTACAAAGCATAGCGGCTTACCAAGGTGCGGATTTCCTGCACACGATGATTGTAAGGAGCGTTGCGAAAATGTATCATAAATCTATCACTTGGGTTAAACCCAATGTAGATCAACGTTCAGGTCCGGAGTCCTACGGAAATTAGTGAGTTTGTTCCTTATAGGGTATGCCAAGTAAGCAGACACAGCTTACACCGGCGTATGTGCAGTAAATGAATAAAGCAAGAGCAATAAACATCAACTAAAACCAATGAGAAATAAACCAGAAGCAGTAACTAATATCACATATATATGCCGAGGTGTGGAATGGAAAGAAACCGAGTGTCACTTCTATCTCTGTTGGCACTCGTCACTCATCTGCGCAGCGATGCATTGGAAGTGACTCGAAGTGGTGAGGGGATAATCCGCCAATGAGCAGAATAATTCGGTTTCCGCTTTCGCAGTTGGATTTGGCTTGGATAAAGATATGACTGCGAGTGCGTGCGTCTGGACAGCATACTGTGCGTGTTTGAATATGTGTTATTCATTTTATGATGTAGATTCGGCACTTAATTTGAGCTTCACATCCGAACGATCCCAACCAAGTAGCTCCTGGGCAATCTAATTTGTCTCCCGCCCTATAACACGTGCGAAGTGGTCCGCAAATTGCTCGACTCTCGAAACATACAAACCTATAACTTTCGGTTATTGATAGAAGGAAATAAACTGATTTCATCAACTCGAAATAAAATGACGCAATAGGCGTACTTAAGATGGTGTGGGACTATACACGGTGTAACAGACATGCACGGAATTTATCTTTTTTTTTTTTTTCAGTTGAACTCTTAAAAAAAAATACCTGAATCTACATGAACTGCACACACGAGTGTTGCGCTTGCTGGGCTCTACAAAGACAAATTCCTCGCATGTAAAGGTCGGAACAAACGATTGTCTCATATCTGTTGTTATTAACATTGCCAACTATCATATTTATTACTGACATTCTGTAGAAGCAGTCCTGAAGGGGTTAATTGCAAGGTCTGTGTTCTCGTCATCAATAATATGCGACAATTAAACACACTTAAAAAAAAAAGAAACGCGACATTCTAACCTTGCCCGTCTACTAGAATCAACGTTTTAACGAATGCTTTCATTCCCTTCTTTTTTTTTTTCCTCCAAAATTCGTGTAAATGACTCAATCAGACGAAGGCATTATTAGTAACTAAATCTTTTATCTGGAGAGATGGAAGAAATGGAGGACAATGAGACTGAAGTGAAAGAGAGTGAGAGGAGAGAATGAGGAGACAAATCAGATTTGGGTCGGCTAGCAAGGTAATGAACTGTTAATTCTCTCGCATCGGACGAGACTTGACTCATCGGGCTACTTCGCCCCACTCGATGGTAAGACACACCGAGATCAGAGCGGCTTCGCGCCACTCGCCACTCGCTCGCTTCATTCAGGGAGGTGGGTCCCACCTCCCTGCTTCATTCAACCAGCAAGCAGCAAAAAGAGAAAATGAAGATGATGAAATAAGGAGAAAATAAAGCAGAATTAGAATAACGTACAATTTAGCAGTTGCAGTAGTGAAGTAGAATGCCAACGAAAAAGTACAGGTAGCGTTCAGTTGTTGTTTTTTTTTTGTGTGTGTATGTGTGTGTGTGTGTGTGTGTGTGTGTGTATCTATACTGAAATCTCGAGAATCTCCTAGCAGTAACTTCTGCACTCATGTTCTGCACAAGCTGTAATATTAATCGCACGCGCTCCTAGCACATGTACTTTTCCCTTGTCGCCTTTGCAATCATGTCGATGTGTTTCGTCACTATAAAATGTTCCAATGAATCTTGCATTCTCAGCAGCTGAGAGTGGGGGGGGGGGGGGGAGTCAGAATAGTCAAAGTGAGTTGCCTACGTCTCAAATTGTTAAACTGTCTCGCCCGATATAACAGACGCCCGTGTTTAGACGATCACGTCGTCGTTTTTCATTACGATTCGATTTATGACAGCGCGTGTTTACATTTTCATTATCCCGTCAACATGGCCGAGAACGCCTGCCCATTGCACGAGTTAAGACGCCGCATGTTGAACTATGATTTGCCAAGGTAGTGCTGAGCGATTGCGATACAATCGACGCACACGATAATTCTTTACCTGTGGCGCCTCTACTGTGAGACTGGCGTCACTCGGCAAATTGGCAACGCTCGCATTCTGATCTCTGATCCTAATCACTTATATCTGGTACCAGCAATATCTCCTACAACTAAATTCGTAAGACACATTTAAAATTGTTTCGTCTTCTTAGTGTTGTGTGTCCCTTCTTTCACCGCAAAACACCGATTATAATAATGGTGACAATGCCTATCTAGAAGTAGCTATAAAGTAGAAGAAAACGACAGTTCACTGAGGTTATTAAAATAATTGAAGGCAGCAGTACTAACATGGTTGCACTTATCACGCGTGTATGGCTATACGTAATACAGGCACATCGAAAAACAACAACAACCATGTCTGCTATTATGTATAATTTAGCATCTGTGGCATTTCTCTATAAATGTGTTGGTGTTGAGCGATTCACAACTCCTGAATAATTCCCTTGTTCTTACCTGTATTCATTGTTCTTGGTTCGCGAACACCTGGGCGAAGAATGGATGCCTACATGGATTCTAATTAAAACAACAAAATGAAGCGTTCCTATATGAAACTGGCGCTAGCTGTCACAGATCTAAATGAAACTTTACTTCTTATTCCCTGGCAAAGATTCATTGACAACTAATGAATAAAATCATATTTGCGTGTGGAATTGTATTGTGTGGGACGACTGATGATACTTTCCTCAACAGCGTTGGGAAGATGTTACAAATAGAACTAGTGGCAGCTCCTCGACCTATTCACTTGACTTCACGCGTCGCGCAATAATTGCGAGTTAGCGGAGCCGAGGTGGACGGGTAGAAGGGTATGGAGGAGAAAGGATTGAAGAGGTCTCGGACGTGTTCTGAGTTTCGGGACTGTCTATTAAGGTCCGACAGTGGGCCTATCGAGATATTTAGGGTGGCCGACGATTGACAAGTGCCACAAATTGGGCAGAGAAACATTCGGACGACGCACGTAAGTGACGAAATCAGGGAGACTGCAGAACAGTCCGTGCCGACTAAGAAATTCCGAGCGAGCGAAATAATATTAATAGGCATGAGGCGTATTGAATAGTATGCAGATACCATAAAGAAGGGAGGTAGATGGCAGCTGAGATACATTTGGGGGGGGGGGGGGAGGAGTGACGACTATAGATCGAAAAAAATCAAACGAGTGTGTAAAGAGAACGATTGAACTATATTAGAAACATTACTGTTACCGAGATGGGAATGGATTGTAGTGGGATAGAGATGACAGAGATGAGAAACTGATATTTAGATTTAGGAGAATCGAGAAGGTTGGATGATACTCGAAGAGATGAATAGGAAGAGGAGTCACGGAAGATGTGAGAAACGGAATGGACCAATCCAGGGAACGGGGCTGAAACGTATATATCGGGAGAGAAGCGGGCTGTCTCTTACTGGAGCGCTAATAAATCTGTGCAGTTTTCTGTCGCTGAAAAGCTGGGGGACATCGGACGCCATTATTTAGAGTGTCAGCACTCGGCATCCACTTTAGATGGCCGCTTGTTTGTTTTCAACCAGTAAATGGCGCATGGCTGTGCAGCCATAATAAAACATCGTACCAAGTCGGAGCCTCATCTCCCACATACTCCTCTGTTTCTTCTCCTTTGTCGTTCTCCATCTCCTCCTCCTCCTCCTTATCATCATCATCATCATCACCACCATCATCACCATCACCATCATCAGCATCATCAAATTTTTCTTTGACGTATTTTTGATGTTAGCTAGGGATCCCTTTTTGAAGTTAAGAGGACCATGAACTTGAAAACCTAATACGTTTGCCTTCAATAATCCAATACCGCACGCTACCCCCTCCCCCTCTCTCAATTTGCGTACAAACGGTCATAGAACCTTCTTCTCCACAATGTCATATCATGCAGGCCGGAAAAGGATTCTTTTACCCTGAGAGACTGTGTCAATTTTCTGTAGCTTTCATAGAGTTAATACTAAGAACAAGCTTGGAGAGAAAGAGAGAGTGTAATATAGAAAGAGACAGAGAACTCTAAAGCTGGCGGTATTTTTTCAACATAATGATCACATTTGATAACATAACAGAACTTCGAAGAGAGGGAAAGGAGAGTGACCTTATACGGTGCTATGTCATTGCCGTCACGATTTCATTCATCAATCTTGAATTCTGTTTGAAAGTGATGAGAATGTAATGCATGAGTGAAGGTGCGTGAAAATAGCAAATAACAAAAAGCTCGTGAAATTTAATTACTTTTCTCCATCCTTTGAAGTAATAAGCCTTCTTGTAATTCAATGTGTCTTTTTATTTCTGCAGAATTTCACTGTATTCTCAACGCTAACATTAAACAGCCATTTGGCGAAAAAAAAAAAAATCCCTACGTTGATCATGAAGACTTTATACCGCCAAAAAAAAAAAAAAAAAGAGAGAGAGAAAAAGATGGCGCCTAAATGAAGTTTACAAAAGAGAAATCCAGAACAATTACAATAGTAGTATAAACGTAACGATGACCCTGAATCTCCCCCCCCCCTCTCTCTCTCTCTCTCTTTCTATACATTAGATGTATATATATGACTGAAAGGAGGAGGGTAACACAACTGCGATAAAGAAGAAAGAGATCGATAGCTGGTTGGCTCTCGGGATGAGAAAACAAATACTGAAAAAGTAAGCAAAATGCAAGGCAAGAAGAGGCAGAAACCTTTTTTTTTTTTTGGGCTAGAAGTCATTGACATCGGGCAAGATTTGAACTCAAAACGTCTCTATTCGTGTAAAGAGAGAGAGAGGGAGGGAGAGAGTGAAAGAAAAAACCCCAAAAAGAACATAAGAAAAGACTTTGTTGTGGTGCCCACACGTAAACTCTAAATCACCCTAGTATCCCCTATGACACATTTATCAATATAATTCCGCACCAAATGATTCAATAAATCATATTTTATCTGCGCTCTGAGATCGCTGCGCGCCGCCCTCCCTCTTTCGTGATCACCCCGGCTGCTCCCTCACCCCGACAAGCCCCGCTAGCGGTGAACTGGTGGTGGCGCTCACTGAGACAGTGATAGTTTGTTCCTTTTTCCTTGAAGCACGCCACCCTGTGGGCGACCGAATGCAACATCTATTCAATCCAGTGGCAAAAGTACTCTTCACCTTCATTGCCGATTACGAAGTTAAGTCTTGTTGATTGACTTTTAATGACTTGTAAGGCAACATCTTACTCGAGGATAGACCACTGATGCTGTCTAGGTAATAAAAAGTTCTATTTCCACGGTGATGCTAAAAAGAAATAATATTAACGCACTGAGAAGTCATAAAACAGTTTCATATTCAACGGAAGACTGCAATTGCCGCTCGAAAGGGAGAAACATAATTTCGCATAATCTCTTTAATTCCGACAACATTACATTGATGCTTTCATTTTATTTTCTAGGCCTATATTTAGATTTCACACTGGAAATGGCGCCAGGAAGGAAGATGATTTTTTTTTTGCTTTGTTTTTTTTTTTTAAACAACTAATTAAACGGGCATTCTCCAGGTTGAACGCGTTAAAATATTTCCAGAGCTGCTATGATCACAGCGCTTTATTTCACATGAATATAACGTCCGAGTTGTATGTTTACGAAATTAGGTTGCAGCTATTTTAGGCTGAACTGAATCTAGCTCACTCAAGAGCTCCGAGATGTATATCAATATACAGATTGCAGAACTCACCATTGCACGTTCTCTCTCTCTTTCGTGGGATGCGTATTTTTTGAGGTTCTAATGCGCGCGTAAGTATCGGATACCCCCCCCCCCCCTTCTTCCTAGTATTGGATGTTCTTCGTCCGCCCGCCCGCCCATCCCCTACTCACCCACCCACTCTCTTGTCCGATCTGTCTGTCGGTATGACACAACCGTGACCAGGTCAGCCCCAACAGAAGCAATAATTCTGCGACCATAAATCAATTACGATTTCAATTTTCATTCTCTCAATCCTTATGCTAACATCTACCGCTGCAAACCACCCGGCTGCTTACGCAAGTAAGCGAAGAAGAAAGTAAGAGGGAATAACAACAATGCGGAAGCTAAAACGAGAAATCGACTCCAGTCCAATCAATCCTATCACAATGAATCATATTGCGGTTTGGAGAATGGTCAGTCCTTCTAAATTAAATTACGCGCGTTGAAACAAGCATTTTCTTCCAAAATACAATAACATGTACCGTGCATGCAAACGTATAACAACAAGACTACCTCATTTTATTCTAACTTGAGGGCTACATGCGACTCAAACTCAATCTAGAAAAAGTCAAACACCCTGGAAACAGAAGACGAGACCGATGGGGGGACAACATGAGCAGATTTTAGCTCGACGAGCCTAATGTTACATAATATCATGCTAAGGGAAAAATAAAACGCGAGGACTTTTGATATGATATGATCAAAATGCCTGCGTTTGTTTAATGTAGTATTAACCAATCTATTGTTTTCACGAACATTTTCATTATTATCATTTACATTATCATAACTTTTTTAAAAATTTATTATGGGGAAGGGGATGTGAAACGTATCAAAGTCCTACGTGTCAATTGTTTTTTGGTGGGCACCTGTACCTTTGTATGAATACACACTTATACGCATGCGCACACAAACGTGTGCAACATAAAAAATAGTCTCTCTTATACAGTATTTTATTACGTTCCTTGGTCGTGTTAACGATAGATGCTAAATAATAATAAAAGACGGTCATACAACACCGTCTCAATAAAAAATAAAAAAACAACAACAACCCTGAAACATAATATAACGATATTTACGTATTCAGAAGTCAAGCTGTAACTTGCTGTCAGAAAGTGTTTATTTTTATTTTATTTTATTTATTATTTTTTTTTTTTACCAGGCGGTGTAAAGTGTAAGAAATTTATAATGTCGACACTAAGACTTTTTAATGAAATTATCGTTCCGGCTGATGTAGAGACTAGGCATACTTATGGAGGACCGCAGCATTCTACTTTGGCGTGCCAATCATGTCTGTACAACGTGACAACATGACAGTTGTTATCGGTCATTTTCCACCCGATACCGATCGCCACACAATCGCCTGACATTGAAAGTGGAATAGAAAAAAAAAATAGTAAAGCAGTCTTCATGTGGTAGATTCCATCGCTTTGTCTGTGAGCGCAAACTGCTGGTGACATTTTTGGTACAGGAGAGGCGAATAGTAACGCGAACTCCAGGCGAGAGAGAGAGAAAAAAAATCGCCATTCTATACAGTGATCTTCATGCTTCACTTGGCAAAATCATTGACCCTGTAGGTCCATGGCAAAATGAATGCCCAAGAAAACATTGAGGGCCTGAAATATAAAGATCACTTTTTATCAAGTTCCAGAAGTGTCTTAAACCCTGAAAAAAAATAGACAAATTCGTGAAAGAAAGCATTTTTTTTTTATATATTTTTTTTTTTCGCCACGACCATGGCAAGCCTAATGTATGATGGGATTGTCGTGATATTTCATGCAGATCATACATCGTATGCAGAGTGCATTTCCAGTGTTACAAAGGACCAATAATACGATTGACATCAAAAGTGTGAGAGGACTGAGTTGCTGTGAAGGAGATTTCTGCAGACTTCAAAGTAAGCACTTCTTCAAGGAGTACGTTTAGGTCTCATAATTTTACAACATAGCATTACGGGTTAATGACAAAAACAAAGGACTCTGCAAAAATACAATATTTCCATTACTCGTGAGTGACACTTGTCTTTAAGATATTTCGACCTAAGACCGCGATGGCAACGGTCAGGATTATCATCATTTTGAGGTAGATCAGCGGCGATATCACAATAACGATTCCAACTTTATATTGCACAGAATGTTAACGGTGTTTTATATGAGATAAATAATCGGGATTCTACTCCATATGACTATTATGAATCATACCTTGGAAACGTTTGACCAAGGACAAGCCCAGACCGGAAATATATCGGGAAAATGTGTCTTCCAGGTCTCTCGCTAATCGCTTCCTGTATAACGTTCAAGCAAATTTACAGCGCAATTGGAATGGTGTTCTCTCACATGGGTATTAGAAGCGATATTATGTAACAGATCAGCAGGGGATATAACCCCTCAAATATAATATATGATAAAGAAAGAGAAACCGAGACAGGAACAGATAAAGGAGGGTAAATTAATCCAGATGATGCCATGTGTCGCTGCGTAAATTCGAAACATGACATCATTTGCAGGCATTGTATTCGTTACGTCCACGTGACTGCACTAAAAGGCCCCCTCAACAATGTGGCCTAATTGCGTATCATCATCTTTGCCGCTTTATCTCGCCGATTGATGTGATGGTCATCGCCCGACCGGAGCCGCGTCCTTTCCCAGTCACACGAGTGCTCTCATGTACTGCTGGCCATCGCACAACGGATGTAATAATCGCCCACTGTATGTGCTTCATGAAGTGAAGTTATGTTTTCACTTCTCCCTGATGGCTCTGCTTTGATCTTGCCCGCCGAGGCTGAGCCGACACAGTCTCCGCCGCGTACTCGCTGGAGGCGCGGTGCCGCTGTCTTCATCTCGCTATGGTCAAGATGGCTTGATAGTTTGACAGTGATAATATTTCATGTGATGAGAACATGCACAATAAAGAATAACATGGGAAAAGAGTAACTCGTTGAAGAAGGCGGCGAGAAAAGAGACAGATTGATCAGTAGATAGGAGAGAGCATGGCAAGGTCAAGCAAACGGCGAACGTCGCTAAAATCTCGTCTTCATATCAATTCTCCTTCCAGTCTTTCGTCTTGTTTTTGGCCATAAGGCGACATCAGCATATTAACAAACGCTGATGAAAGATGAAAACATAAGGAAATTACATTCATTACGAACGCTCCGAGTTTATTTCCCATTATTCACACAGACTTTTTGGCGTTCTGTTTTTTTTTTTCTTCTCAGTGCTATGTGTACAAATCATTGCACATACAACCACATCACTTATCTTGCTCTATGTCATTATTTAGTGTGATCGTAAATGCAATCTGCCTGAACTTTGTTTTGCTTTGTTTTATTTTGTGGGACGATCTTGCAATGTACGTTGAAGCACACGCGTTGGTTTTAAATACACCATTAAATGTTTGCAATAATTATTCATAATGTATATAACATAATCTACAATTTATATCATAGCACAACGTATACATTATGTTTATTAAATAAAGAAAAAATAATGGAATAGTATTATCAATTGTTACAGTAACAAATCACTCAATACTGAATGTCTGCAAATCATTAGATAGGCAGCGGTGAAATTAAAGGTTTGAAACGGGTGATGCTCGGGGAAAATACACCCTTTGCCTTTGGGCACTAACCAACGAGCCAGGTGGTTTATCTTAAGTTTCGAGATATCTCATTTTAAATGTTTCTGAAGTACCTCTCGGACGTCGAGGAGGACTACCAAGGTTACATAAAATGAAGAGAAAATTCGCCCCGATTCCGATTAAAGGCATTGTTGCGCATCATTCTGAGAAAAGAAATAATTCATATGTGAACAATTCAGGAACTATAGACAATTGCGGCTTTTGTCAGCTTTGAGGATATATTTGAGGGTATGGGTCATCACAATGTATCATGGCCCATAGAGCCAATGTGGTGTAATGCATCCTCTTCGTTCGTTTTTGCCTGGAAAACATGTTCATTGTGTCAAATTCACCAAGTATTACACTAACAGTGATACCACATGGGGAAACAAAATCAAACGCAAAAATAGTTTACTGTGACTGCATTTTTGAAAACTGTAAAAATTGAGAGACAGCATGAATGGATCAAGCGACAGGCCGCATCATCTCCGTAATATCAGCGCAGTATAATCATGGGGGAGGTCTATGATAACGGATAAAAGAGATCGTCTTCACCAACACAGGCAAACTGCTCTTTTGCCCTCTCTATCGTATGAAAAATAATATGGCAAGGTATCACTAATTGGACAAAGTGTCAGCTAAAGTGCAACTCTGCTAAGAGTTGTTCTGAGGTTGATCCTATATGGTTAAACTTCTTTTTACCCTCAAACATTTACAATTCGAAATTGCAAATCATTACAGGAAAATGTCATTTGCCTGTAATAATTCGTTTGGGTAAAGTGGAGACGTCGGGTATTGGTAAGAATGAAGCTGAACTTCCAACGAGATGTAGAAGGTAACAGTCGTGTAGAGTCTATTTTCACACCAGAAATTATTTACAAAACATATAATGCGGATTCGCAATAATCAAATCGTATGGTCTTGTAAAAAAAAAAAAAAGAATATCAAGCATTCTAAAAAATTCACACTAAATTAGCCACTACGACTGAGACTCTCACGAAAGTTAATGACATGGGATGATATTTGGGTCGAGTTAGGGACAGAGACTATTGAATTAAAGTTGGCCCAGCCTAGTCCCTGTCTGGGTCTGGACTGCCAATCAATTTCGTCTGGCCCGACTGATGTCCAGGCATTGATTGACGTCCTTTGATTGACAAGCACAACCCCGTCTTTTTATCGGCTGGACAATCCAGCCCGGATCAGCCGTGCGGGCGCCTCGGTTCTGAAGACAGATTATTTCCACGTCACGAGACCACAATGTTGTGACGGAATCTCGAGAAATTGGGACGCAAGGCCCAAAAACTGCTGTGGATAAAGTGCGCCATGGGAAACGCAATAGTGAGGGGAATAAGGGCCACTCTGTGATTAGTCTACCTACCAGACGTAGGCATCCTTGTGCATAATCATTATATACATCATGCAAGCACATTCGGAGATGTGAGAGATAACGTTGTCGAAATAGTGAAGGTACAAAAACGGACGATACTATCAGTACTCATGACAATACTAACGATGATACAAGCTGACTTTCTTAACTACTGAAACTGTCATTTGTACAGCACGTCTCAATAATCTCTTGACCCATCGCTGCGAGAAAACAAAACAAAACCACAGTCCTTTATACGCTGCTAATGAGAAATTCATCGTCCGTGGACATCTGACATGATGTGTACTAATACATTTTAGTCAAAGGGGAAATTGACATGCAGTAGTTCGTTAACATTTCAGGACTGCAGTCATGACTCAAGCAACAATGGTAATCACATGATAGCTCTGGTGATAATTATGGGCAAAAAAAATAAAATAAAATAAAATAAAATCACGATTTGGACAATAAGAATCAATTAAAACTCTACGTCGAAACCCAAGGACAGATAAAACGCAAACAGGCTGATACACTGTTTGGAAGCTTCGAAAGTTCTAATAACATTATAATTTTGAAGTCATTTATTTCATACCACAATGACATTGTATGCAACAGGAAGAACATGTTTAGTGGATAAGGCTTTGGATTTGTAAACAGAAGGTCTGGGGTTCGAATTCTTCACGGTGTGTTCATCCATACAGATGTTTTGCCCACAATTTGACGTTATCGTGAAAACATCACAAGGACATCAAATTAAAACTAGACTGATTACTTTATCAGTATGTTCTTCGATAACAATGATAATGGTAATAACAATTTATAACATTTTGGCATCATCATAATATCAACGATGCTAGCGATAACAACAATAATCATAATTACACAGTTTGTATCTACATCAATTGAGACACAAAGCATGTGTTATTTACCATTATTCCAGCGAGTAAAAATGAATTAACGATAAACAATGCACAAAATCAGACAAGTACACTACTCTTTCTATAGTAGTAGTACACAGGTGGTAGACGGACACTAGACTTTTCCCCTTCCTATCAGAAAATCTTTGTTTCATCACTTCTAGTAATGAAAGTCGTGGAAGAAAGAGGAAAGAGAAGGAGGAAAGAGAGAAAGGTGGGAATGGGGAGCGACGGAGGGGGGGGGGGAGAAGCATAACGGTGAGAGAGAGAGAGAGAGGGGGGGGGGCACAGAAAGAAAGAAAAAGGCTCTCTTAAAATAACAGTACTACAAAGCACTGACAACAGTACACAAAGGCGCACGGTGCCCAAGCTGGACAAGTCACCCTTAATGACTACTATTGTGCGCCTTCTTTGTGGATCCATTCATCGCGACTCCGCCCTTTCACGTATCAAGGCAGCTAAAACTATTCACAGTCGCTAAAGTCGGATATCAAAGTGAAAGGATCAACTTTGCGGCACAAAATACAGGCAATGGAAAGCCGATTGGTGTCTTCCAATCAGTTATGCTATTAAAAGTTTCTCGAGAAGAAATGTCCAGACAACGCCGTTATCCTCCCATCTCCTAAATGCTGTTTTAGTAGCGGGACATGACAGTTGGACAATGCCCCTCAAGCCGTTGATGTTTTTTTAATCTCTGGTCATTGTCTAAATATTCTGGTTGGTTTAGGTAAACCTACGAACGCAACGAAACTTCACCAAAGCTACATTTATAGACCTGTCATGACAGCCTACGCCGAATAATTTTGGAATATGAATAATATGTAGCACTATGCAAGAAAGCACCCATAAAGTCGCATCATATCGTGCTGTCTAGGTATGGACCCACAGCTATCTATAGTGAGGCGATCTCAGTTTACATGATAATACGCATGTCCTTGCTACTCTTTAAAATTGAATGCATAAAGGCGATTCCTTAATCACGATAATCGCTAAATTTCAAATTTCTTTTTAAACAATTTCCTTGCGAAAATCTACGATATGCACTTAAAATATCTGAATAAAGTAAATCCTGTAGAAACCAAAAGATAGCGAATTAAAGGCAAGTTCCTGGCAATAATCATGCTTTCTCTTTCTCCATTGACTCTCGCAACGTTCACACAAACGCATGATGTACCACTTCTTTCGCGAACAAAGAAGAGCGAACACTCATATCAAGGCATTCTAGGTTTCAATCCCCTGTGAGCAAATGTCTTGGCTTGCTAATGATCCCGTTATAAGCGGATCTAGGGTCCATCGACTGCAACAATAACGTCTGGGATTTTATTCGCGGCGAGTGGATGCAAGGAAGGTCCAGGGATGGGATGGCAGGAGCTGTGATGGAGGACCAGAACTGGGATCGGGTGTTCGGCATTGATCGCCCACACAGCGGGCTTGTCCTTTTCCGGAGCACCTCTATCGGAGGCGGCCGAAAACTTTGGAGCGCCTCATATAATAGAGTGCTTACATAATTATCTATTCTTGTCACGACTTTGTGAAAAAAGATAGATATACAATATGAAAGAATGTATCTTTTTAAAAGAATTCACATTTCTTACCTGAATAAAACGGCGGAAATAATACGCATTTTATATTTACGTATTTTTACCATAATTTGTGTCAGCAAGACATTTGGGGATAACCTAAACAAATATGCAAACTGAACAGCCACTACGACGGTACGAAGTACTTTTTGTTTTCAAACGTGTAGGCATATCTAGTATCATCAAAAGAAAGTTGATTGAAGTAAATGGATTTGAAATATTCCCTTAGACGTAACAGACAGGTTGTTGATATTCATACATATTAGTAAGAAAGAAAATTGAAACAAGCTGGAAATAAAAAAAGAAAAGACTAAGAGTGACTATAACTGCACCAACCTGACGTTGTACCATGCCACCTGAATACGAGTGCATCATCCATTATTTTCTTACATTAAACTTACAAGGAGGATACAAACTCGAGAACTAAAAAAAAAATATGTATTCAAGGCAGAAAATCCGTGTCTTATAGGTTGGGATGTTGTCCTCTTGTAGGAGTGCCTTCAAACTTTTAAAGTTTGAAAAACAAAATCCTCCTACATCTACACGGAACTGCGGGAAGTATAATGTGTGTTTTCAAATTAGGTTTGGTACATACCACTACAGCTGGTCATTATTAGGGAGGGAAGAAACAAGCTAACCCCCTCGAGACGTATAACGCACATGCTGGTTTACTACTGACGAATCACATGGGATCATTTAAATTCATCCGGGTAGTTATAGTTGCTAAATGATGATCATAAAAGCAAAAGTCCGTCAAAAAACGGCGGCATACCACATCCAGCTGCCTTCCCAGGCCGTAAACAACAGTCAAGTGTGGCTTGACCTTCCCCTTCGCGACTTGCTGTCGGACGTGGAGTCGCTTTATTTGTCACTCCCATGAATGCTAAATTTCATTTTTTTCCCCTCCTCCCGCATTATGTTTTCCCCTCGAATTTGAATTGCCGCGTAAACTTCCGGTGATTTATTTGCGTAACCGTGGACTTTCTTCGACGGTGGCACTGGGAACGTGATGAGGAAAGTCTAAGGTCTACACAAGCAGTTCTAAGCAACGGTTCCACCAGGGAGGTTCCACGGAGGTGGGCGGGCCTGGTACTACAGGCCTCCCAACTGCCCAATGCCATGAGTGCACTCCGCGATGACTCCATTCAGACGTATGGAAGGCAGATATCATAGCCTGACTTTTAGTCATTAATTTTTAAAGTGTATAGAAGAGAAAGATGTTATATCATTTCTTTCCTTTTATAGTTACGTGAAAGGAGTGGATGAAACACACAGAACGAAATAAGATCATAATTATATGTCATGAGAATTAGTACAAATAAAATACGTGAACAGCAATCGCTAGAAGATAGACATTTTGATGACCGAAATAATGCGGTCATTTGACATTACACAAAAAAGCATCTGATTTAATATCTCATACAAAAAAAAATTGTCCGCTTTTTTTTTTCCCTCAAATTTCTTGGAATTCCTCCAAACTTATCACACCAACCATCATCTCTTCTTTGTCATTTTTTTATATCTGTTATAAATCAACATGATCACTTTACGAAGACTCAAGAAACCGAAATCACACTGTCCCTTTCTTTCTTTACTTTTCTCTCCCATTTTCTCATCTCTTTCACATCCTCGGCTCTCTCTTTCGTCTTCTCTTTCTTCTACTTTTTCTTCTTCTTTTTCCCTCTCCTCTCTTTCTCACGTAATTTCATTTTGTGGTCAAGGTGATGGAGTTAGCTGTGTATCCATCCCAAAGAGATTCTATGATACACAATCTCTCTGATCCATTCTTCCTGAGATCTGCCCACAGTGCGCACACAAGCTGCGTGATCGCGGCGAACAGGTGTTGAAGAGGTGGGTGTACACATTGTGTGTACATGATCAACAGAAGGGAGCGAGTTGCTCATTGGTGAAAGACGTGGTAACGGAGCGAGCGCAAAGAAAACAGCAGGTTAGGGGTTCGAAATTTGCCACTGATTTCTCTACCAGTTCGGTTGGTTCATTTACATTGTGCCGTCATGAAGATCAATTTCCGTTTGTTTGGTTTCTACGGGTTAAACAATAAACTTGAAATCAAAATCCTCCAGTATGTAATTCACATGAAATAACGAATTTTGGCTGAAATGTGTTCATGAAATCCAGCGACATCGGCGGCAGCCTCATATATGCAAATGGATAAGGGGTTGATATCATCAACGAACAAGTAGTCTAGGATTGACATGTTTCATGAAATAAAAAGACATAGTTCCTTCGCATCAAATTACTAACGTCTTGTAATAACCTTGCAACGGTTACTATTAGGGGGAAGGAATGCAGTTGATCCAAACTTATTAAAACATTGATTTTAGATCGATATTGTGTGTTAATGTGAGGTAATTCAATTCTTTCTTTATTTCCATCATCAAAAAAAAAAACAAAAAAAAAAAAACGATCAGAGTACAAAGTATACAAGCAAAAAGTGAAGTAGGGTCTATATAGGCCTCCACTATAATGTATGTGCAAATGAATGCACAATGGTATAAAACAATGTATAGGCCTACTTTTCTACAAATGACATCAAGAAGTAAATAAAGTAACGAAGTAAATAGGCAACGACATCAGCTCACTTTATTTGCGTATAATCGTTGATAGCATTACCACGATTTGGTGAAAACACGTGAAAACTTTTATGTCCCATTTTGCTTTATTTACTTCAATTTGGACATGGTCTGACATTGCGTTTTTTGATTACTTGTTAAGCCAAGCTCTGTTAACGGAAATGGCTGCTGCAATAAAAAATGACAAAAACACGAATCTTAAAATACGTATTAAACGACGTAAATCGATATCCCCATTCACAGGACAGTGAACAGATGCATGTAAGTCACTTCAAAAACCAACGACAAATTCCCAATACGAATCATTACATGCAAACGTATCACTTACTTCGTTTTAATGAGTGTAGAGTATATCATCGCAACTTGGAGACGACGTTATTCACATCTTGACAAGAATAGGAGGCAGCCTTCGACCCTCAGCCGTCCCGAGCGAGTTCACTCGAAACTACAGAGGTCGGGCGCCCGCTAGTGTTGCTTCGTAGGCACTACCAAGTTCAGGACTGGTTTATATGCTTCAAGGACTGGCTTATGCTTCATTGAAATATACTAAAATATTTATACAAGCCCGCATTGAGTGTGCTTATCCTGGTACACAAAAATTACACCCCTTCTCCAAAACTCAAAATTAAAACAAAAACAAAAAGAAAACTGTCTTCCCGCGAATAGCCTAGAACGGCTCATGTCTCACAAGATAGTGTCACCATCAATTCGGCAATGACCAGGATAGATAGATATTGTGTACTAGTATATTCGCGATGTCACAGAAGTGGAACAATGTAAAGGGAATATAGATATAGAATATCACAAAATGTTTTACGAAAGGTACACATGTCCTCGACATATTACTGTCATATTTCAGAGGGTGATGTTATTCCCTCTGCCTTCAGAGGGTCAGTAAACTGCTTTTTCACTATGCTAGAAAAAATTAAAACATTGTGGAATCCTTTTCATCTTTTCTATTATATCGTTTTACTACTACATCATGATCATTCAGTTTGTAGTCTTCTTATGCAGTGATGGCAGTACCAACACTTTAAAAGTTCATAACTTTTGATCGGATTGTCCGATTTACTCAAAACTACACACCATGTGTTATCCTAATATTGCTGCATTTACTAAATCCAAATTATAATTGGGGTTAGCTCCTCATAAGTGGCTGTGCCCATCAAACACACAGAAAAGTAATACCATGCAGTCACTTCAGACAACCAAAATTTCAGACGAGCCTATCATGGTGGTAACTACTACTCGTACTACTGAGATGAGCTCTGAGTGTTATAATGATTGGTATCATGTAATATTGCAGCAGGGAATGGAGATTCTGGAGGGGACTGTTCTCTGTAACTTCAAGTGGGATTGACGGATGTCAATGACCGGAGCTTCGAAGCTAGAAACAATTACTACAGCAGCAATAGCCACGTCCAAACATAACTTCAAATCGCCCACATGAGGAGGCAATTCAGTCTCGTAGGCATTTCAGCCAAGTGATCTTTCCTAAATCGTCGTATTTGGGCAGAAAAGAGAGAAAGAGAAAACAAACATAGAAAAGAAAATGGGGGGGGGGGGGGTGAGGAGATAGTATACTTCCACAATAGCAAGCCGTCATTTCAGGGGGTCAAATTGGATACACGCTCGGCTAACGCAGATGACTCGGGTGCGACGATGTAATGGCTTGTGACAGGTACGTGTGGACTCATTATCTCCTCCGAGAGCTCCGAGCTGAATCGAGCTGAGCCGAGCCGAGCCGAACTAAGCCGAGCCGAGCCGAGCCGAGCCAAGCCGAGCCAAGCCGAGCCGAGTTGGATCTCATGACGACGGCTAGTCATACCCCCCTGTTTCTCCACCAGCAGGATTGTGATGAATTTTATTACACCTGAACGCAGGAGTTCGTTTGCTTCCATTATGTGCTTCCATAAATATAGCCCCATGTCTGTCGTATGGACCAACCGGTCTCGAATTCCAAGGCAGTGTGGTGAAACGTTTCAGTACCACGTAAGAAACATAATGCTGAACCACTGTGCTGATTCAGTCGAGAAAATCAATGTTGTTTATGTTTGTTTATCATAATGTTGGTTAATCATCATTGATATTTCCTATATATGTGACGAAACCTCACCAAAGACTATCTCTTATGTATACGGTTCATTTGACGCTACCATGTGAATCTTGATCACACTTGATATTAAGTAGGAATCTTCGATACATATTTGAATAGAAATTGACTCTTATACTGATGATTCCAAAATAGAAAATAAAAACCGAGGAAATTGCAGAAGCAACGCACAAACTACTATGACATTGAGATATTTTGTAAATTGTCCCAGAAAGGGGAAAAAAGAGTAATGAATGTATTAAAAAGGTTCTAACCCTAATCATTTAGCCATACTCGAGTCCTTCAGGGAGAGTCACATACATGTCACATTAACTTCTACCTCAGTTGATACACAGAAACAATTGAAGCGCAGATGAACTTGGCATTATGTCACATGCCATTATTGTGAATTATTTCATTTGAAGTTTTCTGAGATCGTAACTCAGAGTGTTCGTCAATCTCTAGTCTGCCATTGAGACTGGCGGGTCTGCATCGCAAGTTTCAATTTGTTATTTCCACAAGTCAGTGATGGGAATAGTATTATTTTGCTATACCTCCTACATTCAATGGAATTCTCCCTAAAGAGAATTGCGGTTTATGACAAATATTGTTTTTTCTTGCGTCCTAGCAAAATAATAAAAAAGAATCTTGATCATCTCATAAACGATACTACTAGAACATAAAAATTATAAAAACAGGAAATAACGAAGTGTGTCCAGAAACATTACATTGCTTTTTTCCCCTTAATCAACTACTAGTATTCATCATCCCAATCTGAATATGTATAGGGATAAAATGTTTTGTCCATGTATTAAAAAAAAAAAAATATGACTACCCATAATACAGCAGAGAGTAAACTGAGACGACGAGGGGGAGGGAACACTTAACGAAATCAGTTTTAGATGTTTCTGGTGTATATTTTTGTGTGTAGTTTGCTGCTGACATTATATGAACTGGGGTTGATACTGTACCACACGGACCTGAATAGGCAGTGGGGTTGTTCATCGATTTGCGGTCCCGTCTGGCTTTTGATGTCCTGTTGACAATGCGACAAAACTCTTGTGGCCAGCCAACCGAAGTACCAAAGGAGGTATAAAATGTAAGAAAGGAAACCTAAGCGGCTTCTAAACCATAAGCCGTGTATTATTTTCCGCCTACCAAGAGGTTTCCAGAGACATGAACCCAGAAAGGGGGCGTGGCACTACCGCCTGGCAGAAAACGGATAGATGTAACGACTCGCGTTGTATCGCGCGATTTCATTGGCTACCAATGCACTTAGTGCCGACATGTGCACCGGCATCTCTCCCACAAATCACAGCGTTGGTTACAGTGCGGGCTCAACGCACCCGTCCGCGTTATAATCCACGAAGAGAGTCCCCGCACCGTACAGCACTGATGTCATCCTCCGTGCATAACTCTCTGAAGAGCTCTCCTGCATCTACAAACATAAACACGGCGAGTGTTGTGACAAGCCAGTGCCGCGTAGCACCACTACTACTACCACTGTAGCTCGACAAGCCTCATGCTGGCCTAGTCTTCTTCCAGAGTTTTGTTCCCCTCTTACTTTCTACCCTCTCACGCCTGAGCTTTGCACACTACGGCTCTTTCATGCATGCATCGTGCGCCGAACTCCCTGATTTCTCGCAGTCGACGGCTCGACGGTACCTATCAGTCCCGACGGCTGGAATAGACGGGAACTGGTGCGCCTCGTCCGTCGGGGCAACAAGCGGCGGAGCACTGGGACACGCCGCTGCCATGATATCCTCCCAATCGAAGCTGCTCTACCAGCTGAACCGGTACGTCGGGGAGAGGGTGGCGTGCCGGAGGGCCAACAGCAACAAGACGGTGAGGGAGGTGTGTAAAATCGTCACAGATGTTTTGAAGGAGGTCGAGGTTCAGGAGCCGCGGTTCATCAGTTCACTCGTCGAAAATGAGACGGGGCGATTCGAGGGACTGGAGGTCATCTCACCACAGGAGTTCGAAGTCGTTCTCTTTCTCAACCAGATGGGCGTCTTCAACTTCGTCGACGATGGCTCTATCCCGGGCTGTGCCGTGCTGAAACTGAGCGACGGGCGAAAACGATCGATGTCACTGTGGGTGGAATTTATCACTGCGTCGGGCTACCTGTCTGCCAGGAAAATACGGTCGCGATTTCAGACGCTCGTGGCGCAGGCCGTAGATAAATGCAAATACAGGGACATCGTGAAAATGATTCCAGACACGTCGGAGGTGAAATTACGGATTCGCGAGCGCTACGTGGTTTTGATCACCCCTGCCTTCAAGTGCAGCGGTATTTGGCCGCGGAGCGCAGCCCACTGGCCGTTGCCCCACATCCCTTGGCCCAGCCCCGCCCTTGTAGCTGAAGTGAAAACCGAGGGCTTCAACCTGCTGTCGAAGGAAAGCCCTGCTCAGGCTGGCAAGCAGACGTCGGCGGAAGGTGACGCTTGGGTCCTTTCCTTTACCGACGCCGAGAACAAACTCTTGCAAGGCGGCTGTCGCAGAAAGACTCTCAGCATTCTGAAAACCCTGCGCGACAAGCACCTAGACCTGGCGGGACAGCCTGTGCGAAACTACCACCTCAAGTCGCTGCTGCTCTACGAGTGCGAGAAGCATCCTCGTGAAATAGACTGGGATGAGACCTGCCTGGGTGACCGCATCAACGGTATCCTCCTTCAACTCATCTCTTGTCTTCAGAACAGGAGATGCCCGCACTACTTTTTGCACGGACTCGACCTGTTCCACGGAAAACCACATGCTGCACTCGACCAGGCCGCGAAACAGGCGTGGAGAATAACGCGCGAAATTCTCACAAACCCGAAGAGCTTAGAAAAACTATGACGGTGAAAAAAAAAAGACACGCATGTTAGGAGACATTCGGTGTGTCTTGCTTGACACGTCAATATGTCAAAAAGTAGACCCCGATCGCTTGATCCGATGTAAATGGAAAATATATTTCACTATGATAGTTATGGCAGACACTGTTAATGTTTCATATTATACTGATCACCGTGGATGGTGCAAATTTCAGCGTTTGTAATGGGAAAATCGCGACACGAGTTCACCGAACACACGCAACGTAGCCCGAAGGAAAATGTGACAGCACAGCGCTCAGTGACGAAGTGCCACGCCGATGCGCCCCCGTGTACTGTTGTCGGGGCACGGAGGGTTGCTGTCTCTCTATTCCTGTGTATTGCATGGACATGGAGCACGTGGTCCGAGCAGGGAAATAGTAGTAACAGATGGAAAATTGATTGCTCTCGAAAGGACAAAGCCTGGCTTGATTTCATATTTCAGTGAGTAACCGCAGTAAACAGAATATGGAGACTGATAACATGAAGATGTGTATAAAAAATCTAAGGCATGACTGTATAATACTGCTCTAAAATGCTGTAAATTAAAGAAAAAAATCAGAGGTACTTAAAATGTATAAGATTGATAATTAAAACTGAGGCTTACTTGATACACCATAGGGCTAATTACAGATGAATACAAATCTTGGATTATCATCACGGCTAAGCTCAATGCAGAATTAGTATTTTCCCCCTCTTTCTATCTTTCAACATCCCTCTTACCATCTTTGTGTCTATTTCTTTTTTGATATACCAATCAATTGAAAACTTGATGTTTAAAACCTTTGCTTCCCGAGTTTCTCAACCCTTCATTTCACTTCACAGATATCTGTAGTGATTATCTCTGTCGCATATCTTGTTGCAAAATGATAAATATTTCATGGTTACACGTTTGTTCACGTGCATGGTCACAGTACATATGTAGAACTACGTGAAAAAAAAGAGATAAGCAGTTCAATTCCAGGACTTTTGTTTTTAACTTTACCTTAATACTAATAAATCGCTTGCTATCAAAGCAGATAGTACTACAAGGGTACAAAGTAGATATTAAGCAATATGAGAGAATTATTACTCGTAATTAGTCAAATACTTCACAGATCTGTGTTGCTGTTTTGAAATATTTACTGATATGAACTTAATGTCCGCGTTGCTTTTAGAACATCAATCATTTTTGTGTTCTTTTTAGTTTTCTTCCCGTAAAACGAATAGGAAATAGACGACACCACTTCCAACTTTTGGTGTAAAACAAGTTACGAATGATAGATAAGTTTCGCAATTTTCTGACTTACCCGCTTTTCCAATATTCAAGTACTTATTTTCTGCTCAAAGCGATTAGAGAAATATCAATGTCTTTCCCCACGCTGGAGTCACATTGTTACCCAATGATTCTGTTACGTTGTTGTTGCCGTTTAAATAATGGCAGATCATATCAACGTTTTGGGAAGAACCAGCTTGTAACACTTTGTCTACAGAGAGCGAATGAACGCCCGCAACATACATGTACCTAATAACTTCTCAATCACTATGTGTTTCAAAAAAAATCAATTTATATGTGCAAAATGTATGTGTTGGTCTCTCGAAGAGTTATTATAACATGTCTAGGCGGCATGGTCTCTCAAAAAATCCCAGCGTACTCAATATGGTGTTCTCCGTGTCACAGTTTATCACGATTCTTGTTCATTAGATCAAGGTGCGTGTGATAGTATGTGTCCTTGCGAGTCTGAGTGAGGAATGCTGATGAGAACACTAATCATTTTCCTTTTCCCGTCCATGCCATCACATATGAACACTTCTCGTATTAATGATTCAGGTGTTTGTTTGTTTTTTTTCAGAAATATTGTCAACGTCAGACATAGTGAGCATATAATATTATACAAACAATAATTATGAAACCATATTTGACATTTGGCAGTGGTCATTTATTTTATGTAGTAGAAAAATCGGTTCACATTTTTTTTTTCTAGATGTATACTCTTATCATAAATGAATTTGTCTGTCGTAAAGGATTTCCACACATACACGTACACACACAACATTGCGTGTTTAGTGTTTTTCTCACGAAAGTTGCCTGACATGACAATTACATCACTTTACCTGTATCAATCCATTCGTACGATGAAACTGTTGGACGGGACCAGTGGGATGGGAATGTGGCTGCAATTTATTTGATTAGGAAAGAAAGGAAAATACCATGGTTTTTTAATTCATACTGTATACAGACTCGCCGATGGCACAATATGTCCAGTCACCCTAGGATCACTATGACTAATTAGACCGTAAGTTTGATTCGACAAAATAAATATCGATTCAGGTATCATGAATATTACGTAGTTTGTTTATTCTCATAAGTACGCGTGACGATACACAAACACGCACACGCCAAGTATCGATCAGCAGTTGTCTGATGGTATCTTAAGAGATAGCATGGCTATCGATAGTCAAATCACGCGTCAGTTGATTATCAGGATTATATGACTATAATAAGCTTGTTCTTCACCAAAGAAGCATACCTGTAAATCGCCCATGAGACATCAATTTCATTGCTATCCTGGTGTTTTATGAATAATTATCCTTTCTCTCTAACATACACAATATAATTTGTTTGACTGCTTTCAGAAATGAGAATACCGGGAAAAGAAGATAATCACTTTCCTCAAAAAATTTACGGCAAACTGATGAAAATTATGAACTAGTTTTTATAACCTATGCGCATGTCTTCCTGCCATCTATTATTATTTAACATTCTTTTCATATAATTATCATGCCCGTGCGTATTTCACACGCAAGTACGAAATGAAGATGAACACAACATATCAAACTTATTTCAGGGTCTCCCCGACATTGCTAATTAACACAATGCATATTCACTCATAATTATAATAAAGGGACAATTTCTCACGGACTGAAATACACTGAAGCCTTGTGGAGTGACCAGTGAAGAACTGTACACTGTTATATTATCATAGTCCCGTGCTGTGTCACATCATGACGCGGATATGAGTGTGTTTCTTGTAGGTGAATGTGGTGTGGATGTGTTTGCTGTCTGACCTACATTGTACTTACCCTCAAAAGAGATCAAACACTTGAAAACTGTGAGTGTTTTGTGTGTGATGGGAGGGGAGGGGGTGCTGTATGTGTGGTGTGTGTGTGTGTGTGTGTGTGTGTGTGTTGCGCGTGAGTTTAATCTGCCTGTTTGAGTTTGTATTGGTCAGTGAAACCAGAACAGAACATGGGCAAGACGTAGATCTGTCGGATAACCTACACTATTGTGCAAAAAGATGAAATATATCACAGAACATTACTATCCATTTCCCTGATGCCAACTAAGTATGATAATACAGTGTGTGCTTGTTTTGAGCGCCACGTTCTTACAACGTGAGTATAATCTTTTATCACATATTACTTGTGTTTATAATATTATGATATATACAACTGAACACTGTGTAAATATTATTTAAATTATTCATACTATATGAAAAAGTAGAATTAATATGATTGCCAAAGCAGGCAGTAGTCAGCATTGTGAAGTCATCACCGTATATATTTACTCTCCTTCAAATTTGCAAAACAAAGACAATTAGCTACCAATAATTATTAATGCAAATCGATCTGTATAAATAGATTGTATTTCGTGCAAGGCATAGTTTGCAAATGAATCAATCTCAGATGAATTTGATCGTGCCTTATTGTTATTATTTTCAATTATTAAAAACAGCTCGATGACATACATGGTAATGGGAATTTCCTTCAAGGAATGAAATGTTGCACAGAATATCAAGGATATGTGACAGCTGATTGTGAAACTATTCTCTAAGTGTCTTTCGTATGAAATCAAAAGGCATGCTGGCAGTAGCCACAGCGGTCTGGTAATAATTCGGCTGAGTATACTCGGCGCTATAGCCGAGACCTTGACTGCAATATACACACTAACACTGCAAAAATCTATATCGGCATGAATAACGATGATGTTGGACGCGTGACAAGCTGGATCGTACGAGTTTTCGGGTAGGCGGCATTGGATGCAGGGCTGACAATATGGCGATACCAGTGGTAAACAAACATACACACGGGCGGGCGCACACACAGACTCACACGCAAATTATGAGGGCGATCCAATAATGGGCTTCGCGTGTGATCTTCGGGGTTTTTCATCACAATAATCCATGTAATCCTACAGGAGTGAAGTGAGTGCTTTACGCTGGAAATTTAAGACAAGAGGAGGTGTAATACAGCGATTACCAGATTAAATAGCCATGTCAATGACAATACAACTATAAGGTGATAAGGGCCTCCTAACTTTCTGTATTCAACTGCCGAGTCAAACTGCTTACAGTTGATTGTATACAGTTTAGGTGCAATGGTATGTCTTGACTTGTTTTTATCGCGTATGTGTTCCTGAAAATGAAATTATCGTGGATAAGAAGTAGGATTTGGTAAAATTAACATGTATATATACGATAGCATGTCACTTTAGAACGTCAAATTGATCATAACCGTAAACCGTGACTATGAATTCTTGACATCGTTCATTTCGGCGACAGAAGTTCTCTATACTGTAAAGCGCAGGCCTAATATAAAACAAGAATAATCCTATCGATTGTTATGCTAAACTTTAAAAGATCCCATCTGTTAAGCGTGCCAAATAATGCTCAAAGTTTATGACGCAGCAGAAACACGCCACTGAATAAGTTATTTCACGTAATTGTTATATAAGTTATTTCATGTAATTGTTTTCTTAAAGAAACGTTATCAAACAAACACAAAAACGAAATTAATGTCGGTGAAACAGAAAAGTTCATGAAAATTACTCTGGAGCAAAGAGGCGCGTATACACACAGAAAAGGAAACTTTTCAATAAAATTCTACCAACGAAGCATGCGTAGATATCATCATTGATTTGCGAAACCCTCGCCTTTTGTAAGCCTTACTCTACAGCAGGATAGTTGTAAAAGCATTATAGCACTGGAAAATAAATCGCTGCACTGTAAAACCCAATAGGCTCTCAGAGCAAGATGACCCGTTCTGGGTACACTGTACACTATATAACGTGCTTATTTGTCATGGGACGAACAATATTGAAGTCTGGGCTGGATTCCTCATCGGGAATAAATAATAGATCAGCGATGTCCGTTCGTTATTCTTCCTAAACTGCCTATGAGCAGAGACAGCGAGACATGCTCAATAGTCATTGAAAATGTGATACAAGGCGATTTTGTGCGGGATTACCATCGGGACAAACGTACTGAAATCTGCACTACATAGCCACGATAGTCTATATTAGCCCCATTTTTATTAATTTGTCCATGTTCGTTTCATTTCGCCTCTGCACTGAGGCGTTCTCTTGAGTGAAATGGGTCGTAACTGCACGAGAAACTAATGAGCACGTTTAGAAGGAAAAACAGACATCAGACAGATCCGTAACAGGACAGAAAGCGGATATTTTTCATGATACATTTTATATGAAGCTGAGGAAATCAACCGAATCCCTTGCTCTGGTTAGTTTTTTTTTTTTCCTTTGTTCAATGACAGGCCCAAACGAATCAACGATGCAATTCCCCATTGTTCCTCGTCTAATCTGTGATGGGCGACATCATTCTAAATTCTCATTGACGGTATTCCCCAATGTGAAATCAGTATGAAGTAATATTTCATTCATTCAATGAACAATGGGGAAGAGATAGCTCGCCTCGTTCACGAAGATGTTTACTATTCCAATCGAAATAGGACAAAAATATCGGCAGATATAAATCTATACTGTATAATTAATGGAGTCGTCATCACCGCATGTATCAAGACAATTAAAGGCTACACTTCACTGACGTTGCTGGTAACGCTACCATCACATCAATATCTTACCCCTCCCCCTTTTTTCGGGGGGATGTCTGTGTTTCAGAAAAGCGCATTTTCAATTTGGAGCCGTTTTAGCCCGGTTCTAATTCGCCACATATCCCTTTTAGTATTTGCCACTGGTCGCTAAAATTTTGATGACTTTCGTTAAACCAACCACTCCACTTAATAACTCAGAATTCAAATAAAGTTTTGTGTGGTATTATGATATTATTATATTATGATAATATTCATACAGTAAATTATCTGCGTAATCAATGGGAACGTGTCGTGTAACTGACGTATATCAGTGATATTCGAAATGACACACGAAAACAGATATCGACAAAATAAATAGCCCAGAGCATCAGCTGTTTTGGGTAATATCATCTCAATTCACCGTAACATTCTCTTCTCATACTTAGTTCATCAAACATTCAGAAATCAAATCAATTTGGCGATTCATTACATGCAAATCAGACGTTGATCATCCCGAAATCAGGGACGATGATTACTTGTATTTTTGTCGGCTCCGCAAATTAAATTCTCCCCGATTCGAAAATAGTTGGCTGCTGTCGTTAACTTGCACACACGGTGACTGTTCCATTGCTGCGGACTCGCTCAAAAGGCAAGGACGAACAGTGGTGGATGCGCCCACACCACGTTCTCACACAGTATGACCAACATAGGTCTGTGCATATTGCCATTTTATTGGAAAATAATCGTGGAGACAAGAGGGGACGGGAGAGAAAGAGAGAGGGAGGGAGAGAGAGGGAAAAATCTGGCAACTTTATTGCTGGACGGGCACAATTTCAATATGCATCCTTTGCCTCTCTGGTTGGATTGATGATGTGTATACTCATAAATACTTATGAGAGACCTGTGTTCGGCATTCGAGACGACAATCACGATGTTATATATACATGTATATTGCAGTTTATTTGGGGTGGTTCAGCTGTACTTTCGAATGGTTGAGAAGTTGGACACAAAGGGTATTTTTTTTGGGGGGGGGGGGTGGGGGCCATAATATAGGATGAAATAAAGACGGATTTCACTCTGATTCTCTCCTCCTCAATCCCTACCCCACCCCACCCCACCCCACCCCACCCCACCCCGGTGGTGTATATCTTCACAAGGTATTGGTGACATTTGGCGGATATTCAGATTCAAGATAGCTTCACAGAAGTTGGCGACCCACTCTGTCTATAGAGGATCTCTTTCTTTCCCCTCTCAATAAAAGTCCTCCGAATTTTGTCTAATCATAGCGATTCATAATATCATGCCAAATTGTGTCATATCCAGTTAAATAAAACCCCCGCATAAATGGAATTTTCATACATGGGGAAAGGTATTTTCGATTCATCTCCACATAAACATACTCTCTCAGCACGATATACTGATGTGCTCAAGGAAATGACAATTTAGTTTTCTTTTTCTTTTTTTCTTTTTTGTTCAATGTATGGTCTTAGAAACCATAAGTAGTGATATTCAGTTTTAATAATGCTCATTTTCCATAGCTCAGGCTGAGACGTATTGTGTATGTGTGTGTGTTATGTGGGTATTGTGTGTGCATGGTGCGAATATATAGGCGAGTGTGTGTGTTTATATGTAGTTCCTATAACCTGCTAGTCTTGATGCAATAACATGAATAATGCCTCAAATTCTGAATTTGAGGCATTATTCATGCTTTTGCATCAAGACCACCCTAAAAACAAAAAACAAAACAAACAAACAAATCAAACAAAACAAAAACAAAATGACGAAACACATACAGCCCTCAGTCCGTTTCACATAGCGTAACACGGTAATATATCTATATATCCATCTGTATATCTATCATTTATCTGTCTCCATGTCTATCTCTCTATCTGGACCTATGAATCAACTTCAAACTATCTATACCATCTATCTATCTCTATCTATCTATCTATCTATCTATCTATCTATCTATCTATCTATCTATCTATCTATCTATCTATCTGTTATACATGTACAAGATGTGGGTACCCAGGTGTTTCATTGATTGCCTTGCACACCCATCGCATAAAGCTTTGAATCAAAGGGGGATTCCCGTGAAGGCGCCGCCCGACGGTGCGGAGGAGATTTCGCTCAGCTTCCTGCTCGTTCGTCTCCCTCTGCAGCTGGAATGGAACCACTACACTTGCCCTCGGAATTGCCTACTTTGGGTTGGGCACTGTTTATTGTTGATTAATACAAGCGAATTCATGTTCAATTTCGGTATTCTGAACAGGAATTCCTTCCCATTTTAAGTACTTATTGCTAATTGCAGCAGTGGAGGCAGTGTTTTCATAACATAATGGAAAACATTTAGGTCTAATGCATGCAATAACTTTATCACCACCTTCTTCATCTACGAAGTCACAGGCGGGAGCTGATAATGACGAGAATACAGGGAGTTCGATACACCTGAAAGCTTATGTGAAAACTTGGCTGATACAGGCCGGTCATGGAGTAACTACATAATGGGCCGATGTTATGTCTGAATTTACGTACGTCGAGCGGCAAAATGCGTCACACGTCGATCGCCGAGAGGGAATTCCACGTTTTCTGCTCGCGGGCCACGGTTTATTATTGGCGCTCCACGCGCTAATGGCGGGAAATGCGGGCTATCATTTTCTCTAGACGGCGTTGCGGCTATAAATTCATAATGCGGCGAGATCGTGGTCTATTGTGCATCCTCAACGATAAAGTCTGGATAAACTAAAGCATCTCTACTGGCCATTTATTAATTTAGCCGCTGCCTGATACGCCATATAAATACGCTCCTCCCGCACCCATTATACCGTAAACATATAAACACACGGCGGTACGAGGTAGGGAAGGAGGGAAAAAAAAAGAGCAAAAATCCAGCGAGGCTCAGGCGCTTCGTGCTATAGGATATGCGGATGTGGCGCTCGCGGGAACGGGTAGTAGTGACGGCAATTTTAAAAGGCGAATATTGCGAGGAATACGAGTTAGGCTTATTCTCATTAGACAGTCTCGACAATTTTCAGTGAATAGCTATGACGAAGGCAAGTGACCTATTGTCTCGAGTGATGGACTTGTATACAATCTAACTTGTCCCCTTCTATCTCATTTACCATCAATTCAGGCAACGGGCGAATAGTTTCAGAGTATCGAGATCGGCGAAATACGCAAGACATCTGCTTGACAATGGACGAGGAACACTTTAATAATACATTTTGAATATCACAAGCAAAGAATACAGAAAAGGTTTGAAATTTGAATGCACAAAGAAGATGACATTAAGTGGCGCAGTTATAGTATAGATAGGCCTATCCACGGATGATGCAGGGTATTTTGTTTATAGATAAACAAGCTCGTGTGCCAGAGTATAATCATCCACACTACATTTGCAAAACATGTCTCTAACGACCAATTAACGGAATGAATTTCACCTTCGGAATTTTCCAAGCGCATGATTATAGCTGATTTCTGTAGGTGTATGCTACTCTTTCAAAATAATAATTACTGTGAACAATGGTGGAGTAGTCAGATAATTTCCCCCAGTTTTATTTCCCAATCACTGATATACAGACATCAAAGTATATTACGACAGGCATGCCATAGACAATGTATTATGTCCCGAGATTCAATGTTGTACTCAATATTATTATTGAGTTAAGATGAATAAAAGAAAGTAAATTAAACCCGTTTCATGACACACATCAGATATGTCTTCTATTGCCGTTGAGTTGTACTCTAGTCTTCGTGCGCTTGTATTACCTCGTCTCGTACGGTCATTCAAACTATCGATTCATCCTATCTGCGCAAACGCAATGAACTTTGAATTATCGAGATTGACTTCTCTTCGTCCAGACTGCAGACAGTGTCATAGCAACCAATGGACATCCACACCCTCTGTTCACTCTATGCTCTAATGGTGTGCACGAGTTGACCATACATTCAATTCTACATTGAACAGTTTCATATTGCGCCGTTCATCTCAAGAAATTCAAAACAAACGTTTTGCAGACGAGCGCAAGAAATACAGATACATAAAATTGTTCAAAAGACTATAAATGCGACGACAATGCAAACACTCTGCAAAGATAGAACGGTAAAAAAAGACGTTTGTGCATTGAAACGTCTTAATATATTTTCATTCGGGTTATCATAATACAAATGGTACGTGAGAACAGAGAACAACAACAAAATTGTTGCGGAATGAGATTTTGCAAGAAGGGTTAAGAGGGCATCGTTTATTCGACTTTGAATAGAAATTCAAAATCATTGCATGACGAGGAAACGAGACAGAGAGAAAAGAGCAGGTAATATAAAGTACACTGGTACTATAACTCGTCCTGCAAATGCGATATTAATTTGAATCTATGGGATTATTACCAATCGCGGAAGATCAGCCATCGTTGCAGCCCAAGCCATCTCGGAAAGCCGAAATATAGATCAAAATGAGGAGACAGAGAGGAAATCATCCCGGGAGAAAACAACATCCGAGCATCAAACTGTCACGGTCTGATCAGAATGAATATCACATTAAAGCCGCTATAAATGACTTGCTTTCTATTTACGATGGGACGTGGTAGTTGAAATAATGCATGCAGTCGCTACAAATAACGTGACAGCTGCATGGAAGGGGACATCGACATTTCATCTCGGAAAAGGTTAATTGCTTCCATAAATATTCCCCAATGTTTTATATAACTTTGAGGAAAATATTACATTGCTGTATATGTGACAAAGCAACACACTACTCTATTTGTCATGTCTACATGATGGAGCAGTAAATTCAGATATGCGTCTACTGTTGTATCGAAGGTCGAGGAACTGAAGTCGAACGAAAGTTCCGCATTGAGCTTTCTGGACAACGGACTTCATGAACAATCTTAATAGCTATTATGAACGAGCGATGCGGTAATCAGCACTCTGTACAAAAATATTAATAAATGCATTGAGAAATGAAAAACAGATATAGCACACAATAGAGATAAGTACAATTAGGTCGATATGGTATAATGATATGATGAGTACATAGATATAAATATAGATATAGATAGATAGGTAGATAGATAGATAGGTAGATAGATAGATAGATAGATAGATAGATAGATAGAGAGATATATAGATGATAGATAGATAGATAGATAGAGAGATAGATAGATAGATAGATAGATAGATAGAGAGAGAGATAGATAGATAGATAGATAGAGAGAGAGAGAGAGATAGATAGATAGATAGATAGATAGATAGATAGATAGATAGATAGATAGATAGAGCGAGAGAAATATGAAGAGAGAAGGGGAGAGGGAGAACCAGGATTCGAGAAGTAATGTTCCTAGCGGCTTCTGTACTTGACGCACTTCCTTTGTCAAAGCCCCTGATTTGGAAGCATCGTGGCAGCACAGGTGCTAGCAGCTACACGTGGACGAGTTATGATTATGCGGTTAATCGTCAACACAGCGATGCAGCAACAAGAAACACGGGCAAAGTGAAAAAAGGGGGCGTGGTCTCGCTGTCATTGTCACCGTGCTGACATTGACACAGGTGGATTGTCAAGTGTAAAGGTGCAGCGGCGGAGATGAGAGTTCTGAGGCAGGTACAACGTATTCTCTTGTGAAAATAGTTCACGGACACGGGAGGAAAACTGACGCCGAAATCGAACAGAGATGGGCGAATCTCACATGGGTGTAAATTAGACCTTTAAAGTTCTGAAGGTGAACAGAGAAGGTTGAAACATCAACATCAAAAGTTTATCATGATTTCTTTCTAATTATGTCAGAAAATGGTTTGCTGCCCTTCATCTGTTCAACATCAATCATCCTCTGTTAACATTGCACACTTATTTATTGGCTTTTGATCTGTTCAACTTCAATCAGCCTCTGTTAACATTGCACATTTATTCATTGGCTTTTGCATTTTTTTTTTTTGAGAACACGAAATTTTCAGAGAAAATACTTATTGAAAGATATGAAAGAAATTATAGGGATATATTATGACATCGTCATAAAACACAACGAAGGCTTATTAAATTCAATGAGCAATATACATTGTGTTTCGAATGTCTTCTTATGTTTGATGGGGTTGCAGTGGTTCACACAAAAAGCAGAGCTCGAAATCGTGACAACCCTTAGAGCTATCTACAATCTGTCTCACATATGAAACTCTATTTTAAAAGCGGTATATACGAATCATTCACTAACACAAACGAGCACGCGCGCGCGCGCACAAACACACACACACACACACACACACACACACACACACACACATACATCGAAAAGCTGATAATACGTATGTTTTGTGAAGAGATAAACTACACCTGAACACATAGAACACATTGATTGAAGCTACAGAAATAATTACGTCCTTTGACAAAAAAGTAACCATCTTAAGCTACACATAGGAGGGACTGTCCAAACAAGCATGTCTATTGCAGCTGATGCACGACGAAAAACGTGAATTGTTGATTCGTAAGTAATGTGACTTACGGAACATAGCTCCATCAAATCTTTACGTGTCTGTAGTGACACACATTATTTCGACTTAGAAAAAAAACAAAAAAACATGCAGCCAAAAACTTTAAAAACAACGGGAGGAGTCACCTTATAAAGATCACGATATGCCGTAGCTGTCCTTCTTCTTTGGAGAATTTTAATTGTGGGATCGTTTACCTTCTTTTGAGGAAATGTCAGTTGCGTTGCTGAGGTCATATAATTCGATTGCTGTAATCACACGTTATGTGTTATGACGACCAAAGCCGTCAGCATTCCTCGAAAGGAGTTGATATAATACGACACATGCTTTTTTTTTAAAGAGCCGCCTTTTGCTCCACTAAGAATTTAAAGACACTAACGACAAGAATATATCGTTTCCAGGTACCAAAGCAACAACAATTGTCCATAGATATTCCGTTCGTGGTGTTAGAATATCTGTTCGAGATGGGAGATTTTCGTTTCCATGAAATATCATACACTAATTGATGATATTAAGCAAAACTAGTTTGCAATTGTCGGTCTAACAAGAACTAACATTATCGACGAGAGATTGAAAACTTATGCTATGATGCACAATCATTGCAGGTCTTAGCAGGTTTCTACTGAAACACGCTTGACTCTGGACGGTGTGTGAACTACAAAGTTGTTGTTTTCGTGAAACAGATTTCACATCTATAGCGTTCTGATTATACTACACTGCGTGAGAAATATACTCCCTGTGGTTGTCAAAGTTTTGACAGGGACTTTAAGCAACGATTTCTACCCAGAGATGTTGCGGTTTGTCATTGCGGCAAGACACATGCAAGCAACATACTGTTGTAAGTGACACAAACGGCGACACCAGTCTCGCTAAGGCACGGCCCACGTAATAATGATGTTTTCCCCCCAAGAACACGTCAAAGCTATACATGACTCCACGCTCTAGACTGCTTCAATTAAAACGCTTCGAAACATCACGTGCGATAATCATACAGGCAGTCACTGCAAGCCTTTTGCACTAGAACGCTTCCAACGTGCATCCATGTCACCCTTTCCATGTGTAGTCATGCTTCAAACTATGGTCTGTTTTAATGAAGTGTAAGGTCAATGTATTACTAACCTACCTACCCGACGAAATAAAAAACTGAATTATTTGAGTAATGACAAATTACTAAAACTAGTATTTACTACTCCTCCTACTCCTGTACTACTGATAATATTTAAACAGCTATTTGCTGTTCGTAGAGTAGCTTTTCAGTAACAATGCATCCAGAGGGCCCTGCCACTACGTCTATCCATGGTTGTCAATTACAAACACGTTTTATACCAGGGAGAGGAACACATAGGGCTAAACATCTGTCCACAGTCCAGCAGGGATGCAGGCAGAGGGTAGGATTCGAACCCTAAGGCTGCTGTTTATCTACACAGCTGACCAACATCCTATGCAATGCCCCACATTCATTTAACGACTTCATGCACGAGAACAACAGGAGGAATCAGTTACATTCAACAGCAATGGGCATTATGTTCTCATACCACACGTCAGAGCTAAGAATATTATACTCACAATACAGCATACAAGCAGTTAAATGAATAATTAATGATCCCGTCATAGTCAAAATTGTACAATGAAATGTAATCTGTGAAAATGGGGGTATGTTGGTTGTCCAAGAAGACACTGCGCCCTGTTATACTTACACTATTTAATAGTACCATCACTTTCATTAATGTGAGAAACCCCGTATACAGATGAAAACAAAAACGCAGAGGACATGGGTAAGGCATTGGTAGGACGGCACTGTGAGAAAGTCATAGCGATATTACTGGACCATGATGAGACGCGGCGAGATAGCCGATGTAGAATGGAAATGACACAGTGTGTTATGTTTTACAGTATAACAACGTTAGTAAGAAAACCTGGAAATAATCTATCAAGTCACAAGGTGGACTTTGTGTCAGTTTTCACCTGCTGACCAGCGAGCGATAGACAAAGTATTATACTATTTTTTTTTTTTTAATTATACCATCGAGGTATTATGGCGTGATTTGCTTCTACTCCACATTCCCATTTTCCTGTCAATGTCAAACTTAATTTTGCGCGAAACTATATATGTCATCAAAATTATGCTGAAAAATCGTCAGTGGATTTTTTTTTTTAACAACGAGAACAAACATTAGCAAGAGGATAATTTGTGTTGGCATTATCATATCAGCCAGGAGTTTTAATATCAACTTCATACTTGCACACTCTTACTTATTCTACCTTTACAGTGTCAGCTAGACCTTGACCTAATTCGGCAATAGAATGGAGAAATGATTATGGCTTCAAAATAATCTTTGCTTGGCACTTATGTCAGTAATTGCACCAGCATTTTCCGTAGGTGAATAATGCACGCATTCACACCATGTCCACTACTCTTACATCGCACTCTTGTGCAGATACGTAGCTCCCACAAAACACCAACACGCGCTAGCACGAAGAAACTCACGCGGAGTTTCAGGCAGACACTCGGCAGCATCGGTTGACATCTCGCCGCCGTACACACAGGCGGAACACAGGCTGAGAATATCGCCCGCCAGGTTGGATACATGCCGGTAGCACCACGGGATCCGACTCGGTAGCAAACCCCGACGGTCAGCAAATCAGTAGGTGTACTAACAGAGCCAGGGGGGTTGGTTAACTCTCGTGTTTGGTTCTAATTTCACGGAAATTGAAATCTTGAAATCTTGATTTAATGAGATTCTTTGAGCCAACCAGGAATCGCAGATAACGAATAAATTTTCACCCTCTACTAATTCGGAGGGAAGCAAACCCATTCATCATGTATGTTGTTTGTTTGTTTCTGTGCGTGTGTACAGGGAGAGTGTAGTGTCTACTTTTGAAATCCATAATCTTCATAAAACTCGGGGGCGACGAGTTGATAGTAATTGTTTTCATCAAGTTCACACTCAGAGAAAGTGATTTTTGTGTGTGTGTGTGCAACCGATGTGCTGACATTTTTGAACTCATTGTAGTCTAAAAATTGAGTAATAGCCATGCATCGTCACACAGATACCAGCGAGATATTGTAACACCTCATATTCTCAGCATGCGATAAATCAAAGAAAGACGGAAGAACTAAAAATTATGCCACAAAGTTGTCTTGGAGTAAGATAGCCGCAAAGCTCTTCCGTTAACTCTTTCTATTGAAGATTATTTCATTCTTCAAAACCACATATCTGGAGCAGTACACTGATATTCACCATGGAGGCATGAATTACCTCTTACAAGGGGAAAAAACCTCAATTCCAGACAAAGTTTCTCCAAGGTCGCTTTGACATCTGTTTACATGACAATTGTCAGTGATTGTGGCTTGTGTGACTGACTGCTTGCATGTTTCCGTGTTTGTGCGTGCGTGCGTGCGTGTTCGGTAAAACAACAGTAACCTGCCATGCATTTGTGCATTGTAGTGCACAATACAAAGACAAGTTGTCTTGTCTGTCTGTGACTACACCGCATAATTTTGGTGACTAGTGGCACCCACTGATGGCACACGTACCACGTTGAATCACGTGATAGCTAGTTGATGAAATATGAGCCGTATTAAATATTTTGTACACTGTTAGCACAAGAGTCGAATTAATGAACTTTGTTTCGTGTTGCATTTTTTTCTTCAGTGGGTTGGTGTCTTTTTTATGTTAGATAAGCAGAAAAGGTAATGTAACTATGAGTGTTTTATGAATATAAAAGTTACTGCAATAATATAGACAATTATGCCATTTGAATATTATAATTGCCAATAGGAAGTCATCAGCGTAATACCCGGAGTGCCTGGACGGGACCTTGGACTGCTCGTCCCGTGGCAATGAACCCAGTGCGCCGAACGGGCGGGCGGGCGGGGTATGTCCCGGTTGAAGTTATCATCTGCGTACATACTTGGTCTTTTACAAATCATCCAATTCTGATTTGCTCGCCGTAAGATATGGTCACGTGCGTTTGTGCACGCATGAATCATAATCTGGAAGTAGAGCCCCCGTTCTCGTTATGCAAGGCGAAGTCGCGGATTTTGCATCAAATTAAGAGATGATTTGGCGGGAGGGCGCAGTACACCAGAATGCCACGGAGGAACATCTTCTTCTTTAGACGGAGGGATATAAATCATTATTTGGTCCCGTAATTGAAAGCCTGACTCCGAGAAATTATCTGCGCAAGATCCGAGGCGAGGGTTCTGTCTGATGATTACATGACAGTGTATTACATCAATCTTTGTTTGTTCCATCCACTAATTTCCGTCCATCAACTTCGTTTTGCGGCCCGATGCGTTTTCCTCGCACGAAAGAAAAAACAAAAACAAAGACACAAACAAGACAGCCCCAATACCACGCACCGCACAAAACAGAAATCATTATGATTTGAACTTCGAAAAACCTCAAAGGTATCTTTATACAACGAGATCGGATAAACGCTGTAGGGTAATGAATTCGTTTATTCGAGATTTCTTGTGTATCTTATGATGATAAATCGCTCGCGGTCTTTGTTACATCAACGTCAAGTACGTGCTGATGAAGAAAAAGAAAGACAACAACCTAAAAACTCCCCCAAACATGGACGTAGCAATACATTAAAACATCAATATTTAAGGCAAGTCTTCATTACGACCTAAACCCTCTCTCACCTCCCCTCCCGCATCTCGAGTAGCCGATTAGTGCTTCTCTTCTCCCTCTATGCTTTGGTCTCGCAGGAAATATTTATGAAGATGGATAGGTGGCGGCTTTGCCCGAAGAAAATATGATAATATACTCATGATTGACAAATGACGATAGCACGATAATGGGGGTACCGAACTGCGATCTCCTGCAGAAAGACGAAAAGCAACCCAGGTCTTTTCATCTTCGCAGGAGAATAAATAGCTCATGAAAGAACGTGATTTGAAATTAAAAAAAAAGAAGTTATCTTAGAAATAGGGGTGGGGGATGGAACCAAACTTGTTAAAAATCAGAGGGAAATCTGACCAGAGTCGGACGAAACCTAGAAAAGGTTTGACCATTCAATGCCAAAAGGTAATCTCTCTAATCTATATAGGCCCTATAGAATAGTGAGACAACCACGTCTGTTTGCTTCTTCGTTCTTTTCATTTTTGTGAAAAGTAAAAATAATGAAAGGTCGTATGATGACATGGGCTTTCTCTCTCTCGGATTATTATACGCAGGAGATATTCCTAGCAGAGTCACGGAGAATATTCTATAAGTGAGAAAATCTAAATGAGTTCCATAACTTCCATTTCACGTAGAAGAGAAGGAGAAACGGACGGCAAGTCAAAATAAAAGTCACGTGATAGTCAGGTGAAGTTCGGATGAAGATAAGGTGACAAAGATAAGTCAGAGGCATGGACAGCATTCTGTAGCTAATATTTTAACAACACTCGTTGCTTCACTTACATTTAGTTTTACTCTAAAATGCTATCTTAAGTTTACATAGGCCTATACGGTTACAATAATCTGCATATTATCAACTGTTGCTGTCCCTTCACGTTGTCATATTCTCTTGGCTCTTCGTCGTGTAAATCCGACATCAAAAAGAAACGAATGGAACACAAAAATATAATAATACCAAACAGAAAACTGAGATATCAAGACAAATCAACACTGAAACGTTGATTCTGAGTGATGAAATTTGACATTATTGAAACAGTACGTGACTGGTATTTATTTTTCTAGAATGCAACATCAGATTCTGCGGAGGACAACACCATTCTACCATTTATGGAAAGCTGATAGAAAAGACGAACATTATTCTTTGACATACCGACGCATCAAAATAACGCCAGCCATTTTCATAACGGCTACCAACTGTCGTGATTTGAAACAAAATGCGTGTGCTTCAGTTTCAAATTCTGACGATTTGCAATGCTTTGTTTTCGTCAACGCTAGACAAACAATTTCTATTTTATTCGCTGATATCATCATAACTTTCATGATTTGGTTGACTTCGCACACTCTGGCTTGGTCCAGCCGGACATCGTGATCGCTTGGAGTAGCTTACGGACGGCGAGGTTATCAAAACTAATTTGCCCGCGATCGCCCTCCGTAGTCACGCCATTACAGTGGCAAGATGAAGTTGTAAATCAGCTCCTCATATAAGCTCCCCACCGTCCTCCCGCGCCCATCTCCGGCAGGCGCCGTCGTCTGCTTTACGACAACATTAAGTTCATATGTGTAGTCTTTTTTTGCAGACCCTGTTGGATACTTCGACGGGGTAAAGTCCCGTGTATGATCGTGTTACGAATCGTCATGATACTGAAACAAAATATTCGACTTCCAACTCAGTTGTACTGTTAAGCATATTTGTGGAGAAGTGTAAATAAAATGCTAATTCTCGGGGGATTGTGACAACATTTGTAAATTATTTGATCAAGGCGACTAGATTTGCGCTTTATTAATGATCACCGCACCTCGGCGATACTTACGGTACGGGAGCGGAGAACGAACCGATGCCCGTTTAACTGGGCTGGTTAATTGTGACATAGCGGGGAACATTCGGGCGATGGCGTAAGTACGGAGCCAAACCAAGGACGTGGTCGCCCGCTGTTTGACCCGGGTCTAGCCGTCTCCAGCTCTCCGTGAGAGGATACATCAAATCGACGCGCTGGTTTAACTCTCTACATACTGACAACTTTACTGGAAAAGTTTACGTGCAGTCGACGTGTTTCATGTGGGACACACTGACCCAATGCAGATTATTTATGTGGATGGAAATGTGCTTTATTTGTACAATCTTCTTTGGCGTTAATTGTATCCTTCGCATCGCATAACTGTAGTCTTGTAATCACCTATCAATAATGAACTGAAGCGGAAAGGTACATTTATGTTTCTTAAATTATTGACCAAAAATATAACACGAACATTATTTTTGAGAAGACACCACTAGGGCAATGCGAGTTTAAATAATCGTCATATTAAATTGCGTATTTGTTTGTGACCAAGAACAATATTTATCCAATGAAAACATGTGAAATTAAGAAGACAAAGAACTCTGTTTAGCTTTCTGGTTTGATATTGGTAGTCTATATTTTGATTTCATATGTACACACTCGATTACCGAATATAACATAATCATAATAATTATTCACTTTTACATTCCTTAGGTCTGATTATTCATCTAGATGGACAAAGTAAATGCCGTACAGTAGAATTCGTCAGAAGAAAAAAAAAAGAAGAAAAAGGAGAAGAAGAAGAAAACAAAAGAAGGAAGAGGCCTGAGATTTGAACCCATAACCTACCACTTATTGAAAAGCGGCACTACTAATCGGGAACCACAAGAAGGGAGAAGAGGGGGAGAGGAAAGAAAAAAAAAAAGAATCACCGTATGCCTATCACTGTATTACGGTAAATGATAACATTCTGAAGCATTCAAACATAATGTCAGTGGATTGCATGACAATTCGAAACTGATTGAATGTTGCGTTTTATCTAAGTTCACTATTGGTCAACAAAATTACCTTTATTATCATTATTGTTATTATTGAGTGGCTTAAAACAGGACATAAAAACCCCGCTTCGACCTACAACCTCGTGGTATCAGAAGAGTAGTAAATATGTCTTCAATTTAATTGAAAATATGTGGTTTTTCTTTTTACCTTATTAATGATATATCCCCATAAATTTCACTGATCATATTTTGTAATGTCGATATATGTATGCACTTATTTCTTATATAAAACAAATATATTTACATGTTTTGTAACAGATGGAAAAGTAAATGAATAAATTAAAAGATAATCTCCCGTCGACAATAGATATAAAAATAGAATAATCAATGCAAAAATTAGTTATCATTAAATTGAACACAGTGGACTGACTGGCATAATGCATTCAGCCCAATCCCGAAGGTCAAATTTGTCTGCCAGGGTCAAACCTGCGTTGGTCATATGCGGTTACACATAAAAAATGTAATTTTGAGAGAATTCGCCTTCGCATCTGTGTCGTAATACTAACCATATAAACATAATAAGGAACATGCATTATCGAATGCGGTGGGCCATATTTAAAAAGAAAGAAAGAAAAAAAGAAACATACTTAATGAGCGAATCAGAATAGATCAAAAATATTTCGATACCAGTCGATATAATTGACTGCAAAGGCAATAAAGAGTACATGGGTGCTGAGACAATATTTTAGGTGAATGTTGATTATCTATATTATAATATCTGCCAACTTTCTGGAAGTTTTAAGTGCAGGACGGCCTGTTATAATTCAGAAGAAGCAGCTAAAAGTCCAATTAGTAGGCCTAAAGTTGATTTCTCACGGTCGCATTTTGGAAGCTGCGGGCTGGCAATATAAAGAGCCTCCGTTACACGCGATTAGATTAATATCAGGTGAACATAATTTTCCCCTTTAGTGGCTAAAGATATCAGTATTTTTACATAACACTTATTAATCTATATTTACAAATTAACTTATCACAATCAAACTTTGGGCTCATATTGGCTTTCCGGGCTCAAATTTACTTGCGTGGATGACATCTTATGTTAACTGAGAAACACGTATGCGAAATATTTCGATATTTTTCTGTTCGTTTCTACAGCTGCTCCTATTGAGCTATGTACACTTTGCATAAAATTCCCATTTTGTCAGCACTCTAAAAAGTACGATTTCTAGATCAATCCAAGCTTTAAATATAAAAGAGAACGGTCAACAGCAGTGTGCTAAGCGGTATAGTGTCGTAACCACAACCTAATCTGTGCCTGTAAAGTTCCCCTTCGCGCTTAAAATTTGGGGCAGTTAAATAGGTCGATTATCAAATCAGGGCGGAGTGTAAATGAGCCCAACAAATTCCTAGAAGTTCAAGAAGTAACCCAGGACATAATGGAGAGAAAGTGGGATACAGAAAGAGACAGTGAGAGAAAGAGGGAGGGAGAGAGGGGGAGATATGGGGAGGGAGGGGGACAGGATCGCGGTGATTCTGCTCTCAAGTAGTGTCCTTACCCCACCCCATCCCATCCGATCTTGCCAAGCCCCATGCCCAGAAACCGCTCCATTTTCTCTCATCTCGCGAGAATAGGCGATTTCCTGACAATATTAGCACGATGCCTCAATTAATGACCACTATCTTTTCCCGACCCGTGCCGGGGGATATCCTCCCTGACGCGAGAAATTTTGTCCCTTTTTTGTAGAAAGGGAGAAAAAGAGGGAGCGAGAGGAGCTGAGAATTGGGTCTCGAAGAGGCTGAGGGGGAAAGGAAGTTTTTGTGGAGTGACTCATGCGGTAATGCTATCATGATGGTTTGAGGAGAGCAGAAAGTTACTTTGACCTCATGCACTATTAAAACTCATCATCAGACTGCTTGCTTGCCGACCAGCCTGCCTGCCTGCCTGCCTGCCTGCCTGAACATCGCTTCAACCGTAAACAAGCGAACACACTCAAGCTGAAGAGGGGAGTAGAAATAGAGGGATTGGAAAGGGTGGGGTGGGGGTGGGGTTGGGGTTATGAAAAGTAGAAAGAGAGGGAGAGAGAGAGAGAGAGAGAGAGAGAGAGAAGAGGGGTCCGTAACAAGATTAGGAGACAAAGCAACACCACAGAGATGAAAGCCGATATGTAGCAGTCACAGCAGAAATCCTATTGCATTTGATTGCCACTATAAAAAGCTTCGTGTGACAAGAATGTTATACGATAGCTGAAAAAAAAAGAGAAAAGAACAGAGGATAATTCGGAAAAGCGAATAATGGTGTTTTCTGTAGCTTTCTTCCTTCGAATCTTCAAAATGTAAGAATGAGAGTAAGATAATACAATGAAAATGTTCGGAGAGGTGACAAGACAAAACAAACAAATAAAGCATTTAAGACCAAACTCGCCAAAAACACGAAAATGCTTAGCTATTAGCAATCGATCACGGTGCAAAGTTTGACGAATCCCTCGAAATGGTTACCATGACAAAGTCGAATGTTTTGCAGTCCAATCAGGGAGGTGGAATGGTCCAATGAAGTGCATCTCATTTGGGAGGGCAGAAAGAGGGGGAGAGAGAGGGGGGGGGGGAGAGGGGAGGGGAAGAGGGGGAGGGGAGAGGGTGGGTAGAGAAAAGAGATCGAAGGGAGAGAGAAGAAGTGGTGCGACGAGATCAGGATCGCGCGGGGAAAATGAAGTCAAATTGGCACATCACAGGACAGTCAGGCGAACTAGGAAGTGGGTCAGAGGTCAAGACTAATCACACCGCGCTGAACTAAGAATACTCTTTGAAATGACTAGAAAGACAATGAGAATGTGATACGCAAAGAGAGGGCGATGTGACTTGTCAGTGTTTGTGAGTGGGGCACATTATTATCTGGACTTGTCGGAATAATGTTTCAGGTGGATCGACAAAAGCTTTTGGTTAAAAAAAAATATCAGTTCAGATAATCATGGCTTTATAAGCTGTTGACGATAAACTACCCATGTATACATCGCGCAATAATGATGAATTATAGCGACCAGACGGATGTCACTCGTGGATCTGAAGACCATGGACACTTTCAGAAACAAGAGTAATGGATTGTGTTGATTTTAGGGAAGGAGCAAGACATAGAAATGAACTAAAAATCGCTTGTAAGTAGTGTGCATACTGTTTTCCATAACCCCACTACATTACGATCGCATATCATTCATTACATATATTTTCTCACTAATCACTCTCAACCTGTACCAAACCGAACAAAGAAACTCCCTGACGTCCTCCTGTGTGTAAAATCTTTTCAAGGTGGGGGGGGGGGGAGGGGGGGAGGGGGTGGAAGGTTAAAGCATACTAACCACTTAGCTCGAGAGGAACTGAGTGATATTCCCTTTAAACAGACAAGTGAACTGGCTGATGTTCACGTACGATCTCTCCGTAATTATTTTAAATGTCAAGAGTTAGAGCAATGTCGGCGGTGGATTTAAACATCTGGATCCGTGATCGCGACAGGAACACAGACGTAACACGCTTCATCCTCCAATGAGATGATTAGGTAAACGAGAAGCAGGTTCCCTATCACGCTTTCCAAAATATGTGACTAGGTGTTAATACACGATCGTACACGATCTCCTGTGCATATCTGGCGGTGTGTGTGTGTGTGTGTGTGTGAAATTAAAATATGTTACTGACACTCCCTTGACAGGTTACATGTGAAGACGTAGAGACTTTAATCCCCCAGAGGCTGCTTACTGTACTAAAGATTGTACACATCGTACTTTAAACTCCTCCACTGACATAATCTACCTTAAAGCACAAAATATAGGATTCTCTCGATCTGTGACGGAAAAAGAATCTTTGGCTGACTTGCAAACGTAAGGCAATACAATACGCTGCCTGCACACACACTACGGGGGACATCAGGAAATACAATGTAACGTAAAAATCATAGTTGTAAGCCCGGGTGTTTCCCGGGCGTCAGTAAGGAGGGATGACCGTTTCCCGAGGCGGACCTGATCTCACCCCTTCATCAGATTTGATGCCCAAAGCACACTCAAAACTCTTGTACCAAACAGTCTGACAGACATGGTATTGATTGAGCCTCGACAATGGTATCAGTGCCAGAAGCAACAAGGAGCGCACGTACAGTCTCTGTAGACAAAGATACACACAGCCTCGGCGTAGCGGAACTCTCCAGGATTACCTCAAAAACTTTCACTTTCCCAACCTATCTCCACAAGACGAGAGAGAAAAAGAGAAAGTGGGAAATAATATTGAATTTTCAACCCATCGCCCGCATGACAATCAATGTGAAAAGAGTTAAGAGCAGACAAGTGACGTAGAACCGTTACCTCATGACAATACAGGAAATGCTGTCAACAGGCAAACGTGACCCATTCAGCGAGTTTGAAGAATCCCTTTCTTTCTTCACTTTCTAGGATGATCCTGCATCCTTTGCATTTAACGGAAGAAGGTCGCAATTTTACAAGGCCCATTAGGTTCCCATTAGCCCATACTCAGGAGTTAGCCGAAATTTGTCTTTGGCCGTTAAGGTAACATAGGTCACGGCGTAAAATGAGTCCGTGGTTGGTGGCGAAATTGGTGGTTGGTGGCGAAATTCGACATTGTTCATTTGCATATCCTTTTTGTGTGTGTGGGTCTTCTTCCAATGATAAATAATGAACATGTCTATGACAAAAGAACATTAGAGCTGTATCAAGTCCAGCTATGCGTGACAGAGATATTGCACATGAGTGCTACTATCAAATGGAAACCGCTTCCAATTTAATGTACAGTATATCTTAAGTCTGATAGATTTTACAAATCTGTTCTCATTTTCCCTTTTTTTTCTTGTTCCTACCCAAAATAAATTTTAACGTGTTTCAAACAGAAAAACCAGCAGACTGTAAAGCTTGGTTAGCAGTTCATGCATTCGTCTATATAAAACTTCAATATTATGAACTAAACGAAAATAATTACCATGGCTGGTTGCTATGGAAACTGCACGTGACATGTCTGGACAAAATAATATCGGAAGCTGACTTTTTCGATGCATTGGTGCCATGTGCTGACCTTTCAGACAATATTACTCTCTTCCACCATGAATGTCGGTGTTCCCTTACATACACTGGGTGACGGTTCAAAGTCACGACGTTTCAAACACAAAACAAAGTATTAGCCCTTAGATCGGTTATTCATTATAGCACTTTTGAATGATGACCAAATGTGTCACACACATCACCAGTACACGCGAACAAAATGCACAAAAACACAAACATTTCAATTCAACTAGAAAATACAACAGAGACACATTTCTTTTTTATCCTATGAAAAAAGTTCAAAGGAAAGAAACCACGATAATCGAATTAAATGATTGTCGACGTGATTTTATAACCGTCAGATCTACCGATTTCTTTTTCTGTTCAGACATTAGAATTCATCTTGGTGTACATGACGTCTTGAAACTAGCTTCGAATAATCAGAACACAACAACTGTACTTGTCTGCTAGCTCCCACCATTCTGTGCCAGTACAGTGTCATTAACCAATGCAATCTATAATCTGTGTTTAGTCACATATGGTAATACATTTATGAAATCGAGAGTCCAAGTTGTAATCGTATCAACAAATCGCATTGCTTTATTGGATCAAGTTTGTTTGCTCAGGAAATCGCCCGTCAACAAGGCTGATGGAATTGGACATTATCTACCCCATCCCCTCCCCCCCCCCCCAAAAAAAAAAGATAAACAAGGATGTCTCTTTGAGACTTTGTCATGCAGGCAACATATAAATTCAACTAAACCGAAAAATCCCCAACGTGATAACAGTGAACCATATTAAATTACGAAACAACAGCCACACCAACATATGAATTTTCCCCTAAATAGCCCATTAGACACTAACTTTTATCTGCATCACGCCGTCGAGAATATTCAAACTAACTTCACTTTTCGTTGCACGTGTGATGTGCAGTTCGAAAATCGCGCCAGAGAAACCACAACACATGGCGACGTGCGAATCCGTGCTAGACCTGCCTACCACACACAACAGGTGGGATGGCACTGGAAGCAAAGCGTGAAGGTTAAGGTTGGGTCGCTCTCATCGCCTGCCCCTCCCTGCAGTGGGATCCGCACAATAATATACCCGACGTAATTTCGTCTTAACTCTGTCAGTTCCGTTTACGATATGATTATATGCAATGCCAATAATATCTTTGGATGATAGTCCTGAGAAGTCACAGATTACTGTAGTGGAAATTACACCTCAATTATGTCAGTCCTTCACTGAGACGCTTCTGTTGACTACCCCTTAAAGCCTCGCTTCTCGACCTTTTTAGGCCCACTTTGGCTCGTACTTGTTTCTTATTCTTTTAGGTCCAGTTATATATATATATATATGTATATATATATATATATATATATATATATATATATATATATTAGATCGAATACAAATCTTTTTTTTTCCCAATTATTATTTTTATTTTGGGAAAACATCACGGCCCACCTGGGAGAACTTCGCGGCCCATTGGTTAAGAAGCGCGACTTTAAAGTATTAAAAAGGCAATCCGGCTGATTCTGTATAACATAAAATGCGTTGAAATGAGATTATCACCTTCTAACTTCTGACAAGTAAAAACTCACGTTCTTGGGACAAAGTAAAAACTGCATCATAGATATCTCTGGGATGATCAATTCGATCACTGACGGACCTATATCATAAAACCCTGCTATGGTATTTTTTCCCAAATGAAACCCGAATTAATCATATGGTAACACAGGTTATTTGATAAATGGCGTCGCGCCAAAGGAACGTCAAATGTGGACTGATTTTATGGATCTCTTTGGCAGGTGTTGTTTTTTATAGTCTGTTACCTGCTTCCAACTACAATCAACAACATCCCTTAGCAAAGTATAACACAATATATTTCCTTTTTAAAGCTCCAACAATTAAAGAAAAAAAAATGTGCCAAATAAATGGAAAAACGCATAAGAAATGGTCATTTCCTCATACACAAGACAGTTAGGAGTGATGATAGGTGTTATTGCTAGAAAAAAGAAAGAAATAAATCTGCAGGAGAACGTTGAGATCATACCTGTTTGTGGCAGTGTGTATTGTGTGTTCTGCTTTCGTTTTCTTACTTACATGGAGTTTTTGCATTATCATATTGAGTTTGTTTTGTAGTTGTGCTATCATTATCTTTGTCTATGCCTGTTTTCAGCAAAAGTTTGTCTTTAAAATCAGTAAAAGAACAAAAATGTATCTGACCGTTTTTGTTTGTTTTCAATGATCACGGTCATAAACATACGTACACAAAAAGGAATATGAATATAATTTAATCAACCAATATAGATATGCACCTGTCATTGATAAATATTCATACAACTTGCAAGGAAGGAAACAAGCATAACTGAGATCGAGTTTGAGATTGCAGAACATTCACAATTTTTACTCTTCCTGATCACAATGTTTGCATACACTCAGCATCTGCGTGAAAGAAAATAAACTCTGACCAAATCAAATTGTGCCTCTTTCAGTACGTGTTTACTTATATCTTGAGCGTGAATGCGCACGGTTCAATCGACAAATATTGGATGCCGGAGTGAAGAGGTATGAAATTACAACCAGGATAGAATATTCCAGGATGGCAGGGGACGTTTTCTACCATGTGCGTGTTTGTTCTTTTTTTTTTAAATCGTCACTTATGAATAAACATGGCAATTGATACAGCATGCGACACTGCCAGTCCAAACGGGCAGTGGGTATGATATGGGGTATCACAGTCTCGCTTCAATGGGGCGATGACAAAACGAAGTGCATCTCATCATTCCATCAATCTGTCCAAACGGTCAATAATGGTATGATATATCTCGCCACTATCTTCCTCCAAACGCACCACAATGAAGGCAGACCAGGGAGACGATATGACTCTGTGGACGTGTAATTACCAACGGTAGACTGTATACCACTATTTGGAATGACACAGACATGACTGGGCATAGGCAAGCTTGCATGTACGAGATATATACATGATATGAAAGAACTCTGCTATTTATCATTAGTTTATCCTGCATCTCTATGTATCTGTCAACACACACATTATTATGATATAATATATAACTATATTATTATATATGTATGTGTGTGTGAGCGCGCGCGCGTGAGGGTGAGAGAGAGAGAGAGGGAGAGAGATGGAGGGTGAGAGAGAAGAGAGAAGTAAAGAATGGATATTTATTCCGAAATATAAGATAGGTAAAAATCAATACAAAGAGAGTGATTTCACACTAGAAGACCCGGCCCGTGACAAGCGAACGAGGGAAACGATAGGGCCATTCGGAGGTATAGGGTTGCCTCTCGCATGCAGCCGACGCCAACGCGGGCTAAGCGGGTCACTGCCCGCCGGCAAGTTTGTGAAGTTACGGTTAAAGGACGCGCTGTACGGAAGCAAATGAGTAGGAAGCTATTTCTCCATTTCTAAGGAGCTACATCTCTTACAGGGCGGCGGAACGGGGGAAAGGGGGAAAGGGGTGCAGCATCCCCCCCCCCCACACACACAATATAACGTAAAACAAAACAAAACAAAACAAAATAACTGCAGGTCCAGCTTTCCAACTAAAGAACATGTTAGAACATAACTCTTGCAAAATTATTTGATTGTTAACCTATGAGGTTGACGCAACAAAACGCAAGTGCTTATTTCTACACGATCTGTCAATTTTTGTACAGAGTAAGCACAATCTATTTGACGATCAGTCCACTCGACAATAACTCCACAAAATGTAGCTCAGTCCACACAAATGTCACAATCAGTAAGGTCTATTTGTGGTACGTTCGATGCACAACCTCAACGTGAAGTACGAAAGCTACTTGGCAGCTTGACAAAGTAGCTTGTAACTCAGCTAAAACTCGACGGCAGTCTAAGACAAAATAATCGGACTTCTTTCTCCTTTTTCCTCCTTTCTCAATTTTCGTCAACCCCAATCGCCTCTTGGGAAAGGGAAATTTAGGTATGGATTGACACAATCGCACTGATCACAATAAAGAGTTGTTATTTTGACGTGTGTGCGTTTCAAAATAGGACTGAAATGTATTTGTCATTTTCGAGTTATGGTATTTATGTACAGTTATCGCAGTAGTATCCTCAGTTCTTATGAATACAAATAGAGGCTATCACTTTCGTGTAATGTAAGTGAATTGAAGCACTACGCAGTGCAATACCATTATGTTGCGCATGCGTAGAGATCTATACAATCCATGTGGGTTCTATATCACCCATGTGCGGTTACTTTTGTCTTTATTGCAGTTTGCTTGATAACGGATTCTCACTCGTCATTCCTATTCTTTCACATTCATTCCACCTAATTTTGCTCTTCGCGATGTGGACCCCGCGCGGACAGCCCTCACGCTGGGCCGAGTGTCGGGGCTGGTTTGGTCGAGAAATCGCCAGAATCTCGTCTGAATCTCAGACATCCTGCTGCGCAACCGGAAAATATCTTCGCACCATGACTAGGAGGAAAAAAGAGATGGAGAAGGAGGAGGAGGAGGGGGGGGGGGGGGGAGGGGGTGATCACTAAATTCCACTCAACATATTCATATTTTCTTCTTAATTTGACATTCTCTTTCCTTCATAAATGCAAAAAAGCACGTCCCACTCACACACACTCACACACACACACTCACACATACAAACACGCTCTCCCACTAACCTTTTTTTTTATGTTTTCTTCTCTCCATTATGCACTAACAACGGCCCTGATCAAAACAGTTTGGGTTTCTTTGTTACGGAATAAAAAAGAAATGGAGACGATCACGAATACGAACACAAATCGAATCTTGATAGTCGCGGCTGAAAAGGTTTTTGATGGCGATAAAAATGTGGCGCGTTTGTGAAGTATAATACAAGTTCTATTTTCTCTAACCCGATAAAAATAACGGCTGTCAGTGATATTGATTGCGTTGTTTTAATGTTTGTATGGGATTAAAAGCGGCCAGAGTGTCCCAAAAAGATAAACGCGATAAGCTCAAACAATGCGGCTAGCATCAAGAAAAGAAATCTCGACTCCAAATGATTTCATAAAATTAAAAAGACCAGCGCTACAATTACCTTCAGGGAACACACACACACACACACACACACACACACACACACACACGCACTCACACACAAACACACACAGCGCAAAGTATAAAATCAGTGAGATCAAAATTCTTCACAAGGGAGACAGAAGAATATGACTCTTTGTCGAAAACGAAAGAGAAGAATGGGACAGAAATCGGAGGTTAAAGTCGGCGATCTAAAAGGCAAGGCTAGAGGGAATTACTGGAGTAATACAACAAAGCGACTAGCGATGTTATTCGCAACCTCCTTTTTCTCTTTTTCTCGCTCTCTTTAATTTCAATTTTCCCTCCGCACAGTCGCAGGTTGGCGTCATGTGCACGGTAGAGTTCAAGAGCGTTGCTTTGATCGCGTAAGCATGTGCTCCCACGGATTAAAGCACGAAATGCGATAATCTCTGCTGGTAGCATTTTGTTTTCTTTTTTCTTAATCATGGCAGCAATGCACTTGCTGGTCTTTGTGGTATTGTTTATAGAAAATATGAATGTTTTCTGCAAATTCTTGCGCGACATGTATTGTATTTTGACATTGTAGCATGTAATTACCAAGACAACTTGGTTCGATATTCTATAATCTTAGGGTGACAAATTAATCTGTTTAGAGTAAAATGTTGTATTTGTTTGTTTGTTTCTGTGTGTGTGTGTGTGTGTGTGTGTGTGTGTGTGTGTGTGTGTTTCCATGGCCGAAACGGTCTTGAGGATTTAACTTTTGTGCATTTATTTTGTATTCTGAATTACATATGAAGTACTGAAGAAGACTGAATATTGACAATGAATATAAGAGGGGAGATAGATTAGATTAGATGAGATTAGATAGATAGATATATAGATAGATAGATAGATAGATAGATAGATAGATAGATAGATAGATAGATAGAGGAACAGAGATGTTTGTATGCTTCGAATTGAATTCGAGCACATTTTACGTTGCAATGAACGAGACGAGGCTGCAATGTTCATTTGTATGGGTATCACGACTTTCTAAGAACGACAGTGCCCCATTCGACATGAACGTTACGACAAGAAGATGACAACTTTACAAAAGGATTTCAATATCATATTGTGCGCGTCTCTTTATCGTGCGTTTTCCACAGTCGTTTTCTGCGGGTTGGAGTAAGGTATTGATAGGTCACGGCAAGCAGCAATGTCTATTTGCATTTGTTAACCTTATCCTGTATAATGGAAACAATGCATGCATCGCAGAGGTTTCTCATGCAGAGAGACGTGTAGAAGCCTTTGTGTGATGACAAGATAAAAGTTTAAGTTTCCATATATGAATATGGCTTTCTTGCGAAATTCTACATGTGAACCTGGGACCACATGACTCATTCGTTGCCGATATTTTCACTTAGTCACAATGTATAGATCGTTCATTAAATTTCCTATTCGTCTAGTTACATTGTCAGTGATATACAATACAGTTTGTACGCCCACATTGTACATTCATCTGCTAACCCTTATAAACATAATTATGTACATCTTCTGACAAAGATGATAATTTATCCATCCATTTACATATTCATTACTGACTTACGATTTAATGACACAGGAAGCGTTTGAATTGTGAAAATATGATTTTTTTTTAAACTTTTAATTCAATTCAATACTGCAAGTGGCACAGCTATCGAAGTTATTAATATGTGTTAAGAAGTCACAACTAACAATCATTACATCCTTCACAGATTTACAGTTAGGCTGATGTCATGCAATAAAAGGTTGAAGAGTGCTGCACATTTCGGCGCAGACCTGAGCCTTGATGTGTATGTATCACGAGTCTGACTTTCTCGCGAAAACTCAGCTTGTCTGTGTCCTTAAAAGTCCATTACACCTTTATCGACAAACGGCGGATGGGGTGAATATTTCCTCATTGTGTTATCAAATTGGCTGCTGCAAGGGTGCAGAGGGGTAAACGTCTAGAAAACACGCCCTCTGGCCTTATTTTCACACACCATAGTCCCACTAAAAGAGGGGAGAGTTCGAGTTCCCTCGAAGTCATTTGGAATCAACACATCTTAACTAGCAATGTCAACATCGCCTTTTGCTCCAGACCTGCCCGCTGCTATTGATACTCTTATTGCGTCTTGATAAGCTTGCGTCTGCGCTCAGTTTTGAAGCATTATTTCGTAGTGTATTTGTATGTGAGCATGTGTTTGTGTTCTGCCTCATTTGGAGGCTCAACACGAATTCCTTTCAATTTGGAGGAGAGCGACTTTATGATATTTCAGCGCAAATTAAAAGAACACATGCAACTTATGAGCAATCAAATCGTAGTCTTTCTTTAGGGACCTCTGAGCGAAGTTTGAGCTGGATAACTCCCTTGCAAATTTCAGGACGGAAGTGAAACAAGTTTATCGACTAGGACGCAAGATTTTCAATTTTTCGCATATTCTATAACATGTGTCTCGCTGGAGAATTAGTGTTACACTTACACATTCGTTTGCGTAACGTGCAGTATCTACTAAACACTCCTATATCCTCTGCTCTTCAGTGTATTGTGTCTCTCCAACACAACAACGGATATCTCTTTGCTGTCAAAAACAAACAGAATAGTTGTATGGCCTCTTTCTATGGAGGGGGAGGGGTGCTAACTGTCCATACATGTGGAGATTCGAACCGATGTAAGATCTACCTAGTTTGTAGAATGTGAGCGGACAGCGGACAATAAATGTACGAGCCATCTTGGTTATTTCGTCGTTGATGGCGCTGTCAAACACGCACATTCGACACGAGCACTACCGTGTCGTCTCCAGCACGCAGTGAGCGAATGAAGTGCAGTACAATTATAGTTCTATGAACATCTTGCATCCAGCATTTGCTGTGCGCCGTCACGTGAAAATTTAAAATCCATATTTTCACTACTGTTCCCAATTTGTCGATCGTTCGATGTCCTGCAGAAAACGTTCCTTGTATCAAGTAGTGAGATAAAGTATTGCAATGTTAAATGGAAACATGTCTGATTTTGTCCGAATACCATAGCTCTCTAACTCGCCTTTGCATCAAAAAGACCAAACAAAATCTATACAAAAACTACATGGCTAAGAAATGAGGCACGATGACCATGAATCATGTTTACCTAATACACTCACTCTACTTAGTCTATTTATCAAAGCCAAATTGGACATGAAACTGTTACAAAAGGGTAAAACATCACTCAATCATATCACAATATAACCATGCGGACAAAAAGATTGTGTAATTGATTTGGTTGTATATTGTGTACTTCACTGTAATTTTAATCTTTGAATTTCATTCAACTTGTTTCGGATTTTGTAACCTAAGAATTTACTTCACCCTATGTAGAATTGATTTCATGGAAATGAGGTTACGCGTGGAGATCAGCTACCTTTAACATGAGTCGCCTTCCAGAACATGACTCGGACGGATGTCGGTTGGCTTGGAGTCTTCCCGCGGCTGAAGGAGTTGAGACCGTGTCGCCATTGCGACTCTGCGACATTTCAGCGTCGGATGAAATTTTAATCCACCTCGTTATGCTTATTACGTAATCATAATCATAGCTGGGGAAAATTGAGATGTAATGATATACATGTATATGAACACAATGCTACGCTTGAGGTTCATACGGATTGGCAGGGTCTCTTCACTGTGCACATGGCAAGTACAGGATGATACAAGGGGAATTAGAGTATCAAAACAAAAAGCAAGTCAAGGTCAATGACTTGTTACCCCTGACGTCTCTACGATAAAGTTGGACTCCGGCAACGAAGAAGGTCTCGATACATTATCCCTTGTGAGTTACAAAAAGTTTTCTCCAAGTGGTCTCTGCAGTGCTCAGCTTCTTCGCGATGTGTAAGTTACTCCGTGCTATTTTTCCTCACCATTTTTTTGGGGGTAACCTGAGCTGACAAAAATATGGCACTCGGCTAATAACGGTCGTAAATTGAACGATACCCGATACTGCTGAACGTCAACTTGAAATGAAGTCGTTTAATTGACACTAAATCACATACTGTACCCGCTGCTTCAGAGCTACGAGCCACGATATCTGGATTGGGTTTAATCGATGTTCTTCAGACACGAAGTCTGAATGAATGGACTTGAATGGCGAGAAAGGCTGCCGTTGTCGGTTTCACAGTTGCGACTCGTACCGAAAATCTAGATCCTGGACGGATTACTCCCTGATTTCTTTCACTTCCTTCATACGACATCAGCAATAACAAGCGAGTAAACATCTTCATAATCGTGTCTAAGATTTCAGTCATACGATTTTATTCCAACATCTTTTTTATAATCTGTGATAATGACAAACACAACTTACAAAGAACGTCCATTTGTCCATGTGTTCTTCAAACTACATGTAATCTCGTGTATGGGTAGCAGAAATCAAAGTTACGAAATGTCTTCACACACTTAATTTGGGACAGATCAGCGGTATTCTCGCTAACATGAGAAGGGTTAACTATGGCATTCAGTACGTGAGTGGGCACACGGACAGCGCCTGTAAATGAAGCTCCCTAAATCCATGTGAACAGATGCAAAGTGTGAAATAATAGTAATGTTTAAACCTCTATCATTTAAAAAAAAAATATTCGCTCGCAGGATTTTGATCTTCCTGCAGTAATTCCTGTACCTAAAAATATTACTTCTTGTTGTTCTTGTTGTTTTCATCTTTAAAGATGAGACTTGCATTTCTGCTTACGCCATTGTAAGCCGCAATGCATAGCATATTCCTTAATAAAAAGAGTAGCGTTATAAAATTCCCTGGTGTCATGAACTATGGTTACTGACGAGGTTAAATAGGTCAAGTTTAATATCAAGAAATATTCAAAAATGATCTCGGATGTATATTTCTGATCACTGCCAGACGTCAATGGGAATATCAAATATGGACATGTGCTTTGTCGATGATATGCGAAGAAGATTTGACAAAATGACTTTTGGAGAGTGTGGGTCTAATGCTACAATTTAAATGTCCACGCATCATCTCCATGTATTTTGAGATGGCTACGGTAAGGGTGATATGTATGTCATGGTACAGACAGCTTTGATATTACTGCTGTTGACTCGCGTGGTCCGTGCCGTCAAGTTGTTTAGTGGTGAACCAAAGCGACGCAGGACGTTGACCGTTGCGTGGAAAGGGACAGTGGCCGGCGGCTGCCCGTAGGACTCTTCAGTACTAGTTCAAGTTCAAGGACGTCGGACAACACAGTCTGCATAAATTGTTAAATAAACTTGTTATGCTGTTCGCACTCCTCCTAATCCACTGTAATCATCCCTAACGTTCCGGGGCAGGTGTCTCGATGTCTCATCATCAGCACTGACTAGAATAGCTTGTTCTCGTCTTCTCTCCTTTCTCTTTCTTGAGCGACGTCTCCCTTGTAAACTTTTCATATCACTCGGGCAAGGTCTCTAGCCCCTCGTGTCGAGACTTCAGACGCGTGGCGTCGTGAATTGTGACACCGCCCATCTCGGCGGCACAGACTAGTGTCGGAATCGCAGACGGGTGGCGACGGCTGATTGCGGCCAACAGCAGCACCAGACCCGTCACCAACGATCCCGATCCAAGTTTCGAGGGGTGAGGGTGGGGGAGCCCCACCGCGTGCCGGTTGTAGAATTCCATAATTCTGTGGAATTCGGGTGTCTTGTCAAATTTAAGGTAATTAGTCAACAGTTTTGGGACGGATTTCGATGCGGTGACTAAGCCGCAGTCCAAGTTTGCTCCTTCCTAGCTCCCGATCCCTGTCGGCGGAAGTGTCCTTCAGCGGGCACTGAGGTTAGTTGGACCAGGAGAAGGGCAGGCTATGGTGGTACGTGGCATAGTGGTCAAGCCATGCGGGAGACCCCTTTGTATTGGACGGCAATTTTTTGGAAGGTAACCCCGATCGAGGCTGTGACACACTTTCCCCCCATCTCCCGAGCTATATTTGGGACAACATAACGCGAGTGGCAGAGCCATGTGGTCATGAGTCAAATTCATGGCGAACGAGGCGGCAAAAGGACAATGCTTCCTATCGTCTTCGGGTCATCACGCACATCAGACAGTCAGAAAAATGGTGTTTGGACGGGAAACGCAAAGGTGGCTGGAAGATTTTAGTCAGCGTCAGAGTGAAAAAAAAAAATCATATTAGAGAAACCCATTGTAGCAACATCATCCCACAACAGTGAATGTGATAAGTGGCTACTTTGTTATTGTTACATGGAGCAAATCCGTGGTAGCAACAAAGGGCAAAGCCACAACAACATTTTGACATGGTGCTCCTCCATGTGAACATCGAGCTTAGCTTTTGTTTCTACACGGTGCTACTCCGTGTTTGTTACATGGAGCTTATTTATAATGTTGTAACATGATGCTTGCTCTTTGTTTGTAACACGGAGTTGATCTCCGGTCGTAACATCGTGCTACTTCGTGGTTGTGCCTCCGGTCGTAACATCGTGCTACTTCGTGGTTGTGCCATTGAGCTAATCTACTGTTGCATCATGGAGCTATCCATGGTTGCAATAATATCCGTGGGTCCGTGTTCCGTAAGTGTGACTTTGTTCTATACTCCGTGACTGTAAAACGGATGTAAACTACTGGTATGGCTCTACCAGGGTGCTGCTCCGTGCGTATGGTGACGTGGTGCTGTGCCGTGGTTTGTAGCTCCGGCCTAGCTCTGGGAGTGTATTACTGTGACAAAGAAGAGATGTAGGCTTACTGACTCTTTGTGGGGAGCAGCAATATAGGTCTTTCGTACACCATCATAAATGTGTGCCGCTCAGTTTATCATTATTACACACGCGTACCACTTGCTTCATTACTGAGTAAATTTCACGTCACCACTCTTAAGCTCGCCTAAAAAACGACACTAAAATGATGACTGTGCAACTTCATCTTGAATACGAAATTTAATGCTAAAACAGTTCTCAGAGGGGCTCAAAATTCATCTTCTTCCACTTGGAATTTGCTTGCAATATACCAGAATGCTCTACTAAGAAATTTGTCTTGCTGACGCAATTGCCAGGATAATGAGCTGTTTTGGAGTATTTTGAGATCAAAAGTGTGGAATGCTAGTAGTAATAAGTCGGTGTACCCGACTTTTATTCCTGAAGCGCCCTCCCCGTTCGGTAGTGGGTATGCAAAACGTTCATTGTACGTGATGATAGAATCGTTGCCTAGCTGTATAGTATAAGGGAGTTCATGGTTAGCGAATGTCTCATTTGACCCCTACACCACAGACTTTCAAATCACATGGAAAGGACCTGTGATAGAGCATTTTTTGTTGAAGCATGCCACCTTTGTAATCAATGTCAATGAAATGCGTGTGCAGCTTTTGTTAAACATTATTGATGAATCACTTTCACCTGTGCGTTCTAACAAGGTGAAACACACAACTTAACATTCCAAATCCTAAATTTGCCTGAGATTCTTTTCGTTTGAAAGTCAATGGCAAATACACAAACATTCTCATTTGACCTTTATTTTGCACATGCGCAAATCGCAACCGTGAACTCCCTTATTGGATCGCACGCAGCCAACATGCTGCATGCAATTCACTCTCAAGCGAGGAATACCGTTATGGTTCGATACACTGTCATCGATGTAATCGAATATAAAACATCACATAGCAACTCCGATACGATATGCTCTGAGATTGTAATACTTCCGGCGTACCCTTTTGGGCAATATTACGCATTTTCATTTTAACTCAAATGAAATCGTGTTATTACAGCGTTATTTCAAACATTTCATGTACACACACAAAAAAAAGGAAAGCCATGTCTCCATTTTTGAGCAAAAATTTACAGTTTTTGCCATCATACGGAAACTTATCTGGAACTACATGTATAAACAAAAATAATGCGCTCCTCAGGAGCATCTTCAAGGGACTTGTGTGTTATCGCTGTTTTGTGATGGTACGTGTATACTACAAATATGAGACGTTGGAGTGTATAGGTAACCTACATTACTTACGACAGATCACTAATTATAGAGACAGAAAGTTCACTGATCCTTTCGTCCCAAGTTTTTTTTTTTCTGTCCTCTACTTTATCATGCCCAAATTGAGGTAAGTCACGAGTATAATGTTGGTTAATTACTAGAAAGAAACACTTTTTACCAAATATTTACTTCATTGCATTATTAGGGCAGCTAACAAAGTACACACAGGGGTTGAAGTTGGATTGCGATGTTCGTAGACTGTGCGTATAGAGTCTCGCGAAATGAGGATTCAATCATTTTCTGGAAGAGCTTTGGATTTTCTTTTTTTTCACTTTTTGAGGCACGAAGGCAAAGTCTCTACGTATTAAGTGTTGCGGTAGACTTGAGTCGACGAGTGAAAGCCTAAATAGCTGCGATCGTTTGTTCCATCTTAAGCAAACAGATGCCGAACTGTGTCACTCACTGTGTCATGGGTAGCTCTATGCCAAGTTATCGAAAGGGAGCCGAACATTTCACATTGGAACATATTCAGCAAATTGAAACAAAAAATTGTCTCGTTCCCCGCCGAGGTTTACCGAGTCAACACGGACCCTCGCACCAAGTTCTTGACCGGTGTGGCAATTTGGGGGGCTTTTAAAAGTCAGGTCTGTTTCAACACAGAAATGTAGGTTGATGGATAGCATCATCGGACCAACAAAATCTAGCAGATCATGTAAGCAAACACCTCGTAGAGGTTTTCAAACAATTGGGGTTTGTCGCTCTAGGCAAAAAAAAAAAAAAAAGGTCTAAAAAACGGGAGAAGTTTTCTGCTGCCTATAGCTGCAATCAGGAAGTATGGGATAGAAAAAAAGAAAGTATTGTTACAAGTTGTGAGATAATACTGCCACAGCCCCGACACAATACGTTGTATCGAACTTGGCCTCTGTTGTTTGTCGGCGAGCAAAGTTCGGGTTGACGGAGAGGGAAAATCCTTTGCAAACATCACGCGTTAAAATTGATTCCTTTTCAGCCACTGAGATTCGGGAAGAATGGATGCGATCAGGTTTGGAGGGAGACGTGAATGAGGGGGATAGGTTTGAAATAGGCCAGCGGCTGGAAAGCGGGTGCGACGTGGCAAAAATACAGACAAACTTGGGGTCCCATAGAAAGGGAGAATGACTTTTTATATGATGCGCCGCGCAGAAGCGAGGAGAATTATTCTTGCAACATGATTGTGTGCAATTGTGCGAATCACGAGTTATCTTTGTTCGCTTGTTAAGCTCACAAATAGCGTGAAATAGATTGATTTCAGCGGTTTAGTTCACAGCTCGAGCAAATAATGCACCGTGAACAACCTCACGACCCCGTGACGGTCTCACCCTCTGCTCCGACTTTCCTCCTTTTATCTCAACCTTTGTGACAAATCATTTTTGTATCAAGTATATAAGAAGATATGTGAAGCAGATTAACACACTGTAATCAAAAGGATTTGCCGCTTTTCGAAAGCTTGGCACGTCTCCACTTTTCTATTCGAGGATACTCTTTGTTAGACATACCTGAAAGGGCATTGACTTAGCTTTCTTCTTGATCGTGGCTTATTGACATCTAAAACTTGTTCTAAATTTGGTCATCGATGTTTACCATTTAAGATCGATCAGTAGGTTGCGATTGAAATGTGACAAAGGGGATAAGGTAAACTACCATGTATTAATGACGTGAATTCCAGGCAAAGACATTTTCGGCGTTTGCTGACACTGGGTGAGAAATTCTTGTGATGAATGAGCGAATACCCAGCAAAAAGAGATATTGACCCAAGGGCCACTCATTGTAGAAAGGCAGCTTATGAGTCACGAAATTCGTTTCTTTCTTTTTGTCTTTCTGTCTCTCTTTGCGCGCTCGTTCTTCGTGTAATTCTTGGGTTCCACGCCGGCTACCTTGTCGGTGAGTTTATCACAGTATCAAAAGTCAGGGCCTGTGTGCAAACGTCGGTCCGATCTCATTTACGACCCCTGTAGCATGCAAGGCGATCAGTTATGATCCTATTGAAATGCTACAGCTCGGCAGATTATGGCAGTTTTTGGTTGCAACAAGGAGAACAAAAGGGCTGAATTCGCACCGCTTTTCTCACCGATCTTTTCTTCCGGAGCGTGGACCCGTGAAAAACAACATAATGAAAATTGTTATGGAAAAAAAATGAAAAGAAATAAGTGTCAGCCTCTGAGGCACACATAAAGACCCATGTTTTGGCGGTCATTCACATATTGGACAGTGGCACAACGACGGTTTAACTTTAAACTTTGTTACATCACTGCATATAGTTTTCCACCAGAGAAACGGAAACATAGCCACGTAACTATTATGACATCACGCACTTCATAAATGGCTAATTCGGCCTATATTCTCTCAAATGTGAGCACAACCTAGTATTTCATTTAGCCTCTACGGAGTTTGCGCTACTAGACTACCATGGTTTCTACTGTAACAGGAGTCACACTTAGGATGGTAAAATGAGAAACGGGCAGATCCAAATGCGCACACAATTTCTGACCTTGCAGGTATATGCGATGGAGTCATGAATTGGGCAAACATTAGATTTGTCGGTTATTTTCAGAAAGAGCTTTGGTGAAGATTAAAATTCTTCCCGGCCTCCCATTCGTACCTGAGCCGAGTGGACACAATTTCGTTCACGTATGTAATTAATTGTCAACAGTGGAGATTGGCGGGATTTTAACACGATCCCTTCAGCTTCGGATCAGATGTTAACTTCCCCCACAGCGATCGTTACTAACTTCAACATGTCACAAAATTAATTGATGCGAACCATAGAAATGAACTATTTATCTCCAATCGGAATGGATATTTTTCTTTACCCAACTCCTCTTCCCTCTACAAGGCAAACTCCCAGGTGTGTGAAATGAATATCAAACACACAATCCCCTCCCTCCTCCGAGTTGAATGAGTCATCAACATATTAACGTTCAAGTCGCCAGATTACAATGCAATTACGCACACAATATTTACATGAAGGAAATGCTTTGCCACTTTTTTCTTTGATTTTCGTTATTTCTTTTTTTTTTCCCAACCAGTACGCCCAATCTGTGAACCTGCAGACTTTTCATTACGGCGGATGCAAGAATTTGATTGAAATTTCAGGCGAGCCACCCCGCACGGGCGAAGCGGACGGAATTCAAAGCTGGTAAAACGACGCAGGGACACGCTCTACGAACGCGCTGCAAATTGGCGCTTCTCATACACAGCCACAGAGCAAAGGGATGCAGGTTACAAATGGTGTATTAATGCAGCGCGTATGGTATGACAGGTTCACCCAGCCGGGGTTACCATGATACCAACACGCATTATTATTTCGTTTCTAGAAACACGGGCACGAATCTCATTTCCTCTTGCTGAAATCTAGGTCACAGAGAGACGGTACGTAACATACATGTGCAACTATTATTAAAATATATAAAAGAAAAGAGTTCCAGGGGCTTAATGCTTATCTGAGCTTCAAGAGATGCCCAACCGTGATGCAACTTTCATTTGTGGTGCCCCGTGATGGTATGTCATTGACTTCAGTGTTATTTAACTCTTAAAGGTAGCGAAGCAGGACACCAGGAACGATTACAATGTAGGATACTACACCTACCTATTGATTTTTTATTATTTTTTTTTATTTTTGACGTTTTACTCAAAATACAACGGGGCCACGTCATGTGAATTAACTCCATTCCTTATCCTCCTATGTGATTTTTGCCAAATATAATCATAACGTATTTTGGGAAATGACGGCAGGGTTAATTTTCTTAACGGGCACACCCCTTGAGTTGTCATAAATCTATAACCTTTCTCCTATATGTATCTACACATAATGCCACAAGGTAGTTGTACTTTATCTAGAAAAGAGTTTTGTTTTGTTTTGTTTTGTTTTTTTTTAACCGCCATTTCTGACTAGGTCATTCTACTTCTAGATCTGGAGAAGACGATCCTTGAAATCTACTCTCCTTCGGCCCTTTTGGGACCGACCATGGGACTACCATCCTAGAGCCACTTGAATCACCAGTCTGAACTGTGACATCAGACCATTAAAGATGATGAAAATGTAAAAAGTTTCCGCACGGCGGGCCAAAGGCGAGAGCAGTTGCTCACTTTTACTCTTGGCTCAGGTAAATGAAAAACTGCAACAGCAACATAAATTTTCGCTAAGCTTGTTAATGCACATTTTAGCGTTGTCTTTTTCATATCTGTTGCTTCTAAACACAAAATGCTTGCAATATTTGCTTATCTTGTTCTTATTATTCTTATAACTCATTAAAGTCATGCAAGTGGCAGTGAATCACGGATCGACGCACTCGGGATCATGTCGGGTTACGAGGATCGCCTTTTCATAATCTATGCATGTATACGAAAAATTCATCCATCCAAGATAGGTGTTACGACGTTCGTGCGCATTGGCGTTTTCCGATGCAGTCAGAGACCTGTAATGCAAGTAACAAAAGTCACTCATATAGGAGGGAATAGACGTGCACGAATTCGTCCACAATCACACGTGAGAAGAACAAAACAAAATTGGAAAAGCGCTTTGACGGATGGTTATGCTCGGCAGAACAGACAAGCATAGCCCGATAACATTTTACCCCCTTTCACAGGAAAACCCTTTTTATTTATACTGCAGCTGCGAACTCGACTTGTCGAGAATTATACTTTGAATCGCTGACTTTTTTCACATCTAACTTCAGACTGAACCGGTCTCACAAATGTTAAACTGATCTGAATTATTAGTCAGCATTAGAAAAGGAAAGAAAGAAAGAAAGATAGATAGATAAATAGAAAGAAAGAAAAGTAAAAAGAAAAAAAGAAAAAAGAAAAAGAAGGGGGTGGGGTGGCGTGAGGAGGCGCGATTATTTTCCCCTAGTTATCAACATCGGGTTGTTGACCTGATAAATGGTCCATCGACACCGGCTAAGTTTAAGGTGAACAGCGGTAGCAGACGTTTGAGTGCTACATGTACGGAATGATTAAGTGTAATGGACAGATTTGATGGTCCTTAAGCATTATTGCTTAACGCCAGCCGCAATGTTTACAAGTTCTGATCAATTAATGTCTGCAGTTAAAAAAAAAAAGACAGAAAGAATCACAATATAGGGACATTATCACTTTGTGTTATGCGCTATATAAGCACTGTCAATTATTATTATTATTATCATTATTATTATTATTAAATGAATCCCGGTGTAGACAATGACCGAAATGTTACAAAAGTTCACGTAAACGTATCTACATGACCATACGAGCATATTTCTCAATTTCGTTGCTTATTATAGAACTCCTCCAAGTTTTCTCGGTTTATAAACGCGTTTGCCAACTCCCTTTTTAGTGTACTTGAGATTTCATTCAATGTGCTTTTAACTATAAAACCATGCAAATTACTTTTTAGATAGGCCCATGTTAACACATGGGAGAGTGACGATTTTTCCCTTTAATGAACAGATTTAACATGGTGTTTGAATTCAAACTAATGTCTTCGACGTACTGTGGCGTATCCTTGTGCATGGTGTACCCTTCGAGGGGGAAGCATAAATCCTTTTTTTTTCTTTAATCCAACTTGAAACTCGAACTGCTCTGTTTGTTGGAATTTATGCATTACAGTCAATTTGAAAAATAACTGTAACGAGTATCATTATAATGCGACAAAGTAGGTCACTCTGTGTTCGGGAAGGCGAAATGTCATTGTGATCAGCCTGTATAGATGAATCTGACTTCAGAGCACTTTAACTTTGGCGGCCATAACTGTGGGCTTCCAAAGAAGAACAAAAGCACTTTCAATGGGTTATGCAATGAGCCTGGTGCGTTGCTATTAGTGCACAAATTATCTTTCGTTAGGTATACTTGAAGCCCCAAGTTAGAAATTACCATAAAAAGCAGTACCCAAACTCTATATTACCGACGAGTTTATGAGCTTTGTTGTGTTTGCATATTATCAAATATGTCTACAGGAACGGTAGCAGCCGAACCGAATCACAGTTTACCTAGTTTCGATTGTATCTTCCAATACATAGGTAACTGTGTTTTGGATCAGTTGAAAATTCTGGACCACTTACATGTTAGTCTCAAAAGAAAATGTAAAATCTTATAAGCGCAACAGTAAAGATTTAATCAAAATAGGATCAAATTGGGGAAGTTATGAAATTATGGAGTTTCACTAATTTTGCAAAAATTGATCCGAAAATGCAAATGATTGAGCTGATGATATCATCACCTCACAATTTTCCATGGATGATGTTGTGCACAAAATAAACAACAAATTGTGATACGATAATATAAACTCACTAATTTGCATATTTATTTTGACTGTTCAAGAACTGTTTGTGAAAATAAGAGAAACTTTAGAATTTCATAACTTCCTTAATTTGTATCCGATTTTTATCAAACATTCACTGTTGTGTTTATACAATTTTAGTCTTTCTTATCAGCCTCAATTTTAACTGGTCCGGAATTCCGTTTAGAATATAACAGAAATTTTAAAAATCAGAATGCAGAAATACCGTAATTCCAAACATGGTCTCGACTATGATAGAGAAATTGCACTTTTCAAGAGTTTCGAATCAGAAGCAGGCAAGAATCGGATTCCCCTTTCGATTACATGAAATTACCTTGAGATAAATGACGTGTGCTAGCAACATCTGCCCATAAAGTGATAACCAGACCAGGATTTACTAGAAGTGGCATAGACGAATGGGCACTCTCACGTGTGGGTAAGCACGCAGCAAATTTGTAATAAATATATATATATATATATATATATATATATATATATATATATATATATATATATATATATATACACACACATATTATTTTTAAACTTAAAATGGAAATAATATCAGTATCAGTCTGTCAGGGTTTTCGATGCAGTCAATGCATCGGCGACAAAATGGAAAAAGAAACATCAATTTCTCCCCCTCCCTTCGGAGCTGCTGAAAATGGCGAAATGGCCTAATAAAATACCCAGCGTTCCACCGACTTGATCCATAGTGGATTAGGCTTGTCGACTTTTCTTAGGAGTTTGATAAATTGCTTCGACGTCTACGTCTGTTTACCACGGGTTTTTTTCCCTCCTCCGTCTCTGTCTCTCTCTCTCCCTCTATTTTTTTAAACTATATATTCCAGAGTTGGTTTTATTATGCATCTTACGTCCTACACTCTACACCCTATATCTTATGTAACATGAAGAATGATTGTACATGCATTTGGCTCCGACTTTAGTGTGGCGCTTTATGATTCTAGTAACTTCATAACGCCGGGTGTAATGCTCGGCGAAGAGAATTAAAACAAAAAACATAACAAAACAAAATCCATGCCGACGGAACGGAATGAAAAGTTCACATGACAATTATTGTATCCAACTTCCTGATCATTAATACCGCCAGTTGACCCGTAGGTCGAGATTCTTTAGCGTCATTGTAAGTTTTGTGGTTTGGCTTGTTGAACAAACGCAGAACCGAGGTGGAATAACAGTCTGGTTGTTACTTCACCCTCAACGTTGCAACGTCATATCCATCTATCCTTTGGTGTAGAAGCTTCCGTGGTTCCCGGGTTTTTTTTTTTTTTCTTTCGAGTAATGCTCATGTCCCCGTTTTATGCGTGCCTTGCCCTAATCGCACAAGGCGCCAGGCCGACCGCCTCGGCATACTTCGGCCTAATCCACGTCAAATCTACCCTCTTGCACAGCAAGGGAACGACATTGCTCGAGGATCTATCCCTCCACATCAACGCGCCTAAGGTGGGTTCTAGTGGATCGAGACAATTTTGGGTCGCGGAATAAAAACCTCTGAAGAAATAGTGATTTCACATATATTTACGTTCGATGAAGAGTCGCAAGCGTAGATGCTCACTAGCAATTGTTGGGCATGGAAGCAACACAAGGAAACCCCTTAAACCGGAAGCGCAAAGCGAGCATACCAGTTTACCACAGTGACAGCAGGGAGGTGGAGTAACGGTGTTCGAAGTATGTTGGAAATTTTCCCCTGTAGAATCATTTTGAAATGTACAATGTGGATTGTAACAGTCAATCACGTTATCACGTTTTGAGTACTTCCATAAAGAATGTGATCTACGGTGTGCTGAGTAATGTGAGCACACATTCCATTGAAATACTGGTGATAAACACAAATATTGATGGCACGTTGTGCAGAGGTACAAGATGCATGCACGTAACCACTGGGGTTCATCTCGTCACCATCACAAATAATCATATACACACTGTTATGTAGAACACAAAATGGCGATCCTACATATTATACTTGCATTTTCGAGCACGTTTCGACCATCTCTCTTGGCAATGTACCTATTTCATGCCAATGATTGGGCGAGTTTTTAACACCGCCATGCATAGAAGGGACGACGCTGGTCGCGGGGAAAAACAAATTTGGCGGGGACCATGAAAAATTGTAATTTCGTTATTGTTGCACAAGAATTTGAGTCATCCGCAGTCGTATTATGTCCTCGATTCGTACAGGTCTTGGACACTGGTCGTTTCCAGCTGACCACCGGATGATGAATGGCCGAGCGAGGAGGGATTTCGACCACCAAGTGTGTGGTCAGTCAACATTAGATCTTGAGTGGTCACCATGGACCAACGATAGAAAGAATGAGAGAAAGAGAAAGATAGGAGAGAGAAAGGGGGCTTGATAAGGACAGCAGCAGTGCTTGGACGCAAATCACGGCCTTTAGAAAGACCAGTGGGAAAGGACGCCGAGTCGTAAAAGAAATCACCAAGGAATAAAAACAGACAAGAAGGTTATTATTCCCAGGAGTGGCCAGCGGACCGATTCCCGGAGCCGATGGTCCGGACTTCGACGAAATGTCGCAGATTTGCGAGACAGTAATGATCACATTTATTTCCTCCCCGCGTAGCCTGAACACCAGGTTCGGGCCACAAATCAAAACTAATTGCCTTGTCAATTGATACAAGCTACCAACCCTTCTTCAGCTTCTCATTACATGTCTACTTGAACGGAGCATGGAGCTACATTTCGTTTGTAGCTCCACGAACGGAGTCAACAACTTGCTCAATAAGTAGAGGAATACGAACGTGTGGCTGGGAAAGCGTACGAGAAGTTGGGATGAGTGGGAAGATAGAGGAACAAGAATCTTGTTGCAGTAGACGTTGATGACGACGAAAATGCTTACAAACAGTACGAATATCATATAAATGATTATGATGATAAAGACAATCCAATAAAGATAATATAAAGACATGACGATAGAGACACAATAGTGAGCGTCATTGACTAGTGCACTTGACAAAACAAAACAAATATAACAAAACTATTTTTTAATAATCTTTTTTTTTTGTGTGTGTGCTAAATCTTGTTTGACTGCACGACAAAAGCTCTGATTTGACTGGTATCAATCATTGTTGAGTTTCTGTGTTCGCTTTGGCGTGCGTGTGTATTATGACAGAGAGAGGGAGAGAGAGGAGGAGAGAGAAAGAAAGAAAGAAAGAAAGAAAGAAAGAAAGAATGAATGAATGAATAAGAGGGAGACAGCGTGTTTGTTGTATGCGAATGCATGTATGATTCAGGCAGATGTGCTCTTCTCATTCTATTGCATGAAAAATCCTGCGTTGTCATTGTTGTCATAAAGACAGCACTTCGGCGCAAGGTGACGCTATGCGTCTTTCTAATGCCGGCGTTTTCACGTATTGTGTAGCCAGCTCGCTCGCTCCACAATACACTAAAACTATTATCGCATGTTTCAAGTCACACTCCACATGCAACACCGTACACTCTGCGTGCGTATTCCAAACTCCGTGATTTGTGATTAGTCTTGACAAAATGTTACGTGCTCCAAAAATTCTATTTCACGGTGTCTGACTCAAAGAATATGTCAGCGTACAAGATGTAAACTGTCTCTTTGCGAAGCTTCTTTGGTATGCAAACATTTTCACAGAGAAACTAGAATTATCACTGAAGGTGATTAATACCCCCGCCCCTAGTGTTGCTTTATAGTATGTGATGTCATGAGGGCAATCATACAAACAACATGTGACCCCAGTTGCTTGAGAGTGCTATGGTAACAGTTGGTTCCACAAGGTTTGGGTAAAAAGTGTGGTTACCATGGCAACGCATTGTCTGATACAAACACAAGGGACATTTTGCATAACTACACTTAAAGACCATCATACACACCAAATTTGAACTTCATAGCTTGAATGGTTTATTGTGATACAAAAATGAGTGGTTACCATGGCAACACATTTTCCTTATACTAACACATTGGTGTCTTGCAAAACTACACTTCTAGATCATGATACATACTAAATTTGACTTTAATTGCTTGACTGATGGAAAAGTTATTCGATCTGCAAGGTTTTGGTAAAATTGTGGTTACCATGGCAACGGTTTGTGTGACAAACACAAAAAATATGTGTTCCACATCTATACCTCAGGGCCATAATGCCTACCAAATTTGGTTTCAATTGCTTGAAAACTGTGGAAGAAGTTCACTCCACAGGATTTAAAAAACAAACAAACATGAGGTTACCATGGCAACGCATTGTCCGATACATATACAAAGGACATTTTGCAAAACTACACTTAAAGAGCATCATACACACCAAATTTCACCTTAATAGATTAAATGGTTCAATTTGATACAAAAATTAGTGGTTACCATGGCAATACAATTTTCTTATATTAACACATCACGGTGATTCCTATATACCCCCTTCACATTAAGTGTGGTGGGGGTATAAAAAGTGAAACGAGGAACGAGGCTATCGTTCGATTTTTTTTTTTTTTTTTTTTTTTACGGGTTCAGAAAAACAATTAACTTGTAAAGGAAACGGGTTGCTGAGAAGCTAGGATCAGCCAACAGCGTTGCGAGTCATCAGTGTCGATTCAATAGCCTGCAACCCAGTAAATTACAAGAATGGACTGTTCGGGCCTGTTTGAATCACACGAGGGTGACAAAAAGGGAACTCATGAAGGGAAACGGGGAGTATTTCCTCCAGGGATGTCAGCGCTGTCGCCACGTCATCGCACGGAGCTGCAAAGCTCTGTCCCCATTGCTGTACTCGCCAAAATACATACGTGCTAAAATGCGTGGCAATGACCGGAAGTAAATGTGACATGGCTCCAACGTATACTGGATCGCACGTTGCGGACACGAGACGAGTAACTGCGTAATAAATACGACGAATTATTGGACTGATTTATTGAATATGGAAGGTCTGACCTTATTAAACAACAACATGAGAGGGCAAAGACATCATATGTCTGTATTTTAAGATGCCAAACAATACGAAAATGTTTCATCCAAGAATAGGAGAACTTTAATGTTTTCTCATGACCGGGGAAATCTATGGATAAAGCAAGCTGCGATTTACGTCCGGCGCGGAGAAACGGTGAGGGAAAAGGGCAGTAACGTGTAAGGGGCCTCTCGTTACCTCGTTAAGATATAAAAAATCCACACTTGGACCTAATGTTTTTTGTTCGTTGTACCATGGTTGTACCTAGCAATCTCACTTCCTAGAACGCACAACTGCTAGGAGCGTTGTGCCTATAAGAATTCATCAGTTTGACAGTTAGTCAGGTCAGAAGTGTCTGGTGCGGAAGGCTGCCTCATTTACCTCACACATACTCACAGCACATGGATCGCAAACGGGCGGGATGTAGCAAACAAAAGTGGGACACGACCCTGCACGTTCAACACAAAAGGAAAAAAGTGAGTGACCCTCAAAAAGAATGAAAGAAAAAAAAAGAAAAGAAGATACGCTAGAGTTCAATTTGCGGAGTGAATCTAGGCGGCGCCAAGTCCACCACACGACCGCACCTGGATGCGGTGGGAAGACCTTCGATGAAGTCTGCTGTTGGCAGTATACATGCAGTCAAAGTCGTAAAGAACAACGGGCAGACAGTGAACTTACTTTTTTCCCCTCCTCTCTGAGACGTAATCACAGGAGCCTATAGCCTGTTGACTGGCAACACGCAAGTATGAGTGAACAACAGATAGAGTTGATCATTGTTTTAAAAACCCGGTGCCCGTCCCTAATTTGATTGTCCCTTTTGGTCTTGCCCCTGAAGTTGAGTTACGTCATCAGAAATGATAAACATAACTTACCTTTGTCATTCCTACTCGTTTTTCTATTTCTGTCAATATTCGCTTTATTGTCGAACAACTCATAATAGCATCACATCTTTCAGTACAGGAAAACAGAAAATTTAACGAGATCTTATTCAAAATCTGTCTTATGACAACTGGATTTAAAATTTCTTTATGTGTCAATTATTCTGATGCTTTTTGACTTGCATGAATCCTTTTGATCAATAACATAAACTTTCTCAAGTGACTAGCAACAACGTAATACCCTGACCAATGTTACAAGTTACGATGATAATCATGCAAGAAAAAAAATACTAGTTTATGTCAAGAATGAACCCTGTATCTATCAACTTAAACACACCTCGGTTTAAAGGCTGTTATAGAGTCTTAATGAGAGACATAATCAATATACTTACGTAAAACGTATGAAAAAATACAATTCACAACATGGTTTAGAAGTGGAACTCTAAAACGCTACGGGCAAAATTACATGCAACGTCAAATTTCGGACGTGAGCTATCATTAAGAAAAACACATTTCATTTCGTTCTATATAACAATTGCACTGGAACAAACTTTTTTTGATCGATGGGGATGACTGATGTTGGTATTCTCTTTCAATTTTTGTACTTTGTATAATATTTGGGTCAAAGATGTTGTTTTGGATATAGACATGTGTCTACTGCGCACACAGCACTCACGGGAGAGTGAAAGCTTGAAATATTATCAAAGTGTAATTTTGGCGATAGAAATTTCAACTTGCATGAAAAGTCATATTAGGGACAAGATGGATGACGATAATGGACACACTTATTATTGTAAGCTTTGTTTTCAATGTTTGGTAAAAAACAAAAATTTCAAATCTGCAGACTACCTTCCGACAACTTATTCCTACTCAAACACATTCATTTGAGTAAGTAATCTCTTTATTTGAATGACTCATGTTGTCCATGTTTTAGGGCAAAATATGGTCGTCGGCGAAGAATTACAAAGTGATAAACAACCAGGGAAATGATTTCGTTGCCTTTACTTCGACGTCACTTTCCTCCTTTATATTGTATCTTGACTAAAATAACATTGAGCGTCTTTAATGTATCATGGCTCACACTAAATCGTGTCCCGACTTCCTACATTCGTACCAAAGTGTTTCAAAAGTTAATCATGAAGTTTGTTGATTTAGAGGCCTACTGATATCTATTGAGTTGCCGTTTCACATAACAGTAGCATTTTGCCCAGCAAATAGAGAGAAGGCACTGTAAATCTTATTTGTTTGTTTATTTATTTATTCATTTTTTTTTAATTTATTCATCTATTTATTTATTTTGTTTTATTTATTTTATTTTACTTCACCATTCCACGATTCCTGCTTCCAGTGTGTCCGCACTAAATAATCGAATTCAATGCAAGGTTTGATAATGTCATTATGTTGTCATTTCTATGTAAATCACGTGTATTTATATGTGTTTGTAGGTGCAGCTGTACATGTATTATACTTCTGTAATATTGTTTGTATTTGTATTAACTTAATGACATTTCATCTTCTTGTACAAATCGTTTATGCTGCTTTGCAATAATTTCGTATTATTTGGATATGGAAACAAATACATGAAATGAAATGAAATGAAATGAAATGGTCACGTGTTGACGCCACAGGAACGTATTGATAATGCAATAACACACATGACAGATGAAACTTCTACAATATTGCTTAACTTCATTGATTCCTAACTTTGGAATCAAAATGAGAATGTTTCGCATTAAATCATTTTGTGGGGAGCAACTACATCGAAATTGAACGACACGTCAACCATCTAAGAATCCACAATCTTCAATAAGTCTCCATTCTATTTCTTACTTGGCTATCATAGACATCAAAAAGCGCAATGTTGACTTATTGCAAGTGAGGTTACAGGTCTCGGCTTATAGACTTTTTATTTGTTTACTGCATCGGAAAGGGATAAAAATATGACGTTGGCTTGATGAAGCGTTTTCTTGAAGCACTTTTCCCTTTTCTTCCTTTTGTGCGCTCCCCGCAAGATGACCTGAGAAAGTACTTCGTCCACTTAAGGTTGCCCTCTTCGTCGAATAGAAGACCATATATCTTCTCAAGAAAAGGTCACGTGTTCAATTACGTCTTACAAAAACATTTTTTTTTCTTTTTTTTTGAACATGTACTTCTCGAAGTGCACTAAACTTGATTCTTTCTTTTGGTGTTAAAGCAAGAAGAATATTCTTCGGATTCTAGACATATTTTTGCAAGCGATTGCTGCTTTCCACTTGTTTGCCTTTAACAATTTCGACGAATGGGTGCCCACTTCTCCGTGTCATTGAATGAATGATAATGTAAAAGGATGCCTATTTTTTTGTTTTTCATTATCGTTGATGCCATGTATGGTAAACGACCCCAATATACATGTACATTACTGCCAAGAGAGAAGGGAGGGATATAGAAGATATGTGTGTACGTTATTATATATATATATATATATATATATATATATATATGATATATATATATATATATATATATATATATATGAATATATATATATATATATGAATATATATATATATATATATATATATATATATATATATATATATGAATATATATATATATATATATATATATATATATATATATATATATGTATACATACATGTATACAACAAACATACTTTGGGATATCTGTAACAAAATTTTGACTAGTTTTTACACGTTTTAATCAATGAGAAGAGTGTTAAAATTATTTTGATATTAAAGGGTTGGTAGTTTCGTGTTTGGAAGGGTTATCGCTGGAAACTCTTTAATTATGCCTGATCGCTCCGGTCGCCACCAATTACCTCTGATGACAGAACGAGCTCCGCTGACCCAATCTAAATCAATTCCGTGTCACTAATCAATTAAGTCAAGACCTAATTAATCATGATATGACGACGGATTTCTGACACGCGCCGAAACATCTCGTTACACCATTTTGAGGATGTCCCAGATGTTCACGACCAGACAGATATCTATTTTTTCTTTCAATTACGTCACAGTTTGTGCGGAATGAAATCATGCGCTTATGAATAAAAGCACACACACTAGTTTTGCAAACTTTTACGGTGTATTTCACACTTATAGGCACAGATAACAGGAAATGAACGGTTAACAATTCAATTAAACAGAACATGAAGATGTGTACTCAACCTTATGATTGGCGGTCACTGCAATCGAAGATGGATGAGAGCCAATGTTTTTCTAACGGTACCATGGCGACCTAAATAAAAATACAATATCTCTGACTCTTTTAGTAGTCATAATTTAATTTTCGAAAGGAATGAGCAATCTCTTTACTACAATTTTTGCCATATCGTGGAATTACATTCAATATATTATTCATGACCTATACGAACTACGTTTCTGGATACATGAACTCCAGATAAACCATGGATAAAGTACATGTAATCAATAACGGTTTTTCTTTTATAGAGGCATAGGATACTATGGGGACAAGATACAGACGACTGATCATAAAATAAAGAAAAATAGCGGTCAGTTTGTTTCGTTGTGTGTCTCAGAACAGCAACAAGAAAATGTCATAATCACGCACATACAGCAATGGAAAGAACTCATGCTAGACGCTACGCTGGCCCCTAGGGGCATGATGCATATCAAATAGGAGAACACGTATACACTATCAATACCATGTTGGCCAAACATGCTGCATCCTGTGGGAGAAGGTCTGGACCTTTCATCGGCGGCATTTGATGCTTTCCGACGGCCGGAGCTGGCGGCCCGGGGAGTCAACGCGTCCCCGCTAATGCGTATATCCGAAGCTTGTTCACACAGTTACACTCTGGTGCACGGGGGAAATGTCCTAATTCTATTACAGGCAACTTGCAGTTAGCAGGTATTTCGCTCATTCTGAGTACTTCGAAATGAATCCTAAATTTGTATCACTGAAGAAAGATCTGTTTATGGTATAAGCATCTTTAATGTGAGATGTTGGATTACTCGGTGGCCATAGCTTGCATTCACGTCTGCGGCCCTGACTTACGATGCCAGGGCTTCACTAGCTTTGTTGGTACTCCTTTTTTCTTTTTCCTTTTACCATTTTTACTTTTTGGTTTGGTTTTCGTATAGCAAGGAGGGAGCCGCAACCGAAGGGAAACAATCATAAATATTATATGTGTGCATGTATTTGTGTGTAAAACTGTTCTATCATATCGTCCAGTGTAACCCTTCTGCATCTTCATTAAAACACATATCACGTAATCGTTTAGAATGTAATCAATGGCGAAGCAAATGAATTAATCATTCTATTATACCTCACAACATTAATGTACATATACATCATTAAGAGCTCACAATACTTTCATAAACAATGTTACGTTGATTGATGCATACTGTAAATATATTGAAAACACAACAACGTAGAAACAAAAAGTTTGTGGGACTGCAAGTCGTATCAACTGTCATGTTATACAATCGGTCGCAAGACTGGCAGATGAAAACACATTGATATAGAGCAATTGCAGTGTTTTAGAACTATACTTCTGACACGTGGTCGAGTATGCACTCCGTCATCACCTTGTCCGTATACAAAATGTAGACATAAACAATACATGTACAACCAAACACTGGTGAACGTTTACCCCGATCTCTGGACATCAACAGA